>NC_138370.1:88512239-88530425 GCF_054177405.1 Leptonychotes weddellii
GTATGGAGGTTCCTCAAAAAGTTGAAAATAGAGCTACCCTATGACCCAGCAATTGCACTACTGGGTATTTACCCCAAAGATACAAATGTAGTGACCTGAAGGGGTACATGCACCCCAATGTTTATAGCAGCAATGTCCACAATAGCCAAACTATGGAAAGAGCCAAGATGTCCATCAACAGATGAATGGATAAAGAAGATGTGGTATATATATACAATGGAATATTATGCAGCCGTCAAAAAAAGAAATCTTGCCATTTGCAATGACGTGGATGGAACTAGAGGGTATTATGCGAAGCAAAATAAGTCAATCATGGAAAGACAAGTATCATATGATCTCACTGATATGAGGAATTTGAGAAACAAGACAGGATCATAGGAGAAGGGAGGAAAAAATGAAACAAGATGAAACTAGAGAGGGAGACAAAGCATAAGAGACTCTTAATCTCAGGAAACAAAGTGAGGGTTGTTGGAGTGGTTGGGGGTGGGAGGAATGGGGTGGCTGGGTGATGGACACTGGGGAGGGTATGTGCTATGATGAGTACTATGAATTGTGTAAGACTGATGAATCACAGACCTGTATCTCTGAAACAAATAATACATTATATGTTAAAAAAAAAAAAAAAGATAGTAGGAAGGGAAAAATGAAGGAGCAGAATCGGAGGGGGAGATGAACCATGAGAGACTATGGAATCTGGGAAACAAACTGAAGGTTTTAGAGGGGATGGGTTAGCCTGGTGATGGATATTAAGGAGGGCAGGTATTACGTGGAGCACTGGGTGTTATACCCAAATAATGAATCCTGGAACACTACATCAAAAACTAATGATGTAATGTATGGTGACTAACATAACATAATAAAATAAAATTTTAAAAAAATAGCAAAAAAAAATTAAAAAAAAATCTTACCTCCTCTGGGCTAAATGGGTGATGGGGATTAAGGAGTGCACTTGTTGTGGTGAACATTGGGTGTTGTATGGAAGTGTTGAATCATGATATTGTACACCTAAAACTAATATTACACTGTATGTTAACTGACTGGAATTAAAATTTAAAAAATAAAAATTAAAAAGAAATCTTACCTTCTCTGTTAAGTTTCTTTTACTGACTCTCTTCTCAGTAAGCTCCCCTTTCTCTGACTTACCTTAGCTACTCTTTTATTATGGTGCTGGAAATCCTAGTTGAACCGGAAGGGAAATAGAATCAGGCTGTTTGTGCAATGGGCAGACTGATGATCCCTTTAGGGATCTATATGTAAGGTTTGTCAATCTTCTGTTTTGGTAGTAGAAGGAGAGAAGTGTTTTGTGGAAGTTGATGGTGAAGACATGATACCAATAAGGGCGATAAGAATGAATTTTTCCTCTCCTACCCTTTAGGTAGGTTTTGAGCCCTAGGGGAGAGAGAAGTGAAGGGTGGAGGAATTGTAATCATGAAAGAAGACTCAGTGAGACATCAGATACAAGCAGTGCTGCTTTAGGGCCCATCAGAGCACTTACACCATAGATTTGGTAAGAGGATCATCCCTAATCCTACCTCTTCCTCCTCCCCTAGACACAGAGCCCAGTGTTGCATTTTCGCCTTAAGATTCAGGAGGCCACTGGTGTGGGACTGTTGAGCATGCCATATGGTGCCCCCGCAGAAGGCACCAGGAGCAGAAGCAATGGATAGTTACCTAGATGAAGAAGCCGGAGCAGAGGGACACAAAGAGCAGATTGGATACAAGAAAATGCAAGACCTCAAACAAGACTTTCAGAAATATATAGGGGAGCTTCCTAGATGGAGGAGCAGGGGATGGGGAAGGGCTTAATTTCTGCATGAGCAAAAGGTCAAGAATCCTAATAATTTGGCATAAATATTTATTTTTGTTTTTTATTTATTTATTTATTTATTTATATTTACTATAAATATTTATTTCTGCTCATAGCTTGGCATAGCCCCTCCCAGCTATTTCCTTTACAACTGTCCTAGGTAGTACATTTTTTTAAAGCCACTGGTTATAATTAAAAGTAGCCACATGTGCATTTCCTTAAAAATGCTGCAATTATGCCCAGGTTTTTACCAGAGATTTATCTAAATTAATTAGAGTATCAGTTTGCTAGGGCTTCCATTACAAATTGGATGTCACACAATTGGATGGCTTAAACAACACAAATTTATTGTCTCAGAGTTCTGGAAGCTAAAAGTCCAAGATAAGGTGTTGGCAGTGTTGGCTCCTCCTGAGGGCTATATGGGAGACTCTGTTCCATGTTTCTCCCTAACTTCTGGTGGTTTGCTGGCAATCTTTGGCATTTCTTGGTTTGCAGATCTCTGCCCTTATTTTCACATAGGGTTCTCCCTGTGTCTTTGTTCCAATTTCCCCTTTTTATAAGAACATCAGTCATATTGGAGCAGGGACTTGCACCTTACACCAATATGACCTCATCTTAACTAAATGCAAGTACACCAGCCCTATTTCCATATAAGGTCACATTCTGAGGTCCTGGGAATTAGAACTTCAACATAAGAATTTTGGGGAAGACACAATTTCAATCCAAAATAGTTGGACATGTTGAAAACCTATAGATGAATTAGAATTCTTGGTCTGAAAGTCTGGGTCTAGTGGTGGGGGTGACAGAGTGCTGCCTTTGAAAAGGAAATGCTCTAGGATAATTAAGTTACTGGCTATTCCTTTGCCCTAGGTATTTTTTAACAAGTGGTGAAGAAAAAAAGTGATCATGAATTAAAAAGATTCTCCTCCCTAGTTATAGCCATCACTTTTTTTTTTTTAAACCCAAAGGAGAGCACGTGATATAACACACAGGCTGGCAATTGATAAAATGTACAAAATCAGGGTGAGACAATGTGAGCTTATGGCTACAGAATTTGTGGTAAGCTATTCATGGGAAAAGATTGGTTTTGAAACATGATTCCAGGTATGGTAGGTGACCAGCCTCCCAAAATGTCCACACTCTAATTTCTGGGATTTGTGAGCATGTCATATTTCATGGCACAAGGAATTTTCTGGATGTAATTACGATTAGAGACCTAAAACTAGATTATCCTTGATTATTCAAGTGGGCCCAATTAAATAGGGAACTTTCTCTGGCTGGAGGTGGTAGAGATAAACTAGAGGGTAAGGTCAGGGAGATTCAAAGTATGGGGAGGACACAACCTGCTATAGCTGACTTTGAAGACGAAGGGAGGCAAGGAATGTGAGTGCCTTCTAGACACTGAGAATAACCCTTGGCTGATAGACAGCAAGGACCCAGGAACTCAGTCCTGCAACCACAAGGAATGGGAAACTGCCAATGATCTAAATGAACTTGGAAGTGGATTTTTCATAAAACGTCCTAGGACCCAGATAGCTGACACTTTAACTTTGGCCTTGTGAAATTAGAACAGAGAAACCAGTGGAGCCAACCCAGACTTCTGACCTACAGAACTGTGATATATTTGTGTTGTTTTATGCTCCTGAATTCATGGTAATTCGCTATTGCAGCAACAGAAAATGAATACACTAGGTGTCAGCTGGTTTCTCTTTTTAAATCAACATAAGATTGGCTTCAGTCTCCCTTCCAAGATTTCTGCAAAGCTTCAGGTCATGTAGGATAATGTATACACTCATGATCTTCTTTGGCACTAAGCTTCTGTTTCTATTAGAGAGTCCTGTAAAGCACCTGTACATTGTTTGCCTTGCCCTGGCCTGCTGGAAAATGAGTGACCTGATCCAAGTTGCCACAGATGAGGCAGCCAAGGTCATTCTAGATCCGTTGACAGCCAGCTCATCTCCAGATAACTTGTGAGCAAGCCTATGTAAGACAGAGCAGAACTGCCTGATCACCACATTTGTGCAAGCAGTAAACTCTCATTGTATGTCACCAAGGTTTTGTGATTATTTGTCAATATCATTTGTCTTTTTTTTTTTTAAAGATTTTTATTTATGTATTTGTGAGAGAGAGAGAGAGAGAGAGCACAAGCAGGGGGAGCAGGAGAGGGAGAGGGAGAAGCAGGCTCCTCACTGAGCAAGGAGCCCGATGTGGGACTCGATCCCAGGACCCTGGGATCATGACCTGAGCCGAAGGTGGATGCTTAACGACTGAGCCACCCAGGCATCCCTCATTTCAGTTTTATTAGATAACTCACGTTGACCTCTTATTAAATAACTCACATTAAGGGAACTTGTGCTCCCTTAATAGTATCAGCCTTTTCACTCTTTCTGCTCTTTCTCATGCCTTAGCCTCACCATTTCTAGACTATTTTAGTATTCTTTCTCTCTCTGTTTTTCTATCTCCCACTTATTCCTTTTGATATTAATTTCCTAGTTTTTAAATAATAGCTTCTTTCAGTGCCTCTTTATCAAAGGCAACTCTTTGCAATAGTCATTTGGAGAATTAGATGAGGACTCTTCTGTAAAGAGTGCATCATAGCAGGAGGTTAACTCTGAAGAGGTCTTGAGTGATGTCCCTAGGAGTTGGGGTGACCAGAGAATGGTTCTCCAAAAGTGAGAGATAATGTCTCGGGTCATGATTTCTTAGATTAGAGAACATCATTCAAGTTCATCTATATTCAAGGGACCTTGCATCTGCCCTTCTGACATTCAGTTCCAAATTACCTTGTAATGTTATTTAAATATATATGTCACAGATCTTCAACAAGATTGTAAACCCTTGAAAATAGGCTTAGTTTTCTGTATCTTTTTGAAATTATGATATGTTTTTCAGCAAACCCTGTATATAGTGGGCCCTAAATCAATGTATTAATAATGATGATGAAGAAAAATAAGAGGCTGAAAGAATAAGAGAGCTCATGTGAAGAATATATCTAATTAGTTTCAGCTTCTCTTAATTTTTTTTATTCTTAATCTGGGAAGATACACTATAGATTTAAAAAGGAATACATTCAAATAAAATTTCTTTAAGAAATCATTCTTAGATTCTTAGTGTGGAATTTACAAATCAAATAAATAGTAGTTTGGAAATTGAAGACTTTGAAACTACTGAAGTCAAGAAGCAGGAATCCAACAGCCACTCACTGATTATTAAGTCAATGAAGATTGTTATTCATTGAAATAACCACTAGCTCCATGTGCCTAAGACAGAAAGCTTGCTGGAAGGCAACTATTGATGTGAAAATCATTGCTTAATGTTAAATTTGCTTTTAATAACTCCTTGGCAGAATCCTACTTGCAATTACAACACAGAGAAAAATACTTTGCAACAACATGTGTGAAAATATCAAGTCTGAAATTTATTTTATTTAGAACATTCATTCCTTGCCTTATACTTGGAATTTCCACTGATTCCTATATTCATTTACAATTTACATAATTTCCCCAGACTGTTAATAAAGATTAGCTGTAGATTCAGAGAATCTTAGTTTTAAAATAGCTTTTATTATTTTTCTTAATACAAAAGTAACATTTACTTATAGTAGTAATCCACACGGCCCGTTTTAAATTCCTAATATGTACACACAGAAGCTTGGCATTTGCCATTTTTAGATAATTAGCATAACATCCTGACCTTAATATAATGGCCTCGGAAATTGTAAAATAGTAACATTTGGTTGAGTGTCCAAATAGCAGTTGAGGGGTGTATCTCAACCTAAAAATAAAGAAGAAGGATGCACTGTTACCTTTAAAGTCTCAGTCTTATCATCCTAACTCTTGGTGCTCATGTATTATTCTTGTGATACCAAATATGGAAGATGCAGCATGGCTACAAATTGGTTGCTACTCTTCCCATTGAGAGGTAGAGTCCAAAGCCTCTCTCCTGGAATCTGAGCTGGCTTTAGTGACTTGCTTAACTAGTAGTGGTGGAAACCACTTTCTGGGACTTTTGAAGGTAGGTCCTAAGAAGCCTTGCAGCTTTTATTGGGGCCTTCCAGAACACTTTAGGGAAGCTTTGAGCTGCCACATGAGAAATCTGCCTAATCTGAGCCTGCCATGCTGGAGAAGTGCTTCAGCTGGCAGTCCCAGCTAGCCCTCATTTCCAGCTATAGCTTCCTGGCTGCCAAATAGGTAAGTGAAGCTGTCTTGGACTCTTCAAAGCAGTCTGTTAGCCAGTTGACTACCACTAAGTAGCCTCAGTCAGTGCTGTGAGAAACAAAAAAAATCACCCAGCCGAAGTCAGCCTGATTTCTTGGTCCATAAAACTGGTTGCTTTTTTTAAGCCACCAAATTTTGGGAAAGTGTGTCAGTTATCTATTCCTGAATAGCAAATCACAGTGACTTAAAACAATAACAACCATTATATTTCAGTGTTTGTGTGGGTCAGGAAGTCAGGGCACAGCAGGGCAGGGTTATCTCTACTTCACAATGTCTGAACTGGGAATACTTGAAAGCTGGGGATGACTTGATGGCTGAGGGCTTGAGTCATATGGAAACATCTCTCCTTCCATTTTTGGTTGTTGATTCTGACTGTTAGCTAGGACCTCATCTGGACTGTTGGGTGGAACATCATGTAGCTTTGTGGCCTCTCCATATGGCCTCTTTACATGGCCTAGTATGGGCTTCCTCAGAGCTTGGTGCTAGGTTCTAAGAGACGTGAATGCTCTATTGCACTCTTATGACCTATTCTGGGAAGTCACATATGTTCTTTCTGATGTAGTCGTAAGCCACCTAGATTAAGGGAGGGCAAGATAAATTTTAGGTGCCCAAGTCCAGGGTGTCTTCCCTGGGACTGAGGGGTTTCCTAGAACACAGGACTTTCAGTGCTAAAACCAGAAAAGTTCTAGGCAAACCAGGATGAATTGGTCACCCTACTAAACCCCATGTTCTGAAGGAACATCAGAGTCATATTGCATTTAGAGCATGTTGGGTGGGAGATAGTGTTGGGGCCATCTTTGAAAAATAAATTCTCCCATGGGTGTATAACTGGAATACCAATTAATGTTGCAAGGGCAACAAGCAATTCATAGGAATGTAAATTCTGTGAGGAAAGAGATTTTGTTGTTCTTGTTGTTCATCACCGAGTCTCAGGACCTAGAGTAGTGGCTGGCACATAGTTAATGTAATAAATATTTATGAAATGACTGAATGAATAAATAGTAAGTCCTGTAACATTCCATTCCATAAATTCCAGCCAATACCTGACTTTAGCACACTTTTCTTGCTTAGTAATAACTGGAGGAAAAATTGCTTTAAATATTTGTTTAAAATGAAATGGCAGCCTTCCAGGGCAGCAAAAACTAGAAAACTAATCAAAACCAATAAACTTTAGAGAATATCACTTCATCCTCATGAGACCAGTTTTAGAATTCTCTTTCTTACGTTCAGTTCACAAACAGAATCTTAGATGACTGCAGCAGGGGTAAGAAGAGGGTGTCCAGGGATCCTTATATTTGCCTAATTTCTAGGGTGTTCCTGTTGTGACAGCGTCCTTTTGGTTAAATGTCATACCCCTCCTCTAAGTAAGTGGTGGTTAGGAATACTTCTTCTGCCTTAGAAAGTCCATTAAAAGAAGGGAGAATAGGACAAATTCTAAAACTAGCACCTAAGGTTTTGATAGAGAAATAGAAGTTAGGAAAAGTTAGGAGAGGACGTCCATGCTTTAAATCACATTCCTTTAAGGATATGATATGAACCACTGTAGAAAATAAGGGGGGAACAGAATCACTGGGAGGCCATCTTGGCAGCTGGCTATATTCTGTGTTTATTACCTCATCTTTCATACTGGGGAACTTATTGTCCAAAGTTGAAATATGGGGTAACATTATTTAACAACTCCAAATTCTTGATAGTTTTTAAATAGCACGTTTCTGACAGGAAGACGTTGATCTTAAAGAATTAAGTCCTCTTTTGGGAAAAAATGGGAAATGAAATGGAATGATAAGATCAAGATAGAGAATGGAAGAGCTCCAAAGTCAGACCAAAGGAATTTTTTTTTTTCCATATTGCAAAAGGGTGACTTTTCTCTATTTTACCTTGGCATGTCAGTGCTTTTATATTATTTCTGTACATTTTCTATAATTCTTTTAGTTTCTTAATCTTGAAGTTTGTAAAATAGATTTTAAAAAGGTATAAAAGCCTACTTCTATTCAGTATTCTTCACATTTTTGCTAAAATGAGAGATTAGATATTAAATTATATTTCCAAAATAAAATAACATTAAACTCCATAGAGAAATCCTGTGATTAAACATAGCATCTTTCCATATAAGCTATAAACTTTACTAAGAGAATTTGTCATGATACTGAATAATTCTGGTATAAATTATTGACAAATGACAGAAAAAATTCTAATGTAATTACCAAAATGAATTAAAGCCACTTGAAAATAAATCTCCTTAACAGTTTCATGCTGTTTAAAAACTATTGAAAGTTTGGAGTTGTTCTGTAATCTCATGCTTCAACTTTGGACAATATTAATAAGTTCCCTATCATAAAAGCTAAGGAAATGAACACATAGTGTTACCAGCTGCCAAGATGGCCTCTAATGATTCTCTCCTCCTGGCATTCACACGCTTGTGCTGTTCCCTCCCTCACTGAATAGGGCTGACTTGTGTGACACACAGAAACTATGTGAGATAATAAATGTGTGTTATTTTCAGCAGCTAAATTCTGAGGCACTTTGTTACCTGGCACTAACTGATTCACACACCTACGCTAATTCCTACTTTCTTGTCTGCTTCCATGTATTTATTACTAATTTAATATTAATATTTGATATTAATATCACCAAGATTTATAATCTTATATTTCATTTTGTGACCATAACATCTAATTTTTAGTCTTAATTAACTGTATTTCAATGGAAGTATAAAAATTTCAGAACTCATGAACAGTCCTTTTTAATATGGATTTTTCCCTTCTGAGTACTTAAGTTTTGAATTGTATTTAGTTGGCTGGATTTCAAGTATTTTTTTTAAAGATTAGATGTATTCTACTCCCAACTGTACAAGAGTTTAAGGCCAGTCTAATATTTTCTAGCTTGCTTATGAATTGCTTTTTCTATTTGGATATGCATACTTCCTCTTTGTGTGTGTGTGCAAAATTAAATAACTTCACCAGACATGAGTCAGTGGTGATCATTATCAGTTTTTCTTTGGCCATGATGTCTCCATTTATTCTATTATACGAATAAATATTTTTTGTTCCGTATTTTTGGTTTGTTCTTCAAGAGTTCAGGGATATCAAATCAGTGTACGTGCAAGGCTATATATTAAAAGCAGGGCCTCCAGAGTCAGGCAGCTGGGTTAAATCATTGGTCATTTATTAGCTCTAAGACCCTGTATATGTATTTTAACCTTTTTTTTCTGGTGTGTGTATCCATTTTCTAATCTAAAAATGAAGATACTAATATTACCTATCTTTTGAAGATTTGATAAAGATTAAATAATGCATATTTGATAGGTATAAGAAGGATCAGCAAGGATTTCCTTGTGTTTACTCTGTTTGATATTCATTTAACATCATTAGTATCAGTAAGTTTCTTTGTTTCATCAAATTTGGGGTATTTTCAGCCCTTACTTATACAAATAATTTTCTATTCCATTCCTTCTTCTCCTTCTGGAATTCCCATTACCTATATTTTAGATCATTTGCTATTTAACAGGTCCCTGAGTCTCTGTTCTGTTTTCACAATTTGATATTTTTCATATTTGATAATTACTACTGATCCATATTCAGGTTTTTTTCACTTTCCTCTGTTATCTATTCTAGGCTTAGGTTGTTAAATTCATCCTATGAAATTTTTAGTTCAGCTATTGTATATTTCAGTTCTAAAGTTTTCATTTTGTTAGTTTTAACTTACATGTCTCTGCTGAGATTTCTTATAATTTTATTTATTGTGAGCTTATTTTGTTTTACTTCATTCAGAATAGTTCCAGAAGTTTCCCTGTTATTTTCAACATCTTTTTCACCTCAGGATTGATCTTGTTTGATTTTGTTGTTGTTGTTGAAATGTCTTCCACTTTGTGAATGTGTGGTTTTTTAAATTTTTTTTTGGTATGTTAAGCAATTTTGGATTGAATTCCAGTTACTTATGACTATTAAATTGTGGGGATTTTGGATTCTGTTGTTTTTCCCCAGTGAGTGCCATTTCTTTGTTTTATCAGGGTATTATCTTGGCTGAAATTGACATGTGCACTCTGTTTCTTTAATGGAAACTTATAGTGTCAATTCTCTTTCTTCTTTTTTTTTTTTTTTTTTTTTTGCTTTTGCTAATCTGCTTTGATTCTGTGCCACACATGCATGTTTCAGGGGCCAGTAAAATTATGGGTAGACAGCATTTAGGATTCAGTCTCCAAATGGCTCTTTCCCTTCAAGGGTTTCCCCCACTTTCTTTAGGATCCAGGGTATACATGATTTTAGTTTTCTTGTTCTCTTGGGCAGAAAAACTATAATCTTCCCACTGGCACCTATCCTGTGTGTGACATGCCAACACCACTTAGCCTCTTGCTAACAGCCATGAAAATGGGAATTTTCTTGGTATAGCTCCTCTCTGCCCTTGCAGATGTTTACACAGTGCAAGAGTCTGTCCACTGTACTCCAGTACCTTCAGGCAATTGCTTCTTGCATGATGTCTGAATTTTACAGTTATTTTCTGTGGTGGGGGGAGCTGTCTAGCATGGTATTTACTCTGTACTAAAATCAGAAATCCCTCCCTTATTTTTAAAAACTTTGTTCCTTTGTTTTAACTGGGCTTTGAGTCAAAGTAATAGTAAATAGTGCTTTTTTATTCAACCAGCTTGAACTAAAAGTTCTTCCAATTTGATTTTTTTAAATAAGGGACTGAAACATACCTAGTTTACAGTTCTTTCTCTGTCTTTGTAAATTTCTTTATAGCAAACCTAAGCATTAAAAGACAAGGTTGTCTTGGTGAGCCTGTATTTATTTATTTATTTTTCTTTTTTTTAAATTTTTTTTATTATTATGTTATGTTCATCACCATACATTACATCATTAGTTTTTGATGTAGTGTTCCATGATTCATTGTTTGCGTATAACACCCAGTGCTCCATGCAGAACGTGCCCTCTTTAATACCCATCACCAGGCTAACCCATCCTACCACCCCTCTCCCCTCTAGAACCCTCAGTTTGTTTTTCAGAGTCCATCATCTCTTATGGTTCATCTCCCCTCCAATTTCCCCCCCTTCCTGTATTTAAAACCTAGTCTATCCACTATCATGTTTCAAAGCACAACTCCAAGAATGAGTGAGGAGTTCTATAATGAGGCAGAACTAGGCTACTTGTTAACTGGGTGACATTGGGTAAGTTGCTTAATTGTTGTGTGCTTCAGTTTGTCTGTGTATGTGGACAAAAATACTCCAGAGAATAGTGTTGAGGATTAAATGAGGTGATGAATGTAAAGTCTCTATGAAAAAGTAAGAAGGAAGGGGTGCCTGGGTGGCTCAGTCGGTTAAGCATCTGCCCTCAGCTCAGGTCATGATCCCAGGGTCCTGGGATTGAGATCAACATTGGGCTCCCTGTTCAGTGGGGAGCCTGCTTCTTCCTCTGCCTGCTGCTTTCCCTGGTTGTGCTCTCTTTCTGTCAAATAAATAAAATATCTTTTTTTAAAGAGTAAGAAATAAGAAAGTGTTGATTTTTTTTCTCCTGTTGAAGTCCTCATTTCACATTCTGCTCATTCCTAAATCATATCTGGACCTCTTAATTACTTGTAATCTATCCCTTCTTTTTATAATCCACACTCTCTATGGTTATTTGAGAATTTAGTTTAAATTTCCCATTATGTTTCAAGTGCCCCAGGGGGCAGATTATGCTTATTTGTGTCTCTCTGTGGTGCCATGAATAGGCTAGTAATATTCCATGAGTATTTGCAGAATTAAATCTGTTTTCCTGAGCTGCCGTTTCATCAACATTATAGCAGCTTCCTCAAAAGACATTGCAAAATTCAGTATCTGCTCTTGAAATGCATGACAAACTCTTAGTTACAATGACTTTTCCATTCCTTCGATCCTTTCTCAGTGTTTGAAAATAAACGTAAAGATATGACTTGAACCTTTGAGATTCAGAAAACATACCCAAATCAGCTTCATCCTGAATTCATAGTGGCAAATGTCTCTTCACCTTAACTTCAAATGTAGGAGGCTTATAATCAAGGACTGAAAATGTCAACAGAGCATTTCTTTTTCTTTACTCAAATATTTTTAATGATTGACTAGATGGTATGACTGTAAATTCATACTTTTTCTAACTCCACAGATATACTTAAATGTATTCATGTATAGGAATGTTGTATTTTCCCTGATTCAGTGTGTAGTAGCTAATTTGTCTGCCCAGTACAAAACATGCTCTACTCTCATATGATATGAGTGGGCAAATGATCTTAGCAACGCCAAAATGAGTCTTTATCCTAGAAATATAAATCTCTAGTGGATGTGCATGGGGACAAAAACAGTTAAAACAGAGTAATTTATGGCAGAGTGACTCTGTAGAGACTACCAACACCTTCTACTAAGTCCCTTTCTTTTTCTTCTTGAATTTTGATTATTGAGCTCTACCTATGGGGCAGTAAGACACTAAGGATCTTTCCAAATCTTTTTTTTTTTTTTGTAGCATAAGTTAATCAGAATTCATTTCTTTTGCTTTCAACCCAAAACAGATACAGAAAATCTTTTTTTTTTTTGGAATTGCTTTAAATGTTACGCTCTTGATATAAAAGAAAATAGTCGCAATTGGAATTTTTCTTAGTTCTGGTACTTGGAGAAAAGTTCTGTTCTTCTTTTCCCCTGTTCCATCTCTTGTTTCTGCCAGTAAACTTTATGCCAGTTGCTCAAATATCACCAAATACTTTCTAAAACACAGACAACCTAGGAAGGAAAGGGACCAGAGAGAAATCACCATCTGGAGACAGGTGATCCTGAGATTAGAGGAAAATATTCAGGCACCGTGTTAGGGAACAGAATGCTCAGTATAGGTTGTGTGTTAATGCCCTGCTATGAGTAAATGCATGGAAAACATGTGACTGAGCACATTTTGTGGATGTTTGAAAGCTGAATGAGGAAAAATCTGCTTGCTTCTGAAAGAATCAACTTGTGGTTTCTTTTAATGAGTTATCAAACTATTAATAAGCATTAATTATCTATTGTCTAAGGCAAAGTGTTTCTTTATAGGTATTCTGTCCTTCACTTAGAACATTCATAGATTCCCAACAGCCTATAATGCAAAGGTCTGCTGCTCTTCTTTCCTCCTTTCACTAGTTTCTCCTACATCTGTGATGCCTCCCATCATAGTTGATGTGCAAAATTATGGTGCTGAAGCCTCCTGAACTTGTATTCAATATGTTCCCACTATCAACTGCTGAAATTTTTACACCTTATGAGATGTTTAATTGCTAACACCTCTCCATATACTAATTCTTGGTGTATTTTCAGACATTAGTTCCCAGCTTCTCAGAGAAGCTTATAAAATGAGTCTTAGGAAACCTTTACTGTCAGGGTTCTGAGCTTACAGATAAATACTGATGCAAACAGACTTGAGACAGTTCAACTGTTAAGGTCCCTTTAGAACACATTAGTAGCTGCCAAAATGTTTTTGGTGAGGTGCAGTTTAGCTATTTCTCTACAACCTCATTACTGGATTATAATAAATGCAAATCTCAAACTAAATTATTAAACAAACACAGATTACCAAGGGTGAGCAAAATTGTATGTACATCCTCTTCTGAAAGTTTGATAAAGTTCCAGCCTCAGTCTTTTTCGGTGCCCTAAAGACCATCTTACATAAAACTGTTACTTGAAACAATTGCAACAATATTCTGAAGGCAGGATTTGGTTAATTTATTTCTAGCATCAGAAAAGCAGAATCCAGGGCACCTGGGTGGCTCAGTCGGTTAAGCGTCTGCCTTTGGCTCAGGTCATGATCCCAGGGTCCTGGGATCGAGCCCCGCATCAGGCTCCCTCTTTGGTGGGGAGCCTGCTTCTCCCTCTCCCTCTACTGTTCCTGCTTGTGCTCTCTCACTTTCTCTGTCAAATAAATAAATAATAAAAGAAAAGAAAAGCAGAATCCTCCATTCCACAGTCTGGATCTCAGAACAGTAAGACCCAGGCCTCAAGCTCTGTGCCCAAAGATGCAGGTAATAGGGCTTCCTAGATTATTATACCTTTCATGCAAGGGTAAGGGTGTCTTTAAAACGTAAAGTAATCCACATATCTCGAATATCAGTAATATTACCTTGAGAACTCATTTTTAATATTCATGCTGACAAAGAAGGATTAATTTCACTAATGAAACCCCATTTTTAATACTCATTATTTTAATTAGAAAAATCTAGTATTGATCAGAAATAAAGATAGCTGCAAGCCTTGGAGTAGCTGCATCTGAAGTGTGGATCTTCTGATATAATGCTTAGGTGATGATCCCTGGAATGTGAATTTTCAATTATGATAATTGATAGAATCTAGGGTATAACTTAAGCTGAAGAGGAGATACATAATACCATACTATCTATGTTGAAGTATTTTAAAGCAAATTTCACACGTGCATTTGCTATTCTGAAAATTTCAGAGATTATAAGTGTTCATGGCTTATAAAGTTCTGACTCAGAGATTCTAGGATTCAAGACTAGTATTAATTAAATCTAAGCCATTTCAAGATTTAAGTCTAATTTTATATCATGGTTGGGAAGCAAAACTACTATGGAGTAGTAGTTTCAGAATTTCTGAATCTATTTAGAAGGAGATTCTAGGAAACTTGTATTGAAGCTGTGTTTTCATAACAAGGTCACTATTTTTACTTGGATTTGATCCTTATTTGGATAGCTTTGAATGTGAGACTATAGAGGGCCTTGCTTTGATATTTTCACTGGACAAACTTGTGAAATATAGCTCTTTAAGAAGTTGAGGTGGACATGGGTTTTGTTTTTAATAATTCATGTGCAATACATGAATTGGCAGTGCTGTCCAATTTTAAAAATTTTGAATATTTGATTATTCTGAACTGTATAAGAGACAGGATTATCTATCTATCTATTATCTGAAGTGGGAAGCTTTACTGCAGAGTTTGATTTGAGCTCCACAAGTGACCATAAGGTAGTGTAAGTTCCTTTTCTGAAACATTAAGCATTAGTGTGTATTTCCATGGTCCAAACATAACGACAGGTCTAACAAGAAACACGTTAATGGTCTAATAAAAGTGTTATTTTATATCCATATTTGTTTTTCCTAAGAAATTGGTAAATTGGAGTATAACACAATAATAGATCTGTGCTGTCATCATATATATAGTTTCATGGACCAATTACAATTTTTAATATGATTTTTGAAAGCTATTTACAAGGCTGCCTAACCACTGTGAGACTTCACTTTGTTATTTATAAAACTATGATTCTTTGAAAGAAAATTATATTTGTAAATTGTCTGGTTCTGATGAAAGAATTTGAATAAAATTTGTAATTTCTTCCTTAGACTGCAAATTATAGTGAAACATTTAAACATATGATTGTCAATAAGTATGGGTTTTTTTCCTTAAATAAACACTTCTGCCCTAAAATCTTACTCTTTTCTGTTGTTAGAAACTAGAGTCATTTATTCTTTGTTCTTAAGAAATCTCTTATTTCCAAAGCCATTCTATGTTTCAAAAAGGCTTAATGCTATCATGTGATCCCCTCAAGCTTAGACAAAGAATGGATTTGGGGATCACTGACATATGGAAGAGAGAGAGCATCCTGTGAGAGAAAACAAAATAAGAAAAAGAATAAGATAGAGGAAAGAGCCCTGAGGAAAGCCAACATTAGGAAAAAGAAAGAATTTCAGGCAAGGGAAAATTTGAATATTATGACATCCTGGATGCCAAGGAAAAAGATCAGTGAATAGCCAAATGTATCAAACACTGTTTACACTTCTGGTTAGGATGTAGGACATCAAACAGACCATTAATTTCACTGTAGCTGTGAGAAATAAATAGATGAACTAAAAATAGGTATTTTACTTTAAGTCATCAACTAGTTATAGAATCAAATAAGTCTAAAAAGTTCCAAAGATAAACAAATCTTTCCTAGTTTTCACAGGTCAGTGGCCATTTTCATCTTGGGGTAGTCTGGAAATCATAGGCAGATGCAATAGTAAGCTTATTATAGACAAAGAAAAATTGTGAAGAAAAGGGGAAGACAGATAAACTGGGCTGTTGGATTAGAATCTGAAAAAGCCTTAAGAGCCCTCCCTTCCCCCCAGGTGCCCCCCTATTATCCTGAGTAAGCTCAATTTTGCCATGAACTTAAAACAGCCCAGAAAATAAACTTTATTAAAAAAATACATTTGACATGTAGAATTTATTGGATTGGGCTAACACCAGACTGAATTAAACAGAATAAATTATTAGGACAGGTCAATAGAAATAATCAAAACTGAAACACATGGAAAAAGATAATCTAAAAATTACTAAATAGGGGCACCTGGGTGGCTCAGGTGGTTAAACATCCGACTCTTGATTTCGGCTCAGATCATGATCTCAGGGTCGTGAGACTGAGCCTCATGTTGGGCTCCATGTTCCATGCTCTCTCTTCCTCTCCCTCTGCCCCTCCACCCTACTCGCATGTGCATGCTCTCTATCTCTCTTTCTAAAATAAAATAAAACAAAACAAAATAAAATAAAATAAAATAAAAAAATTACTAAACAGAAAAGCAAGTATCTGAAAGAAAATATCAGGTGGCCTGGTATACATGTAGTTGATGTTCCAGGAAAGGAGAAGGAGAATAGGGCAGGAAAAAAAAAAATGAAAAGCGAGTAGCTGAAAAGTTTTCAAAATTGATTAAAGTCTTAGACCACAGAAGTTCAGTAAACACCAAGCAGGATAAATACAAAGAAAATCTTGTCTAGGTACCTCATAGTCAAGCTATTCAAAACCGAGACAACAAGAAAAACCTGAAAAACAATCTTAGTTGAGAATAATAGATGGCTGACTAAATATATGGAAGCCAGAGACAATGGAATAACATCTTTTAAATGCTAAAAGGAAGTCAACACATACTTTTTACCTGATGAAGCATCCACTATAATTACAGTGAAATAAAAATGTTTTCAGACAAAGAACAAGATTTTTATGCACTAGCAGAAACAGAGGACATGCATGAATGATAGATTAAAGAAGTTTTGACAGGATGAAGAGAAATAATTCTAATGGAGGGTTGGATTTTCACGGGAAAAATGGAGGGCACAGGAAAGGGTCAATATGTAGATAAAAAGAAAATATATCTTACAATTTTTCTTTAAAAGACTCTTGGCTGTTTGGAGAAAATATGATTAACTGGAATTTAAGTAAAAGCTTGAAAAAAGAAAAAAAAAGGACTCCCCACCCCCATACTAAGTAAAGAAAATACAATAACAATGCATTGTGAAATTTGAAATATGTACACATAGACTATATACCAATAGCACAGTGGGAAGAAGGGCATATGTTAGTTTCTTACATTGTTTGTGAAGTTGTATACTATTAATTCAAGGTACACTGTGATAAATTAAGGATGAATATTATAATATTTAACCACTAAAAAGTGATACACAATGAAAAATCCAATAGAATAGATAAAATGAAATACTAAAAAATAATAAATAAGAGGCTATGAAATGTAGAGCAAAGGAAAAAGAGATGGACAAATAGAAATCAGTTAGCAAGGTGAAAGACATAACCATTATCAATAATTACATCAATATTGATAGAATAAAAATTCTACTGAAAATGCAGAAAATGTCAGATTGGATTTGAAAATGAGATCCAACAAAACAGCTTATGGTTGGGTCTTGTTTTATAAGCCATTCTGACATTCAGCCTTTAAAAATAAAGATACAAAGAGGTTGGAAATAGAAAGATTGGAAATCCACTTATAAAAAAAATCAATTTAGCTATTTGAGTAGTAGATAAAGTAGACTTCAAGTCAATGAGTACTACCAAGAATAAAGAAAAAAAAATGGAACATTTATGTAATGCACTTTAAAGACTTATTCTAAAGTTACAGTAATTAAGAGTGTGGTTTGGTGTAAGCATAAGCAAATAGAGCAACAGAACAGAATAGAATATGGTGTAGACCTGTGCATTAACAGTCAACTATTCTGTGTTGTTTAAGGTTCTATGACTTTTGAAAAATGCATAATGTCATGTATTTACCATAACAATTTCATACAGAATAGTTTCACCATTCTAAAATGCCTTGTGCTTCACCTATTCATCCTTCCTCCATCTCCCGAGCCCCTGGAAACCAGTGATCTTTATACTATCACCATACTTTTGCTTTTTCCCAAATGTCATGAAGTT
>NC_138370.1:88530925-88569992 GCF_054177405.1 Leptonychotes weddellii
GGTTTTAGAGGGGAGGGGGGAGGGGGGATTGGTTAGCCCAGTGATGGGTATTAAGGAGGGCACGTACTGCATGGAGCACTGGGTGTTATACGAAAACAATGGATCGTGGATCACTACATCAAAAACTAATGATGTATTGTATGGTGACTAACATAACATAATAAAATTTTAAAAAAAAAGATGAAGTGGTATATATATACAATGGAATATTATGCAGCCATCAAAAAAATGAAATCTTGCCATTTGCAATGACATTGATGGAACTAGAGGGTATTATGCTAAGAGAAATAAGTCAGTCAGAGAAAGACAAGTATCATATGATCTCACTGATATGAGGAATTTGAGAAACAAGACAGAGGATCATAGGGGAGGGGAGGGAAGGGAATAATGAAACAAGACGAAACCAGAGGGGGAGACAAACCATAAGAGACTCTTAATCTCAGGAAACAAACTGAGGGTTGCTGGAGTGGAGGGGGGAAGAGATGGGATGGCTGGGTGATGGACATTGGGGAGGGTAAGTACTATGGTGAGTGCTGTAAATTGTGTAAGACTGATGAAATACAGACCTGTACCCCTGAAACAAATAATACATTATATGTTAATAAAAAAATTTAAAAAAAGAGTTCTCTAAACTGTTGCAATAATTTCTCAACACATACATATATCAAATCATTATTGTGCACACCTTAAACTGACACAATGTTATATGTCACTTATATCTCAATAAAACTGAAAAAAAAAGGAAAGAAAACCCAGATTTCTACATAAAATAAATAAAAGAGCTCTGAAATAAGAATCATAAAACTGAGTAGTCATAGCTACTATTGTACAGCTGTACACAACTGTACAAAACTTGCTCATAAGTTAACTTGTTTAATCATCACAAGAACAATCTTCTGTCCTCACCCTCTTTCCTAAACACCCTCTTTAAATTACAGGTGAAAAAACCAAGGACTGGAGAAGTCAAACTCTTAGCCAATGCATTAGAGCCAAACGGCTAAATCAGAGTTCAACACTTGGTGACCTCAAGCCCATAAACATTCACCTTGGAACAATGCCTCCCTTTTTGAGATACTGGTTCTGTCATTAACAAGCCCCATGACATCAGATAAAATGATTAATTTCCCTGAATCTTCGTTTGCTATGTAAAATTCTCTGAAGACATGAATTCCAAGTTCTCTTTTTTGTCTGCTATAACAATCCATCATTCCTCTATTAAAAACATATCATAAAACCAGAAATAAAGCATGTGATCGTACTGTGAAGTCTTTTTTAACACGGGTAATTATTTCCCTTGGAAAAGTAAATACTACTTGGAAAATCAATAAATAAGAAATCATTAAATTAATACTTATTGAAGGCTGTGTACCAGAATGATGCCTGTGACTGACATGGAGAATGCAATGATAAAAAATAAGAAGAAGATGACTGCCTTCACAGAGCTCAGACAACTGGAGGAAATGGGCAAAGCAAGGAAGAATTACAGCATCATGTGTTAGAGCAAGAAACTGCACATGAAAGAAGGAGCATGTAATAGAAACCAGAAAGTCAGGACAAGCCCCCTGCAAACCAGTGTGGAAATATACCTTCAAGGACTAGAGATTAAATAAACAAATAAAGGGGGTGCCTGGGTGACTCAGTCATTAAGCATCTGCCTTCGGCTCAGGTCATGATCCCAGGGTCCTGGGATCGAGGCCCGCATCAGGCTCCCTGCTCGGAGGGAAGCCTGCTTCTCCCTCTCCCACTCCCCCTGCTTGTGTTCCCTGTCTCGCTGTGTCTCTCTCTGTCAAATAAATAAATAAAATATTTTTGAAAAATAAATAAATAATAAATAAATAAATAAACAAGGAAGAGAAAGATGTTTTATGCAGAGAGAGCTGAATTCAATATGAATAGACTAATATACTAAAATCTAATTTGCATATTTAACTATTCAACTTCCCAAATATACCCATAATTGCCATTTAAACTGCAAGACCTGACATAGCAGAAGTCATCCTAAATAAATCCAATTCTACATTCGCACAAAATGATTTTCATAGAAGTGACATGACAAAGGCAATCCAGTGTGCCTGATTCCAACATTAGAAGTCTATGTTTTTTTACTTGTAAGCATTGCCACCTTTCCGCACATATTTTTCCTTGAAGATCACTAAACACAAAAATGATCCTGGTGCAGAAACACATTTAAGGACACTGGATCACTGAAATAATACTGAGTAATTCAAGACAAAATACATAAATATAAACTTGGCCGAAGAACCAGATATGAACCTGCTCTTTTCCAAAGCCATTTGGAAAGCCTCCTGATTCTATGCTATACCCACATAGTAGGATATCTCAAAGAAAGACACTTTTTTACGGTAGAGAATTTTCTCCTCTCTGAGGTTTAAGAGGGAAAGCCATCCAGCCATCAAGCCCACAGAACTGTAAGAGCACAGTCAGGTTCATTTTACATAAGCAAAAGCATAACTTTACTTGTGGCTTTGCAATAAATGGGAATTTTTGGATTTAGATATTTTAATAAGGTATTACCATCCAATAATTTTTAAAGCAAAAAGGTAAAACAAATTTGAGTTTTCATTACTGACTTTTACATCCCAAGGAAGAATGATCAATGATTCTTTCCAAAGTCCATCAAGTGATATTCACTTCTTAATTGTGTGTCTGGTGTAGTGAGAAAAAGTAAATGCTTTAAGCATGTGGACTTTATATTTAACAGGTGTTTCTCCAGACTTGTCTGGCTTGGAAAAAGGTACAGACCTAGACCTAGGAGTAACATTCTCAATGACAAACAAAATAAAAAACCAATACTCCAGAGATTCAAGCCCCAAAGAGAACCTTCAAATCACCCAAGAACCCTCTTTCTTCAAGAAGAATCCTGGGTGGGGCCTGGGCTGCATGAAGGACCCCAGTCTCTCATGGCCTCACCTTTTCCCCCCAGCCAGGGCCTGAAGCCAGGTTCTTTCACCAGATGTATAGCCTAGGATCCCCCAGCATTCCTTTGAGAAACTGATAGTGGTCACCATAAATTTCTACAGGCAGTTGACATAGAAGATATAGAATTCCCACCATTAAAAACAGAAATCAGTAATAACTCACACTTTTGCTTTTTTTTTTCACATGCCACTAAAAATACCAAACATTTTATTTTTAACCAACGACTATATTCTACATATGTATGTGTGTGTGTGTCTATCTGAAACTTTATGCAACACTCAGTGCGTAACTAACTATAAGTAGGCCTATAACTAATCAACCAAAAATGTTTTCAAGGTATAAGCTTAAAGTACAACTTGAAACTTATATTTAAGTTATATCCACCTGTCATCTCTGCACCTGTTCAGCTCCTAGTTCCACAGTGACCAAGGGTGGGCATGGCTGCTTTTCACTGGTTTTCCAAAAACTTCTCCCAAAAATGTGTGCATGCAGCAGACTTTTCCAAAGTTTGGCGCTACCAAAGTGATTTATGTCAGAGGAAGTTAATAACTTAAAACCAGGTATTAGACAATTGTGCTTTCTAAAGACTGTGGCTATCCTGCCATGAGAAATTGTTCACCTCTTAACTGGTAAGTACTTTTTTTTCAAAGGTTCCAGAGTCCCACAGATGCATGGCTCCCTTCTCCAACCTCTGATTACTAGTAACATCTTACAACAAGCATTTTAATCTAGCAACTTGTTTCATCTTAGTAGTATAAGCATTCCTTGGTGTCTCCCCTGTCCTAACCAAAGTAGACGATATAGGTATTTTTCTTGAGGAGAAGCTCTCTTTCCAAAAGGAACTCTATGCAAGCTGTTAAAAAAAAAAAAAAAAAAAAAAAGCTGAAAATTTTATCCACTAAAGTAACACAATAATTTTGTTTAATCACTTTTTAAAAGTTATTATGAACGGTGACATTAGCAAGGCAGATAAAGAAAGAGCCAAGATGGGATATGCCAGTTCTATAAAACTCCTCATTTCACACTTACTCAGTAAACGTTCATTGAGTGCCTGCTCTCTGCAATGTGCCATTGTAGACAGGCAGCAATAAGCCAAACAGATGTGGACTCTGGAGATTACAATCCCAAAGGAGTGATGGGTCATGTTTTTTAAGTATACATACACAAACTTGTGGAAGGTGATATGAAGAAAGTAACTGAATTCAATGGTAGAGAGTAGTAAAGGAGACCTTCTTGGAAAGGATGGTCAGGAAGACTGTCTGTAAGGAGGTGACATCTGGGCCAATCTCCCTAGAATGGAAAGATCGTGGCCACCTAAGGACTCATGTTCAGAGTCTCGCTAGCCCGACAAGGTTCTGAGAAGAAAAAGGCTGCCCAGCACCACTCCGAGGCATATAGGTACACACCTTTTTCCTCTTCTGAGTCTACCCTTTATAACATGGAGTAGCGACCCTAGCCTGGAGAAAAATATGATCAACCGACTCCCAATGATTCTACGGGCTGCCTGTTAAGAAGCAGTAGTAGCAGGAGCTCCTTTCAAGTGGAAGTTTTAAATGCTGTGTAGTAGTGACACCAGAAAACATCCACCAAGCCCTCAGGACACGTCAGGGAACTGTAAATAATGATCCATCTGCAACTCATTTGTTTTCCCTTCAAAGAGTAGACAAACTTGACTGATGGCTAGTTTTTTGTTTGGTTTGGCTTGGTTTTTAAATCTTGCTTATTAGTAACAGAGTCACCAAAATGCTGTGCTTAGGCAGGGGCCCATGGCAGTTACTTGATGAAAGGTAGCAACTGACATTGAAATAAGAATCAAAACCACTACATAAAAGCCTTTACAAAAACACATATGGATATGATAGCTGATGTTTTTCCAAAACACATGATATTGTTTATTCATGAGTTGGTGTAGTTCCGGTTGGATTTAAAGTTCAAAGCTACTTCCCTTTCTATTCCAATGGATGGATAACTTCTATAAAGAACACCACCGGGGCATCTGTGCCTTATAACCTACCTCTTTGGCACCACCAGTAAAGGCAGAAATAGGTACATGGAGCAATTTTTTTCAGGTCAATTTAACTTTTCTTTTTCAATTAGAGACACTTATCTGTAGTCTCACCAATGTGTCCTCACAAAAATGAGCAGGGAAAAGTAGATAAAGCCATAATGGCAATCACTACTATATGCAAATCTTGATGGTGATTCGTCTAAAGTGTAGAGTCCCTCAAGGCTAAGAAACTTTAGACTATAAGGCTTTTTATGTAATCATAGGAAAATGAGAAGGAGCTCAAAAAGCATTTGAGAAGCTGAGATGTGGAAATTGCTACTTCTATTTCATGGAAGCCCTCAACAGCTATCCCAAGTCTTATCTTTGTATGTGAACTGAATGAGCACATATTTATCTGAAAAGCAAATCAAGGAGCACCTGGGTGGCTAAGTTGGCTAAGTGTCCTACTCTTGGTTTTGGCTCAAGTCACGATCTTGCAGTCGTGAGATTGAGCCCCGTGTCCAGCTCTGCATTCAGCATGGAGTCAGCTTCAGATTCTCTCTCCCTCCTCCTTCTGCTCACTCTCTCTCTCAAATAAATAAATAAATAAATAAATAAATAAATAAATAAATAAATAATAAAATCTTTAAAAAGAAAAGAAAAAGCAAATCAAATTCCATGGTTTTCTCAACTTTTCCTTATCTGTAAAAGAGGGAGACTTGATACATAAAAAATAGGGCCTTCCCATAAATGAGCATGTCTATTCACAAATGAGATTCTTCCAGCCATTACCTTCCACCCTGCTTATTGGTATCATTATTATCATTTATAACAAAGATACATGTCTATGGCTTTGTTTGAAAAGGGCTTGCACACAGTGTCCATCAGCAATAAAAAACCCATGATCTTACTCATATGGTAATTAAGTCTACAGTCTATCAGCTCACATATACAGAGAGGCTGAGGCTGTTCTGGGTGGTAGAAGGGAGGAACCTAGGACCCTAAGAGGAATATCACTCAAATTCCTTCATTCCAGGAATATGCACCCCAGTTGGGCAGGTCCTGGTACAAACAGGAGGTAGGGAATTGGACTTATTAATGGGAAGGAGAGCCAAACTAGAGCTGAAACTCTCAGCAGACTGGGCCATCCAGAACTCAGTACAGGGGGCAGCAGGATCCAGCTCTTCTGTAAAACCACAATCTGTGTTATAGCTCTTGGTTGCATTGTGCTTAAGCAGATTGTCCTACAACCCTGGGGGAGAGAAGACCCAGGTTGGGTCGGGGTGAGGGAAGAAAGCCATCACCACAGGCCCTACTAGGAGTATACATCAGACTCAGGAAATGCAACACCAAATATAAGGAACTATTCTATCTTCAGCTCTACTGCTTCCTTGCTATGTGATTTTGAACAACATAATCCCACCTCTCAGTCTACATTGCCATGTCAGCAAATGGGACATAATAGTAATGCCCATCTTTGGATGTTGTTTGTGTTTTCTTTTTTCTTTTCTTTTAATTAAATGAGTTAGTGCCTATAAAGTCACTCTTTTGAACACTGCCCTGCAAAAAAATTGGTCACTATTTAGTAAATCCTTGGCATGTGCCCACACATACAGCTGAGGAGTTTACATGTGCAATTTTCTAATTTAATCCTCACAAATACCTTAGGAGGTTTAGCCACTTAGATATCAAGAGACTGAGGCATAGAGAGGTAAATTAACTTACTCAGAGACATACAATAAGCCATCTGTCTGACCCCAGCTCTCCTGTTCTTAACCACTATAATATAACAACTCCATACGGCTAATTCTCAAAGATGCTCATTATTAGCATTTCAGTGGCCAATATTCTCACTGATTTGCTTTCATTCAATAAAACAATAAGCTGCATTGTTTATAAGAATAGTCTTTTTAAAAATGAGATGCAAAGCTGTTTTTCTTTCAAGTGGGGAAAACACTTTTTTTTTCTGAAAAGACTGTTTATCTAAAGGTTATTCACCATCAACAAATACTATCTCACTGTAATATCGTAACAAATCTACAATGCAGGAGAGGAGTCTGGGTTTTGGAGATGTTAAGTGATATCAAGTAAATAGTAATACTAGTAATCATTTACTGACACTCTACATTTAAGCATGATTTCTGGTGCTTTAGGTTATGTCTAATCCCCATGATAATACAAGGCAGTGTCACTCTCACTTTCAGAAATGTAGAAAGTCAGAAAATATTTGCCAAGGGCTCACACCCTTAAATGATAAAGCTAGGTTCAAGTTCAGGTCTCTCTCACTCTTCAAGCTGTGCTTTTTCTAGTTCAACAAGCACTGCCATAAATAGATACCTTCTTACTCTTTCTTAATTGCTCTTCCTTTCCTTGACTCAATTATCACCCAAATTCAAGCCTTTATCATGTCTCGCTGAAGCATTAAAAATGCCTCTGGATTTGTTTCTCTCAAATGCACCCTACACACTGCAACCAGAGTTATGTAAGTAACAGCAGTGCAAATCTGACTGTGACTGCTATTCTTAACATACTTCAACAAGTCCCTTCAAGTACATGCCAAAGCCCAACCTTCATTCGGCCTATGAAGCCCTCTGTAGCTGGCCCCACATCTCATATTTTACTTTCAAGTAATACAAAACTGCCCAGAGTTCCCCAAGCGTACCCTGTTGTTCATTTGGTACTGCCTTTATACTCTCTGTGGCTGAGTAATCTTCTGACCCTTCAGTCACCAACTTTTCCCCATCCCCCAAACCTGCCACACATGTTTACCTCTTAAGAATCATCCCAGACATCTCTAGAAATAGCTGCCCACCCTTTATTCCTCAAGCTGAAAAAGGAAGATCTCTGTCAAACTCATAGTGCTCTGCACATACTTCTCCCACATTATTTTGAAATGTTCTATGTATGTCTGTCTCTCTCCGGGACTATATTTTATTTAGCTTTGTTTCTCTGGTGCTTGGTAATGCTAGAAATTTAGTAAAGAATTTACTGAAATACACTTAACTGGCTTGCCCAGGTATAACATCTGAGAAACAGAAGAAGGAGGACCTTAACTTCAGGTTTTTAAGGCTGGGTCCAGTGCTCTGTTACATTCAGAAATAAACACATCTATACAGCATCAAATTATGTTGCATAGACACAATCTTGAAACAGAGATTGGGGCAGAAGAACTAGATCAAGTGCCTACCACATGCCTGAAATTATTGTCATCTTGGAAGCAAATGACAGAGAAATATTTTTAGGCAACTTCTAAACTACTGGTATCAATATGTGCTAAATCTGTACCAATTTCTCTCACGGATCAGTGTATTTATGAAGTGTCTATAACATAGCAAGAAAAGTTTGCATAAATGAAATATATTTATACCAACAACAACCTTTAGTAATTGCATAATTACTGCATTTCCTGGTACTATTTACAGACATTCAGTTATTAAATACAGATTCAGAAGCAAGGGAGGAAATCACAATTTTTCTGGGTAGGCTTTCAATCTAGAAGTAATTAAAGACTTATTTAAAAGACAAAACATGAAAGACCCTCCGCAAACCAAACAGTTAAACATATATTCAATGAATATTACATTTTACCTTAGAATTAGGAAAATGAAAAATCTACTGCCTGCAAGGTATGAACATATAAATTAAATATTGAAAGAAATAATTTTAAATTGGCTCCTTCAATCTGATATTGTTTCCTTGCTGGATTTCAAATTAAAATAGTTTGCCCTATTAGGGGAAATACCTTCACTAGATTCCTTCTTTAGTCTTTCTTTTAAATGTGAGTGCCTCTTGGATACTGCTCTTGGCTCTTTTCTTCTCTCTTTTGCACTCCCTGGTGATTTCATCAAGAACTCCATTTTAACTGCCATTCAGAAGTAGATTACTCCACTCCTACAACTCAATAGCAAAAATACAAATAAACTGAATTTTAAAATGGGCAAAGGACTTAAATAGACATTTCTCAAAAGAAGACATATAAATGGGGCACCTGGGTGTCTCAGTCAGTTAAGCGTCTGCCTTCGGCTCAGGTCATGATGCCAGGATTCTGGGATTGATCCCCGCATAGGGCTCCCTGCTCAGCAGTGAGTCTGTTTCTCCCTCTCCCTCTCCCCCTCCACCTGCTTGTTCTCTCTCTCTCTCAAATAAATAAAATCTTATATAAAAAAAAAGACACATAAATGGCCAACAGGTACATGCAAAGGTGCTCAACATCACTAATCATTAGGAAAATGCAAATCAAAACCACATTCACCTCATACCTGTTAGGATGGCTATTATCAAAAATACAAAAAATAACAAATATTGGAGAGCTTGTGGAGAAACAGGCACCTTTGTACACTGTTGATAGGAATGTAAAATGGTGCAGCTGCTATGGAAAGTAGTATGAAGGTTTCTCAAAAAATTAAAAATTACCATATGATCCAGCAATCTTGCTTCTGTGTATATATCCAAATAATTGAAATCAGGAGATATAGCTGATATATAAATATCTGAAGAAATATTTATATTCCCATGTTCATGGCAGCATTATTCACAATAACCAAGCTATAGAAACAACTTAAATATCTATCAACAGATGACTGTGTTAAAAAAATGTGATACATAGACAATGGACTATTATTCAGCCTTAAGACAGAAAGGAAACCCTGCCATATGCAACAACATGTATGAACCTGAAGAATATTATGCTAAGTGAAATCAGTCACAGAAGGACAAATACTGCATGAGTCCACTTATACAAGCTATCTAAAAAAGTCAAACTTATAGAAGCAGAAAGTTGAATGGTGGTTGCCAGGAGCTGGGTGGAGAGTGAAATGGGGAATTGTTGTTCAATGAGTATAAAGTTTTGGTTTCTCAAACTGAATAAGTTCTAGAGATCTGCTGTACAGCACAGTGCCTACAGTTAACAATACTGTATTATACGCTTAAAAATCTGTTAAGAGCGTAGATCTCATGTTAAGTGTTCTTACCACAATTTTAAAAAGAGAGAGAATCAGATTACTCCTAAGTTTATGACTTCAATCCATTTGTCACTCCTGGTTCTCCATACTCATACAAATGCCTTCCAGGTCAGAGAGAGGGATACGGCTCAGTAGGAAGATTCTGAGCTCCCCTCATCCCATAGACATGCGGAGGCAACAGCCACATCTATACAACTAACTCTGAAAACAACCTGTAGACTGGCAGAACATATTTTCCACAACTAGTCATGGAGAGAAGGCCACACTGAAAAGGGGAGGAGGGGTGGAGGCACAGTCTGGAAACAACCCTCTCCCCTACCCCCAATTATGACTAACCACAAATGGGAGGGATATCCCAAGCATGGAGGAACAAGACCCAGGCCTGGGAACCTACACTGGGAAGAGTCCTCATAACATCTGGCCTTGAAAATCAGTGGGGCTTAACTCCAGGAGCTTTAAAAATCAGTGGAGTTTAACTCTGGTTGAACAGGAGAGTGACAGGAAACCAAGTCGTCACCATTAAAAAAGCCAACATGCTAAATAACTTGTCCAAGACACAGTACAGAAGTAGCAGTTTGAAAAGTACCTGGGGTATAAAGGAGACTTATTGACTAATCTTAGGATGTGTACCAAAGGGACAGAGATCTGCAGAAGATTTCTCTGGGAACAAAAGTGCTATTGGGCGCCCCTTTTCTTGTCCTTCCCCAGCTTAGACAGCTTGATGTTTGCAGGAGCTAGTTCTAACATTCCCCATTTACCTTGCTAGCACTGTGTGCCTCACCCCAGAGTTCCCCTGCAGACTTGCCCCACCCAACCCACCCACTATGGCAGGCATCCTTCCAAAGCAGCTCCTTCCCCACTATACCAACAGGCAGCCCCAGCAGACCGGCACCATTCCAAAGTGACTCCTGCCCTGGAAAGCAAGGGAAATAACTCCACACACCAACATGTACACACTTCCTGCAATCAGGCCTGTTAGATGATTGTGCAGGGAGCAAGCCCTGCCTTTTGGTGGGTCTGCAGCTGTATGGCAGAGACTAACTGCAGACAGCTAGACTAAATGCAACCCTGCCCACCAATGAGCCTGCAGTGGCCACAGCTGAGTTTTTCGAAAGCTTGAGGAGCAAACTCTGTCCAGTGCGCCCACAGCAGGTAAAATGAGTTCCTGTAGCTAGCTGGTCTAAAGGTAATCACAGCTCAGCCACAATAGAAGGGTGCACACAGCCCAAAGACACCCACGGAACACTTGGTTCTGGTGACAAGGGAAGATTTATCTATAAAGCACCACAGGATGTCCTCTACACAAGGCCACTACTTTCAAGACCATGAGATGTAGCTTATCTACCTAATACATAGAAACAAACACAGAGAGTTAGACAAAATCAAGACACAGAGCAGTA
Source organism: Leptonychotes weddellii (assembly GCF_054177405.1). Lineage (NCBI taxonomy): Eukaryota > Metazoa > Chordata > Mammalia > Carnivora > Phocidae > Leptonychotes > Leptonychotes weddellii. The sequence goes on from NC_138370.1 coordinate 88,542,214, forward strand.
TGTCACAAATGAAAGAATAAGACAAATCACAGAAAAAGAACTACATGAAATGGAGATAAGCAATCTACTTGATAAAGAGTTAAAAGTAATGGCTATAAAGATATTCACTGGACTTAAGAAAAAAATGATGAATTCAGTGAGAACTGCCACAAAGAGAAAATATTAAAAAAAAAAAGGACCAATCATAGCTGAAGAATCTAATAACTGAAATAAAAAACACACTAGAGGGAAGCAACAGCAAATTAGAAGATGCAGAAAATGGCTCAGCAATATGGAAGACAGGGTACTGGAAAACATCAAAGCTAAACAGCAAAAAGAAAAAAGAATAGTAAAGAATGAAAATAAGTTAAGGGAATTCTGTAACATTACCAAACATAATAACATCTGCATTATAAGAATACCAGAAAGAGAAGAGAGAGAAAGGGACAGAAAATTTACTTGAAGAAGAAATAGCTGAAAACTTCCCTAACCTGGAGAAGGAAACAGACATCCAGGTCCAGGAACACAAAGAGCCTCTAACAAGATGAACCTAAGGATGTCCACCCCAAGACACAATAATTAAAATGGTAAAGAGTAATGATAAAGAGAAAACCTTTAAAACAGCAAGAGAAAACAGCTATATACAAGGGAATCCTTGTAAGATTATCAGCTGATTTTTCAGAGTGCTAAAAGGAAAAAAACCTACAACCAAGAATACTCAGCAAAGTTATTATTCAGAATTGACGGAGAGATAAAGAGTTCCCCAGACAAACAAAAGTTAAAGGAGTTCATCACCACCAAACCAGCTTCACAAAAACGTTAAAGAGACTTCCTTAAGTGGAAAGAAAAGGCCATAACTAGAAGTAAGAAAATTATGAAAAGAAAAAATTTCACAGGTAAAAGCAAACATAGAGTAAAGATAGTAGATTGATTACTTACAAATGGAGATTAAGACACAAAAGTAGTAAGTATCTATAAAAATTAGTCAAGTGCTCCACAAAATAAAAAGATGGAAAATATCATATCACATATGTAAAATGTGGAGGGGAGAGTAAAAATTTAGTGCTTTTAGAATGTGCTCGAACTTAAGCAATCATCAACTTAATAGGATGTTATATATGAACACAGAGGTAACCATATATCAAAAACCTAAAATAGATACACAAAAAATAAAAAGGAAGAAATCCAAGTGTAACACTAAAGAAAGCCATCAAAAGAAGAGAGCAAAAGAATAAGAAAAGAACAAAGAAGAACTAAACAACCAGAGCAAAATTAACAAAATGGCAATAAGTACATACCTATCATAATTACCAATCAAAAGACACAGGGTGACTGAATGGATACAAAAACAAGATCCATCTATATGCCACCTAAAAAACATTCACTTTAGGGACACGTGGGTGGCTTAGTCAGTTAAGCATCTGCCTTCGGCTCAGGTCATGATCCCAGGGTCCTGGGATCGAGCCCCACATCAGGCTCCTTGCTCAGCAGGGAGCCTGCTTCTCCCTCTGCCTGCCGCTCCCCCTGCTTGTGCTCTCTCTCTGTCAAATAAATAAATAAAATACTTTTAAAAAAAGAAAGAAAGAAAACATTCACTTCAGATCTAGACACAGAGACAGAAAAAGAAGAGCTGGAAAAACACATATCATACAAATAAAAGGAAAAAAAAGCAAGGGTAGTCAGAAAAAATAGACTTTAAGACAAAGACTCTAGCTAGAGACAAAAGGGGGCATTATATAATGATAAAGGGGTCCATCCAAAAAGAAAATGTAACAATTGAAAATATCTATGCACCCAACACAGGAGAACCCAAATGCATAAAGCAAATATCGACATACATAAAGGGATAAATTGACAGTAAATTAACAGTAGGGGACTTTAGTACCCCACTTACATCAGTGAATAGATCATCCAGACAGAAAATCAACAAGGAAACAATGGCTTTGAATGGCACAACAGACCTGATAGACCCAACAGATACATACAGAGCATTCCACCTAAAAACAGCAGAATACACATTTCTTTTCAAGCGCACATGGAACATTCTCCAAGCATCATATATTAGTCCACAAAACAAGTCTCAATAAGTTTAAGAAGACTGATATCATATCAAGCATCTTTTCCAGCCACAATGGTCTCAAACTAGAAAACAATTACAAAAAAAAAGTGGAAAAAACACAAACACATGAAGGCTAAAAATCATGCTACTAAACAACCAATCAATGGGTCAATGAAGAAGTAAAAGAAAAAATTTAAAAACACATGGAAACAAACTAAATTGAAAACAAAACAGTCCAAAATCTTTGCACAGCAAAAGCAGGTCTAAAAGGGAAGTTTTACAACTAAAGGAACCAGAAAAAGAAGAATAAAGCCCAAAGTTAGTAGAAGAAAGGAAATAATTAGAATTAGAGTGGAAATAAATGAAAAAAAAAAGACTAAAATTACAGCAGAAAAGATCAATGAAACAAAGAGCTAGTTCACTATTTGCAGATGACATGATACCATATATAGAAAACCCTAAAGACTCCACCAAAAAACTATTAGGATTAATAAATGAATTTAGTAAAAGTTGCAGGATACAAAATTAGTACACAGAAATCAGTTGCATTTCTATACACTAATAACAAAGTAAAAGAAAGAGAAATTAAGAAAACAATCCCATTGACAATCGCACCAAAAAGAATAAATTATCCAGGAATACATTTAACCAAGGAGGTAAAAGACCTATCTCTGAAAACTATAATACTGATGAAAGAAATTAAAATGAAACAAATGGAAACACATACCATGCTTATGGATTAGAAGAATTAATATTGTTAAAGTGTCCGTACTACCCAAAGCAATCCTACAGATTTAATGCGATTCCAATCAAAATACAAATAGTACTTTTCACAGAAGGCAAACAAATAATCCTAAAATATGTATGGGACCACAAAAGATCCTAAATAGCCAAAGCAATCCTGAGAAAGAAGAGCAAAACTGGAGGTATCACAATTTCAAGATATACTACAGAAATAGACACATTGATCAATAGAACAGGACAGAGGGCCCAGAAATAACCCACATTTATATGGTCAATTAATTTATGACAAAGGAGGCAAAAATATACATTTGTGGGGAAAAGCCAGTCTCTTCAATAAACGGTGCTGGGAAAACTGAACAGCAACATGCCAAAAAAAAAAAAAAAAAAGTGAAACTTAACCACTTTCTTACACCATCACAAAAATAAACTCAAAATGGATTAAAGACCTAAATTAAAGGCCAAAATGTGAGACCTGAAGCCATAAAACTCCTAAAAGAAAACATAAGCAGCAATCTCTTGGAAATCAGCCTTAGCAACATATTTATGGTTGTGTCTCCTCAGGCAAGGGAAACAAAAGCAAAAATAAACTATTGAGACTACATCAAAATAAAAAGCTTCTGCACAGCAAAGGAAACAATCAACAAAACAAAAAAGCAAGCCACTGAACAGGAGAAGATACTTGCAAATGATATATCCAATAAGGGTTAATATCCAAAATATATAAAGAACTTATATATACAACTCAATACCAAAAAAAAAAAAAAATCCAATGAAAAAATAAGCAGAGGACCTGAATAGACACTTTTCCAAAGAAGACATACAGATGGCCAATAAACATGAAAAGATGCTCAACAACACTAATCATCAGGGAAGTGCAAACCAAAACCACAATGAGATACCACCTTACACCTGTTAGAATGGCTAAAATAAAAAAGACAAATAACAAGTTTTGGCAAGGATATGGAGAAAAAAAGAATCTTCATACACTGTAGATGGGAATGTAAATTGGTACAGCCACTGTGGAAAACAGTATAGACATTCCTCAAAAATTTAAAAATATAAATACCATATGACCCAATAATTTCACTATTGGGTATTTACCCAAAGAAAACAAAAAACACAAATTCAAAAAGAGACATGCACCCTTATGTTTATTGAAGCAACCTAAGTGTCCATCAATATACAAATAGATAAAGAAGATGTGGTGTACATACACACACACACACACACAGAGGAATACTATGAAATCATAAAAAAAGGATGAGATAAGCCATTTGAGACAACATGGATGGATCTAGAGGATATTACGGTAAATAAAATAAGTCAGACCGAAAAAGACAAATACTATATGATTTCATTCATAAGTGGAATCTAAAAAAACCAAAAACCAAAAAACAAGTGAATAAACAAACTGAAAGCAGAATGAGACCAAGAAATGTTATCTGTGGAAAGTCCGAGTTCTGTGAATGGAGGTCTCATCCCTTGGATTCCCCACTAGATTTACATGGGGATCTGAACTAGAATAAGGACAGCCAGAAGGAAAGTAACAAGCACAAAGCTGTTTGTTAAATAAAGCAAAGTATACTGTGAAGGTGGGAGAGGGGCAGGTTGCAAGAGGTGGAACTGGCCCTAGGTTGTTTTGGGATTGGGTATTTTGTCAGCTCTCTGGGCTGAAAGGAGTTATGTCCTACAGTGGGGTGGTCTCTAATGGAGGCTGCTTCCAGTCATTTAGGAAAACCCTCCCACAGGTTGGGAGGGGGAGTTCTTGACCTTACAAAGTTTGTACCAGAACAGTCAAGGCAGGCTTTGCAAGGGGGTGGGGGAGGGGATGTTGAGGATGTACTATTAATGCAAATGAATTATAATGAGCCTAGGGGTTACCCTGCGGCAGAGGTGGAGGAAGAGAGGGCATGTTCTGCGCCTGTGGCTCTTGATCTGTCCACCCCAAGGTCTTGGAAGCCACAAGGTCAGGATGTCATGCCCCTGGGGCTTTTAATGTGTACCTTATTTATCACCATCCTTGCCTCCCCCTCCTGTCTCTGTCATTCCCCTCCAAGGACCTGGGAGTCTGCCTTAGGATTTTCCTTCCTCTGCTTATGTGTAGCTTCTTTCTTCCTAATATAAATACACAGAACTGATGGTAGCCAGAGGGGAGGAGGATGGGAGATTGGGCAAAATGAGTGAAGGGGAGTGGGAGATACAGGCTTCCAGTTATACAATAAATAAGTCACGGGAATAAAAGGCACAACATAAGAAATAGAGTCAATGATACTGTAATAACATTGTATGGTGATAGATGGTAGCTCCACTTGTGGTGAACGCAGCATAATGTATAAACTTGTCAAATCTCTATGTTGTACACCACAAACTAATGTAACATTGTGTGTCAACTATGCTCAAATTTAAAAAATAGTAATAAAATTGTGGGGCACCTGGGTGGCTCAGTCGTTAAGCTTCTCCCTTCGGCTCAGGTCATGATCCCAGGGTGCTGGGATCGAGCCCTGCATCGGGCTCCTTGCTCAGCAGGGAAGCCTGCTTCTCCCTCTCCCCCTCCCCCTGCTTGTGCTCCCTCTCTCGCTGTGTCTCCCTCTGTCAAATAAATAAGTGAAATCTTTAAAAAATATTTTAAAAAATAGTAATAAAATTGTAATAATGTATGGTGAGAGATGGTAACTACACTTACCTTGGTGAGCACTGAATGACATAATAGAACTGTCAAATCACTACCTGTGCACCTGAAACAAATATAACATTGTATGTCAACTAGACTTCAGTATTTTTTAAATGCCTTCCAGTCACATGCAGATGGATATATTACAAGTTCCTCAGCCTCAGCATATCTATTGAACTTCGTGATCTTCTGCACAAAACCTAGTCCTCATACACATTCCTTATACTGGTAAATGGCTGGACCCAGTTGCCATCCTAGCCTCCTCCTCCTCCTCTCTCCCTTACATCCAGTTTTTATTATGACTATGTTAACTGTCCATCTCTTAATCTGGCTCCTCCTCTTCCACCCAGTGGTAACTGCCTTAATTCAAGCACGCTTTATCTCTCACTGCACATTGTAATAACCAATTTTCCAGTCTGTACTCTCTTCTAAAATCACTGCTTTATTCTGCGGCCAGAGACAGACATATTTCCACCCTGACAATCTGATCACATTACTCTCCTGATTGAAACATTTCTATGTACACTCACCCACAGGAAAGAAAATCCAAAGATACCTCTTCTAATATGATTCTGGCTTACCTCTCCAGTCTCACCACCTACCCTCAACATCTTTAACGGCCTTTTTCCTTCAAACTTAAATGGCTCATTCCTCTATATATTTGCTTATATGATTTCCTCTGAAAAATTACTCTTCTGTTTTCTCCCTCCTACACCTTCCATTTCTTCCATTTTTCTCTACTCCTCATATTTCTGGAAAAAAATTTACTCATCCTTCAAAATCAGCTGAAGTTTAATCCTTTCTTGGCATCCTTCTGTGATTTTCCTAAGGCATTCCTGCTCAAACTGTGATCACAGAAGCATCAGACTCTTCTGGAAGCTGGTTAGAAATGCAGAATCTCAGTTCTACCCCAAACCTACTGGGTCCCACGCCAGGTAGTTTTTACAGATGTTAAAGTTTCAGAAGCAGTATGCGAGATCAGAGCTACTCCCAACAGCACAGCTGCCTAGCAGCACCTGGGAGCTTACTGGAAATACAAATCATAATCTGATTTAAAAAAAAAAAAAAGCAACCTTGAATCCGGAATATATAAAGGGTTCTGAAAACTCAATGATAAACAGATGACCAATTTTTTTAATGGGTAAAAGACATGAACAAACATTTCACCAAAGAAAACATACAAATGGCAAATAAGCACATGAACAGATGTTCAACCTAACTAGACACCCTGAGCTATCACTATATAAACTGTCCGAATGCAAAGAATAACAACAGCAAATCCTGACAACACTCAGTGCTGCTGGCAAGAATGTGGAGCAACTGGAACTCCATACATTGCTGGTAGGAATGCAAAATGGTGCAGCTATTTTGGAAGGCAGTTTGTCAGTTTCCTATGAAGTTAAATATGCAGGCAGCATATGGCCCAGCAACCCCACTGAGCGGCACTTACCCAAGTGAAATAAAAATAATGTTCAGACAAAAAATTATAGATAAATGTTTATAAAAGCTTTATTCATGGTCTCTAAAAACTCAAACCAACCTAAATGTTCTTCAACTGGTGAGTGAATAAGCCAACTATATTCTATCCATAGAGTGGAATACTATTCAGCAATAAAAAGAAATGAACTGTGGATATACACAAGAACACTTAGCAAATTTATCATGCTAAGTGAAAGAAACTAGACTCAAAAGGCTACATACTACATTATTGCGTTAAATGACATTTTGGAAAAGGCAAAACTATCTGATGTAGAACAGATCAGTAGTTTCCAGGGCCTGGAGATATGGGTAGGGACTGACTACAAAGGAACATGGGGAAATGTGACAGGATGATGGAACTATTCTACACCTTGCTTTTGGTGGTGGAGTAGTTATATGACTCTTTACTTTTTTTTTTTTGTATGTTTGTTTTTAAAGATTCCATTTATTTATTTGACAGAGAGACAGAGAGAAAGCACAAGTAGGCCGAGTGGCAGGCAAAGGGAGAGGGAGAAGCAGGCTCTCCTCTGAGCAGGGAGCCCGATGTGGGACTCGATCCCAGTACCCTGGGATCATGACCTGAGCCAAAGGCAGCCGCTTAACTGACTGAGCCACCCAGGTGCCCTGACTCTTTACTTTTGTCAAAACTCACGGAACTATACACTAACATAGATAAATTTTAAACATATATAAATTATGCTTTAATAAAAAATAAAAAATAGTATTTATATGTATATCATATACACTATATGTGATACCCACCTTAAAAAATATATGAATAAACTGGTGTTAAACATGAAAATTGACATAGTTCTCTTTTTTACTTGACCATGCAATTCCATTCCACAGATTTTTACCCTAATAATATAATATTTTATACTTGGAAGCCTTTTATTGATCATTTTACCATATTTTCCTATACCAAAAATACATAAAAACATTTAAAGTTTGTTTTTATTCTTATGACAAAAGACTTTAAAGTTTCTTATGCCTTTGAATTATCATTACAACTATTATTAGTTCATAATTAATCAAAAGAACTTATATATATATTACAAATTTTAGTAAATAGTCATTAAATTTAAACATTTTACTAGAAGTATACATCTTAATAAGCTGAATGGGGCTATTTTTCCCCAATTAGTTCAACTATCTACAAATAAACAGGATTATGAATAGATCCACGTCTATTTTTTCTTTTTATAGTTAGAAATACTAAGTAAATTAACTCACACAAATAAGTAGATAGAAACGGAAGGGGTTTTGTTAGAACATTAGCACCCATTTCTTTTAACTCTTCCAGTTTCATGACAAATAAAAATCACATAATGATCTATTACAAAGGGGTTCTTTTTCTTAAGTAATCAGCTGAAAACTCAGTTAGCTTCCCATTCAATTTTATGGAATGCAAAAAATTAGGAACTGTTTGACATGCAAATGTATTTGTATTCATTACACTGAAATATAAATCTTATGTACCTTCTCCAATTCTCTTGTCCATCGCCCCCTTTTATGGTCTTTGTCAGCATTTTACTTAAACCAATCCTCCACTTTCATCTTTAGATGAAACATCGTACTTCAAGGCATGGCGCCTGGTTTCCTGAGTAGTCACCAAGATGCAACCAAGAAGTATGGGGGAGATGCTTATGGAGGTAAATCTTGATCAAGAGGAAGAGCAGATGGGAGGGAGCCAAGGAGAAAATGTCCCCCTCCTTCCTCTCTTTCTTATGGACTACTCCGAGTGCGTTGAGTTCCTCCATTTAATCCTTCCAGGAAAGTCCCAAATGCAGAGTGAACTGTAACTGCTAATGTCTCTTTGCAGTTCACTATGGTAACCAGTATAGCAACACATATTTATTTGCCTGCCTTCTTTTCCCGGATAAAGTGTCTTATCAAGAACTGTAAAATGCTTGAGATATCCCCCCTGCTGGTGAGCTACACGTGAGCCTGCCACAGCTCACAGATGCTGAGAGAAGACACAGTCAGACGAAGGACTTTGTTACTCCCAGCACAGCTGGCACTGTGTATTTATGTTTATGTTGGCTCTCCTTGCCCACCAAGAAACGGGGGCGGGGGCGGGGGCGGGGGGAATTGTGTATACAGTAGATGTGTGTTACTGCGGAGAAGCTCCAAGCTTTGGAAACTTACAATATATTAAAGGGGTTGCTAGGAAACCTGTCCAATTTTTTTCCCACAGGGGCATATTATCTTTATTATCTTGGTCAGAAAAAAAAAAAAAATCTGCACTCTGCTCCTAGAGTTGACACTATTCTATATATACTAAACTATAAAGATGTTTGCCACACAAACATCTTTCAAAACATAATCTTGGACAAAAGCCGTCACAGATGTACAGAAACACCACGGAGACTTGCCCCCCAACAAGTCTTTAATTGCCTTCGGATCCACTTTCTCAAGGACCAAAGCTAAGATAAACAATTATCAGAGTCATGCATTTTTTCAATTTTTGGACATTTCCCAGATCTTCTGGATCCTCATTTCACCCTTTTTCACTCTGTTCAACGTCCTGGGAGGCTTTACTTGTGTTTAGCCAATGAGAGGCACCATCATCAGATCTGAGGGTGGAGAGTGAGGTCAGAGTAGTTTTTTCCTCTGTACCCTCCCTGCTAGGTCATGGTGTCAGCTTCTTTCAGGTGGCAATTGGTCTGACAGCTAGTGTCTCATTTTATATTTTGATAATAAGCACAGAAAATGTTTAACTTCTTTATCAAATGAGAATTCATGGTAATTAGAATAAATCTTACATGACATGACTTAAAAAAGCAAATTTTAATTACTTTAGTGAACAATATGCATTAGATCTGAAGGAAATCACATTGAAGTTTTATCCAGAGTTTTTTCCAATATATTTTGAAAATTTTGATATTTTCAGAATAATCAAATTATATATTTTTTTAAATTTCCTACTCTGTATTCTTTGGCTATTCTTGGGTACTTTCAGGTACTAGAGAATAATATTGAGAAGAGTGGAAAAGGACTTCCATTATTTAAATAATGTAGAAAAGGCCATTTTTAAGCATTTAAAATTTGTTACTGATGCTCTTTCTACTTTTTCCTCAATGGACTCTTCCTCAGACGCTATCAATTTTTTTGAAAATAGCCAGGAGAGAAGGAAACATTGTTTAAATAAAAAACTGATATTATTCCCTTACCTTCTATGCCACATATCTGAATTCACCACATTCTTAAGTACCAAAAGTACAAGTTTCCACCCCAGGCTTTATCCTTAACAAAAATATGTATAAACCCAGGAAAGACTCAAAGCCCTATAGGTTTATGGTACTGTGATTAATCATTGCAGGAGCCTTCCGCTTTGTAAGGCACCCAGAAAGGTTTACCCTTCAGGCAATGTTCCTTAGTAAACTATAAGATAAATGAGGAATTTGAATATCCTTTATAAAGTGGAATTTGAGCTTTTGTAAATATAGGCTTGTTTCCAAGCAGATCCATTTTGGGGGAAAACTACATATGGAAGCAAAGTATAAGGAAATTTATTGTCTTAAAATCCCATTCATGCTTAGTTTCTTGGAAAGGCACATTTCTCCAGATATATGATCACAACATTCTGCTATATCATACTTCCAAATATTGGGAAGAATGTTAAAAGCTCATGAAAATCATGAGTTACTACTAATTCACAAAAGTTTAAAACTAACCAGCAAAAGGATAAAATCTATTTTTATTGTCCTATTGAAAAATACAGTATAATTAACATAATGCTAAAAAAGGGGGGGGCAACCTTAGGTAAATCCATATCATCCTACCATATTTATCAGGCTCAAAGTTCTTTTGGCCCTCTATCACTCCCATACCTCTCTCTCCAGGTATCCATGTACCAAACAGCTTTACTTGCTTCAGCAACATACATTCCTAGATGGAGTGTGAATCAGTGAGCCCATTATCCCGATCTTTTCTAGGGTATATTCTCAACTCCCCTAGACTGAGTCCACAAAATCTGATGGTGGTCGGGTTGTAGACCTCTCTTATTGTCTCTTTGTTTTCTAGGCACTGAGAAAATGCATTAGAGAAAAACAAGGAAAGCTCCTCTTTTTGCCACCATGAAATACGAGCACCAACTATATTCAAAACACTGAGAAAATCCTGCATAATTACTGGTTCTTCAAAATATGGTTGGTTTTTAACCTCGTTGCTTTTACTGCATTAGGGCACTGTTCAGTGTAAGACGGCATGTTTCAGAGGTTCCAAGTATAATTTTATAGTGTTTGATGAATAGGTTCCACATTCAATTCTAAATGTGCATTTAAGATACATTGTAATTGTGCACCATTTAAAAACTTCTTCAATCCCTAATTAGGATACATTGCCACCAGGTGGCAGGGGAATACCTTCATTTCACGAACTGAACCATTTGGCAAAAACTAGTACTGCTATTTTAATTACTTGTTTTTTATTGTAATCTTGACTCAGTTGGAGACTAATATTAACAAGGTGATATTAATAATTTTTAGCACTAACTGATATAAATTACTATCCCTTTCTGTATACCCATGGCATTTTGATTACATATCTACTATGGCTCCAAACATCATGATTTCTAGTTCATTGATGGTACAAAGTATGGTCTCTGGGGGTCCTCAAGACCATTTCAGAGGCTTCATTAAGTTCTTAATAATGCTAAGACATCATTTGCCATTTTCACTCTCATTTTTTCATAAGTGTACATACAATAGAGTTTTTCAAAGGCTACACAACATGGAATAAAATTGTCATTCTGTTAAAGAAATGTATTATTGTTGTATGTTTGTATTTGAAATTTTCTCAGTTTTAATTTCTAATGTGGTAAATACTGATAGATATAAGTTATACAAACAGACGTTCTTTGGGATCTTCAATAATTTTAAAGAGTCCAAAGGAGTCCTGATATCAAAATAACTTAAGAAAGTCCTACTCTGATTAGTTAATTCATTTTAATTAAATGTTGATGCATTTTTCTGTTTCTTCTGAAGACAGAGGTCCTATCATATTTACCTCTGGATCCATCCCATTGAACACCTAACATTAACCATGCATACTCTATATTCAATAAAGATGTGCTGAAAAAACACTGATAGCTAGAAGATGTTACTAGAATTGAACAAGTATTAATGGAGGGAGATATATTAAAATTGAATAATAAAATATTTGATTCAAATATAAGTCTTCATCTAAAAGCTTAAACCAATTATAATTTGGCTCCTTTATCACTAGTCTTCCACTGTATTAACAAATATATTTGTCTTCTCTCCAAAAGTCAAATTTTTAAAGACATTTTTCACATGTTAAAATTTACTTTCCTATATATAACCTGTCAAGTTTTGGTCCCAAAATATCTCTAAGTTTCCCCCTAACATCCAGTTACAGTTCTCATCGCTGTTCATTCTAAAATTCTAGCTTGTTACTTTTTTGAAATTAAGATTTAACAGTGGCACTTTGCTGGTAAATATGACCTTAATGCCCTGTAAATTATCTTTAATACAAACTCTTTTTTTTAAGTTAGCATATTTTACCATGGAGCATCACATTCTAAACACCCTTTTTTACCTATAAAAGTCATAAAAGTTTTTACAAAAAAAAAAAAACCTTTGAACAGAACTATTATAAACATTTTATCTCAGTTCTAACAAAAATATATCAGAAACCATCAAAACCGAACAGGAAGTCATGCTTAATTATGCACTGAGGACTTAAGAAGTATTCAAAGTATTTTAAAACACAAAGATACTGTTATAACACAATATCATGAAATTGGAAACTGATCACTTAAAATGGTAATTATATGAGATATGAAGAAAGAGCATGTTGAGAACAGTCTTTCAAACACAGGCAAATACTTCTTTGAGAAAAGCTAGGCTAAGAAGCAGCCACAGCCAAAGAGAAATAGCCTTTCAAGGCCCCTCCCTACTTTCAGGAGAGTTGGGGGATGACATACCACTTCTGACCATTGTCAGTACAAATCTTGATTGAAACTGTCAGCTGGTTTTACTCGATTCCTATATCTAAAATACTTAAAGGAATTCTTTCTTTACTTTATAAAATCCAGAGTTAAAACATTGATAGTGACTGGATCCAAGGTATAGAATGAAAATACCATATAATAAAGTTTAATTGGGTATGATTATGGATAGGCCAAAACCTTATAAATAATATTATGTGATTCTGCCATTTAACTCAATTATTTCAAGCTAAAGAACAAGTTATACTCTTAACTTCAGGCAGGAGCTAGGAAAATGTTTCATAAGTCAAATAACATCTTTCATTTTTTATCACCCAGGGGTTTTACTATAAACTAACCTCCTCTGTATTCCACACTATTCATATCTCATATGAGACTTGTTATAATTTTTTTAAATCAATGATTGAAATAAATACCAAATATTCTTAGGTTATCCGACTGCAATTGTTCTAAGTTTCAGTTTTATTTAAAGATTATCCATAAACAATTCCTGTAGCTTTTTTTTTTTTTTTAAAGATTTTATTTATTTATTTGGCAGAGAGAGACACAGCAAGAGAGAGGGAACACAAGCAGGGGGAGTGGGAGAGAGAGAGAAGCAGGCTTCCCTCTGAGCAGGGAGCCCGATGTGGGGCTCGATCCCAGGACCCTGGGATCATGACCTGAGCCGAAGGCAGACGCTTAACGACTGAGCCACCCAGGTGCCCCCAATTCCTGTAGCTTTTGAACTCTGTTGTTAGTTGTGTAGAATTTAATGATCTTTCTTCCCATCCAGTATGTGCTGTAAATTCTTGCTACAGCTGCTTATATGCAAGAAATGGGACCTCTGGTTGTGCGGCACATGGCTTTCAGTTTCTCTTTTTGTTCTACCTGCAGGCTCCCTGGGTTTTTCTACAAGGTCTAATATAGTCCTTCTTTTCTGTGTTTGTTTGTTTCTGGAACCCCTCATCTTTATATTTGCCTCATATTGCATCAGTGAAATAGATAAACACTTACCTTTTTAGTGAGATTATTTTGCTAAATATTTGACACAAAAAAGACTCCCTCTCACCAATTTCACATGATATTGTGTTAAATTCTATTCCTATTAGTAATAAATTATGATTCCATGACATTCTCTTAATCAGTCAAAAATCCTCTCTCACCACTGACACCATTTAATGATCACTACAGTGTGGACAATACTTAGCCCTTTTACATCATGCCTTCTCAGTATGGAATCCATATTCCCAAAATGCACCTTTTTACATTTTTCAAAAATACCCATGTTTCTAATGGCAACTTAAAGGACCTTTAAAGAAATCTGAACTCTTGTCTAGTTCCATGGGTAACAACAACAAAACAGCAAAGTATATTGTCTGAAAATGGCCAAAGATTTTGTCGCTTTTACTTTAAACCTGTGAGATGTTCTTAGAAGTCACTGGGCATAATCTTTGTTTCCTGAGTAGAAGCAAACTTCCTGCACTAGGAGGTTGATGACAGGGTTCCCAGCTGGACTCCTTATAAGCCCATGCAATGCCTACTGCTTTTCTCTCTGATATGAAAAAATAAAGTAAAGCTTGACATATTTATTTAGGTTATTCATGGAAACAAAAACTCTACTACTGACAATAAAGGGAGACTTAAGACTATATTAATTAATCAAATTTTCTGTTTAATTGCTCTACTCCCCCTTTTATTTTTAATAATCCTCAAATTGTAGTGCCCCTCTAAGACACCCAAACTCACCCAAGGGTAGATCTGGGAGGTGGAGAATAAATCAGAGAGAGCCAGGCTAAGGCCAGATAGTCTTTATCTTGTCCATTCTCTTCCAACCATCGTGTTGCTGTAGGTTAATTGAGGATTCATATTTCCTAAAATCTCTGTTTCCTCCCTGGTTTAGCCCCAAGAATCAGGAAACCACCCCTGGATGTGATTTAGGGGCTGGCCCTACCATGAGAGTAACCAAGCCTAGCAGGGTCTCGCTGAGTGGCAGGAGGGATGGAACTGATTTGTTCAGAAGTGCTGACAAGCTTGAATAGCAGACAGCTGCCCTCTAATTACAAATCTCCCCTCATTCCTTCTCAGAGCATGTTATCAGCAAGTTACCAGAAGGATTAACAGTACAATTCAAAGAGACAAGATAAGAAAACAAACCAAAAGGCCAAAACAACAAGCAATACGTGAATTAAGGTAGATAATCAATAAAGGCTGTTGATTGACTTAATAGCATACATCTGTTTTTGTAGTATGGAGGTTCTTTAAGGAGAAGAAAATAAATCATTCTAACAAAATAACACAATGTATGAATTCATTAACATAATTGATGATGATGATAATCACAAAGAGACTGATGATAAAGGATGGTTAATATAGTTCAGGTACTTTTATCAAAGAGGCAAGGTACATTATCTATGTCCACAAAAACAGAATTTTCTTTTTCATCTCTTCATCTATTTCTAAGGTCATAAGTATATTCATTCATTTGTTCAAAGAAATAAATAATGCATGCTGGTTACATGCAAGATTCTAGGCTAGTTATTAAAAATGAAATAAAAATAGATCAAATAAGATGATCTTTATGAAAGCACAGATAGTTTTAACATGTTACACATATATATGATATTATTACCATTAATACAAAGAAGATTTATATGCTTTAACAAAATACATTTTGGTCCTCTTCTGGGGCTTAGATTGGCCTAGTTTGTAGCCCAAGGCAGACACTGACAGGCAGAAAGTCTCTGGAGTAAAGTTGCTGTTAGGAGAGCCCTATCCTGAGTAGACTGAGGCTAATAGTAACAAGAGGGAGAATCTCTTTAGGCAAAAATGAAATATATGACTAGGCTAGGAATCTATGCCCAACTATGAGCTAAAGAGCAAGATCTAAAAGAAGAGGCCAGAGTACTGAGAATAGGTTGGTATGGATTACTACTGATCTGGGATTTGATCTAACCCTATTTACAAGCCAGTAAATTTGCCTGAAACTATTTAATAAATACTGGTAGGAAATATAAGACTTGTGGGTCAGAAATAAAAGACTATTTCTCATGCACAGCAAGAGAGAAAACATTATTTCATTCCTCAAGGATGTTCTCTGAAAATAAAACCATAAGAAATGGTCCAGGTAGAGTAGTCACAGCCTTGCATTCTTGGTATACCCAACAAGATGTGAAGGAGTGAATCATGGGGCATATATCCCAACAAGTACTAGAGCACATCAGGCCAATGTGTCAGATCTAAGACAGTACAAAGTGAAAGGATACTAGAATTCTATTTATCTACTATCTGGCTAGTAGATTTACTGATGATTTAAAGCAATCATCTCTCAACATAGCCTGGATATTACAATTGGAACATTTAAAAAATCCACATCCTACAGGAAACAAACTGAGGGTTTCAGAGGGGTGGGACCTGGGGGGATGGGTTAGCCCAGTGATGGGTATTAAGGAGGGCAAGTATTGCATGGAGCACTGGGTGTTATACGCCAACAGTGAATCATGGAACACTACGTCAAAAACTAATGATGTACTGTATGGTGACTAACATAACATAATAAAATTAAAAAAAAAAAAAAAAAAAACACAGGTGAAAAAAAAAGAGTTGGCTTGGAAATATGGTTCCAAACCTAGATAGTCACAAGGATTATACGAGGAGTTTTAAAAACAGATATTTAGACTCTGCCACTGATCTATAATCCAGAATCTCTAGATTTCTAGGGCCAGGACCACAGAATCCTTCTTTAAAAAAGCAAACTAAAACAAAATCTTCTTCAGATGTTGTAATATAAGTACATAAGGGAAACTCTGGTTAAAATAAAAATTCTTAAAGAACTCTTTCAAAAAATTAATTAATTAAATAAAAAATAATAATAAATCCACATCCTAATGATTCTAATCAGAATGTAATCAAACTGGTGTATCATGTAGTTTGCCATGAGTATTTTTTAAAGATTTATTTCTTTATTTTAAAGAGAGAATGTGAGCACGTGTGCCCACATGAGATCGGGGAGAAGGGCAAAGGGAGAGAATCTTCAAGCAGACTTCCGCTGAGTGCAAAGCCAATTGGTAGCACGGCTCGATCCTTCAACCTATGAGATCATGACCTGAGCCAAAACCAAGAGTTAGATGCTTAACCAAATGAGCCACCCGGGCACCCTGCCATGAGTATTAAGTGCCTCTAACATACAAAGTTGAGACTCCTGATTTTAAAAGCCCATGTGGGATTAGATCATGTGTCTCCATCTTCCCCAATGATAAGAATCATATATAGCAATGGTTCTCAAACTTTAACATGCATGATAATTACTCGAAGGGCTCTAAAATACAGATTGCTAGGCTCCATAGTTTTTGATTTGGTAGGTGTAGAGTGGGGCCTAAGAATTTGCAATCCCAGTAAATTCCCTGATGATGCTGATGCTGCTGGTCTGGAACCATTCTTTGAGAACCACTGATTTAGAGCAATGCCTCTCAAATTTGTGTGAATACCTGAAGTCCTTATTAAATTCAAATTCTGAGTTAACTTAAGTTGAGGTGGGTTCCCAGAGTCTGCATTTCAAACAAGCTCCAGATAATGCCAATGTTATCGATACATCGACCACATTTTAAATAGCAAGGATCTGGGATTCCAGAGACCCACTGAATCAGAATCTCCAGGAAGAGACCTGGGTTATGTTAGCAAACACCCCAGATGATTCTTTTTAAGACAAGGAATAGTTACAATCTTGAAAAGTTGAATGTAAATAAAAATAATATGATCAAACCTGAACTTCTCATTAACTTACATCTAATTCCAGATAAATTTTATATTATGATTCATGTTCAACTAGCAGTAACTTTTAAGCCCCAGTGGAAAGCTTATGAAGGGTAGCAGAATATGCTGCCCCCAAAGTATGCCACTTTGGCATAGGATTATTTTGAGCCAAAACAATTAAGCAAATACAAGAAAAGCTCTCTCCCCTCCCCCTATTTGCCTAAAAGCAGAACATAAACTCTCTACTGGGAAGGACAGTAAGTTAATCACTGAAGAGAACTCTGGACCCTTATCAGCCCAAAGATGGCAGCAGAGGAATCTATATACAACAAATCTTCTAAAACTAGCCCTTATTCACCATTAGTTTCTCCATGTATTTGCCTTCCCACAATTTGCCACCCCTAGAAGCTCAAAGTCCTTTTCCTTTTCCTTGTCACTTCTATAAAAATTTATCCTCCTGTTGTTAAGAAGCTACATAAGCCCAAGTTCTAACCATCGCTTTGAGTTACTCACTGTTAAGTGTTTCCCCTGTGTATGCACAATGCACATTTCAATAAATTTCTGTTTGTTTTTCTCTTGTTAATCTGTCTTTTGCTAGTCTAATTTATAAGGCCCTAGTCAGAGAACCCAAGATGAAAAGATTTTTCCCCTCCCCTACATTCGGAATGAGGGAAGTTAAATTCCTTGTGTGGAGTCCTTCTGAATGGGGGCCAACATGGAAGCCAGAATTTGAGCAGCTAAGATCCAGCCATAGAGAAAGTTGGTCACAAGAGAATTCTGTGGAAGTCCTAAATATAAAGAGAACCTAGATTCCAACAACAAAAGCCAAATGTAAAGGCTATTCAGAAAGATGTTCATTATGGAAGCAGGACGAGATGCTGAAAGGACTCTAGCTGACAAACCAAATAATCCAAGGGTGGGAGAAGAGGCTGGAAAATAGACCAGGGAAGAGGCACAAGCTGTGGTATAGTTAGCGTGGTTTGAGAAACATGAGGCCATACAGTGGCAGCCCGGAATAAGTTCCACTGAAGCTGTTTTGTTAGTGTTGTTTTAAGCCTCAAAACCCCATCTGTCCCTATAAAATAATTAAGGATCTTCCAATAAGTGCTTAAATGCTAAATAAATCTATAAAGCAAATACTTTCTTTAAATATAAATTAACACTTCTGAATTTGTGTTTAATATATTTCCACCAAGTTGTGTTTCTTAAAGCACACGTCACTGAGTCCTAATATTTAAAAGAATAGCATGTTTAAGAGACAAAAAAGAAAAGGAAAGCAGAGAAGTTATCTAAACTATATTTTTATTATTATGATATTTTCCCATGGTTCTCTAATGTTCCCTTTTATATCATTATCTACCACATACTTTGCTTGTTGCTGTTAGTAAGTAAAAAAATATGTATATAAGCTTTTAATCTAACAAGAAACTGAAACAAGTTTAAGGTGCTCTGAAGTCAGTACACAGGAGTCAAAACATACATCTAATCATCTCTGATGAACTCCAGTATTAAATATATATTAAACATGCTTTACTCTCAAGAGGATTCATTTTTATGCTTGACATTACAAATCTTTATTAAAGCAGATAGCAAAATATGAGGCTCAGAAGATGACTAAATCGTGAAGCAGAGTTATCAGTTGAAACGTGCACTTTGGAGTGTGTATTTCTAGCAAATGGCTGACATCCATAAGTATGGAAGAAAAGTTTTGCCTTTGCAGATTATACATGAGGATTAATAATTCGGATACAGTGTTTCTATTATGTTTGAGAGAACTTAATAATCAACTGCCTCCTAACCATCTTTATTTTCCAAGTTTGCTCATATATGGCTCTTTCTTCAAAGATAATATTAACTTCCCAACCTCAATCATCATTTCTACTCAGATGACCCTAAATCTACACCGCATCCCAGCCTTCTTTCTGGAGTTTCAGACTCACATTCTCAGCTGTTTATTGACTGTTATTCCCTGGATTACTTATCTAAACCATAAATTCAGTTTATCCTAAACCAATTTAACAACTTTCTTCCCCAAAGGAGATCCTTCTCTGGTTTGCAGGTAATAGGAACTCCATTTTTTCATACTTTCATGTTCACAACTGCTGATTCATTTTCAACTCTTCTTTCTTCATCCCTTAAATTCTGGCAGTCATCAAGTCAAAATTTTTCTTGTGTTCTCTCTCTCCTATGATCCTTAGTTCCTCCATCTTGTTTATGCCCTTATTACTTTTAACTGAAGTTCCATAACAGAAGAGGGAGAGGGTGTTCTCTTTTCTTTTCTGTCCTGAGCACAGTTGACAGATTATTCTGCCTTATCTGCAGGTCTTAACTCTGTGGCTCTAAAACCTTTAAAGGCTCATCACTGCCCATCATATTAACATTTTCACCCTGGTATTCAAGATCCTTTTAATATACAGGCCTGGCACACATTCCCAATCTTATTTCCTACTATTTTCCCTCATGTTCAACATGGTAGAAAGAAGAGCTGCAAGCTTTGGACTCATAGCATTAAAATCCGTACTCATCAGGTACACATCTGTGTAACTGTGGGCAAATTACTTAATTTTTCAAATCCTCTGTTTCATAGTCTGTAAAATGTATATGATTCTTACCTCGCAGCTGTAGTTTGAGCTTTAAATGAGATAATCCAGCAAAGGAGGTCAGTACATATCATTGCTCTTAACTGCTTCCTTCATGTAGACAAATCTCAAATATTGTGTTCTCACTCCATTAAGTTTTCTTCATCTTCTAAACTTGATGTGATCTCTGCCTTATTTTTTTTTTTTTAGCAATTTATATGAACCTTAGAGCACTAACTTTACTCTGTATTAAAGTCATCTACCTAAAAAACAATCATTTACAAAATTATAGAATCTTTGAGGTCAGTAATCCTGTTTTACCAATCTCAGGATCTCTGAGACACTCCACATAGTGTCTTGAATCTAGCTTAGTAAATATTTGTGCAATGGAACTAATTTGACTATTTCCAAGAAAAAAACAAGATGCAAGAAAAAAGCCCCTAACTAATCCTGGGTCTGTCAGGGATAATCTACTAATAAGAGATGAGGTTGCAGGATGGAAAGATCACATATTCAACTACAGAGAGCAAGACTACATGCTTTCTTGCAAAATTCATTTCCAGTTATGGAAACATCAGACTAAACCTTAGGGCCCTGTCCCCAGGATGGCTCAGGAGAGTAATTGTTCTGTCCCATTTGAAGGATCAATGCCGCTATAGGGGAGACACCAAGAATTACAAACCCAGGGAAGGCCAACAGAGGTGACTGCACCAGATGATGCCAAAAGCGACCTATGTCACAAATACTGCAAGCAAAATCAGCATAGTCAGGCATGGGTCTATCAGGTTAGATACACTTCCAAGCTATTTGTTACCATTCTATAAAATATCTCTCTTCATTTTTCTTATATTTTCTTATATTTTGCTTTTCTTATATATTTGCTTTTCTTATATATTTCTTATATTCTTATATTTCTTATATTTTTATTATATTTTGCTATTAATTCAGATTTCACATAGATGAACATGCAGTATGGTGAAAGGTCATTTATTGCCTATATATCAGTCCCTAAATTCTTGCAAGGATAGCTTTGGTAAAGCCATTTTTATCTCATCAACTAGAATTTCTTCACATGCACTCTTAATGCCTTAAGAAGCATAGAGGGGTGCCTGGCTGGCTCAGTCGGTTAAGTGTCCAACTCTTGATTGGTTTCAGCTCAGGTCATGATCTCAGCTCAGGTTATGACCTCAGGGTTGCTTGATCAAGCCCTGCCTTGGCTCCATACTCAGCGGGCAGTCTGCTTCTCTCCCTCTGCCTTTCCCCCTCCCCCCACTCCCCACACAGCTCGTGCTCTCTTTATCTCTTTCTCTCTCTCTAAAATAAACAAATAAATCTTAAAAAAAAAAAAAAGGAAGTATGGAAGAACCTTCTTCTTTAGTATCAATTCAAAGAAAAATATTCTTGATACATGTGCCCTTTGATCTGGAGATTACTGTGCTTTAATCTACATTGTCAATGATGCTATTTCAAGCAATTTTAATTAATAGCCACAGGAAAAAAAACAAAAAGAAAAAACAATAAATGTGTAGAGAATTTCTTAAGGTTTATTTTATAGTTATTTCACTCTGGGAGATAAGAAGAGGAGTATAAATATCAGGTGTATTCATAAACTCAGATTAAAGAAGTACCAACTTTGTGCAGGAGGTTGCTGACCTGACTGCCAGGAAGTCTTGGTTCCAACAGTTTCTAAGCTTTGTTTCCCAGTTGAACCAATAGTACTAGCAACCTAACTTGTAAAGAGTAGGACTTGAGAGAAATGGAATTCCCTCTTTTAATGAAGAAGCCATGGAGCAGGCCTCCACTCTGGATTACAGAAGCAAAGGAGGACTCACCAAAGGAGGATCAAGGCCTGGTCAAAGACCCAAGCAATATACATCTTCCTCACTCAGAGAAAATAACAAAGCCACCCCACCCTTTGGCTTTTGCTGGAATAGAGATCCTTGGCAAGAATGCGGTTGGAATCACTAACGCTGTAGCCGCTACCAGCCACATCTATCCCAGGAGATTATGCTTAACTTATGAAAATATCCTGCCTTCTGACCAAGGGTACAAGATCAGGGGAATTGGTGCTCTTTTATTTTTCCTTCTTTTCATTGCACTGAATAGACTCAGACCCCCTTTTTTTATAGCTTAATGGTAAGTATTCATTTTTTTTAAGATTTATTTTTATTTATGTTAGAAAGAGAGAGTGGTGGGGAAGGGCAGAGAGAGGGAAAGAGACTCTCAAGCAGACTCCCCGCTGAGCACTGACCCTGACGTGGGGCTCAGTTCCAGGACCTTGAGATCATGACCTGAGCTGAAACCACAAGTCAGGCACAACTGACTGAGCCACCCAGGCACCCCAGTAACTATTTACTTAAATGAGTTCATACAAGTGGGTTAGGAAAGAGTGACATAAACTAAATCTTTCTGCCTTAAGTGCTTTAGCTAATTCAGTGGCCATCGCTAAAAATCCTTCACAATATGCACATCATGAACCAGTTAATTTTGACTAGAGCATTATTAGTTTTAGGGTTTGCTCTAAAGAGTTTTATTGAAAGTCATTTTAAATAAGGGTAATAGAAATTTTAAAGAATGCTTAATGAAAGTATCAATTTTGTCCAGATGGCAGGTTAGCATTCCTGTGATATGAGGAATAAAAGTTACTGCGGTGCCTAGGATGGTGTTTCACACATAATGCTGTGCATCCAGTCTCAATAATCGAGAGAGAATGCATATTAAGATAATCCATATTAAGTTTAGTCAAATATGTAGCATATGCAGTTTTCCCCTAGCTCAGTGCTTCAAAAGAGAATAGAAGATTTATGTAACCTAAAGGAAAAGGGAAATTTGTTTGGCAACCCACACAGTAGATAAAAGAGTGATCCTCTGTTCTGTGGCTGCTATTTTTTGCCATATGTTTAAAGTATGTGATATTGTGAAATCATGATCGGAATGCTTTCTATTAAAAAAAAATTCTCCTAAGGAGAACTAAGGAAAACTCCCAAGAAGTAAAAAAAGCTGAAACCGGGACACCTGGGAGACTCAGTCAGTTAAGCGTCTGCCTTCAGCTCAGGTGATGATCCCAGGGTCCTGGGATCGAGACCCGCATTGGGTTCCCTGCTCAGCGGGGAGCCTGCTTCTCCCTCTGCCCCTTCCCCCTGCTTGTGTGCTCTCTCTCTCTCTGTGACAAATAAATAAATAAAATCTTCTAAAAAAAAAAAAAGCTGAAACCTTCAAATAAGAATGTATTGAGTAGGGCGCCTGGGTGGCTCAGTTGGTTAAGCGACTGCCTTCGGCTCAGGTCATGATCCTGGAGTCCCGGGATCGAGTCCCGCATCGGGCTCCCTGCTCGGCGGGGAGTCTGCTTCTCCCTCTCCCACTCCCCCTGCTTGTGTTCCCTCTCTCGCTGTGTCTCTCTCTGTCAAATAAATAAATAAAATCTTTAAAAAAAAAAAAAAGAATGTATTGAGTAGTAGCTGGTCTCAGGATTTGTCATCTCTCTGTTCAATAAGTGAGAATACACAAATATGATTTTCTTTACCTGCCCTAACCTCCAGTGGCTCCCATTTACCCAGGTAAAATTCCAAGTCCTACACATGAGTTGCAGATCCTCCTAAGACTGGCCTCTGCCTCATCTTCCATCCTCCTCCTTGCCTGCTGTTGTCTGTCCACCTGCTCCCACCTCCTCCCTCTCTGCTAACAGCCACACTGAGCTCCTTTTCCCAGGCTTTGTGTCTTGTGCACACCCTTCCCCTTTTCCCTCTTTTCCACCTTCTTCACCTGGCTAAATTATTCTTATCTCCCATGACCTGTTTGAATGTCAACCTCTTGCAGCCTTCCCCCCACCCAGCTTGGGAAACCCTCATTGATGTTCTCATAATGCCCATAGTTCCCTCATCACACACTATTGTAATGGTGGGTCTGTTTTTCTTTGTCTGTTTTACTGTCTGCATTTCACATAACTTTATATATAATTCAGTGGGGTCAAGAACCATGTCTGTATTGTGTAATAGCGTTTTTCAAACTAGGGTAGATATATTCCTGGGTGTACACAAAAAGTTTCCCAAAAACTCATGGGAAAAAGTAGTTTTAAGGTACTCTGCTACCAGACCTTCCACTTCCAGGTCTCCTTTCCCAAAACTGATCTGCCTGAAAACCTGCCTAAGATCAAGGCACAGATGCTAGTCCTCATTTCTCACTCCCTTTTCAAAATCACCCTTTTCTCACTTCATGAAAGAAAAGCCTACCTCTCACAGATGCCAAATCTTAATATGGAGCATTTCATAGGATATAAAAACCCTCAGGAAAGCAAACTCTTCAAAGCAAAAATTGAATAGTGTTACTGCAGCCTTCTTTAATTGAGTCACCATCAACCCACAGCAGGAATTTAGAATGGTCCCTATCTTTCAGAAATTTCTGTTAATATAAAATATTGGTGGGAAACTGTGGTATTTGGCCAATGTATCTAAATCAAATTTATTCTGGGAGTGACACAGTCACAGTGATGATCATTTTTAATTCCGCTCACCAACTATTTTCTTTCCCCCCTGAACTTTACTGAAATGTAACTGACAAATAAAAATTTTATATATTTAGGTATACAATGTGATAATTTCATATACATGTACATTGTGAAAGAATTACCACAATCAAGGTAACACCCCATCAGCTCACATAGTTGCCTTGTGTGTGTGTGTGTGTGTGTGTGTGTGTGTGTGTGTTTGAGAATACAAAATCCTCTCTCATAGCAAATTTCAGGTAGACAATACAGTGTTATTAACTATAATCAGCATGCCTTAATTTGATCCCTAGAACCTATTCATCTTATAACTGAAAATGGTACCTGTTGACCAAGGTTTCCTCATTCTCCCACTCCCCCTAAACCCCTAGTAACTATTGTTCTATTCTCAAGTTCTGTAAGTAGTAAACTTTTTTAGATTCCACATGTAAGTGAGATCATACAGTATTCATCTTTCTGTGTCTGGCTTATTTCACTTAGCATAATGTCCTCAAAGTTCATCCATATTGTTGCAAATGGCAGGATTTCCCTCCTTGTATGGCTGAATCATATTCCATTGTGTATACATACTTTTCTTTATCCATTATCCATCCATCTTAGGTTGTTTCCATAAGTTGTTTCCACATCTTGGCTATTGTAAATAATGTTGCAATGAACATGAGAGTGCAGCTATCTCTTAGATTTCATTTCCTTTGTATATATACCCAGAAGTGGAACTGCTGAATCAAATGGTAGTTCTATCTTTGATTTTTTGAGGAACAGTCATACTGTTTTCCATAATAGCTATTCACATTGGCCAACTTTTTTCTAAGAATTGATACTTTGAGGATTCTTTTTTAAGATTTTATTTATTTATTTATTTGAGAGAGAGAGTGATCGAGAGAGAGAAAGAGAGTGAGTGGGGGCAGAGACAGAGGGAAAGGGAGAAGCAGACCCCTGCTGATCAGGGACTCCCCCTCCCCATCGGCCACGGGGCTCAATCCCAGGACCCTGGGATCATGACCTGAGCCAAAGGCAGGCACTTAACCAACTGAGCCACACAGGCTCCCCAAGAATTCATACTGTTGAAAGAGAGCCCTTTGAAAGTGAAGCAAAAGGACCTTTGAAAAGAATTATTGAAGAAGGAAAGCTTATTTCCAGGTTATAAACTCATCCATACATGACCCCACACAAAGACTCATCTCTGATTCTCAAACTATTCATTTCCCTTATTAAGAATTAGAATCCCCACATGAGATGCTTGTCATGAGCATGAACATTAATACATTTATTTGAGCTTACTCTTTTTTTTTTAAGTTAATAAATCTGATTTAGATGACTGACTTGACATTTTCAATGAATTGAATAAAATAACTGGAACTCCAACGACTAAATGGTAGGGGTGGGGCAAAGGGGAGGAAAACATACACACAGTATTGTCACTGCATACAAACATTTTAAATTAACACACTCTACTATCAAAGTTGTATTGAAAAGACAACACTTCATTTTTCCAACCCTCTCTGTGTTAAAAACCAAAATAGGGTGTGTCTAAGAGAAAGAGTAATACTATGATTAACTGTCATTTGTTAACTCTTCAAAAGATCCTTTGGTGTATTTCCCAAATATTGACAAAATAAATGACTCTAAGATTAGGTAACAAATTCTTTTGCAAATTTGAATCATTTCTTTTCACTGAAACTGAAAGAGGACTTGATTGTTAGCTGATAGAAAATTGAAAATATTTGACAATAAGCACATATATAATGAATACTTTTTAAGTTTGTAGATGTTATCACTATTTTTCCATTCTCATCTACCTTTTATGGGAATGAAGTTTTTTAAGCACTTATATCTATATCAGTCATTCTCAAAATGCAGTCCAAAAACACTTAGCAGTGCCTGAGACTCTTTCAGGAGTCCATCAAATCCTCCCTTGTCCAGCTACACATCTGTATGCAGCCAGATTTTCTTCACATATTTCAATCAAAACAACATACTGCAAAAGATTTAAATGTATAAGTAGAATGAGAATCCAGTTTGCCTTTTTAAAGGAAGGCATTAGATTTGCTAATATGGAAAATAATGCCAATATTTTCACTATTTTTTAAACATACATCCTTAAAAATGTTACTTACAGTTATATGTAATGGGTTCATTACTTCTATTTTCAAATTAATAAAACAAATCTTTTTAATTTCTCAATTACAATTTCTAATGCAGTAAATATTGATAAATAAAACCCATATAAACTAAAGCTCTTTGGGGTCCTCAACAGTTTTTTTTTTCAGCAAAGCAACATGGTTCTTTACTTCCCTATCCCTTCCCCTTAATCTTCCTGCAGGATGGTGATGGGCAGGGAGGGTTCCTTCTGACTTCAGCCCTGGACAGTCTTAGGAATTCCAAGGGCAGGAAAGTTGGGTAGGTTAAATGACTGCCACCCCAGCTTTATTCCGACTCTGCCTTCTGGGAAATCACAAGCCCTTTCTGTCCCCCATTCCAAGCTAATGCTGCTGCTTTTTTTAAATTCCAAGTGGCCTTAAAAAAAGAGAGGGCAAAAGGGCTTGAGGGGGAAATCAGAGGGCTGCCTTGTTTGGGGAAGGGACCACTGGGAAAATGGATCAAGCCAAAGCTCAGTATTGAGTGTAGGGAGTCCACCCTGGTTCCCTGGGGTAGGCAGGGGGCTGGAGAAGAAATTCAGAGAGGGAAGGTGACGAGCAGGTCCTCCTGCTGCCTCTGCTGCCCCTGCCCATGAGGCTTCAATAATTTTTAAGAGTGTAAAGGGTCCTGAGTTCAACAAGACTGAAAAATGCTGATCTATATAAATAAGAAAAAACTGATGCTTAAACCAACCTCAATACAGCAATATATAATACTTATCATTCATAATTTAATAATTGAAAAAATACCCAGATCAATATATTTATTAAGATGTACATTCCCGGGGGGCGGAGCAAGATGGCGGAGGAGTAGGAGACCTGGATTTCGTCTCCTCTCAGGAATTCAGCTGGATACGGATCAAACCATTCTGAACACCTACAAACTCAACAGGAGATCGAAGAAAAGAATAGCAACAACTCTCTCAT
>NC_138370.1:88570492-88613916 GCF_054177405.1 Leptonychotes weddellii
TGGGTATTGAGGAGGGCACATTCTGCATGGAGCACTGGGTGTTATGCACAAACAATGAATCATGGAACACTACATCTAAAACTAATGATGTAATGTATGGGGATTAACATAAGAATAAAAAAAAAAGATGTACATTCCCAATAAAGTTTCTCTATGTTTAATAACTTATCAAAATTTGTAATATAATTATTTGGCACTAATCAACTGTGTAACAACAATAATTATAATGCAACATAATCCAGAGCAGAAACATTAACATGTCAAGCCTATTTTTTTTTTTTTAAAGATTCCATTTATCTATTTGACAGAGAGAGACACAGCGAGAGACGGAACACAAGCAGGGGGAGTGAGAAAGGGAGAAGCAGGCTCCCCTCAGAGCAGGGAGCCCGACATGGGACTTGATCCCAGGACCCTGGAATCATGACCTGAGCCGAAGGCAGTCACTTAACCGACTGAGCCACCCAGGCGCCCGTCAAGCCGTTTTTTACTGGACATATTATTTGGAGTAAAGTATAACCGGCTGATCAATAAAAGATTTTCAAGCAAAAACATATATTGCATTAGGATAAAATTATGTGGGATAAATGGAATAGAGTGATGTCTTTTAGGAGAAAAGAAACAATGTGAAAATTCTGACAGTTAAAGAAGAGCTCATCAAGTTTGAAAACATCCCAGTACATCACTATTTCCAGAACCTAAAACATTATGTGTTTATCATTCAATGAATGAGATGATTTGGAAGCTCCTTATGGGCAAAATGCATTCACCATTTTGACCCCCAGAATTTTCTTACTTTCCCTTGACTCTTTTAGCGAGTAGCACAGACATTTCACCAAATGGCACTGGCACTTTTGGCAGCCCACCAAAAGTAAAATTCTAGGGCATATCCATTGTTTCTCCTCTTCTGTCAGCATTATTTCCTCTTACCATTAAGTTCTTCTCATTTTACTTCTAAAATCTTTATTAATTCAGACGCCTCTCTCCCAATCCCTTCTGCATCCTTTGCTTTTATTCTGGCTCCATAATCTCTCACAACTGTACCGTTGTAATGGCTTGTTAACCGGTCTCTGCAGCCGTAATCTGCCCTCCTCAAATCTACCCTCCCTGACCATGTCTGTCTCCCTTAAATATCATTCAGTGGCTTCCCATCTAGCAAAGGATCAAGTATAATCCCTTTAACACCATACACTAGGACCCCCACTTCCTCACCTCTGTCTCTTCTAATACAATGTGCCATATTATGCTCTAAAAAGACAAAAATGCATGCAATTTTCTAAACCTAACAATCTTTTTTTTTTTACGATCTTTATTTTGCTTCATTCTTTGCCTGAAATGTTTTGCCCACACTTTTTATCTTAGATAATTTCTATTCATTTATGTCAAGAAGACTTCGCTGACCTCATCAGTCTGGAGACTAAGAGTCTTGATGTATAGTTCTAAATTATCTG
This sequence comes from Leptonychotes weddellii, assembly GCF_054177405.1. Taxonomy (NCBI): domain Eukaryota; kingdom Metazoa; phylum Chordata; class Mammalia; order Carnivora; family Phocidae; genus Leptonychotes; species Leptonychotes weddellii. The sequence continues at coordinate 88,571,941 of NC_138370.1, forward strand.
TACAATACCTATATTTATATATATGTATCTTCCACTAGACTATGATCCCATTAGGACACAGATTTTGTCTTACACATCTGTTTGTCCCTGGCACCTTATCACAGTGTTTTAGCGATAGTCACTGCACAATCAATGTTGAAATAAAGTTTTGGATAACTGCACACAATTCAGGGCCGTACTTGGGTAAACAAACAAGATGAAATGATTGCTCCTGGGGAAAGTTAAAATCTGTTTTAAATGAAGCTTCACTAACAACCTAAAAGAGAAACACAAGAAATAAAGAAGGAAAGTGCAGAGACCTTATAAAGTAAGTTTGATAATCCTAAAATAATTCAAATCTAGTTATAGATTGTCTAGACATATAAATCTTTTCTATTTCAACTCTATCAAGTTTCAATGCTAGTTGCATGTTCCCGACACAGAAAAACTAAGTTATCTGGAGGTTTAGGATATGCCATCCTCTTTCCCATCTCTATAACTTTACCCATGCTGCTATTCATTATATAAAAGACCCATCCCACTTTTCTTCACCAGGCTGACTCATACATCTTCAGTCTCACAGCTTATTTGTATGTATAAAGACAGACATCACAATAGTTAACTGCAAAAAAGGATTTCACAAAGCAATATGTATGGTTTGAGTCTGTCTCAAGATATATTTGTCTCTGTGCATTCAATCCAAATGTATATTTTCTTACACAAAAATATTCAAGAAGGGTACAATATCTACCTCTAAGGAGTGGGATAGAAGAATTTGTCCAGGAAATCTTTACTTCACCTTCATAATGTTTGGAAAGAGTTCATATTTCACTACTGGGAAGTCTGATGGACCTGTCCATATTGGATTAGATGTTCTTCCCTCCTGCTCCATGACTTCCTGCACAAACTCTAGTGATAGCAATGTCCCAAGGAGTTTTTGTAGTATGTTATTTGAGTATCTGTCCCACTATCCACAAGCTTTTTGAAAGTGAAATTTATTTCTATACTCCAACCTGAATACAGTACATGATGTATAATGGAAACTGATTTTTCTATTCTAGAAAGTCAACAAATATGAACAATTGAATTGAATTCTCCATGACTATCGGTCCTGATGTTCCCCCCCACCCCCCACCCCTGACCAGGAACAGGAGTAGTCAGTTTTGAGAGAAAAAAGTGCTCAAAGCTTTGGAATTTAGTTTTTTTAGATACATCCTGAGATAAGAAATTGTCTGCATTCAGTCAAATTTGCAAACAGCTTTCCAAAATTTAGGATACTGGCTATAATATCCTTATCAAAAATACACCAATCCATTGAAAATAGGTACTCAATTATTTGTACATGGATGTTCATAGCAGTACTATTCACAATGTCCAAAAGATGAACATGACCCAAATGTGGACACATAGATATACAAATTGTGGTGTATATACAGACAATGGAATATTATTCAGCCGTAAAATGAAATACTGATACATGCTACAACATAGATGAACCTCAAAAACATTACTCTAAATGAAAGAAGCCAGCTGGACACAGAGGCCACATATTGTATGGCTCCATTTATATAAAATAGCTAGACTAGGTAAATCCACAAAAACAGAAAGCAGATAGGTGGTCACCAGAGTCTGGGGCAGGGGAGAATGAAAAGCAACTGCTTAATGTATACAGGGCTTATTAATGGCATGATAAAAATGTTCTGAAACTAGACGGACAGTTGCACAACACTGTGAAGGTACTAGTAGGCTGTTCACTTCAACAAGGTTGATTTTATGTTATGTGAATTTCACCTCGATAAAAAACAATACTTCTGATTAGAAGTAAGACAAAAATAGTTACATAAGGGTTAATTTTATAAATATTTCCCATCATAAACCAAGCTTTTATTAAAGGAGAGAAAAAAAACATGTGATATAAATCTTCTTCATTTATGGAGAGCTAAATTTCTGTGACCATATTCTATTTTGTTCATTTTAAAGGTTTTGTCATCAAAACAGAAGAACAGAACTCTTGGGATACAAGGTCTGTATCAATTAATTTTTGCTATGCCCTAACTGTAAGAGAAATTAGATGAATTTGCAAGGTTCATTTTTCCACAGCTCTTAAATTTGTTTTTAAAAGTTAAACTTAGCTGAGCTCTTTCTCATAACAATCAGAATAATTCTTTTGTCATTATTAAATAATCTTTCTCAATACGTGCCATAAATTTGAAACTGCAAAAATAGATGACTCAAGAATATGAGACTTAGATTCCTTGAGAATGATGTAATCAAATTTATTTGGATTCAGCTATTAATGTTATCCCAGATGGCACTGCCTTTGCTGTCATTTCCATGAGAAAATAGAAATGATTTTTCCACTTGGAAAATTTTAAGGATTTTTAGCACAAAATAACATATGTATTTTGTTAATAATAATAAATGGTATCTCAATGACATAGATAGATGTGACTCCTTATATGCCTAACTTATGGTCAAAATTACTTAGGTTTAATAGAAAGTTGCACAGGAATACACAGTACACAGTAAGGTGGTATTAAAATGTATGATATCATTTCTAGAAAAACTATTAATATCCCAAGGGAAATTGTGTAACTTATGGTTTCAGTTAAGCCAGCTCAACAAATGCTGAGACTCTGTTATATGCTGAACATTGTAATAGGAGATAAACAGAATTACTACCTTTCAGAAACTTACAAGCTAATGAGAGCCACAGAATCCAAACAGCTGTAACTAGAGAGCTTTATGTATAATAAAGTATGGGCACATTATAAAAGTAGTACAAGAAAGGCAGTAATGAATTCAGTTTGGAGAAACTGGAAGGAATAGTATGCAAACTGGCCTTCATAGGATGAACAGGAGTTCAATGGGTGGGGAAAGTGTTTAAAAGGGCCTAGACCTATAAAACAACCTTGTCATCTTCAGGGAACTACAAACAATTTAATGCTGAAAGAAAAGGAAGAAGAGGAAGGTATGGAGAGAAAAAGAAGAAAAAGAAGGGGAGGGAAAGGAGGATGAAAAAAGGAGTAAGAGACAAAGAAAAGAAGGTAAGAAGTAAGAAGTAGAAGGAAATGAGGCTGGAGAGGCAGGCTGGGACCAGATTAAGAAGGATTTTGTTGGGGGCGCCTGGGTGGCTCAGTTGTTAAGCGTCTGCCTTTGGCTCAGGTCATGATTCCAGGTCCTGGGATCGAGCCCTGCATCGGGCTCCCTGCATCGGGCTCCCTGCTCGGCAGGAAGCCTACTTCTCCCTCTCCCACTCCCCCTGCTTGTATTCCCTCTCTCTGTGTCTCTCTCTCTGTCAAATACATAAATAAAATCTTTAAAAAAAAAAAAAAAAGGATTTTGTTGAGCTGGAACCTCCTCTTTTAGGCATCAGGGAGTCACTGAAGGAACTCATCTGGAGAAAGACATGGTCAGATTTGAAATTTGGAAAGGTCACTCTGGTAACAACGTGGAAAAAGAAAAAATTGCATGGGCAAGTCTGAAATCAGGAAGATCAAAAAGCAAACTATTTTAATAGTTCAGGCTGGAGGTGGACAGTACTTGAACTAACACAAGGTCACCGGTGATGCTGCAGAGAAGACAGACTTGACAGATCACTTGATGACTACCTGGGTATTGAAGGTGAGAGAACAGAGGAAGCACTGGATAACTTAGAATGTTCTGGACTTTGGATAGCAGTGATAGCATATGATTAATGCAGACAGAGAAAAGAAAAATGGAATAGTTTCAGAGTGGAGAAAGGGGACCACATTGCTCAGCTCTGGGTATGCTGACTAAGGGACTTATAAGACCTCCAGCTGAAGGTCTCATATTTAGGGCTATCTGTTTTTAGATTATACTCAGAGACAGATGATATTATCCAGGGAGAGAATATAATGAGAAGAGGACTAATAACCCTGGAGAAGAGCAAAGTTAATCATACTTCAAGGAAGGGGTGCTCTAAAGAAATGTCACAGAAATACAAAGAAATCCAGATTATGTTGTCATGGAACTCAAGGGAGAAAATAGTTTAAAGGAAGAAATAATCAACACTGTTAAATACCACAGAAAAAAATGAGTAAAACAGTGACTGAAAAACGTTAATTGGATTTGGCAATTGAGGTAAAAATAATATAGTGGTAATTTCAGTGGAATTGGGAAGTTGGAATTCAGATTTCAAATGGAGGGCAATAAAACAAAGGTATTTTATTTTATTTTGTTATGTATTTATTATTTTATTTATTTTATTTTATTCAACTTTTTAATGTTTTATTTTATAAAGGTATTATTCCAGGAAGATGGTGGAGAAAGACATAAATAAAAAAAGCATTAGCCAGGGAAAGAAAAGTTTCAAAGAGTATTTTAGGCTTCTTTTTAATGTCAATTCATAGTCTTCCTTTTAAGAAAATAGAATCACTAGCAGTTTGGCCCCTAAAATGTTCCTGGTAGCAGGAAAATTCACTACTAAAAATTTTGAAGTCATTTGAAACAAATTTTAACAGTTTAAGAAATCCTTGGGAACAGAGAAACAACCTTCTGAGAGCAGAGCATCATAATAATGTCAGACACTGGCATGAAAAGCAAAGGAATGTCTTTCAGAGGTGCTACATATCAAGAAGCTATTGACACTGTGGAGGAAATAATGCATGGTGGCTAAGAATGGTTCTGGGGGCACCTGGGTGGCTCAGTAGGTTAAGCGTCCAATTCATGATTGTAGCTCAGGTCATGATCTCACGGGTGGTGAGATGGAGCCCCGCGTTGGGCTCCGTATTCAGTGGGTAATCTGCTTGAGATTCTCTCTCTCCCTCTCTCTCTCTCCCCCTCTGCCCCTTCCCCCACTCACATGCATGTTCTCTCTCTCTCTCTCTTTCTCTCTCTCTCTCAAATAATAAATAAATCTTTTTTAAAAAAATGGTTCTGGAATCCACCTATCCAGATTCAAGGCCTGGCTCTACCACTTTCTCTGAGACCCCGTGCCAGAGTTACTTACATTGTCCTAGGTCTCAGTTTTCTCATCTGTGAAATGGAGACAATAACTCCATCTACATAACCAAGTTCTTCAGGAGTAGATGAGATAACATTACTCTGGCACTTAGTTATAAAAATGGTATTTGGTATATTTTGTAATTTGGTATATTTTGCTGATTTGGCGTATTTTGCTAATGAAGATGATGATGTTGATTACACACAGTTTGTATAGCCCATATTTAGAGCTATGAAATTGGATGAGACCATGCAGGTAGTGAGTGTAGGTAGAAAAGAGAAGTCTAAAGACTGTTCCAGGGCTATAAGATATTAGGATGTTGAGAAAGAACCAGTGAAGGAGACTAAATTGGAGTAGCCAGTGAGGTAGGAGGAAAAGTAGGAGAGCAGAGTCATGGAAGCAATGGAAAGTGTTTCAGGAAATGATCAACTGAGTCAAATGATATTAATAAGTCAAGTAAAATGAAGACTGAGAATTGATCACTGGATTTAGCAGGAAACAAAACAGAAATCTTTGGTGACCTTAACAAGAGAGAGTTGGTTGGACACAGTTTGTGTCCCTATGTTAACACATGTGTGTGACCTTGATCATTTATGTGTAAGCCACTGAGGAGGGCAGATTTTTGTCCATTACTGCATATGATCCAAAAAAGGAACATGAAATGTGTTTGATGTTTGCTGGGGGCTTCTGGGAAAGAAGTTTACATCCTCTTCTCGGATAGCTAATGGAAAGACACACTTTCTGCCACTGGATGTGACCAAGAAGATCACTATCCCTGGGAATTGTTGGCAGACAGACATCTTACAATCTTGAGAAGGAATAGTTCTGCCACAGAAGGAATAGAAGCTAAGCAGAAATTAGTCACTGATGACATAATTAATTATCCAGTTATCCAAAGTTCAATAGATCTCTACTTATTTTCCCCAAAGTGTGTTTGGCTCAAGATACTAGCAAATACCATTTTTTATATAAGTCTAGCCTTATTATATTTTTCTGTTATTTGCAAAAGAAATATTCTTAAGTGATAGTTCAGTTTATCAAGGCTGAAACTGCATGAACTGGCTGAGGGGAAGGGCAGTGGTTACTGGAAGAATTTTGGACAGTCAATAAAAATAACTCCTATCACAATCTGTACATGACCAAATCCTGACCTTTTTCATTTTTACTTCCCCATTTTAAAGACATTGTAACAGTGTATAAAATTAATTAATTTTTAAAAACTAGAATCTGTTTTAAGAGAATTCTGGGACAATAGTGATCAAATTTGAGTATCTTACTTCCTATCCATTTCTGGCTTAAATATATCCGTCTACCTTGAGCCAAGCAGCAGTTGGTGGTGAACCACTGAGTGTAAGTAAGATGTTGAGTTCTTAAAAGATCTTGGCAGAGGAGAAAATGTGGGGCCTTTTCCAACATGGGCGAGGCATGAGTTTGAAAGCCAAATTCAGAGACTTGAAGATTAAGTTTGCATTTGATGAATGCTGCGGATAGCTTCAAAGTTCTGTGTACTCTAAGAATCTAAGGATGACTTGGTCCCTTGTGGGAGTTCTTAGTCTGACCCTCACGAAGCCCAAGGAGTGTATCCGGTAGGCCAAAACTTCCCTTTTTCTGAGGGCAGGAAGGTGTGAAGAGAAAGAGAGGCAGGAAGATTCTCTCTGCTGTCTAGATAGTCTGGCTGTCTACCTTCTACACAATTCCCCAGGGAGTTAGGCAGGTGATGCTTTGCTTCCCATCACTTATGGAACCTTCAAGATTTGTACCAGGTCCAGAAAAATAACAACCTGTTAGAATAACAACCTGAAAGTGAAAGATCAAAGAATATAGGTACCCAGTGAAATAGAGCTGCTGGGGAGATTTATGATAAGTGGGACCAAAAAACTTGAAGAGCATTTTAGTGGAGTACACACACACACAATCTAAATATACATATAAGTCTAAATAGATATTGGTAGACTGTCTGGGAATGTGTTTTTAAAAGTACTAAATAAGAATTCTTGAAATGAAAGTCAAATCAGTTTAGAATAAAAGTAATTATCTCAGCAAAACCTAGAAGTTGGGGATGGTGGCAGGGTGGGATTAGGGTGGATAGATTGGATAATAAAAACATTCCAAACCTCTCATCTGGTGGGATGAAACAGAGAAAAGAAGCAAGTGAAAGTTTGCTAAAGAGTTCATCTTACTGGTGTGAGTGTAATGATAATTAGGAGAGATGCCTCCATGGGAAAAAAACTGTTATCTCTTTTCACAATGTATATATACATCAAATCATCACATAGTACGTTTTAAATGTACCACAATTTTGTCAGATATACCTTAATAAAACAGAAAAAAAAATGGAAGAAAGCATGGAGAAACAGAGAGAAAACAAGAGTCTAGTAAAGTTTCTAATTTCTTCATCCTGTTGTGCCTCTTGGACATCATCTTCTGTGACTCAGTATAGTTCCTTTAAATTTGGGTTTCAAAGTATATATATCTTGTTTTTAAACAGTAGCAGAGAGATGTGTGTCTGACTTAGAGCAGCAGAAGAGGGGCACATAAAGTCAAGTAAAAGGGAACAGAATGAATGGTAACTTGAACAAACCAGAGGAATAAGAATAAATTACAAAAATAATGTAAAATAAGAGAAAAATTAAGGAAAATAATCAAATAAATCAATCAATATACTCAATGTCAATGGGCCATACACTTCCATGAAAAGAGCCAGTCATATTGATTTTAAAAAGAAGAAACAAATTAGAGAAAATGATTTAAAATAATTAGAAAACTGATAATAAATAGGCAAGAAATACCAGATAAATGCAAGCAAAATAAAAAAGAGGAATAGCAAAGTTAGTATCAGACAATACAGAACTTAAGGTATAGTCTTAAATTGGATATACAGGGAAAAGCACTAAACTAGATAAAGAAGGGAAGTCATATCATCATAAAAGGTACAAAAGAATGCACTGTATGAATGCACCAGTCAACAAAGGTGCTAACAGTATAAAGCAAAAACTATTATAATGGAAGGAGAACTTGACTAAAAATACTTTTACAGTGTGAAATTTAAATACATCTCTTTTCAAATCAGAGACCTAGTAGAAAAAAAAAAGAGAAATTGAAAAGTATAACCAACAATTAAAAATACATAGCTTATATATCTTAATAGAGAATCAAATATCTCTCCACACTCTACCTCAGCATAATCTTATTAGTAGAAGAAATGAGCATGTAGGAATGACCCAGCATCTCTCTCTGGCAGCCTAAGGCAGGAGAAAGGGAACAGAGAAAGAGAGAGGAGGGAGAAAAGAAAGAGGAGGAGGACAAGGAGGAAGGAGGAAGAAAAAGAGAGGAAAGGGAGTAAAGAACAAGAAGGAGACAGAGAAAGAGGATCAGGGAAGAGGGAGAGGGAAATGAAAGGGGGAGGGGGAGACCATGAGTTGAAATTCAATCCCTGCCTCTCTATAGCCTCTGTGTAATGAGCAGCGTGGCACATTGAAATGAATGAATGTGTTTTTAGAGTTTTAGAAGGCAATAGTATTTAGCATTGAGACAAAGTTCTCTGCCTATTTATCACATGAAAAACAAAGAACACATTGAAGTGATATACATAATGATACTTTATTTAGATTTTTTGGTTCTGCACAGTCATTAAATTCTTTTCCTGGAAAAGCTATTATTAACTGTGCTAATTGCAGTTCAGTGCAACAGCTCTCAATGGCTTGTCATGTTTAGAGGGTGTTTTTCAGTAAGCTTCTGAAAGCCCTAATTAATGGAAAAGACCAGACTCTCACTGCTTCTTCTATACATGCTTAAAGTACAAAAGACGCTTGATGAAACCATACTACCAAATGATCAAAATGGACTTTTTCCAATCAAACAAATGTGGTTTACACAACCACAAAACTAAGTAAGACAATACATGGGCTAAAATATTTATTATCTCCAAGAATATTGTTAAATGCTTTCATCAGAATATCTCAATTCCTTTTTGCCCTCTCATCAAAAAGAAAGAAGTAGGCTTGAAAATTATACTATTTAAATTCCATTATATTTAGTTATTTAATTTTTCAGAAATTCTATTATGGAATTTTTCAAATATTTATAAGTTGAAAGAATTTCACAGTGAAGACCTATATACTCATCACCTAGATTCTAACATTAGTATCTTACCATCTGGTTTCATTCCATATCTACCCATTCCTCTGTTCATCCATTAATCCACCTTGCTCTTTTTTTATGCACCTCAAAGTAAACTGAAACATCAGCCTACTTTTTCTTAAGTATTACGGCAAACAGTAGTGATTTGGTTTTTGACACAGACAAGATACATTTATCTCCACTGCAGTAAATAGTAAGATGCAGGGCACATACACTGGCGAAGAAGCTAGGATCCTGGATATATGACTTTCTGCCCATGTCTAGAAAATAAACAAGGCAATAGCTAAAGTAACATCTCAAAGTTCTGTGGAAAAATGAAAGCTACAGAGATTATTAATAATCCTGCATTTCTAAGAGGAAAGGCAATAGTTCACATTTCCTTAGAGTTCTTCATCTAAACCTATCACAGACTCCTATAAACACAAGCCAAATCCCCTGATTTGTCAATGAGGAAAAATAATGTTTAAGAATTTTGCTACTTCAGCAATACAGAAGATTATAAAGAAGGAACAAAAAGCACCTGAAACCTATAATTGCTAATATTTTGGTGACTATCCTTGCCCAAACATCTCCATTCATTTATTCATTCATCCAGCAAATGATTTTCGAGTGCCTACTGTGTGCCAAGTGACACAAACCCTATGTCCTCAAGATGTTTATATTCTAGTCATATGTCAGGTGGCAATAGATGCTCTAAAGAAAAACAAAGAAGGGTATTAGTGTCAGAGAGTAAAGAGGTTACTTTGGGTAGGGTCATCAGGAAAATCCTTCTTAAAGAAGTGACATTTGAACAGAAGTGTGGAGGTGAGGGCAGGAAGATGGAGACTGCAAGTACCAACGCTGTGAGGTGACATGGCATTCAGGACATCTGAGAAACAGTGAGGACCAGCGTGGCTGGAGTGTCCTGGGGGAAGGGGAGGGAATGACATGAGATTAGAGAAGTTACAGGGGCCAGATCCTACTCTGAGTGAGATGGAAAGCCTCAGGAAAGTACTGATCAGAGGAGGATCATGATCTGGCTTAGCTTTTCAAAGAACCACTCAGGCTCCTGGGCAGAGTGCTCTAAGAAGGCAAGTGTGGAAGAGGGAAATCAGAAAGAAGATTCTCGCAGGAATCCAGGTGAGAGCTGCTGGTGCTTCAGCTTGGGTGGGGGCCATGGAGGTAGTATATACACATACATATACAACCATATACTTCAATCATTGTACACGAATGGGACCATGTATATGCTGAATGTGTTGTTCAAACTTTCCTTAAGTACTCCTTTTTCTTTTATTTTCCCGTTCCCTGGTCCTCCATCCCACACTCCATGCTCCTCCCTTCTAGCAACTAATGTAAGAAGCCAGACATTTATGCCACCTTTCACATTTCTCTCCATTTTCATCAATCATCCATGGAGGACTTCTATTTAATGTCTTGCCTTACAAAAACTGAATCATATTATCTTACTTTGTTGTGTGAATTGCTACTATTTTTGCTCACTTTTCTATTGGTTATTTGTCTTTTTCTTACCTTGTAGGCACATTATAGGTATTGACTCCTTTTGTGTTTTGTTTCCCAATTTATCATATGAATTCTGACCTTATGGTTTTATGGCATGTTGTCATTCTTTAAAAATATTTTGCATAATTAATAATGTCTATCTTTTTTTGTTGTTAATTTTTTTGTGTGTGTTTTAAATTTTATTTTATTATGTTATGTTATTCACCATATATTACATCATTAGTTTTTGATGTAGTGTTCCATGATTCATTGTTTGCATATAACACCCAGTGCTCCATTCAATACAAACTGAGGGTTCTAGAACGTCTATCTATATTATAGCTTTTGGGTTTTCTTTAAATCTTCTCCCCTTAGCTATACATATATTCCAACTTCTCTTCTAAAATTTACTTTTTGTTTTTGGTAATTACACTGTAAAATACAAGTCCAATCAATATCTGATTTAATTCCTTGTACAAATTCCATTTTGAATACCAGAACTTGTATTTTGTTCGGTTCTTGTTGTTTTTAAATTATCATGCTGTTCCAGAAAGTATGGATCTCTCCTTTATTACAGGTATCTGTATGCATGGCTCTTTACCAAAATGCAGGCCAAGCCCCTTGAGGGCAGACTCTTGTCATTTCTCCTTATGTCTCTGTGCTGGCCCTGAGCTTGTTGGCCCTCAATTCCATTTCTCATGCTCACCACGTTCCACCCTCAGGAGACACGGGGGCGAAAAGGTTGATGCCTGCTGCCTGCATTTTCCCTGCTCCCTCCAGTTGATTTCAATTAATAGGAGACACTAGGTTGATGGGTGGGAGGAAGAGAGAAGTCAGGACATTCCTCTTCCTTCTCTGAGTCAGCCAGCATCTCTGGAGACAGCTAACTCTCCTCTCTGATCCCAGTTCCATAACCCTGGCCCCCAAGCTCCTATATGATCACCTCCTCCCTTTGGAACCCCAGATGGTAGTGGCTTCCTGGTGTTGCTAATCTCTGGTTAGCCTCCACTGTCCCTTCTTCAGCTTTTCAGCTTTCCCATCATCTAAGTAAACCAATTCCCCGCTTTAAATTTCCTATATTTTTTTGGTTCAGCCCCGATACACTCTTCAACAGTATTTAACCTTGTGCCTCGATCAGAAGAAAAGCTCAAATAAGTATTTGTTTAAGCAATGATTATAATGATGGCCTTCCACACTTCAGTACAATTGGTGGGAACTGTTCATTCTTACTTACTCGACACCACATACAATATAATCAACCAAACATTGTTGACTGAGTATCACTTAATCACCACCTCCAAAAATATAGCATCCAGTTTCCCCATCACCATATGATGGTACTATCTTCTGTAGGGGCCAGACCGCCCCAAGATGGGCAACTTTGGCATGAAGATTACTATGAGTTAAAAAGCAATCAGAACTCAGCAGATTCAGGAAAAGTTCTTTATCTCCCCCACAGCTGCCTAAAATTAGTTTAGATAGAGAACCTGCTCCAGGAAGAGCTATCACCAGAGCTAACTACATTATACTATAAACTAGATATGGTAGACAGGAAAGAAGGTAGCAGGGCCTGTTTGCTCAAAGTCCTCTATGTCCCACTGTTTCTGAGTGGCCCAACAAATATTAGTTTACCAAACATTTATTCTTTTACATCTTCCTGTGAATTGCATACCTTCCCTTTGAAGTCCCAGACCCTTACCCCCTTTTTATTAGTTCAGAATGACATATATACCTCGTTTTGCCTGACTCTTTGGAATTTCCAAGTCTGTGTGGATTCTCCATACACAGGAAATTAAATTTGATTTTCTCCTATGAATCTGTCTCATATCAATTTGATTTAGTCCACCTAGAAAGACCTAGTAGGTAGGGGACAGGAAATTCTTGCTCTCCAATACCTCATTAATAGATTCTGTAGATTCTGGATTTAGTTCAAAATTTCTCTGTCCTTCATTGCCATTTGGCAACATCTTTTCATCTATGATTCTACTAAATGTATTGGTTATTAAGATCTTTTCTCTCACTATGGACTCTGAGAAACAGGGTTTTAGAAGGGAAGGGGGTGGGGGGGGATGAGTTAGCCTGGTGATGGGTATTAAGGGGGGCACATATTGAATGGAGTACTGGGTGTTATACACAAACAATGAATCATGGAACACTACATCCAAAACTAATGATGTAATGTATGATGACTAACATAACAAAATAAAATTAAAAAAAAAAAAAAAGATCTTTTCTCTCTAGTTCTCCATGCTCTCTACTATCCAAACTGAACTGTCAACATTTATTAGATGACTGACAAGTATCCATTGAGAGTACAATATCTGCCAAGTGCTATGCAAAGCAGAAGCTAGGGTCACCAAGAGGTAGTCTTTCTGGGATCTCAGCAATTTTGCAATTATAATACAATGTGACAAAGGATATTTTAGTAGGCAGAATTCTGAGATGGCTCCCTAGATCCCCTACCCCTGGTGGACACACCTAGTATGATCCTTTCCCCTCATGTATGGGCAGAATTTGTGAATATGATGGGATAGTCACTCCCGTGATTATGTAATGTTACACATAAGCTCCTATCTTAGCAGACCTCCTGCTGGTCTTGAAGTACCAAACTGCCATGTTGTAGAGAGGGCCACGTGGTAAGGACTTGAGTTGAAAGTGGGTCCCAGCCCACAGCTATTAAAAAAATAGGAACCTCAATTCTACAGCTACAAGGATATAAATTCTGCCAACAACCTCAGGGAGCTTGGAAGCCTAATTTTCCCCAGTCGAGCCTCCAGATGACGACACAGCTGGCCAACATCTTGATCTTAGCCTTAGATTCTGAGCAGAGCATCTGGGATATCTGGCCCACAAACACTGGGAGAAAAGAAATTTTGTTATTTCAAGCTGCTACATTTGTGGTAATTTGTTGCATGGCAATAGATAAAGAAAACAGATTTGACAGGAGTAAGCAGAGGATATTATTAGTACACACAGGAAAATACCTAACCCAGCCTATGGTCAGGGAGGACTTTTTAAGAAAGACCTAAAGTTTAGACCTGAAGACTATATGGGTTAGTCAAGCAAGGAGGGGAGTGGGGAGAGGAGGGATAGAGAGATAGTCCAGATAGAGAATATGGAAGTGTGAGTGTGGTGGGGGGAGGGATAGAGGAAGGGAAGGAGGGAGAAAGAGAAACACAGACCACAAACTCTTCCTCTTTAGATTTCTGGTAGTTTGCTAATTACCTTGACTCTAAACCATACTTAAACCATATCCTTTAGGACTCTTCACCCTATGTTTCTACTCTGCCCAACCACTCCCATCTCATTCTACACTTTAGCCAACAACCTTCCTTGGTGCTAAGAAAGCTCTGTGTTTTTCTTATTTTTCAACTCTTATCCCAGAAATTTTACCATAAATATCCTAGGTGCAGAGAACAGCTTATTTGACTCAGCAACAGGTCTTCCCCATCTGTTTCACATAACAAGTGCTTCATCATCTTCAGGATGCTATCCTGTAGTACTTCCTTAGCCTTTACCCAACATGCCATACCTCACCCCCAACAGTGTTTTTGTGTAATGACTGTGTGCACCTCTGTTCATGGTATCCCTGGCTACATAGTCTCTTCCTTGGCTTTTCCAAGGTTAGGACCATGTCTGATTTATGTTCTGTGTTGTTTTAGTTTGTTATCATATCATAACTGCCCACTGGCTGCTTTATTTTCTTGCAAGCAAGGCTTAATGACATCTGAGCTATTCAAAGAAGAAAGGAAGACTTTCTCACCCGGGGCCCCCAGACCACCATTCAGATCTTCCTTTTACATGGAATATTTTTATGGTTTGGAGATATGAACAATGGGCTAGGAATTCATTTTTGTCTTTGTTACCAGTCAAATGTATGCACAGCTAAGCTTTTCTGAGTGCATACTACATGCCCAGCATTGTGTAAAATACTTTCCATGGATTACCTTATCCCATGCTCACAGCAGACCTGTAGACATATGTAATAACATATTCCTCATTATACAGACAGGAAAACTAAAGCCTCCTAAGTAGCAAAGCAGGGCTGCCAGCCTCAGCACTGTGTGTCCACAGCCCAGGTTTTCAACCACTATCCCATGATGTTCCTTCAGGTCTCAGCCTGGTCATTACTGCACCCAGGAAGTCCTCCCTGACCACAGAGGCAACCAAATAATGTTGAGCTTAGGAAGCTGTCCGCTTGTCAGAGGATTCTACATTCTGGTACAGAGCTGGGAAACTGAATTGAGACTGCTTGGATTTTTCCACAGTTCTGCCATTTATCAACTCTGTGATCTTAATCCCATAGCCTCAATTACTTCATCTGTAAAATGGGGTCAGTAATAACTATCTCAAAGGGTAGCCATGAGAATTAAATAAGATGATGCACATAAAGTGTTTATTCCTGAGATTGGCAGCTTGTAAGCACTCAAGAAAAATATGATTACTATTATTCTGATTCTCAAGGGAACCAAGCAGATACAAATACTTAAGATAATGCACTTCTTAGTTGTTGAAAAAGCAAAATTCCTCAAGTCAAGCATTCCTTTCTAAGCATTAAGATGATAAATGTCACATATGTTGAAAATTGAAATGTTCCTTTGAAACACTATCTTAATATTATTTAAATAATTTATAATAACCAGAGGGAAGACAAACTATAAATGAGTATCTTTATCTTTGTGATTTTTAATGGCGAACATTAAATAACATTGTTGTAAACTATGAAATATTTCAGTTGATTCCCAAAATCCCAATAACTTTGCAATAAGGTAAAGAGGATAGAGGCTCAAAGCAGCTGTAAACCAAATACACCAGAGAGGAGCAATAGATTCAGGACAGGAGGTCGAACTGGCTCTTTCATTATTTTCAGTGTAGCTAATGAAAGGCAAACCTCAAAATGTTCAGAGCTCCAGGCCTTTTCAGATAAACACTGGAAATGGTGAGTATAATTCATGTCCGAGGCTGATTTACTGAAAAATACAGATGTGGAGAGAAAATTTCAACATTTTAATCTTTCCTAAATATGGTCTCCTTGAAATACAGTGGGGAAGGTCTCAGCTGCAAGCCAAGAGATGTGGGCTCCAATGTTGGCTCCTCCTTAACTAGCTGTGTGGCCTTGGCAAGCTGCACCATCTCACTATGCTTAGCATCCTTATCTTTTAAAAAAGAGAGGATGAGGAGCTCCAACTGCAGGACCCCACATGCTCCCTCTAGCTTTAATATTCAGTGGACTAAATGACTTAGTATCTTTGTTTATTTTTGGTGTCTTTTATTTTTAAAGTGGGTGATCACCTTTGAAAGCATCTCGATGGCCACTGGCTGGAGGAAAATAGACTGCAATTAGCAACTGGAGTCAATACAAAATTAAATGACACAGTAAGTGTGTTCAAATATTTTCCTAGGCATAGAAATAGATCTTTCAGGATTATCATTTTTAAAATCATAACTATTTCCAAAGGTGCATGGCTAGCAGCCATGTGAAAAAATAAGGCACAGCATGTTATAAATTAAATGTATTTTACATGGAAACCTGAATTATAGAAAGCAAAGCCTCCTTATGAATTATTTTCAGACATTCAAGTTAGATTTTCATTCATAACAGCTCAAATTTCCAAAGAACTTCTATTTCAAAGTATTATACAAATTTTAAAATAGGCTTCAATATAATTGTACTTCTAAAATTCATGTGGATATTCTTGCTTCAGAGAGCTGTGTAAACCCAGAGGAACAGACTAACCCTTCATCACTCAGTGTCACATATGAAATGGGAATACTAACAGCAACGTCGTACACAGTCCCTCCAACCTTCCCAGATGAGGAATATGTTCCACTAAGCTAGACTGGAAGCCAGGATTGGAAGCACTTGTCAATGGTCTAGTGGAAAGTCATTTCAAAACTGATGAAATGGCATTTCCCTTGGCGACGCATGTGAATGTTACTGGCATCCTGCAAAATCTCTGACTGATTCCTGGTTTACGAATCAAGTTTATGTTTTCTGTTGCTGTTATTGACAGTGTTACATCTCTTGTTTTATTTTTGATTTGGTCTTCTCTCTCCTGGGAACTATTATGAGCAGATGTGTTAATTTGTAGGCATATTTTGAAACTGTATCTTTCTTATCATACTTTCTTTCTGTCAGAAGATGATCTAATCTCTGAGTCAAACTATATTACAAACACCCATTCTTATTCCAGTCCTCCCGATGAAATCAAACCCTTGAAATATGTCTCAAATCCTCAAATCTGTCCTCTCTGCATTCCTCAAGATAATTAAACTAAATTGCCAAACCTCTCCCAGGAGAACAGAAGGAAGGTACCTCAACATGTGAGAGGGTAAGCAAATAAAAGACATTCTACACAAGGAGCACGCGCAGACACACACACATGTGTATACACGTGGATCCTTATCTATGTTTTGACTAAATGCCACAGTTAGGAAATATTAGGAAATTTTATATAGGCTATATCCATGTTAAGCGTGGGATTACTATAAATACAGTTCTGCAGTTACCATTAGTAAATGGCAGTTGTCTGTCTTCTAGGTGGTCTTGACAAAACTGATCTCTGAATGGGAAGGAGTTTCCTTCCAACATGGGTGATCTGCTGCTTTGGAGCTTTTACTTTTGTTGCTCTGGGAAGTTTAACAGTCATTTAATCAACTTTCAAGTACTCACTGAACAAGCTCTAACTAAACATTGTGATTTGAGTGCTGAGATTAGTGAGATATTGCTCCAGGGAAATTGATGTTTTGAGTGTTTCTAGGGAAACAGTTAATCTCTCCCAGCAGCAAGTCTGTTAGAAAATAAGGGGATGGGAATATTGAAACCCTTTTAAATTAAAGGAAACACTATATTTGAAGATTAAGGTCGACAAAGAGATGCAATCAAACATACGCTAATGATGCAAAGGAGCACGCTGTTTAAGTAATGACATAGTTACTCAGAAGAGCAGAAATCGAGAAAAGTTCACTTGATTAAATAGTTTTTTGTTTGGGTAATTTGGGTTTGGTTTGATTTTGTATGTTACTTTCTGTGATTTTTCGATAGAGTTTAACTATTAATCTGCCTAGAGATTTGGGATCAGGAGAATCTAAAGTAATTGTATAGCCCTGATGGCAACAGAGATGAGTCTAGGTGCAGAGCTGTAAAACATTTAAGCAAATCCAGAGGAGAACAAAGACAACTATTTATTTCCCTTTCTTTTTTTCTGTCCCCTATATGATCCTACCATTCTTAGAATGACCTTTGTTCCCTCTTATTTAATCTCCATTATTGTAAGCCTGGAAAACAAAGATTCTTTTACAGACTATTCTCAATTATAGTATTGTTTTTCTCTTCTGAAGTCTGCAAAGGCTCAGATCAGGAACTAACAGTTTCCTAGAAATGAGTGTCCTTTTTACACTTTTTCCTCTGGTTCATGGTGAGCAAGGGGTTGGGAAGAGGAAGACACAAGTAGTTTTGATATTATATACCTTAAAGGGAGGAGGATGGAAGTCTTTCCATCTTTAGGAATCCTGTTGCATTATGCAAATATGAGTAGAAAGGACCCAACTGTTACCGACTGACATAATATTTCACTAATTGATGATACTCCAGAGAGAAGCAGAAATTCAAAAGGCTTTACAGAATAAAGAGGGATGCCACAGAAGGAAATCTGGGAAGAAAATTAAAGGGAACAAAATCACATACATAATCACCCTGTCACCCACCAGATTCGTAATCTCCCTGGATGGGTAATTTGTTTGTTTGTTTACTGTCTGTTTTGGTGGGAAGGGTTCAGATTGTAGAGAGATTATAGTTTTAAGTACCCATGATACTCAATTCAAGGAAAAAAGATAAACTGATTTAACACTTGACACTTGTTCAAAGACAAGAAAGTCCTCAGGAAGTTTGTATCCAGGAGAAAATATAGGTTTAAAGGTTTCAGCGTAGGAGGAGTACTCACTAATCTAGTGTACCAGTTTACCCTACCTTCTTCTTTTTAACAAAT
Organism: Leptonychotes weddellii; assembly: GCF_054177405.1. Taxonomy (NCBI): domain Eukaryota; kingdom Metazoa; phylum Chordata; class Mammalia; order Carnivora; family Phocidae; genus Leptonychotes; species Leptonychotes weddellii. The sequence goes on from NC_138370.1 coordinate 88,590,496, forward strand.
TTATGTTGGAGGTACATCATGATCTCCTTCTAACATCCACCAAGAGGCAAAAGCTTTGTTTTTCTTCTTTTTTCACCAAAGTAGCTACAGATAGGGAGGTGCTTTATTTTGTTTAATAGGGTAATTTGAAAAACAGCTCCCTAAAGAGTCAGAGTTTAACCTCAATATACATAGAAACAAAAACCTAAGTGAACGGAAATTTCCAAATCATACATTGTGTGACTGGTGACCTCTGTAAGATGTGTATCTGTTTGTTTTTCTTTTTAAAACAAATGTGCTATTTTAACACTTATTCATCTATCAATGTTTCCAACTGATAAACAGCCAATGCAGAAGGATTAGGAAGAACATTGATTAATCTTTTCCTTGGAGGTGGAAAGAAAAATTATCAGTCACCATGTGTTTAAAGGCAGCCCTTCTGCAGCCTTAAGTCCTTGGGGAAGGGAGAGGCCCCAGTGCTTTACAAAATAAATTTTAAAGAATCAATGCACTCCACTTGCTTTACCTGTCTGAGTATCTCTTAAAGCCCAGGAAAGAGAAGTGTCATTTTCTAAGTTTTCTCTGATCCAATCATTCTTTTTAGAACCACCTTTCCTCTTCATTGTTTTTTTTTGTTGTTTTTTTTAAGATTTTATTTATTTATTTGAGAGAGAGAGAATGAGAGAGAGCACATGAGAGGGGGGAGGGTCAGAGAGAGAAGCAGACTCCCTGCCGAGCAGGGAGCCCGATGCGGGACTCGATCCAGGGACTCCAGGATCATGACCTGAGCTGAAGGCAGTCGCTTAACCAACTGAGCCACCCAGGCGCCCTCCTCTTCATTGTTCTAGAGCATCACCATTATGCCTCTTCTGTATTTGAGCAAAAAAGAATAGATGAGAGAGGACTAGGCAAGTTAAAAAATATAAGCCCTTAAAAAAAAAAAGAACACTCAGTAAAGATTATTTGATTATGTTCTTTGGTAAATCTATTTCTTGGCTATACCTAAAAAGGAAAGATCACACCCAAGGACCATGTTAGAATACATTTACTGTGAAAGCACTCCTTATCAGCTGCCAATTGAAGAAACAAAAATCTCAAGCAGCAACGAATTTAGTTAACATGGACCTTCTGAGTCCCAGGCCCGAGCTGCTGAAAGGCATGAATAAAGTTAAGAAGCTTTTTCTTGTAATGTTTAATTCTGGCAGATTAGACAACTAAGTCTCTTTTCCCTAAATTATTAATGTTTCCAGGTAGGGTAGGATCATTCAGAGGCTATTTTTCAAAAAATTCCCCAAACTCTGGCACAGGATTAGCAAAATCTGTCTAATGTTCTTTTCATTTACAGAGTGGTGTTGAAGGAGAAAAAAAAAATCGTTTTAGTTATATATTGTAAACAGTCTAGCTGACAAAGAACTTTCATAAGGATATTTATTTTGGTGAAATAAATTGGCCCTGTTGCACAGACACTGATTTGAGGGAAAAAGGATACCAAAGAAGACACAATGAAAGAATATAAATTAAAAAGTAATGCAAGGGGGCGCCTGGGTGGCTCAGTTGGTTGAGCGACTGCCTTCGGCTCAGGTCATGATCCTGGAGTCCCTGGATCGAGTCCCTGGATCGAGTCCCGCATCGGGCTCCCTGCTCGGCAGGGAGTCTGCTTCTCCCTCTGACCCTCCTCCCTCTCATGCTCTCTGTCTCTCATTCTCTCTCTCGCAAATAAAAAAAAAAATTAAAAAAAAAAAAGTAATGCAAGGAAAAGGTTCAGTGATTGACAGTAAATCATCTATTCATGTCCATTTATTGATATTATACTTCCAACAACATGCTATAAGTAATACTAAAATCTTTATTTTTGAGGCACATTTATTATCTCAAAGTCTTAAGGAACTATTCACTCCATTTAATATACTTTTTCAATATAGTTGGCGTTAAGAGTCTAACTATAGCAAATATAGTAGAATTTTCCCATTCTTCTCTCTATTACGTTTTCCCTTTTTCTACAGGTACTTGGAGGATCGTAAGACAGAGTATTTGAGGTTCCATGTCCATGTTAGATAACTGATTTGAAAAACTCTTAAGTTCTGAAGATCATTTTATGGCTTGTACCAATTCAGTCTTGGCTGGAGCTGACTCATTCTGTGTTGTAAGAGCTCATTATTAAACTTTCAGGAGGTTTTCAAGCCAACTGACATCCCAGTGGTAGTTTGAAACTGGCCATGTAGGAGTATTTACACCACGTTAACTGTCAAATGCTATGAATCAGAACTTCCGTAACCCCATCTCCAGAGCTGGGTAATAAACATGTACCAGTTAGTACACCACCGGTCAGAGCTATTCTTGACTTTTTCATAAAATGTCAAGGAAAATAAAACCTATTACATAATACAACTTTGACCAAAAAGCCTTCTAAAACATTTTTTGTCGATCAATAACTTCAAAATTTCAGGAATTGGTACTACCACTAAATTTAAAGAATATGGGCCAACTGAATCACATTAGATTATGCTTAATCCGTTTTTATTTTAAAGTTGGAAATGATGTCCTTCAAAGATATATGCTTATTTTATTCAGACTCAGTAAGTTAGTGAATTTCTCCATTCACTCCAGTCTCTTCCTGCTGTCCCACCTGTTCTGAAGATTTAGCTCTACTGATACAGCAATTTGGCATCCTAAGAATACATTTATCTTACAAGTAACTTTATATATGAAAAATATATATATTTACATAATTAGTCATTGGACATTACTCTGTTGAAGTAAGACCCAAAAAAGTCAGAAGACAGTGGTCAAATCAACAGAAATCAGAGTAAACGCAAATGTAAAATATAAAAATTCCCAAGGAGGAGAAGCTTCCCAGGCCAACATTATTTGGTGACGGTGGTGGCCAAGGAGGACTTCTAGCATAGAGGAAGGACCAGACCCAGCCCTGAAAAGACACCATGCTTTAATAATTTAGACTTGAACTCTTGAGAGTTCCCAATAGGCAACCAAAACATATTAATACTATTTGTAGGGGCGCCTGGGTGGCTCAGTCGTTAAGCGTCTGCCTTCCGCTCAGGTCATGATCCCAGCATCCTGGGATCAAGCCCCACATCGGGCTCCCTGCTCCGCGGGGAGTCTGCTTCCCCCTCTCACACTCCCCCTGCTTGTGTTCCCTCTCATGCTGTCTCTCTCTCTCTCTGTCAAATAAATAAATAAATAAATCTTTAAAAAAAAATACTCTTTGCACATCAACCTATTAAAATTTTCTCCAACTTCATTTTCATAGGAAAATTAAGGTTGTTTCATTCACTGCGGCTTCAGTTTCACATCTGGACAAAGCACAATGCTGGTAAAGACAGCTTTTATTTTCCTAGTGAAAAATGGGCCCTGGGTCTCTGCTTAATAAATATTTAGTGCCTTTGTGGCAGTGTTCAGTTTAAGCCAGATTGTGAAGTGAGAGAGTCATCTGTGTTCAAACATGGAAAGGGTTCACAGTAAGGGGAGAGATCCTAAACTTTTCTTTTCTCCTGGGTTTGGCTCTTGCTTGGTATCCCTCAGGGAGTGGGTTGTTTAGGGATGTGCTACCACATCACAATTCTGAAAGAAGATACCTTCAAACCACCAAACTAAACCTTCCTCTGTGGATAATTTAGCAGGCTGATTATAGCACATTTCATCACTGACCAACTGAACAGAAATAACTACTAAAGCCGAGGGCTCATTCCAGAAACATTTCTAACCAAACAGTTTTCTCGAGCTTTAGCTTCACGGTTTCATATTTAATCACCTCAGCATTTTGCTGGTTAAACGACTCTGATATGAAATGTGAATCCCAGAAAGTGCTGTTTCATTCCGAACAGCTGGAAAATTGGTAATTCCTTTTTCTCTGCCACTTGTTACAGATTCAAAAGGATCATTCCAAATCCCCGCTGTTTATTCTGTTCATTAAATTGTCTCCTTCCATGGTTTTTCAGAAACTTTAACCAGCAGTTCTAACGTCTCATTTTAAATACCTGCTTTAAACAAATATTCTAAGCTCACTACCAAATTAATGGCAGCAGATTCAGACTCGGGCCCTCCAGAGCACTTGATCTTCACTCCACATAACACCTAAGAGCCAAGTCTTCTAGGTCACGCAGGGCAAGCCCTTCCGATCAGTGGACTGTCACCTCTTCTCTGATTCACATCATCACCACAATTTTTCTCTAAATTATTTTTAAATAAGTCAAGTATCTTTGTAAAATTGTATAATGTAGACATTATAACACTATTAATTTTCTTTATTAAAATCCTACTTCATTGGACTTTAACTCTGAAAAGTTAAATGACAAACTGCTTTTTCTTAGAATGTACCAGAAACCAGAAACATTGCTGCTTTCCATGCACCAGTGATATTCGTGAACTTGATCAATGTGTAATCATTTAAGAATCCATTAGGTTAGGATATGAGATGGTTGGTGTGAGATCTGGCTGTGTCCACCACTTTTTATCATCTGTGCGGGCATTGGGCAAATGTCAGGTACCTGCTAATTCTCTGCTAAATTCTCCCTGCAGTGAACAGCAGGTGACCAGGAGGGACAGAAATGCAAGGGTTCCCTGACCATGTGCCATTGCCTCTGAGTAATTTGAGGCCATGGATTATATGCATTATAACACTAGGACTTCAGAGTGTCCAAGTACAAGGTGGTCTAGTCCAGACTGAATCCTAATCAAGTGAATCTCTGAGTGGGCCCAACCGAACCAGCCCTTTCTGTCCCTTCCCAGGGATCTGAGAACTGGTGGTCTTGGAAAGCACTCCAGCTCTGGCTCTAAGTCTATCCCCCTTATCTACAGACCCATTTTTAAACTGATAGGAAATTCTGGGTAGGCTATATTTCTATATGAACTGCATATCTATATGATCATTCTCTGGATGTGTTTGGATTCTTCACTATGAAAAAGGCATCGCAGATCCCACATAGCCATCTGATTCCAGGTTGGTTCCCTGTTAGGTTCCAGGAGTTTTAAGCAAAGGAAAAGCCTTTCACAGTTGGTCTTATATTCAGATGCTGGCACACTAGTCCTAGGTATCCCCACAGACCTAACCTATGGTAAGTCCAGCAGAATATTATATGACGCACAGCCTTTCTTCATGTTGGCCACAACAGTTTGGATACTGAGAATAAAGTTGTGGGTTTTTTTCCTCCTGTTGGATTACATATTTTATCAGTAATCTGAAAATCACAATATTAACGTGTTTGTGCTGCTTAGTCAATGCTAGTAAGTTTGCAATGTCAGCATTTTGCCTCACTATTTATACTTAATATTCCTTCTTGGATGTGCCTTTGAACAGAACAAAGAAGGATAATTCTTCCTGTTTTTCTATTTTCCTTCTTCATCTCCCGATCCTTTGGGCTGCTATTTTACAAAACAATCTAATTTATAAAAGGATGGTCTCTCATAAGTGATGAAGTACAAGAATTTTAAACCCCTTAATTGCCATGTGTGTTTCAAGTCTTACAACACTGAATTCTAATTTAGTGCTCAACATTCTAAATTAACATTCCAAGAAATTTTTTTAATTTAGCAAGGATGCAAAATATCAAGTTGAAAATCAATCACAAGAAGACATAACTATTCCACACAATTTAGAGTTTATTTTTTTATGTGCTCAGATACCTGCAAAAACACTCGGGAAAGAATGTATGCCATTTTCAGGTCACATCAGCTCTCACTGTGCAAGATACAATCAATTCAAAAGAATTTTTTTTAAAAAAGAATTTTTAGCGTTCTTTTCATTTCTTACTAGATTTTCATTCAGTGAGATACAGCATGTATATGAATGTGTCAGCTTATGTTTAATTTTCCCCAAATTTATGATATTATACTTTAACTTACAGGCCAAAAGTGGAAAAAGATTCACATTGTTTATATTTGCTTTTGCCTGACTCATGGCAGTTGTATCATAAGGCCCTGGCCAGCATCTGGGGAAAGCTGCCAAGTACACACAAACAAGCCAAAAGTCACTGAAGATAAGCAAGTTACAATGCAAGGTCTGTGGTGGCACCAGATACCTGCATAAAATAATTCCTCAAATAAAAGAAAAGTCACTTAAGAGAAATGCAGCTTGTTTTAATAAACCTTCCTCTAGAAATTGATACCTTTTTAGGAAATCCCATTAATACCCTACTGGATATTCATGACTGTTTGGGCAGCTTTTCATATGAGGGCCATGAGTCACAAGGGGACACAGTCTTGGTTCCCTCTGTCCCCCACAAAGACAACCTGGGACCCTTGAATAATGCCTTGCTTTCAAATTTATGCTAAATGTTGTCACATTAACCTAGTAATCAATTAAGCTATTTTTAAGAAAGAATAGATTTTCTTTACAATAACCAGGCTTTAGTTGAATAAGCCGAGCTATAGAAGTGTAGCTATACTTCCAATAACACTTGGATTAACCTAAAGGAGTTACAACTTAATACAAATAGATGAGATTGCATCAGAGCACATGGCAAAATATTTTCTGCCACTTTTACGTAGTTTGTTTTAAAATACGTTAACTCAGTTTTTGGAATTTTAGAGATATTTTTGTATCTTCTATAATCTAATCATTTATATGTGTCTTAATATAACCATCTCATTGGCATATACTTACTAGACTAGACTCTTAACTAAGGTTAGGGTTATGGATTGAAATTATTGCTTTAGCCACTTGAATTGAGACAGCTCTACTTTCAGCACTTGAGTCAAAGGTGGCCATCCAACTTAGGTTCAATACCTGACTGACCCTGACTCACAAGTATCTCTGATTCCACCGCCCCTCCCACCCCATTGTCTCTGCTTAGTTCCAACCTTCATTATTTCTAATGTGGCCCATGAGAGTAGCCTCCTCTCTAGCCTCTGGGCCTCCAATCTACCGTCTACCCCACAGGAATGTGGCCATTTGACACCTGTCCTTAAAGCTTTGGAAATTGTTCAATTATCTATAGTCCTTAAAGTTCAAACTCTAATAAGTCAACCAATTTTCTGTTAAGCAAATCAACTGATAAACCCATTTCTTCATAATTTGTCTCTAACCTATCTCTTCGGCCTTATGTCTAACTATACATATGCACTCCCAAATACCCTAAATTGTAATTTTTATCACAATGGCTAAAATACAGACTATGTAATCAGACTGTCTGGGTTCTAATCCCAATAGTACTACCTTCAAGATGTGTTAGCTGAAAAAAAAAAAAAAAAAAGATGTGTTAGCTGGAAACAAAGTACTTAATTTTTTGAAATTTCAGTTTTCCCATCTGCAGAATGGGGATCAAAAGGTTGTTGTTAATGTTAAATGACACATACTAATACTCAATAAAAAGCAGCTAGCAATAATCACAGCAAAGAAACACTTAATTCATTCTTACATCCATGCCTTTCCCCAAAGTTTTCTGGCTGATGTGTTCCTCCCACCTGGCATCCTTTTCTCAATGAACTCCTATTTGTCCCTCAAAGCCTAGTTCAAACGGCAACTGCCTTTGACAGCCTTCCTTTACCATTTTACTTGGGAAAAAATGTAGCTTTCCCCACTGCAGTACATTTACAGCAATTTGTGAATATTACAGTATTACAACCTGCGTCTTCATAAATCTACATGTAAGCCTTCTCCCTATACTATAAGAGCTGCATGGAAAACAATAATACCTTTGCGTCCCTGTATTCTGTTATGGGTGAACTGTGCCCTCCCAAGAAAGGTATAGTAAAGTCCTAATACCCAGTGCCTCAAAATGTGACCTTATTTAAAAATAGAGTTGTTGCAGATGTCACTAGTTAAGACAAGATCAAACTGCAGTAGAGTGGAGCCTTAATCCAATATGAACAATGTCCTTATAAGAAGACAGCAATGTGCAGACACAGAGTCACAGAGAAAACACCATATGAAGCTAGAGGCAGAGATTGGAGTGATACATCTACAAGCCAAGGAGTACAAAGAATTGCTGGCCTTCATCAGAACCTATGAAGAGGCGAAGGATTCTTTCCCAGATCCTTCAGAAGGAATGTGACCCTGCCAATACATTGAGTTCAGACTTCTGGCCTCCAGAACTGTGAGATAATAAATTTCTGTTGTTTTAAGGCACCAGTTTGTGGCACTTTGTTATAACAGCCCTAGGAAAGCAACACATATTCCCAGACTCAGGGGAAAAAAATTAATATATTTGTGTTGAAGAAGCAAATGACTTTAAGGATTTCACTTAATCAATTTGGACTTACCTAGAAAAATAAGAGTATATATAGTGGCTATATTAGAAGATCCTAAGTCTGGCTTTAAGAATCTAGTATGCAATTTCATAATTGAGTGTCATATTACTTCCTTCCGCATCTAAAAATTTAAGATGATTGATTCTGAAGACTTAGAAAACATTGCCATATTCCTCCTTGCCCTGTACCTGCAGTGACTGTTCATAAAATGGAAACTTATTACTCATCAAAGCAATGTATAAGTTTTTCAACAGATGATTCATAAAAAAATGACACAATTATTCATTTCTATATGATATCTATAATCTAAGGCTACTGTGTCTGAGACTCTAGAAAATTTTTTTCCAAAGCATTTTTATTTACAACATGTTTGCTCTTAGTGATCTATTAATTTATTATAATGTAGTTATGCTGATAAGCATCTTACCTAGAAACATTCATTCACATGGAAATAACACTGTAAAGACAGACAAAAGTAATCTTATATTCTAGGCCAGAATCAAGGTTTACTCTCTACTTTAGTAACTGTAACTAAGAAAGAAGGGGAAAAAAATCTAGAAGAATTTGTGAAGAGAAATGTAATTTCAGTTACTGTGGTTAGAAGGGACATTTATTGTATAATTGAAAATTCCAAAGTATAGAAGGAAGGCAGACTGCCATACTATTTGGTGCCTAAAATAACATGTTATTATAAAGTAAAGCAATTTCATTTTTGGAGCACGGAAAATCCAAGACTATGAAAAATGGGCTTTCTGAGATCTCTGAGCCTTAACTTCAAGAACATGCAGTGAAAGTGCTAAGTCTATCATGAAAAAAAAAAGCTCTGCCCTCTCTGAGTCAAACATCCAGTTTCTGACACCTCCATTTAATGTTGCCTCTAAACAGATGTCTCATCTTTTACATTCAGGTCTTCGAGCATAGGCCTCACAACGCAGGCAGCCAGTAAGCCACCGTCTGGTTCTCCAGCCTGTGGAACTCCTATGAGTGTAAACACTGAATCCAGTCATCTAATAATCCAACAGTCATCCAATAATCACCAGTTATGTCTTATCCTAGGCCCACCCCTGATTTGCTGTTGGCAGCTTTGGGTAAGTTCTATTTCTCTGAAGCTCAGTATTTTCATTTGTAAGCAAGGATAATGGTGGTATCTGCTTCCTAGGATTTGTTATGATAATTAAACAAGAGAAGGCTCATAGTGCTTCACATAGAGCCTGGCATATGATAAGTACCCAATAAAAGGTAATTGCTAATCAGAGAAAGACAAGTATCCTATGATCTCACTGACATGAGGAATTTGAGAACCAAGACAGAGGATCATAGAGGAAGGGAGGAAAAAATAAAACAAGATGAAACCAGAGAGGGGGATAAACCATAAGGGACTCGTAATCTCAGGAAACAGACTGAGGGTTGCTGGAGTGGAGTTGGGTGGAAAGGATGGAGCGGCTGGGTGACGGACATCGGGGAGGGTATGTGCTATGGTGAGCGCTGTGAATTGTGTAAGACTGATGAATCACAGACCTGTACCTCTGAAACAAATAATACATTATATGTTTTAAAAAAAGGTACTTGCTATCGTTATCATCATTATTACTGGAATGTGTTATGGAACTAGCAAGCAAGTTGAGAGTAGGACTGTGCCTATTACTTAACAGATGCCCAACACTAACACCTGAGGCCAGTGAATAGTAGAGTAAATCTGTGTGCCAAATCCAGCCCAATGCCTGCTTCTGCAAATAAGTGGTTATTGGAACACAGCCGCTCCTGTTCTTTTATACATTGCCTATGTCTGCTTTACCCAGAAGATGTACATAGTTATAAAAAAGAAGATAGGCTGCAGATTCTGAACTATTTGTTATTTGGCTCTTTAAAAAATAAGTTTGTTAAGCCCACACTAGAGCCTTGCCACTTACAGTGTGGTCCTCAGCTCATTAGAAATGCAGACACTTAGGCTCCCTTGACCTACTGAATCAGAAACTACACATTTTCACAAAATCTCCAAATGATTCACATGCATATTAAGGGTTGAGAAGCAGTGGTCTAGGCCAGGGGTTAGCAAACTTTCTGTAAAGCGTCAGACAGTAAATACTTAAACATTTGTTGCAAGACTGTTTTACCTGTTCAACACTGCCTTCCTAGCTCAAAAGGAGCCACAGAAAATATGTAAATAAATGGGCATGGTTCTATGTCAATAAAACCTGAAATTTCAATTTCATAGCATTTTCATGTATCACAAAATATTCTTTTAATTTTTTTCAACCATTTAAAAATGTTGAAACCTTCCCTTAGCTTGTGGACCATACAAAAACAGGTAACAGGTGGGATTTGGCCTGCAGATCAGAGTCAGCAGTCTTGGTCTAGGCTAATGCCATATCACTGCTCAGCCAACACTTTGCACCCCCCCACTCCCCCCAAAGACTCTGAACACCTATTTATATTTTCTAGCATATGTGACTTGAAAGAAGTTATCTGTTACTTATCTATCTTATCCTAGAAAACATTTCTGTTCCTCCTATACAATTCTAACTTGTAAAGTTCCTGTCAAATTATGTGATGGCGTACTATATCCTTTTCATTGCAGAATAGAGCATTGCACAGAGAGGCTGAGCTAGGAAGCTATAGGTATGTAGACGGACAGGTAGACAACTAAGATACCTGCCTCCAAAGGAATGGGAAACTGATCACTATGAAAAACTCTTTGCCCCTAAATTCAAGCCAACCATACCGAGCATTTCTAAATATATAGTCAGGATTCCTGTCTATTTGATACACAATATCCTCCTTCTTGGCCCTTCAAGGGGGCTGAAGCCCTTGGAAAGTAACATAGAAGTCCCCACTTCTTGCCCTTCCTTCTTACAGAGGCTAGTGGGTCATAAGCAACTGAGAAGGAATAGCCACAGAGGGCTCCCCCTCTGGGAAAAAGAGCTTTGCCCCAGCCTCAGGGCCCTGGGCCATGCTGCTGTGGGAGAGAGATGGCTAGAGGAGGGGATTCCCACCTGCCTTTTATTTAAGCCAGTTTTCTTTGTTCCTGCTTATACTGAGATGATAAACAAATCAGTTTCATAAAAGAAGCTTAGTTCATAGAAACCTTTAATTTATGTTCAAAGTTTATTGCAGCTAAGCTCAATATATGGGCAGATAAGAGGACTTTATTGAGTAAACACAACATTAATAATTTAGGTTTAGCAATTTAAGAAACATGAAAGTACTCAAGATTCATCAGAAGCACAAACTATATGAACTATCCAAACAATTGCAAAGGAAACGTTTATATATACATACACATTGACAGCATATATATATTTTACATTTTTAATCTGAAAGAATGTGTTAGACTAGATTCTGACTCCTGGTCTAGGCTACTGCCACATCTTTTTTGTTGTTGTTTAACCTTACTGACTCTGTTTTATCTTTCTACCATCATCCAATTTTCCCTCTCCTTTCTAAGATAATTTATTCTGTGGGATAGGCTGAGATAAAAACCTTTCTACATAATCTGATAAATCCTTTAATTGTAAATCATTAACTAATGAAGTATTTCTCCTAGTGTATTAATTAGGAAAATTTCAGCTACAAGAAACAGAAAATCCTGACCTAACTAGCTGTACTTTTATGAAATTTATCATTTCATATGAGAAATTCTGCAGTGAGGCAGCTTCAGGGCAGCTTCAGGGTTGCTTAATTCAATGCTTCAACAACATCATCAAGGATCTTTCCATTTCTCTATAATGCATTAGGATGTAGGCTTCTCCTTAGGTCAACTACCTCATATCGTAACTGGACAAGGTAATATCCAGTAAAAACAAAATACTGTCTTTTTGTGTTTCTTTTTAATTGTGACAAAGTTTTTCCCTAAGCCCCCAGAAGATTTTACTTCATAGCTCATTGACCAGAAATGCATCATACCTATTACTAAAATATGAACAACCAAGGAAAATGAGATTACTGTGATTGTGCTGAATGGGAAAAAATGCAGCCAAGAATACTTTATCCAGCAAGGCTGTCATTCAGAATAGAAGAAGAGGTAAAGAGTTTCCCAGACAAACAAAAACTAAAGGAGCTCGTGACCACTAAACCAGCCCTGCAAGAAATATTAAGGGGGACTCTTTGAATGGGGAAAAAAAGACCAAAAGCAATGAAGACTAAAAGAAACAGAGAATATTTACAGGTAACACAATGGCACAAAATTCATATCTTTCAATAATCACTCTAAATGTAAATGGACTAAATGCTCCAATCAAAAGACATAGGGTATCAGAATACATAAAAAAAACAAGATCCATCTATATGCTGCCTACAAGAGACTCATTTTAGACCTAAACACACCTGCAGATGGAAAGTGAGGGGATGGAGAACCATCTATCATGCCAATGGGCATCAAAAGAAAGCCAGAGTAGCCATACTTATATCAGACAACCTAGATTTTAAAACAAAGACTATAACAAGAGATGAAAAAGGGCATCATACCATAATTAAGGGGTCTATCCATCAAGAAGATCTAACAATTGTAAAATATTTATGCCTCCAACTTGGGAGCACCAAAATATAGAAGTCAATTATTAACAAACATAAAGAAACTCATTGATAATAATACAATAATAGTAGGCAACTCTAAAACCCCACTTACAGCAATAGACAGATCGTCTAAGCAGAAAATCAACAAGCAAACCATGGCTTTGAAGGACACATTGGACCGGACGGACTTAACAGGTATATTCAGAACATTTCATCCTAAAGCAGCAGAATACACATTCTTTTATATACAATGGAACATTACTGAGAATGAAATCTTGCCATTTGCAACAACGTGGATGGAGCTAGAGTATATTATGCTAAGCAAAGTAAGTCAGTCAGAGAAAGACAAATACCATATGATTTCACTCATATGTGGAATTTAAGAAACAAAACAGATGAATGTATAGGAAAGGGGAAAAAAAGAAAAAAAGAGAGAGACAGAGAGAGAGAGAGGGTAACAAACTATAAGAGAATTTTAACAATAGAGAATAAACTGCGAGTTGATGGAGGGAGGTGGATGGAGGATGGGCTAGATTGGTGATGGGTATTAAGGAAGGCACTTGTGATGAGCACTGGATGTTGTATATAAATGACGAATCACTAAATTCTACTCCTGAAACCAATATTGCACTGTATGTTAACTAGAATTTAAATAAATTTTTTTTTAAAAAGATTACCATAATTGGATTAGGAAAGCATATGACCATGTGAAAGAGATTAAATTACCTGAACAAAAATCAGCATTAGAAAGGAGAAAAATGGAGAGGGGTGCAGGAGCTATTACTGAGTAGTCAAATAATAATAATACAACCAATAAGAGGTATCCTGCTCATCAGCCATTGGAGACAGCCAATTAATTTGCAGGAAATAGATAGCAATTGGGAGATTCTGACTGCAACTATAACAACCTGAGTACTGGAGTAATATAGATCAGAAGCAGCCTAAATGTAATTACAGACTCAAAGGCACGTACCATAATCTGAGAATAGCTATAGAATCTGGCAAAACCGGGGCGCCTGGGTGGCTCAGTCAGTTAAGCATCTGCCTTCGCCTCAGGTCATGATCCCAGGGTCCTGGGATCAAGCCCCGCATCAGGCTCCGTGCTCAGCGGGGAGCCTGCTTCTCCCTCTCCCTCTGCCTGCCGCTCTGCCTACTTGTGCTCTCTCTCTCTCTCTGTCAAATAAATAAATAAAATCTTAAAAAAAAAAGAATTTGGCAAAACCTAGCCCTAACACCTTTCAGTAAACCAATGTCCATCAAGTGACTCAAGCAGTTGTAATTTGTAACCGCCGCTCAGGCCCCGGCCAACTTTCCCCATGATACGATCAGTTCCAATTAATATAATTGCTGACCAATTAGAATCTGCATTCTTTCTAGATACTGTTTTGTTCAGCTCAATCAAAATGCTTGTCACTTTAAGAACATTCCATTGACATCTGTATTCCTCTCATATTTTTGTTGTTTTGTTGGGCTTCATTCACAACTTTTCAGTCATGCTAATTTTCACTATTTGTACTTGGCAATAGCAACCAACACTTGCCTTCACAAGTGGGTAATAGGGAGTGGTAGGGACTGTATAAAGTGAGAGCATATGTTCCACTTAAAGGATCAGCTGCTTCTCAGTTTAGCTAACTGATGCTAGTGGTAATGTGGGCTCAATATGGTGAGATTTTCCAATTTTCTGAAATAAATCAGGAATCTGGATGTTTATGTAGTAATCTCCCAATTTGCTAATGTTGGCAATTAGTTATTGGATACTAATTACACAAAGGTATTCATTTTATGAAATTCCTTGAGCTATACACTGATTTGTGTATCATTCCGTATTCAAGTATAACATGTGCTTGAATACAAAGTTTACTTTAAAATAAGCAAAAAAAAACACATCGAATGAAAAAATCAAAACACTCTAATATGACCTAGAGGCTATCAGTGTGTGATGCTGAGGTGGGGGGCAGTCTCTTACAGCTTCATTTCAGGGTGCTGCAAGTGGGTAGAAACAAGGCTTGGTCATTCGTGGCTGATGGAAGATAGAGGACTGAAACTGAAAGAGAAGTCTGTGCATTCTGTTCCTTCTGTCCCTTCCTGTCCACCCTTAGTGTCCACCCAGCAGCAGAAGTACAGAAACTTGGTTTCTATAAGCCAAGAGAAAGAGCAGAGCACTGTTTCTGACACCCAGCTGGTGGAGGAGGAGCCATGGTACACAATTACTATTTACTTTTTTCAACTATTTCCTCAAACTAGGAAAAAAAAAAAAAAACCTATTCTAACCTATTCTAAAATTATTTTAAGTTTTCCAAATACGAGATAGAAAGCATCTCAGACAAATTTTCTTTTATAATTTAAAAGTGCAAGTTAGAAACTGATACTGGGAGTGCCTGGGTGGCTCAGTTAAGTGACTGCCTTTCAGCTCAGGTCATGTTCTCAGGGTCCTGGGGTCGAGCCCCACATCAAGCCCCACATGGGGCTCCCTGCTCGGTGGGGAGTCTGCTTCTCCCTCTCCTTCTGCCTCTGCTCTTCACTCATGCATGCGCTCACCTCTGTTTGTCTCTCTCCAAATAAATAAATAAAATCTTTAAAAAAAGATACCTGTTAATATATATCAAGACCTAATGTGTTTCAGAGATAGTTATTTATCTTACCTTCCTGTTATATTTTGCTCCTTTTTATAGGAATGTACTTAAGTAGCCAGTAATTTAGGATGAGATTATCCCTAATGGGTTTCACAAGTAGTTTTATTGGACAGCTACTTTTTTTAAGTGTTTTGCTGTTAATAATGTGACAGAGCTACTCTGTTTCTCCCATGAGTGTTCTGAAGACACATTTAAACATTTCAACCTATGAGAATCTGCTTAATTCCTCTGCAGAATATTGAAGGGAAAAAAAGTTACTATTTGACCAGGAAAGACGAAGGCATTTTTTTTTTTAAGATTTTATTTATTTATCAGAGAGAGAGAGACAGAGGCAGGCAGAGGGAGAAGCAGGCTCCTTGCTGAGCAAGGAGTCTGATGTGGGACTCAATCCCAGGACCCTGGGATCATGACCTGAGCCAAAGGCTGAGCCACTCAGGCGTCCCATGAGACGAAGGCATTTAAATACGATGAGATATCTAGAAATAAAATAGCACATTCCATGAAGAAACTGAGAAATCACAACATAGATACATTGTACATGAATAACTCAGAAATTTGGTATAAAAGAAGAGGAACATAAGTGATGTTATTAAAGTAAGCTTATTAGAATAGGAAAATAACACCAGTACCACATTAATTCTACTGGCTTTTCTGATATAGAACAGAGAAAAAACAAGTAAAGATAAAAATTAGTGGTATTAAATTTCTCCATTCTTTCCCCTTAGGGTAAGGTCTAGCTTGAGAATATTCTGAGAATTTCTATTTATTTATTTATTTATTTATTTATTTATTTAGTAGGCTCCATGCCCAGTGTGGAGCCCAATGAGGGGCTTGAACTCACAACACCGAGATCAGGATCGGAGTTGATATCAAGAGTTGGACACTTAACTGACTGAATCACCCAGGTGCCCCGAGAATGTTCTGAAAATTTAATGAATTATTTCCCTTAAATTCAAAGTTTTTCCTTAATAATTTTTTAGAAAACTATCTGCTCCTCAATAGTACTCAGAAAAGTGAGAGAAAGTGTCTTTTATGTATGGACCTTTGTGTGCATGTGCACATGTGCGTGTGTGTGTGTGTGTGTGTGTGTGTACTTGCATAAACTGTTTATAATGGAAACGTATCCAGAATAAGGATAAAATTACTGATTGGATTCTTAAATGATGTAACTCCTGCCTCAGAGTCTTGGAAAAACTGTTGCTCAGAAGCTGCCAAGATTCTAAGAAATCAACCAGGAAGTCTACAAACAAATGTGGGGAAGTTTTATTAAAAGTCCACTATCTAATCTAAGGTGATCTGAGTACTTCTATTGGTGTTTATGAGATTTTATCACATATCATTACGGTCCATAAAACACATCATTTATACAAACAATAACCACGTAAGTCAAACTCTCTAAACTTTCAAGTTACCACTAGCAAAAGCTATCAATTATTTGCTTTGATTTAGTACATTGCTCTTGGAATTTTCCTGCATGGGAAAGACTAGATATTGAGAAAGCAGTGAAAAACACAGATAAGCTTCTGATCTTTATCCTTTCTCCCTAAAATGCATTTAATAGTACTTAGCTGTTGCAGACCGATATGATGTTGGTTTATGTGTATTTTCATTTATATCAAGTGTTAAGACCTTGGAATCCAAAAGATCATTTTGGTTTTTCTAAAAACAGGGAAAGTAGGGCTAAGGCATTCCCCCATATGTGTGCTTTACTCAGTTACTTTTGCTACTTCGGCTTTTTGGAACAGAAAGTGAGATCTCGATGAATATCCAGACCCTTATCTTACCCAGCTAACTTCTTTTTATTTTAATTCCAGTATAATCCCAGCATAATACCTAGCTCATTTCTTAAAGGCCCTTCCAGTCCTGTGTAATCCAGGATCCCATGAAGACTTGCACAGCAAATTTAAATTGTTTGATAACAAGACACCCTTCAGATAAATGTGACTTTTAGTCTATGTCACTTTTACTCAAAAACAAAATGCAGGGTATGGAATTTTCCAAAATCTCATTCTAAGACTTGTTGTATACACTATTAACCAATGTTCCACGTACCTTTATTTAAATCTTCTTAAATGGAAGAAAAGTTGAAATCTTCCCACCACCAATGTCAACTACCATCTTAGAGCTACAGATGAGCAGCCTCACGTGTTCACAAAGCACTTTGCAGATCCCAAGAATCTTGAGCACTCCTTGTTCACATGCCTCAGCCTCTTCTGTCCATAGAGGTCATTGAAGAAGCAAATTCACTGATCAACATCAGTTGGTTTTAAGATGACATTTTGTGGTATTGCAGAGAATATTTCACCAACATCATAAACCACTCATGTGGAATTCTAAAATAGAGAACACAAAATTGTATTGTTTTTATGATTCCAAATATCAATATGTGATAGAAAAAATAATAATAACAAAAATCCACATTATGAAACATAAATCAAGACATACTCTTTTACTTTGTGTTTATTTCTGAAACTATTTCCACTCTATCCAGTTCTGGTACTTTAAGCCCAGTGGATGGGAGGAAAGGACAACCATGAAGCTTTCTATCACTAAAGCAATAGGAAGAACACAGCCCTACTTATTTGTTGAAAAGATTTCTAGAAGCTAAGAATGGAATGCAAAACAGGAAATAATAGTTTATTTATAAATAGTTTATTTATGGACCAAACAAGAGTTATTCCATATAAGCCCTATTTCAGTCATAGTCATTGTTAAAATATCCCCTAGTTTACAATTACTCCTCAATTTCACTCTTTGCCTTAGTGGTATTTCCCCTTCTCTGTTCTCTGTCTCAACATGGTGGTAAGTAATCATGAGCTGAACCAAAACCATAGGCTTCTCATGACCCAGGTCTTTTTCTCACTGACTTTGCCAGGCATGGCTTCTGCTCCTTCTATGACCCTCCTACTTGCTGGGAGTGAGCCTGTCCCTTCAACCACCTACTGGCCCTCCACTTAACCCAAGTATCTTTCAATTCATGAAACACCTCTGACTGCTGCTCTTTTGAATAAACTCTGGGACCCAGTTGAGTTGTTGTTTCTTGGGTTGTTGTTTTTTTTTTTATCATCCTGTCTCTATGAATTTTCTTTGTATTTGCCCACACCAGTCTGACCTTCCCACCTACCCCACCACCCATTTCCACCTCATGAGTGACTTCAAATGACAAAAAGGAAAATCCTGAAAAAGACCAGACTCATGAAAGAATGAGAGAGCATTAGTGACACTCCTAGAATTGCAGCCCCCCGCCCCCCTCCCCGGCCCACGGCTTGTGATTGTATTTGAGGGCACTGAAATAAAGGATAAAGTAGAATGCACAGTTGTTTTGTGAAGTTCAGGAATAATGACCAACTGGTATTTTGCCAGAAATTCAGTTTTCCCTCCTGTTCTCCTAAACACCGTTAACATTTTTTTTAATGTAATGGATTTGCTAGGTAATTCATTCCATCTAAATAGGAATGCTTTATTCATTATTATAGCCTGAACTTAAAAGTCTTCTGCATAAAAACAAATCCCCATGGTTGTACCTTTACCCACCTTCCCCAGAACATTCCATCACCAATTTTTATTAAAACCCTCTCATTCTGTAGCTCCAAAGACTTGTCTGATTCCACCCTCACCCTCGCCGGGCTAGGATGCCAGACGTATCTTGGCCACCGGAGGCACTGGGCAGGTCAGTGTGGCAGGGACAGTGGTTTGTGTGAGCCCAGGAGCCCAGGTGGCGTCTGGAGGGAGCCATCCTCAGTTGTGCAGCAAGGGGAGACTGAGAACAGTGGCCTGGGTCAGGAGCCGGCAGCAGTGCCGGGTACTTTCAAGCAGGCTCCCATTCAGAGGGTTCCCTCACCACCACCCCTTAATTTCTGACACCGGCTGGAAACAGTCACCAAGCCCTTGCTCCTCTGCTGGTGCGTATGGGCGCCTGCAGCCCTGCCTTCCGCCCCTGGCGGCTCCCGAGAGCCTCTCTGCTTGCACACCTGCAGTCTGTGCCTCAGAACGGGCCCACGCCAGTCGGATCTGGTCAAGGCCTGTTGGACCAGAGCCGGTTCCGCACAGCTGAGCCGAACCCAGGACCTCGACGCCATCCAGCCGAGCCACCAACCCCGCTCCCCTTTGGCGAGCGGTAGAAAGCAAGCCTGAGCCAGGCCCCTTCCTGCCAGGAACTAGAACCCTCCATATAGGTATACGGATCTGTTTGCTTGGTGGAGGCCACTGTCCCAGGCGTGTGCTATTCCAAACCCAAGCCCCTCTCGCAATGGGCGGCAGTGCAGGAAAGAGCTCTCTTGGTATCCGCGTGTCTCCCGGCCAGGCTTTCCCGTCGTAACCCTCAGTCCAGCTCTCTGCGACCCCTGACATGCACTGAGGGACAAGGGCACAGGAGAAAAGGGATCTCTCCTCAGAACAGGAGCAAGAGGCTGGAGAACTTGAGACCTGCCCCTGCCCTGCCCTAGGAGAAGGGGGGTGGGGGGGGCGGCAAACAGCCCGTGCCGTCCAGCCTAGCAGGCGGGGAGAGAGGAAGACGATGCTAGCTCCCGCACAGCCGCGGGGAGAGAGGAAGACGATGCTAGCTCCCGCACAGCCCGGCTTGCTGCCCCGGTGCCAGCAGTGTAGGAAGGAGGCTGAGGCAGCAACCTAGGAAAAGCCATCTCATCCAAGAGACGAAACCATTCTCGGAGCCAGAAAAAAAAGACTTCTGGATACTTTTCTCTTCCCTCGGGTCCTTAATTAGTAGCAGTAATTTTTAAATTATCACCTTCTCCTTCAAATAATATTATGCTAATTCACATACATGAATTTTCCATTTCCCTGTTTCATTCTCTGGGCCCAAATTTTCATACAATCCACGTCGACATGTTTTTGTTTGTTTGTTTGTTTGTTTTAAACACCGCTATACATTACTAGTGTTTCCTCAGACACAGTGGATCCTATGGTAAGTGTATTAGTTTAACTTTTTAAGAAACTGCCAAACTGTTGCACAAAGTGGTTGCGGTGTTTTCCATTCTTACCAGAGATATATGAGAGTTCGGTTTTCTCTACATCCTTGTCCACAATTGGATTGTCAGCCTTCGCAATGTAAGCCATTTTAATGGATGTATGGTGGTATTTTGTGGTGATTTTAGTTTGCATTTTCCTAAGGATTGATGATGTTGAGTATTTTTCCATGAGCCTATTAGCCACAAAGTGTCTTCTTTTATGAAGTACCCAAATCTTTATTCTTTTGCTCAGTTCTTAATTGAAATGTTGCTCTTCTTATTATTATGCTATGCAAGTTCTTTGTATACTTTGTGGCTATGTGTATGGACCCACCTTTATTCAGATGTATGTTTTGCAAATACTTTCTCCCATTCTGTGGCTTGCCTTTTCATTTTTAATAGTGTCTTTTGACAAGTAATAGTTTTGGTTTTGGTGAAGTCCAATTAACAAAATTTTCTTTTATGGCTTATGATTATGTCTTGTCTAAGAAATCCTTGCCTAATTCAAGGTTATAAAGATTTTCTCCTATATTTTCTTTTAAAAGATTTATAGTTTTAGCTCCTATGTTTAGGTATAGGAGTTATTTTGAATTATTTTTTGTGGATGGTGTAATGAGAAGGCTGAGATACATTTTTGTGTGTGTACATATATCCAGTTATTCTAGAACAGTTTACTGAAAAAAAAGGCAATCCTTTCCCCCACTGAATTTTTGACACCTTTGTTGAAAATCAGTTGATTATATAATTGTTGGTCTATTTCTGGATTGTCATTTCTGTTCCACTTATCTGTATATCTATTCTCTGCCATTCCTATACTGCCTTGGTCCTATAACTCTATAATCTTGAAATCAAATGGTGTAAATTCTCCAACTTTATTATTTGTAAAAAAAAAAAAAATCACTTGCAAATTCTAGATCACTTGAATTTCCCTATAAATAATATAATCAGCTTGTCAATTTCTCCTTACCCTCATTTTTTTTTAAGCCAGAGTGGGGAAGGACTTTTATTTTTTTTATTTTTAATTTTTTTATTAACATATAATGTATTATTTGTTTCAGAGATACAGGTCTATGATTCATCAGTCTTACAAAATTCACGGCGCTCACCTTAGTACTTACCCTCCCCAATGTCCCTCACCCAGATACCCCATCCCTCCCACCCGCCTCCACTCCAGCAACCTTCAGTTGATCTCTTATGGTTTGTTTCCCTCTCTGGTTTCATCTTGTTTCATTTTTACCTCCTCTCCCCTAGGATCCTCTGTCTTGTTTCTCAAATTCCTCATATCAGTGAGATCATATGATACTTGTCTTTCTCTGATTGACTTATTTCGCTTAGCATAATACCCTCTAGTTCTATCCACGTCATTGCAAATGGCAAGATTTCATTTTTTTTTTTTTATGGCTCCATAATATTCCATTGTATAAATATACCACTTCTTCTTTATCCATTCATCTGTCGATGGACATCTTGGCTCTTTCCACAGTTTGGCTATTGTGGACATTGCTGCTATATACATTGGGATGCATGTGCCCCTTCAGATCACTACATTTGTATCTTTGGGCTTACCCTCATTTATGAAAGATATTTTGCTGATTATAGAATTTTAAAATTTTTTGGACAGCATTTTAGAGAGATAAGCCTATTGTCGTTGATTTGCATAACTTCTGACAAAAAGTCTGCTCATCTGTTTGTTTGTTTCTCTGCATGCAATGTGTCTTTGTTTTCTTGATGCTTTTGTTTGTTTTGTTTTCTTGATGCTTTTAAGATTCCCTCTTTTTTTTATGAAAAATAGTGTTTTAATTAATTGCTAAAGTAGAGCTTAATGGTATGAAAATGTGCTTGGATAGTCTCTTTTTTACTTGGTAACTTGATTACTTAAGTTTTGCTTATGATGGACCATCTTCTAGGTCATTGTCATTAATGCTGTTGAATTTTTTCTTTTAAATAGTAAGCTTTTTTTTAATATGTTAATCACCATACATTACATCATTAGTTTTTGATGTAGTGTTCCATGATTCATTGTTTGTGCATAACACCCAGTGCTCCATGCAGAATGTGCCCTCTTTAATATCCATCACCAGGCTAACCAATCCCCCCAACCCCCTACCCTCTAGAACCCTCAGTTTGTTTCTCAGAGTCCATTGTCTCTCATCGTTCATCTCCCCCTCTGATTTACCCCCCTTCATTCTTCCCCTCCTGCTATCTTCTTCCTCTTTTTTTTTTAACATATAATGTATTATTTGTTTCAGAGGTACAGTTCTGTGATTCAACAGTCTTACACAATTCACAGCACTCACCATAACACATACCTTCCCCAATGTCTATCACCTAGCCACCCCATCCCCCCCACCATCACCCCACTCCAGCAACCCTCAGTTTATTTCCTGAGATTAAGAATTCCTCATATCAGTGAGGTCATATGATATATGTCTTTCTCTGTTTGACTTATTTCGCTCAGCATAATACCCTCCAGTTCCACCCACGTTGTTGCAAATGGCAAGATTTCATGTTTTTTGATGGCTGCATAATATTCCATTGTATATATATATACCACTTCTTCTTTATCCATTCATCTGTCGATGGACATCTTGGCTCTTTCCACAGTTTGGCTATTGTGGACATTGCTGCTATAAACTTCGGAGGGCACATACCCCTTCAGATCCCTACATTGTATCTTTGGGGTAAATACTCAGTAGGTAGTGCAATTGCTCGGTCGTACAGTAGTTCTATTTTAAACTTTTTTGAGGAACCTCCGTACTGTTTTCCAGAGTGGCTACACCAGCTTGCATTCCCACCAACAATATAGGACGGTTTCCCTTTCTCCGCATCCCTGCCAACATCTGTCGTTTCCTGACTTGTTAATTTTAGCCATTCTGACTGGTGTGAGGTGATATCTCATTGAGGTTTTGATTTGGATTTCCCTGATGCTGAGTGATGTAGAGCACTTTTTCATCTGTCTGTTGGCCATTTGGATGTCTTCTTTGGAAAAATGTCTGTTCATGTCTTCTGCCCATTTCTTGATTGGATCATTTGTTCTTTGGGTGTTGATTTTAAGAAGTTCTGTATAGATTTTGGATACTAGCCCTTTATCTGATATGTCATTTGCAAAGATCTTCTCCCATTCT
>NC_138370.1:88614416-88681231 GCF_054177405.1 Leptonychotes weddellii
TCTCATTCTCTCTCTCTCAAATAAATAAATAAAATCTTTAAAAAAAAAAAAGATGTTGGTTGAAAAAGGGAAAAAGAAAAATTCAAAAAAAAAAAGACAGTTAAAAAAATTAACTTTGAAAGACTAAAGAATCATGGTAAAAAAGCCATGAATTCTATGTACAGTATTCCCCTAGTGCTGGAGCTCTGCCATTCTCATTGATCGGTAAACTTGGTCTTGGCTGGCTGTTCTTGCTGATCTTCTGGGGGAGGGGCCTGTTGCCGTGGTTCCCAAATGTCTTTGCCGGAGGCGGAAGTGCCCCGCCCTTGCCCGGTCCAGGCTAAGTAATCTGCTGGGGTTTGCTCTCGGGAGCTTTTGTTCCCTGCAAGCTTTCCCTACAGCTTTGGAGGACGAGAGTGAAAATGGAGGCCTCCCAATCTCTGCCCCGGAGGAGCCAAGAACTCGGGACCTCACTCCTCAGTGCGCCCCCAGAGAAAAGCCGTCAGTCACTCCCATCTCCCTGGTCTCCGGCCGCACTCCGTGCTCACCCAGCCTGTGGCCGAGCATTTCTGTCTCTGGCACCCGACCCCATGTGGAGTCTCCAAACCCAGGAGATCTCTGTGGTGCACTCCTGTGCCGCTCCTTCCAGGGGAGGAAGGGGAGTGTCCCCAGATCTGCCGCTTCTTGGGTCCCTGCTGGAGGAGCAGTGGCCTGACTGTGCTGCGGATCATGGTTTATGGCAACCCCGAGCTGAGAGCCTGTGCCTCGGCTCCATCTCTGCAGCCGGCTTCCCTGCTCCAATACCTGGGAGCTCTGCCGCACTCAGGCACCCCCAGTCTTTCTGTGAACCCGAGGGTCCTGAGACCACACTGTCCCGTGAGGGTTCCATCCCCCTGCTTAGCCACTGAAGCGACGTCCCTCAGCAGAGCAGACTTTTATAAAAGTTCTGATTTTGTGCTGGGAGGCTCTATCACTTGCCAGAAGTGGCAGACGGAGGCCCCCTCCCCTGCTGTCTATCTTCCCGAATATCGCCTCGGATTCACTTCTCCGCACTTCCTACCTTCCAGAAAGTGGTCACTTTTCTGTTCAGAGAGTTGTTGCTATTTTCTTCGATCTCCTGTTGAGTTCGTAGGTGTTCAGAATGGTTTGATCCCTATCCAGCTGAATTCCTGGGACCAGACGAAATCCAGGTCTCCTACTCCTCCGCCATCTTGCTCCTCCTCTTAAGATTCCTTCTTTACCACCTTTTTGGCAGTTTGATTACAATAAGACTTGGACAGATTTGATTGATGTTTATTTTACTTGGGTTTCAGTTTGTCTTTTGGTTCTGAAAGTTCATAACTTTTTAAATCAAATTTGAAAAAAGTTTGGCCATTCATCAAATATTTTTTTCTCTTCCTTCCCTTCTCTTTTGGAATTCCAGTTGTACAAGTGTTAAATCATTTGTTATTGTCTCAGAGGTCACTAAAGACTAATTTTTTTCAGCCTTTGTTTTTCTCTGTGCCTCATTCTGGACACTTGTATCACTATCCAATATGTATATTGGATTTGTGCTGTTTTAAAGTTCTTGTCTATTGATTAATTTGATTATCTTTTTAATTTTGGGTCTGTTTTATTTACTGACTTTTCTCCAAGTTATGGGTCGCATTTTTCTGCTTCTTCATATATGTAGCGATTTTAGTGGGATGCAGAATATCATGGTTGTATGTTCTTGAATGCTGAATTTTGTTATATCTTTTTGGGTGAATTTAGTATATTTTTAATGCTCATTTAGCCCCACTTTTAAGGTGAGGTTTTTCTGGGCTCTCCACTAAATGTATTATATGTTCATGATGATCTCTTCATTTGGGCTTATGGGAACTTGAATGATTCTCAGACCTTTACTAGCTCCAGGAATTGTTCAGCATACAGCTTGCTGGTAATTGTTCTGTCCTCTGAAATTGTTCATGCCCAGTGATTTATTTGTATATTGAAATTCAGCCAAAGACTTGATGGGACTCCTATGAAGATATCTGGAGCACTTCTGCATAGCTCCCTCCTCTTAGGCAGTCTGCCCCACATATTCTAATTGCCTTGGCTTCTCCAAATGATAGTTTCTGTCTCCTCAATTCACTGATATACCCAAGTTTTGTTTGGATTTCCCTTCCTGTACTTCAGTGGAAATTACACAAATTCTGCAAAGGTAGAGCTCACCTCATTTGTTTCTCTTTCCTCCAAGATAATTATTGTCCTGTACTGCTTACCATCAAGTTTCTTAAAATAGTTATTTCCTAAATTTTGTCCAGTTTTCTAGTTGTTTATGGATGGAGCATAATTACATGTCCTTGTTATCCCTTGTGGCCAAATTCTGACAAAACTTAGAATGGAGGTTGGTTTTAGAAAATCCTGAAATTTAGTGTTTTTGACGTATAATAGAATTGAATGTAAATTCAACTTTAAAAAAAAGAAAAAAAAAAGCTAGCTGCCTTTGTTATTTAATCTCACAAATCCTCTGGAGTCCAAGTCCTTCTACTAGATGGAAAAAATAAAATTGGTCAAATAAAACTAACTCAACTTCTTTTGATTTTAAAATATTTTAGGGAAATAAATCAGTCAATTAAATGTTAGTCACAACTGTGTCTCCCCTCTACAGAGTCTTCTCTAACTTTCTTTCCTTTACAACTGGCTTCTGGGTCTATGGCAGCATGGTGTGTATTGGGAGGTCCACGTGCTGTCTTCTGGAATTTTCCTTTCCTTTTCTCATCACTGGATAGCCCACAACAGTGCCTTCTGAGGTATGACTGGTCTGGTCTTGTTCTGTGGTGTCATATCTGTTAGTGCCTCTGGATCTTGTCATGTTTCCTCATCCTAATGTCCCCACAGTGACTCTTTTTCATTCTGCTGATTGGCTCAAATCTATGATCCTCATTGGAGACCCAAGAGCCATGAGCTGATTTTCCTCATCATGCCACAGTATGCAGAATTGAGGCAGCCTTCAAACATTTCCTCAGACATTGCTTTTGACTACATAGCACCAACACAAGGCTGAATATAAAGCTTTGCTAAGCAGTTTACAGCATTCCCTCTTCCCTCTCCCCAGGGCATTAGTACCCAAGTAGGTAGGTAGGTCACTAATATCTATACTCTCCTTCTTTTTCTCTAGTTTCCAAATCCTATTCTTCTTAGTGAAGGAAAGTTTCCTTCCTGTCATAAGGAAACTTCCTTTGAGTATAGTCTCTTTTCTTTTTATGCTGTGTCTTCTTATAAATACAATACTATAGGAATTGAGTGAATCAAACCAGACTTTCAACTGTAAAGAGAAGTTTTTGGAATTTAAAAACACTCTTGTTCTTTAACAAAGTATGCCTTCCTGACTAAACTTTTGCAATGGATTGAAAGAAGTCAGCTTGAGGACTCAAAGAGGAATAAAAGAACTCTTTGTTCTGTACCTACTTTCACTCTGAAGCAGTACCATTGATTCAACAGGTAAAGCAGCCGGTAAACATCTAGGACTAGGAAACAAAAAATAAAGAAAACACTGATTTAATACCTGAAAAAAATATTATTTTCTATAGTAAGTCTTTGCATGAGAATTACCTATCATTATATCCTCCTCATCCTTATTAGCATCCCCATGGCCTAGTTTTAATAATAGTAAGAGCTAAAACATAATGATTGTGTAAGGTGTATAATCACTGGTCTATGTATGTACTGCTGTAAATGCTTTAAACTTAACCCTTCTAACAAGCTTATGTCCTATGTATTATCATTACCCCTATTTTACAGAAAGGAAAGCTGAGACACAGAGAGGTTAAGCAACCTGCCCAAGATCACACAGACACTCTCTCTTGGATAAAATTACTTAATCTCCATTTTTAAAATATTCATTTACAGAGTGAGAATAACAGTTGCAATAATATAAATGAGGCAGTATGTGTAGCAATGAAGCAAAAGCTTCCCACATCCACACTGCCTGGATCCAAATTCTGTGTTTCTGAGTAACTAGCTGGTACCTTTGAGTTCCTTGACCTCACTGTACCTCAGGTGCCTCAAGTATAAAGCAAGAAGGATGATAAATGTATGTGCCTTTCAGGATTATTATGAGGATAAATGAACTAAGATCAATAGAACTTGGACCAAAACTTGACACACAGCAAGTTCTCAATAAATATTAGCTTTTCTCAAAGTCTACCCTACGTTATCTAAAATCCTGGAGGCCAGGTGAGTTTTGAAATTTGGAGACTTTTTTATAATGGCAATACAGAGCATTACCCAAGTGGGATCTAAGAAACACCTCATGACCAAACGTTAAGCTTTCTATAGCAAAATGTATGAATATTCATTTTAAGTGAGAGAAATAAAGACTAAGAATAGCCACATGTCAGTTCAGGTCAGATTTTGTTGCTGAATCAATTATTTCAAAATTTTAATTTTCAGAGATTTTTTATTATAAAATTTCAGATGAGGTATTATGGACAGTATGATTCCATATTGTTGTGTGAATTAAATGAGGTGATTTATGCAAGCTAAGCTAAGCACAATGCCTGGCCCATAGTAAGTTCTCCATATATGTACATTTGACATTGTTATTGAAATTAGTGCTATTTAATGTTATTATATTAATTCCGCAAAATATTTACAGCTAGAGCAACATCTTTATGGGTTTTTTTTAATAGAATTTTCCTAGACATTCCCACAGATAACTTCCTGTGACATTCCCAGGTTTCCTTACTGTATCATGTTTTATGCCTGAGCATGAAATTCAACTCTCCATACCCTTTATGTCCTTCATCTTCCTTGGTGAACAGTCCTTGTTCGATCCCCCAACTTTGTCCGTGTCTCATCAGTCACAGTGAAAGAAGGACACAGTCTCACAGAAAACAAAAGGAAGAAAGAATAAAAGAATGGCTGTTATTTATTGAACATTTGCCCTGGAATCTGTGCTAGATACTTCATATAATTATTGCATTTAATTCTTGCAGTTACTTTGTGGAGTAAGTATTGTCATTCCCATTTTACAAACTGAGAAACTGAGACACACAGAGGTTAGGTGATTGCCTAAAGACTTTGGAAGGAAGTCCCTGAAGTTGCTTATCTGCTTCTCCCCCCACCCCACTCCTTCCACTTGTGAGGAGGAACCATAGTTTATTCACATTTTCTAAGGGACAAATGCTGTTCCAAAGTTTAAGAACCACTGAAGTTCAGATGGCATGAAACTACTAGACACAATGGGTGGACTAATGAGTGCTATCAGATTCCAGATTTGGGTGGAATTTCTTCACAAATTCTCCCTCCAACCTAGATGGTAGAACATTGGTCCCTCTGCAAGGATGGGGATTAAAAGACATCCCAACAACAACATTTCTGTTCTCAGAACCACAGGGGTACAACCTTCCCTTTGCAGCTCACCTTCAGCACTTTCCCCACAACCTCTGTCTTGTTCCCTCCCTAAATCTGATTTGCTCCTCCCTTTAGTAAGTCATACTCTACCAGGTTAAAATCTCCTTTGAAAGTGGGGGCCATTCCTAATTTTTCTTTCTATCCATCTCCAAACTACAATATTTTACACATAGTTACTTCTTGGTTTCCTGAGCCTCTCTTTGGTGTTGCCACTATTCATATGCCACTTTATGTATTAAACTACATTATTGGGGCCCCTGAGTGGCTCAGATGGTTAAGCGTCTGCCTTCAGCTCTGGTCATGATCCCAGGGTCCTGGGATCGAGCCCCACATCTGGCTCCTGGCTCAGTGGGGAGCCTGATTCTCCCTCTGCTTCGCTTCCTGCTCATGCTCTCTCTCTCTCTCTGTATCTCTGTGTCTTGAATGAATAAATAAAATCTTTTTTAAAAAATTAAAAAAAATAAACTGATCCCTCCACTGAAAAATGTAAATAAATTTTGAGTTTTAGGGGCTCCTGGGTGGCTCAGCCCTTAAGCGTCTGCCTTCGGCTCAGGTCATGGTCCCAGGGTCCTGGGATCGAGCCCCACATCGGGCTCCCTGCTCAGTGGGAAGCCTGCTTCTCCTCTCCCACTCCCCCTGCTTGTGTTCCCTCTCTCACTGTGTCTTTCTCTGTCAAATAAATAAAATCTTTAAAAAAAAATTTTTTTTAAATTTTAAATTAATAAGCATTGGGAAATAGAAAGCATTTCTTTTCTTTCTTTTTTTCTATTTTATTTTCAAGGTCATATCTATCAACTCCACTACCCTTTCTGGATGATACAAAGAAAGATACCAGAGATTTTGGAGTAGAAAGTGTATGCCTAACCCTATCATTGGCCCATAAAACTCCTCAAATTGCACCTTGCAACCGTTGTCAAAGGAGTTCATTGAAACAGCAATATTAATTTAATAATGTATGGTTTTAGTTTTTGTGATGAAATAGTTCAGAGGAATATGTTTGAGTAAATTCTTAGTGTTTTATCTGAAAGTCCATTCTATAGTAATAATAATAGGGAGGTACTTGTGTTTTTTCCTAACTTCCAAATAAAATGCTGAGATATGGATAGGGCAAATCACTTATCTAAAGTCACCCAAGAAAACACAAAGGTTTGGGGAAGAGAGTTTCTTTTAACTTACGAATAGGAAATCCAAATCAACTGAAGAAGCCAAGGAATTAAAAAAAATGCAATAAAGAGGTTCAATTTCCATTTCATTTTCTGTGCAGTGAACATTAGAATTTTCTTTAAAATTTTTTAGAGAGATAAATGTCATCTATAAAAAAGAGATGATTTGAAGCACTTCCGATTTATATAATCAATTTTTAAATTGAAATTTTATCACAAAGCTAATAAAAAAAAGAGACAACAATAAAAAAAAAAAAACCAGGATGAGTGAGACATTCTACAGTTTCTCAGTTGAAAGGAACAGCACTTCCTTTTCTCATGATACCAGAAGCTCCCTGGATACTGGACCATATCTGATTAGAATGTATGTCCCTCCAGCAGAGCAGTTGTGTTACTTTTCCCAGCAGCTGATTGGGTCACAGGGCACTCAGCTGACCACCAGCTTATTACATTCCCAAGACTGAAGACTCTCCTTTTTTTTCCCAGCACTTAATGCATCATTCCTCTCTTTAGAATCTCAGGCTCCTTCCTCTGAGAAGTAATACAAAAAGACTGCTTAATTGTGGCTCTTTCAAAGTGGAGCATGATCAGTTTTCTCCTCTTTAATTCCTGGAGAGTAAATGGAAAAATATGTTCAATGCCTGTTGTAACTATGACCTCCATTTGCTCAATTAAGGAATGGGCATTTTAAATTTTTGCCCTGAAAAAATAATTACTACACAGTTATTATATTTTAGCTTTATTTCAGGAAGACAAGAATTCCATTGGATTGAAAATTAACAGTAACATTAGGGAACAAAGGACTCATTAACCAGGAATTAGGTCACTAACCTAGTTTATGTCCAGTGATATACGTTCTACAAAAGAAAGACAACCTCCTCTAGCTTACACAAAAATGAATGAAAGAATGTGTG
The DNA here is from genome assembly GCF_054177405.1 of Leptonychotes weddellii. Lineage (NCBI taxonomy): Eukaryota > Metazoa > Chordata > Mammalia > Carnivora > Phocidae > Leptonychotes > Leptonychotes weddellii. The sequence goes on from NC_138370.1 coordinate 88,621,852, forward strand.
ATTTGGGATCATTTCCGTGGCTTACAACTCTGGAGGGCAGTGGTGATAGCCTGTGGAGCCAGAGTGGAGAAATGAAGCTGAAAGTGCTTTGATGTCTAAATTCCATTGATAACTTTTAAGCAAAAATAACAGTCAAGTGAGCTGTGGAAATAGTAGTGGAAGAGAGAGGATGTTTCAAGAAAAATATTCACACAATTGTTTAACACCAAGCTGATCAAACAAAATAAAATTGTGAGCCATTTTCTTCTAAGGAAGAAAATAGGATGTTTACATTCTTAATTTTTCCTTTCATCTGAGTCCAAGTATGAAGAATCCAACAGTCTAAGCCTGGCTGGATCTTTCAGTAATTCTCCTTCAGAGAAGCCTTCAGTGAGGAATGAAGAAAGCCAATGGCCGGGAAAGGAAGCTGTTTTAATGGGATGGGGAAAGCCGAGGAGAAAGAGATGAGGATATGAAACAATGAATTCAAAAAGGGAAATACCTCCCAAAATCTCATTTTTTTCTCTGTGGTTCTTAACCAGGCATAAGCAGCAGAATTACTTAGGGAACTTTTTCATTACACAATTGCCAGATGCCACCCTAGGCTTCCTAAATCAGAAACCCTGAAAATGGGACATGGGCCTGGATGTTTTTTAAAAGTTCCACCAGTGATTCTGAAGCACACTTCATCTTCAGAATATCTTAAGAACATCTTAAAAACTACAGGATTACAAGCCTGTAATTCACCTTTCCCCCAGGCTTGGCCACTCTGTGCTTACAAAACCACAACAACAGCAATGGCTAAAAACTCATGGTCCTCCATGCGTAATTGCACAGTCTCATCCAACTATTTCTGTAGTCCTCAAATCCATAGCATGGGATTGGAAAGAACTCCTCCCAGATTTTTCGGCTTCTCATCCCTTGTTGAGTTCTTGGCTAGCAGAACCACTTAAGAGTGGTACTTAACGCTGGCTCCTTGCTCAGAGAGCTGACCCCTAACCTGGTTCTCTCGAGTGCAAACCCTCAAGCTCGAGCAGCATTTGCCATCTCAGAGCCAGGCTGTGTTATGCCTAGACATGGTGAAGTGATGCTCCTCCATGGCCCAGAAGCACAGGCTCACAAAGACTGAGACCCAATCTCAGGACTATATAATGCTTCTCCTTCCCCCCCATATCTCACCACCACATTACTAAACCTATTTACAACAGTTGCTTTTACTGGGTATATCATGTCCAACTATCACGAAAAACTTACAAGACACACCAAAAGATAAAAAACACAATTTGAAGAGATAGAGTAAGCATCACAACCAGACATGGTAGGAATATTAGAATTATCAGACAGAGAAATTAAAACAATTATTAATATGCTAAGGGCTCTAATGGATAACATAGAAACCATGCAAGAACAGATGGGCAATCTAAGGCTAGAGATGGAAATTCTAAGAAAGAACCAAAAATGCTTGAGATAAAAAACACTACAACAAAAATGAAGGATGCCTTTGATGGGCTTATTAGTCAACTGGACAAAGCTAAGGAAAGAATCTCTGAGCTTGAAGATATGACAATTGAATCTTCAAAAAGCAAAAAGCAAGCTGGTGCAGCCACTCTGGAAAACAGTATGGAGGTTCCTCAAAAAGTTGAAAATAAAGCTACCCTACGACCCAGCAATTGCAATACTGGGTATTTACCCCAAAGATACAAATGTAGTGATCCAAAGGGCTACATGCACCCCAATGTTTATAGCAGCAATGTCTGCAATAACCAAACTGTGGAAAGAGCCAAGATGTCCATCAGCAGATGCATGGATAAAGATGTGATATATATATATACAATGGAATATTATGCAGCCATCAAAAAAAAAAATGAATTCTTGCCATTTGCAATGACCTGGATGGAACCTAGGGTATTATGCTGAGCGAAATAAGTCAATCAGAGAAAGACATGTATCAAATGACCTCACTGATATGAGGAATTCTTAATCTCAGGAGAGAAACTGAGAGTTGCTGGAGTGGTGGGGCGTGGGAGGGATGGGGTGGCTAGGTGATAGACATTGGGGAGGGTATGTGCTATGGTGAGCGCTGTGAATTGTGTAAGACTGATGAATCACGGACCTGTACCTCTGAAACAATACATTATATGTTAAAAAAAAAATAAAGAAGATCGTAGGAAGGGAAAAATGAAGGGGGGCAGAAATCGGAGGGGAAGATGAACCATGAGAGACTATGGACTCTGAGAAACAAACTGAGGGTTCTAGAGAGGAGGGGTTGGGGGATGGGTTAGCCTGGTGATGGGTATTAAAGAGAACACGTATTGAATGGAGCACTGGGTGTTATACGCAAACAATGAATCATGGAACACTACATCAAAAACAAATAAATAAATAAATTTTTTTAGAAAGGCAAAAAGAACAAAGACTGAAAAAAACAATAGCCAAGTACTGTGGGACAACTACAAAAGGTGTAATATATGTGTGATGGAAATACCAGAAAGAGAAGAAAGAAAGAAAGAAACAGAAATATTGTAACAGTAATGACTGAGGATTTCCCCCAAATTAATGTCAGATGCCGAACCACAGGTCCAGGAAGCTTAGAACACCAAGCAGGATAAGTGCCAAAAAAAAAAAAAAAAGAGAGAGAGAGAGAGAGAAAGAGAAAGAAAAAGAAAAAAAAAACTATACATCACTATATCATTTTGAAATTACAGAAAATTAAAGATAAAAAATTCTGAGGGCGCCTGGGTGGCTCAGTTGGTTAAGCGACTGCCTTCGGCTCAGGTCATGATCCTGGAGTCCCGGGATCGGGTCCCACATCGGGCTCCCTGCTCGGCAGGGAGTCTGCTTCTCCCTCTGACCCTCCTTTCTCTCATGCTCTCTGTCTCTCATTCTCTCTCTCCCAAATGAATAAATCTTTAAAAAAAAAAAAAAATTCTGAAAGAAGCCAGAGGATAAAAAACACCTTACTTGCAGAAGAACAAAGATAAGAGTGACATCTGACTTCTCAGAAGCCATGTAAAATAAGAAGAGAATGGAGCAAAATATTTACAGTGTTGAGAGAAAATGATGCTCTTCCCTAACCTGTTCCTGCTTCATCACCTAGGTTTCTAAGCCACATGATAGGTGCTTCTGTGCCAGTGAAAACAGAACCCTAAAATTCTTTCCTGCAGCCCCTGTCTGCTCACTCTATGGGACCCATTAATAACAGAGACAGCACCCTGCCCACTCATATCCTTTTCCATATCTGTCTCCAGATGCCTTCCTCTTTGGAGACGCTTTCCTGCTATATAAACTACTCCACCCAGATAGAACTCTGTGAGCTTTTAGCTGCACATTTTATCAAACACATGCCGAAATTTCAAATTCCAGTTTAGGTTGAGATGAGATCCCTATTACTAGTAAATCTTCTATGACACTGCCCTTTTCTCCCCACTTAGGTCTTTGATCAAGTGAGTTGCTAAATACCAACCTCTATAGTTGCCCAGAAAATGCCGTTAACATCTGTATTTTCAAACCAAAGCCCAAGTACCATTTGGATTGCCACAAGGGTAAAGGGAAGGAAAAGGGTGAGAGGGCATTTGGTAGAAAATGTATCCTCAGATCTCTAATCCTAAAAACTGTTTGAAGAAGTTGCCTGTATCATGTCAGCACTTTATGATCTCCTTCCTCCCTGCACCCTTGCTCTGCTGTCTCCTTCACCCCCACTTCCCAAATCTTCTTGTCAAAGCTTTGTATCTTTGCAAGTGGCCCCACCTTTCAGCCAGTTCTTTAAGCCAATAATTGGTTGTCAAATTGGGGTCTTTCTTCTTCCTCCCACCTCCCACAGCAAATTTATCACTACATCCCATTGGTTCTGTACTCTAAATTTCTATTGATTCTATTCTCCCCTTCTCTGCATCCCCATAGTCTCTAGTCTGAGCCAACATCATAACTTTCTGAGACTAATGGGATAAGCCACAGCTGACTTCCTCACATCTAGTTTTGTTCCCTGGACATTTTTTCCTATGGTACAGGGTATTTTTTTTAATGTCTGCTTCCCCTACTCTTAGAAATCTTAAAATCTTCCTGAATCTTCTGAATGTCAGGGCCTTCAACTATAAACTAAGGATAATGATTTCTCCGCTGATGGTTATTATAAGAATTTGAGAGAATTTAAAATATGTGTATAGAGAATATGTATATAAAAAGCTTTATATAATATTTGTTCGGCATGTGTCAGAAGATCCTTATTTTTTTTCTAAGGTAATTGAGGGCATTGGACTAAATGAAGAAACAAAAGTCCATTCTAGCTCCAAACTATTATGACTGTATGTCACCAAAAGAAGCTGGATGAACCTAAAATTTAAACTTGATGCCATACTCTTTAGATGTTCTACTGGTAATAAAATACTGAACGAGATGGACGTGGATATGACTCATATTAGGCTGTCGAAGGTGATAAAAATCACTCTTGTCTCCATACTGCGTGTTACTAACCCCAGCTCTGTCATCTTTTTATCTAGCTGGGTCATAGGTTGTCGACAGATTGCTCAGGCTAGGGAGTCAAAGAAGGGAGGCAGTGATTCAAATAAGTCAAGCCTTTAAACAAATTGAAATAAGAAATTTAGTATAAGCACCGTTCATCTCATCTTTGCCTCAAACAGGGGTGGTGGCAGGAGGAGAGTTTCCAAAGGTGGAAGTGATCATGTTTTTCAAGCTAACCCAGAAGAAGGGAGAATGGAACACTCAGAGAGAGGCATAACAGATGGTCTTCTGAGAAAGATAATACTTTTTAACTGAATTAAACTGAATTTAAGGAGCCTGCCGAGTTCTCCTCCACGGGAATTTGAGGGTCAAAACACCGGGGAATGAGAAGTCTGTAGTATTTTCTCTGGTTCCTAGAACTCTTTCAGGTGTTCTGGACCTGTATGTGTATGATAGCCAGAGAATAGGCTGGCTTGGAAGTGTGGAGTAACTACTTATGAGGCAGCCTAAGGAATGTGGTGTCCCTCAGCACTTTGAGATTCAAATTGAAGATGTGAAACCTGTATAAGTGTGTATATAGTACCTTTTACAGAGGCATAAGTCTGTGTTCTAGTCTTTCTCTGATCCTCTTTTCGAGATTCTAAACTCCTGCTCCATCATCCTATCCCTGAAAGGAACTTCTTAGATCAATGACCCATCACATACTCAATCATCCCTGGAGTTCCTGCAGACGTGGGAATTGTGCCATTTCCTTTTTAATCTGTAGTAGATAAATATATCTTTCTCAATGAATGAAGCATTCGTTTATTTGCTTAAGATAAATAAATAAATGAATGAATGAGTTTGAGAACTCCCCACAAAGCTGGTTCTTACAGCCTGCATCACGAAGTCTTCATCTACAAATTGTGGGTAGAATGCCTACCTTGTTGGTTGTTACAAGAAACTGAGAGTTATAAATGAAGAACCTTGTATTCTGCTTGGCACAGAGTCTGGAGTTATCTTTTCCTGTAATAAAATTCAATGATATCCCAAATTTGGAAATTAAAATTTTAGGCCTATCCCCAGAACAAGCATCATAATGATTTTTCAAATAGTCCATAGCTCGTGGTCTGAATACACATGTTTTAAAATGTCATATAATTGATGAGACGCATTAAACTTCCAAGGACATAGTTGGCTTTCTATTATGAATTCCAATACTTGAAAACCTTGGGGTAGAGTCTTCTGTAATAGGGTACGTCAAATACAAGCTCTGTCTTTGCTTATTTATACAAAATAGCCTCTAACCCCCAGTCCACTATGTTGCACAAGATTTATTTACAAAGTTTTCAGCCAGAGCTAGAGTTCCAGGAGTTCAGAGTATACATGAACTTCCCTCCAGCAAATTATTTGGGGTTAGTTTTTGTGATCTGACTTTGATTTCAACATATTTGTCCACTTATGTTTAGAAAATACATAGTTATGAACAATTTTTTTCCAGTGAGCAATATTTTAATTTTAGGGTACACTATGTAGAACAAAGACTAAATGTATTAAATACATTCCTGCATGGGTTATACATTAAATTTCTGGACAGTGACATGATCCCTACATCCTAAGCAAGACAGAAAGTTAAATAATTTTTCAAAATGTTTAGTGAGATCAGTTGACCCATATTTTGAAGAGCATTCAAATTTCTCCCCATGGAATAATACAAATCCCACATAAACCCACATTTATCTAATTTTCCTATCTTTTAAAATGTAGAAAAATTCAGGTTCCTTTGCTAAGTAAATTACATGTTATTCTTCAAGATAATTGTCATGTGACTGCATTAGTTGGCTAACCTTGTGTTCTCGCTGAGATACATTATTATTTGAAAAGAAATTGTTTTCATATGAGGTATGGAGAAAGAGATTCTAAAAGTACAAACATCCTCATCCATATCTTCAGTATTTAATCAGGTATTTTCAGCACACTGGTAAAACTGTAAATGGTAAGCATATTTGAAAGTGACATTCTTTTTCTTTTTAATTTAATTTAATTTTATTATGTTAGTCACCATACAGTACATCATTAGTTCTGTTTTTGTTTTTTTTAGGTTTTATTTATTTATTTGACAGAGAGAGACACAGTGAGAGAGGGAACACAAGCAGGGGGAGTGGGAGAGGGAGAAGCAGGCTCCCCGCTGAGCAGGGAGCCTCATGCGGGGCTCTGTCCCAGCACCCTGGGATCATGACCTGAGCCGAAGGCATACGCTTAACGACTGAGCCACCCAGGCGCCCCAGTACATCATTAGTTTTTGATGTAGTGTTCCATGATTCATTGTTTGCGTATAACACCCAGTGCTCCATGCAATATGTGCCCTCCTTAATACCCATCACTGGGCTAACCCATCCCCCCACCCCCCTCCCCTCTAAAACCCTCAGTTTGTTTCCTGGAGTCCATAGTCTCTCATGGTTCGTCTCCCCCTCCGATTCCCCCCCTTCATTTTTCCCTTCCTTCTAATGTCAAAGTGACATTTATTCTTAGAATTCATTTTGATACTATTTTTTTGTACAGCATTTATAAAATAATTTCCTAAATGAGATATTCATATACAAAATTTCACATAGTAGAAAAGCTACTTCCCGCAGAAATCTGACTCAAGTATAGATTTAGTAATAAGCTAAAACATTGGCTTATCTTGAGACTACTGGTTGTGCGTAATGATAATATCCCCATAAGCACCTGTAGAACACTTCATACTATTTAAAATGCTTTCACATACATTGTCATTTATCATTTAATCACAGATAGTTACAAATATCAATAAATTCTTTGGATTGGTCAAAATGCAGAAAAAGACCTAAATTCATATTTCAAGCAACTTTTATTAGCATTTTGCTGATAAGTAAGTAGAGCATTTTACCAAAAGAAATAAATATAGGTTTGGAGCAAATATGTCAGAAAAGTGGTTTCTCATTAACATATAAAAATGCCTCTACCACGACTACTATCAATCTTATTTAGTTCACTCTTAAATATGTAATGGCAATATACTAAATGGGCTCAACTGGGGCACTGGCCAGACACCACAAAGCCTAGAGACTAGAACCTGACATGTTAAAGCAGGTTAGGAATTCAACAGGAAGGAGCCAAAATCCAGAAAGGAAATGGAGGGTACAAATCACTGTCTTTAAGAAGTACAAGGAATCATAGCTGGGAAAACCAAGTATTACTACTAGAACCACAATCTGGAGCAAGGCTGCCCGTGAGAGTGTGATCCAAGGGGAAACAAACAGGTGCAACTGGAATTGGATGGCAAGTCCTGGGATTACTGGGTATGGAATGTGGGTTGCATTACCTCATGGGTGAGCTGGTATGAGGCATAAGAGGTGGACCTTACTTAAAGATGCACGCTGGGCAAGACATACAAAACATATCAAGTCTTGTTAGTATTAACTACATACCTGGTTATGATAACAGTTATTAAAATGTAATTCTACATGGAGATTTGATTTCTTATCCAGAATGCTATATTAGTAGTCATGCAATTGCTGACTTCTACTTATTGATTTGAAATACTATTCAAACTAAATATATAGGAATCCTCTTCTGTAATTAACATTTATAAGTGATTAGAATGAATTAAATATCTACTAAATTCCAAATAAAATTACTTATATGTCCTTTTGAAGAGGATGAAGCTTAAATCCTTCCTTCATCCTGATAAATAAGAATAAAAGAATGTCATCACTTTGACTAACATGAGATAGATAATAAAAATTATGTATTGTTCGAACATGAACTATTTCTGATTTGTTGCAATTTGGGGTGTGATTTAGTCTTATTGTGGTGCTATTAGGAAGTAAAAAAAGCTACTGCAATTCAGTATAATTTTTTGTTGTCCTTTTCACCTATGTATGATTATATAATTCCAGCCAAGCCATTTACATGATTTTAAATTCTGGATCCAGGGTCTTCTGTCTAAAAACTGTACTTAATTATCCCTCCTTTAGGTTTTCACAAAGGATGTTTCAGCCTCATGTTAGTTTTTGATTTGCAATACATGCATTTTTCTGAAAAATATTCTGAGACACTTTTGTGTGTAAGGGAAATAATTCTCTGCTAGAGGGTGCTGCTTGATGCAGGAAAAATAACATGGTAAAACAGCAACTCACAGGAATATTTTCAAAATGTATATCTCTACTGATATAATGTGAATTTGTTTGATTCACAAGCTCAAACTCTGCATTAATGGTGAGAAGAGAAACTGAAGAGCACACAAAAAGAACAGAAATATGCTAAGGCCTCAAGGGAAATTTCAGGAACATAGGACAATTCCTAAGGACCTAAAAAAAAAAAAAACCAAAGTTGTTCTTTCCTGAAATTTGTCAGTAACATGTGCCATGACTTAAATATTTGAAATAGCATAGATTTTAAAATAAAGTCAAAATTCCCACTATTCCCAATATAAAAGATCCATGTTCTTCTACTCTTCTCCCGACCCCTACTCCACAGTAGGAGGCTGACCTTCACTCTTCACTGGCACAGGAAGGGAAATGAGACATCATTCCGGAGGGTGACCTGACCAGGGCAGGAAACAGTTTTTCTGGGAACTACACAGCATTTATAAGTCTCTTGATAATTGCACCTTCAGTGTGTTGGTTTGCTTCTTGAGCTCCTCTTGTGCTATGGCCTGCCAAGCAGTGCGAACACAAGGGCTTTTCCCTAGTCTCAGTGCAACCAGCAGTGTGGCTGCCCCAGACACAAGAAATTGAGGGATGTGGTTGATGTGGATTCATTTAAAGTCTGATTATCAAGACCCGGTTTGTGAGAGGGTTTAGGGTGCTAGATTTCTCTTCTGTGCCCAGAACAATATGTCTTTGCACTCTGAGACGCGGCATGGTAAACGTAATGGACATTTATGTGAATGTGCCTGGGCGTTTTCCAATATCCCGAGAGACTGCTGAAAACACACTCACACACACACTCACACACACACACTCACACACATTTAGCAGCAAGGCAAAAAGATCAAGTGAGTTGTAATAAAACTTAGTTCAATCTTCAAACTAGAGAGATGGCATCATCATCAATTAAAAAAGACTCTTTGGAGTAAGACTGCCTGAAACCTCACCCAGGCCAGAGATTTCTTTCCATCATGGCAGCTTTGCAGATAATCAGGAAAAATCTCTTAGAGATTCTGGCTGTTTAACCCCAAGTGTCACTAGTGGCGTCAACAGTTAACTCTCCTTTTTGCCTCACCTCACCTGCTCACACACACACACCCACACACCCCTACGCACGTATTCTCTACAATCCTTACCTTCTGTTTTGAGGTCGGTGGTCCTACATTTGTCTTCCTTCCTCTCTTTCCTCAGACCAGAGAGTCAAGATTTGTGCACATGTATACAGAAACACATAGGCAATCTCCTAAATATTCATTTGGCTAACAGTCCAGCAAATTCCAGTCCTCTAAGGATTAACTAGTCACTTTATTTCTTTTGGAAGGCTCTGCTATAACCGAAGCCCAACATTTTGTTTATCTTCCACTGTTTATCTTCCAAGGAACATGCTCGAATGCACTCATCATGACAAAGTACCTGCTGTGGAAATACATTTTTAAATGGTGAAAAGGCTTTTTTGGAGGAGCAGGGGTTATAATCTGATTTTTAAATTTTTTGATTCTTTGTAGGAATGGACAAAATACAAGATTCTTAGAGATTTTAAACAACTTTTAAGCAGTGTTTCTAGGCCCTCTTTAGTGTATAAAGTTAAGCAGATCTACCTTTATGTTAAATGGACATTTGAAATCTATAAATATAAACAAATTTCATCTAAGTTAATTGTTCTGACCTGCTTCTCCTGCAACAGCACTTTTTGGAGAACTGCTAACAAACAGTAAAAGAAAGATTTGCATTTCAGAGCCCTTTATTTCCCCAATCATGCAATAGTGTGGGTTCTCATGAATAATGCAAAGATTCAGTGGCAGGAAGCCAAAAAGAGAGAAAAGCAAAGCAAAGATGGAGATAACAAATGACTCCACAAATTATACCATTCATCCTTGAATGACTGAGAATTGATTATTAGTGAGCTCATTTTTTTGTTTCAATTATTGACTAGAGAAGGATGGCTTTGCAGAGGATCATAAAGCATGATTGAACAGAGGCTCTCTCAAAATGCTCAAGTCCGTATTTTTTCCCTAAATGGATGTCAACCCTAGAAATATTTAAAGTAATATGTTATCACTGAGAAAAGAAATTAAGATTTTAGTTCCTTCTCTAAATATATCTTCTTGGAAGTAAATTGGAAGTAAGGGAGCTAAGGAATTAGATTGCTTGTCTCAATGGCTAGATTTTGGCACTTATATGTAAACAAATAACTTTAATATGATGTAAGTGCTATATTCACAATATGTGCTTTGGGAGAACAGACAATAAATTATATCAATAGCAATTAAGATATATATTCTTAGCCTTTTCTCAACCCACATTTTATTCAATTAACATTCAATAAATATTTAGTGGGCACATATTATATGCCAGACATTTACATTTTAACAATGCCAACAATTATCTCAAAATTTTTTAAAAACAAAGATTCTTAAATAAATGGGGATTAAGGAGATAGCCAATGATTTGCCTTGGGAACGTGAGAGAAAGAATTCAGAGACCTGCCTGGGACCAGAAGTGTGCTAGTAAATGTTTAACGACTGGCTCTCCAGGTTTAAAAAAAAGGAGGTGTGATTTGTAGCATTCATGAATTAATGTGATGTAAGTATGATTGCCATGTTTGATTTCAAGCTACAACCTGACATCACTGAATGCAGAATTGGGAAGAGATGCACACAACCCCTTCTCCTGATTCATTATGAACCCACTGTAGCCATAATTCCATAATTGTTAGTACCCACCAGACAATTTAAGACTGAGAGCCTATTTATGACTATGAAACAGATAGACCTGGGAGACTGAATAGCTTTGCAGAATGACTCCTAAATGCACACGGATATATTTACCTATGCTCCCATTGTCTTTATCTCTTGTCTTCTCTTGATTTTAGAGTGTCCACACTCATATGTTGTCTCTCTTTAGCCCTCTGCTACGTTGAGTACCTGATCTCTGCTACTACAAAGAGAAAAACAACTTCTGCTATGGGAAGCTGACAATAACCTTGAGCGACTTAAGCAACATGGCTTACCGTTTTGTCACACAATATTAAAAAGTTGTGTACTCAGCGTTGAGATTTAATAAAATTAGTAAATATTTCTACTTCATCAAGGAAATTCTTGAATAAAACTTGGAGTTTTTCATCAAGAATATGTTGAGATGAAAAATTCAGTAACTATGAGCCTTCACGGGAGCTAAATTTTCAGTTTACCCATTATTGCTTTGTCCCATCAGTGCAAATGTCAGAACAATTTAAAGGGCAAATAATATCTTAGTGTTATTATGAAAATAACTTTTAACCTTGCAGGCCCTGTGAAAGGACCTCTGGGTGCCCTAGGGGTCCTTGGACAACACTTTGAGAGCTACCCGCTAGTCCAAAATCACAAATGTCTCTTGGTTTTGGTTATTGCAAGAGGTTCCCCTCATCAATTCTGGCCACTTTGTAACCCATTCACCAACAAAAAGCCAAAGTGGACTTGCAATAAGGCAATTCTAAACATGTCTCTTCCTACTCAAAACCCGTTTATGACTTCCCATTACTCTTATGATAAAATTAAAACACTTACCAAGGCTGACAAAGCCCTCTGTGATTTGGTCCTTGCCTACTTCTGCAGACTCATCCCCCTTCTGTTCCCTTCAATCTACTTGCAACAGCCACACTAGCTTCTTTCTGTTCCTCAAACACAGTAAATTCATTCTTGCCCCCAGGATCTTTGCACATGCTTTTCTTTGTACTTGTAATGTTTTCTTCATTCTCCATTTATGTGATCCTGCAGATGTCAACTTAAATCTCACTCTAAGAGGCTTTCCCCACAGGACCCCCATTAGATCAGATCCTCCCATTGTAAGTTCTCACGTTCTTGTAATTATATACTTAGTGTTGTACTTATTTTTAAGATCTGCCTCTTCCATGAGACTATAAGTGTTCTCATGGATGAGACTGTGTCTGTCATGCTTCCCACTGTATCCCTAATACACAGAGTAAGGGCTTTGAATGCTGTCTGATTTTATTGAAGGGTGTCACCTACCATGAAAAAGAAAGAATTGGATGATTATCTACATTAAATGTCAATCTATCAGCTCCTTTGACCATGTATAACACTGACCCTATGGGCCTCAATTGAAGGAGCAACAAAACACTTCCATCCAACACCCACGTACCTCATAAGTACTTTCATCATTTAAAAGAAAGTGCAAGCTGGAGGTGAAGAAAACACATCTCTCATTCCCTACAGGAATCAAACTGAAGCCAGACCAGTATGGCTATACTCAAAACTGAAACCCATCTCCAATAATAAGAGTATTGTTACACAGATAAATTTGTCATATCTAAATTCCTCTTTCCTTTAATTTGATGTATTTCTAAGGAAGTTCCTAAATTCTTTATATAAATATACTTTCGACAATCAGCAGTCATTCTACTATCTCATCCAATCCTCCATTTCAGTAAAAATATTGAAGTATGTACTAGCTCTGAGTCAAGTCTGTAGCTTCTTGACTTTCTAGAAAAATTCTTATACTCCCAAGCTTAACACCACAGTAAGTCTTACCTCTAGAAAATACTGTGGCTCTCCTCCTACTAAAGAAAAATGTGCCAGAAATCAAGTAACTCCAGGAAGCTCAAAGTTCTTTAGAATCTGCCGAATATGGTGTGCACCATATTGGCATGGTCTTATGCCAAAAGGACAACCAGCAGGTAACTAGACACAGTAGTTTAAGAAAGTACCATTAGATATTTTAATTTTTAATATTTATTTTTTGCTCAGTTCAAAATAAGCCACCAAAATGATTTAAGACTTCCTGAAATACTCCTGTAAATATTCTCTGCTAATTCTACTTAAGATGAAATTGATGTATCTTATACAATGCAGTGTACAAACAATTCATAGTAAGTCATAAAACTCAGGATTGCTTGGTGACAAAAAATTTTGGTTAAATCACTAAATATTTTATTTATAATGTCTCAACTACATTTGGAAGCATGTGAGACATTGTTTCCTTTTCTGTTTCCGGCAGTATTTCTCCCAAAGCTAGAGTTTGTTTTAAAAAGACAAAGATTAAACACTGCAGTGAATTATTTCTCTGCTTATGTGCAAACACTGTTTTCTTTTTGCTTGTCCTTGTGATTTTTTGAAACCTAATATTTATTACATTGTGTTTAAAAAAGAGACAGGTTAAAATGCAGCTTGAAAAAAAGAGGATGGTAACTGTAAGAGATCTAATTACAGTGACCTACCATAATTGGGTCAGCAAGGGTCTAGGAATGAACATATTTGTAATGGAAATAGGGACTTTTCTGGAACATTTAAATAGCTGATATTGTGCCATTGCCTTGGAAACTCACTTGGATGTAATCAGTCTTTTTTTTTTTTTTTTTTTTGGTTATGTTTGAGAAAGAAATCCCAGATGGAAAAGTTCAAATAGGAGATTACTATCTAGAGGAGAGCTAGTGGTTGTGTTTGGAAACCTAGACATCAAGAGCCCACTGAAGGGGGCTGATTGCTGAAAGAAAGGAAGCACTGGGAATCTCCACTCTGTAAGTATGGAAGCATCACGGAAAAATTCTCTCCTCTGCAGCAGTTGAATGACAGTGTTATTGGATGGCTTGGAATTTACCTATATCCTTTTATATTAGTTATTTCTAATTTCCTTTTTTATTTGTACTATTTGATTGTAGGCTAATCACCCAACTGATGAGTCACATAGGACTCTATAGTTCTATTATACCTCCTTTAAGGAAATTTTTACTCACCAAAAGTTGTAAGACTAAATGACTCGTCTATGGTGTATTATAGACAACTTTCTTGATCTCATAAAAGCTGATTGTACAATTTGTGCATTATCCTGCTTCTTGCTTTTGCTTTCCTACTTGCTTCCTTCATTTTTTTAAAGACTTTATTTATTTGACAGAGACAGAGAGAGAGAAAGCACAGGAGGGGAAGAGGCAGGCAAAAGGAGAGGGAAAAGCAAGCTCCCCACAGAGCAGGGAGCCCTATGCGGGCTCGATCCCAGGACCCTGGGATCATGACCTGAGCCGAAAGCAGACACTTAACCAACTGAGCCACCCAGGTTCCCCCTTACTTGCTTCCTTTAGGCATGCTTTTTCCATAGCTAGTGCCTTCTCCAGACCTTGAGCAAGAGGAAGGTAAGACTTCAAATTTAGGCCTGCCATGTTATTAGAAGAATGCTTGGAAGAGGTTATGGAAAATAAGAAATAGCCAGCAAAAGTGAAGTTTATAAATTATCTATGAATATCATTGATTCATATTAAAAATTCTCCCTGTCTTGGGGGGACACCTGAGGAGCTCAGTCGGTTGAGTGTCTGCCTCTTGGTTTTGGCTCAAGTCATGATCTCAGGGTCGTGGGATCGACCCCCACGTCAGGCTCCAAGTTCAGTGCAGAGTCTGCTTGAGAGATTCTCTCTTTTCTCCCTCTCCCTCCTTCTCTGCCCTTCCCCCTGTTATGTTCTCTCTCTCTCAAATAAATAAATAAATAAATAAATAAAATCTTTTTAAAAAGTCTCCCTTTCTTTAGAACAAAACTGTCTGATAGAATGTTTTTTGATGATTGAAATGTTCTGTACCTGTGCTCTTCAATGCAGTTGCCACTGGTGCAAATGAGTAACAGAATTTTTTTAAGACTTATTTATTTATTTTAGAGAGAGAGAGAAAAAGAGCACTCAGGGGGAGGGGAAGAGGGAAAGCTTGAGAGAATCTCAAGCTGACTCCCCGCCAAGCACTGAGCCCAACGTGGGGCTCGATCCCATGACTCCAAGACCATGACCTGAGCCAAAATCAAAAGTCCGATGCTCAACTGACTGAGCTACCCAGGGACCCTGAGTAACTGAATTTTTAATTGTATTTCATTTTAATCATTTTAAATTTAAATAGCCACATGTAGCAAATAGCTATTGCAGTGGTTAATGCAGCTCTTGAACATGCCTTTCTAATTATCATGTTCAGCTATATGGTATCATTTCATTAACTCCAAAACTACTGATTTAGAAACCATGATTATTTGACTTGGATTGAACTAGTCTATCACTGACTTCTTGAACTATGAAGAAATGAAGAAATGGCTGATGAAGAAATGACTGATAATCAGATTAAGATCAAAAGTTGCATAGGAGCAGAAACTTAATACAAGAACTAATTTAGAACCATTAAAACTATTTATAAATTAATAACAGATTTGTTAGATGATGAATCGCTTTTATTATTCATTGATGTGAAGCAGGTCTAAATGAACTCTTACATGGAAACAGTCTGGAGATGGTTAATTCTATGTGTCAACTTCATTGGGCTAAGGGATGCCCAGATAGCTGGTAAAACTATTTCTGGGTGAGTCTGTGAGGGTATATCTCAAAGAGGTTAGCATTTGAATTAGACTGAGTAAAGAGATCTGCCCTCACCAGTGCAGGTGGACATCTTCCAATCCATTGAGGGCCTGAAAAGAACAAAAAGATGAAGGAAGGGCAAGTTCTTATTCTTTCATTTTGAGCTGTGAGATTCATCTTCTCCTGACCTCCCATATCAGAGCTTCTGGGTTTTGGACATTGCAACCTGGCGCTTACACCATCAGCTCCCTTACTTCTCAGGCCTTCAGACTCAGACTGAATTATACCACCGGCTTTTCTGTCTCTTCAGGTTGCAGACTGCAGATCATAGGGCTTCTTGGCCTCCATAACAGTATGAGCCAATTCCTATAATTAATCTCCTCTTATATATATATATCCATATATAGCCCATTGATTCTGTTTTTCTGAGAACCCTGCCTAATACAACTCTTTAATATTTATACATTTAAGCATTTACTCAAACTATGTGACAGACACTGGGCTTATACAGAAGATTTTTTTTTAACTTGCTGTGAAGAAGCCCATTTTTGCCCTAGAGATTAAATGTTTACCTTTGGGCGCCGGGGTGGCCCAGTTGGTTAAGCGACTGCCTTCGGCTCAGGTCATGATCCTGGAGTCCCTGGAGTGAGTCCCGCATCGGGCTCCCTGCTCGGCAGGGAGTCTGCTTCTCCCTCTGACCCTCCCCCCTCTCATGTGCTCTCTCTCTCATTCTCTCTCTCTCATAAATAAATAAAATCCTCAAAAAAAATAAATAAATGTCTACCTTTGACTTAGTAGAATTTAATATAATATATTTGACACCTTGAAGATATGCAAGGACATTAAACCATTTAACATCCAAACCATGGATGTTAAATGTAAACCATTTAACATCAACAGACTGCACCAGGCAGGTGTCCCTCTTTGTATTAGCTTTGAGACCATTAGTTTACAGAGTTATGGGAGCTCAAATACAGTAGACATTTATTTCCTACTCGTGATAAGTCCAAAATGGGAGTTCTTTTTTGACAGATGGTCTACATTTTTAGGTAATAATAAGTTAAAAATGTTCCCAGTATTTAAACCATGATTTAGTTTTATGTATAATGGATAACACTAATGTACTAATGTAAGTATAAATACTAATATAAGTACTATATTTCCCATAATAAATACTATCGGTTTAACTATACTTGCATAACCATAAGAATAACCATAAGTATATGTACTAATATAAAGATAAGTACTAATAGTTTCTTTTTTTTATTTCTTGCATTAGGTATTATTTTAACACCTGACATGTAATATCATTAATAAAAATGATGAATTGATTTGCACATAATGAAAGGGACTTAATGTAAGTTAACCTTTCCAGATACATTGAGCATGGGCTATGGAGTCAGACTGCACACTGTTCAATTCCCAGCTCTCCCACATACTAGAAACACCTTTGAACAAGTCATTAAACTCATCTGTGCTTCAGTTTCCTCACTGGGAAAGTAGAAAATAATATTTATCTCTTCAAAGGGTCATAGTGATAGTTACATAAAAAGATTCATGAAAATTGCAAGGATGGGCGCCTGGGTGCTTCAGTCAGTTAAGCGTCTGCCTTCAGCTCAGGTCGTGATCCCAGTATCCTGGGATCGAGTCCCGCATTGGGCTTCCTGCTCAGCAGGGAGTCTGCTTCTCCCCTCTCCCTCAGCTGCTCCCCCTGCTTGTGCTTGCTCTCTCTCTCTCTGTCAAATAAATAAATAAAATCTTTTAAAAAAAAAAAAGAAAAGAAAATTGAAAGGTAAACTAAATACATTTGGGACCCTGTGTCATTTACTTAGAGGAGATATTTGAGGAGGGGGAGCTTGCCAATGTCAACATATTATTATAGTATCTGTTTTCATGGAAAACTAAACCAGAGTTTCCATACTGGAAGATTTTTACTCCAGGTATCTAAATTTGTAGATAAAACCTTTGAATATTTTCATTTCCTTAAAGAATGTTAATTTACTTATCTTTTTCCTCTCAGTACAAGATTGGAAAATTCATACCCTTTTGTAATTTTTGTACTTTGTTTTGAAGAATATATTTTGGACATAAAGTTATTGCTAAAGATGCCCCCCATGTTGAAAACAAATGTATTTTTCTCCGAAGGACATGTGCATGAAATTTGAAAATAGGGGCTTTACTCTATCTGCCTATAAAGCCAAAGAACGAATATATTAAAAATGAAAAAAACTCCTAAGCAAACTTTTCTGTAATGCATACTGCCCTAGAAAAGATGTAGTATTTGTGAAAGGCTCTCATCCAAAAGCATGATCAGAAATTTTCAAGTAGAGCATTGAATTCGATCTCTAAATGCCACTATGCACTCAGTAAAGAGATTTAGCTGGCAATGCGAATCAAATTGGGAAAACTGAACATCTTAGTAATGCTGCCAATTTCTCAAGCCTCAAAGATTTAGATCTTTGAATTCATGCTTAAGTTGGTAGTATAGTATATGAAATGTTCCGTAAGTTTAGTTTAAACCTTACCTTTAAAGCTATGTACTTGTGATCCTATTCCCCAGCTGATTCCCCAACTGTATGCTTTTAGGAGATTTGAAAGAAATAATTGCTCCAAACTGAAAAGCTAAATAGAGAAATGTGGGCAGTAAACAAGTGTGCTTTTGAACCCCTATTTCTCTCTTTGTATTAGCTTTTTTTTTTAAGATTTATTTATCTTAAAATAAGATAGGGGTGGGGAAGGGCAGAGGGAGAGAGAGAGAGAGAGAAACCCAAGCAGACTTCCCGCTGAGCACAAAGACTGACGCAGGGCTCCAAGACCCTGAGACCTCGACCTGAGCCAAAACCAGGAGTCGGGCGCTCAACAGACTGCACCAGGCAGGTGTCCCTCTTTGTATTAGCTTTGAGACCATTAGTTTACAGAGTTATGGGAGCTCAAATACAGTAGACATGTATTTCCTACTCGTGATAAGTCCAAAATGGGAGTTCTTTTTTGACAGATGGTCTCCTTTGAGCAGAAATTCAGAGACCTAGGCTTCTTTCAGTTTTGGCTCCATTCTTTTCAACATGTTTCCAAGAGGGCCATGCTAGTCTACAACCAATCAAAAGGGAAAGGAATAAATAGCATCAGATGGAAATGTTTCCTGGACCAGGCCTGGGAAAGAGACACACACACTTCCACTCATACTCCACTGGATGAAACTCAGTCACATGCAAAGGAAGCTGGGAAATATAGCCCAAGATATGCCAGGGATGACAGACAACAGTGCCATACCCTTCTGGACAATCTCCAGCCTGCAGGCTATATAGTTTTCTCCCCTCAGTCACTGGTGCTTTCCCAGCTGCCTCCAGCACCTCTTCAATTGTTGGAGGAAAGTAATCTCATTAATTAACTCACAGTTACGTGTCAGCCCTGGGTGTGCATTTTAAAACACAGGAATGATTATTCACTGTGTAAAAGACACATGGAGGAGCTTTGTTGTTGTTTTGTTTTGTTGTTTGTTGTTGTTTTGGGGGTGGTTTGGTAAAAGGATCAAAAAATACTTTAAGCAAGAGCTCCTCAGTTTACAAAGAAGGCAAACTCTAAAAAGTAGTCAATTTTCTGGAAAGTGGAGGAGAGGCTACAAATTAAGGAATAGACGTTATCAATGGCATCTATTCAATTCTGGTTTTTTCCTTGTCTCTTTAGTTATTCACAATGTAAAGTCGTGGCCGATTGGTATCTCTACTGGTATTAGGTGAAAGATGCATCTTAACAATTCAACATCAGAGACCATGTGTCTTAATTCCTATGCTGAGTTAGCATGCATAAAAGATCTAATAGAAATCTCAAATGCAACATGTTCCAAAACTGAAAAGTTGACTTTCCTCCACACACCTGCTCCACACACATCCTTTCCCTTCTCTGCTGATCCAACTCTATCCAAACCCCTCCACGGGACTACAACTTTAGAGTCATTTTTGACTTTTCTCCTTCTTTCACACTTCTTATGCAAGCTTCCAGGAAATACTGTTGACTCTTTTTTCAAAATGCTCAGAATATAAGTGCTTCTCCCCATCTTCACTGCTCTATGTTCAAGCCCCCATCTTCTGTTGCCTGGATTACTGAGAAAGACCACTAATTTCACTACTCCTACTTCTACCTAACATCATCACCATGACTACCTCCATTCTCTTCTACACTACTCCCAACTCATGGGGTGAGGGGAGAGGCAAAAGGAGAAGCAGTGAAATTAGGAGGCTATTGCAGTAATGAAGGTTAGAGGTAATACATGCTCCTACTACTCCCCCTCTCACTCAGTCGTCTTCAACCATAATGACCTCATTGCAAAACTAGATATTCTTTTACCTTTCTCTCCAACATTCCCTTCTAAACAAGACTTATCCTGAGCATCCTATTAAATATTCCAATGTGTTACCCATCCTCCTACCCAGAATTTCCAAGTCTTCTTTTTTTTTTTAAAAAAGATTTTATTTATTTGAGAAAGAGAGAGATCACAAGCAGGGGGTGGTATAAAGGAGAAGCAGACTCCCCACTGAACAAGGATCCTGATGCGGGACTCAATCCCAGGACCCCAGGATTATGACCTGAGTGAAAGGCAGACACTCAACCAACTGAGCCACCCAGGAACCCCACCAGAATTTCCAAGTCTTATTAAACCGATTTCCCTTTTTCTTTTTTTTAAATTGAGGTATAATTGACATATAACATTATATTAGTTTCAGGTGTGCAATGTAGTAATTTGATATTTGTATATATTGTGAAATATGTAAAATAAAATATATACAATATATAAATAATAAAATAATGTGAATATATAAAAATTAAACATATACACATAAAATATGGCATATATAAATATATGAAATATATTTTAAATTTTTAAATATGATATAATAAATTATATAAATATAAATAGTATATTAAATATATTAAATAAAAATATAAAAATAAAACTCCTATAAGTCTTATTAACATCCATTATCTACATAGTTACCAGAAACAATTTTTTTGGTGATAAGTACTTTTAAGATCTACTTTCTTTGCAACTGTCAAATTTGCAATACAATATTAATTATAGTCACCATGATGTACATTATATTCCCATGACTTATTTACATTATAACTGGAAACTTGTATCTTTTGACAACCACCTTCATCCATTTTACTCACCACTCACCCCTTGCCTCTGGCTACTACAAATCTGTTCTTTGTATCTATGAGCTCATTTCTGTTTGTTTGTTTGTTTGTTTGTTTTAAAGATTTCACATACAAGTCATATCATATGGTATTCATCTCTTCTGTCTGACTTATTTCACTTTAAAAAATGCCCTCAAGACCCATCCATGTTATTGCAAATGGCAAGATTTCATTTTTTGTGGCTAAATAATATTCCATTGTATCTACATATCCCATTTTCTTTACTCATCCATTGATGAACAGTTATGTTGTTTCCATGTCTTGGCTATTGTAAATAATGCTGCAGTGAACATTACGGGTGCATACATCTTTTCAAATTAGTGTTTTCATTTCTTCAGGTAAATACTCAGAATTGGAATTGTTAGATGGTATGGAAGTTTTATTTTTAAGTTTTTGAGGAAACTCCATACTGTTTTCTGTAGTGACTGTAAAATTTACATTCCCATCAAAAGTGTACAAGGGTCCCATTTTCTCCACATCCTCACCTATATTTGTTATTTCTCGTCTTTTTGATAATAACCATTGTAATAGGTATGAGGTAATATCTCACTGTGGTTTTAGTTTGCATTTCCATGATGATTAGTGATACTGAGCATCTTTTCATGTACCTGTTGGCCACCTATATGTCTACTTTGGAAAATTATCTATTCAGATGCTCTGCTCATTTCCCAATTGGATTGTTTCTGTTTTGCTATTGAGTTGTGTGAGTTTTTTTTTAATATTTTGAATATTAACCCATTATCAGATACATGATTTATAAATATTTTCTGCCACTCAGTACACTGCCTTTTCATTTTGTTGGTAGTTTCCTTTGCTGCATAGAAGCTTTTTCATTGATGTAGTCCCACTTGTTTATTTTTGCTTTTGTTGCCTTTGCTTTTGGTGTCAAATCCAAGAAATCGTTGCTACTGATGTCATGGAGCTTATCTGATTTTTCTTTTTCATATAATACATAATGCTGTCTAACATACTTTATAATTTGCATGATTTTTATATTCATTGTTTGCTTCTCTTCCAGAATGTAAGCTCCATAAAAGCAAAGATTTCTTTTGTCATATTTTCCCATTGTTGTCTTTCCAGTGCCTAGAAGAATACCTAGCACATAATAGACACTCTATAAATATTTATTGTATGTTGACTGAATTTTTCTAAATAGTAACATAATTTAAAATTGATGATCCTATAAGTTTTAAGCTTTTCTAGGTCACTACTACATGATAGAGAAGTTTAATCAAAATCCTTGGGAACAAATTTCTTAAGGTATGTTTGATGGAACATTAATCTCACAAAATACTCTTGCCAGATAAATGTATAAAATATGGCTTACCATACCTCCCTCTTGGAAATTTGAAAAGTGTGTTAATATATTATAGTGTCTGAGATAGTCTGCTGTACAGAAACCTGTTTAATTCTAATCCAGCATTTCCTAAATTTACTTAATGTACCTCTTTTTTTCATGGAGCAGCTATTAGCATCCCTATGGAGTGTTTGCTCTAATGCTTACACTGGGGAAATATTGTTCTGGACCAGTGGTTTAAAAATAATATATCCAAATGGGTTTTAACCCAGAAATACAGGTTGGCTTAACATGAAAATCAATCATTGTAATTTAGTATATTAACTAAATAAAAGATAAAAGTCTCATGATCATCTCAATAGACGTGGACAAAGCATTTGACAAAATTCAAAATTCTTTCATGATAAAAACATTCAACCAATGAGGAGTAGAAGGAAATGTCTTCAACCTGATAAATGACTCTATCAAAAAAAAAAAAAAAAGCCAACTTACATCATCAATGATAAAAAACTGAAAGTTTTCGCCCTATGATCAGGAATCAGAAAAGAATGTTCACTCTTACTATTTCTACAGAACATTAAACTACAGATACTAGCCAGAGCTGTTAGACAAGAAAAAGAAATAGAAGCATCCAGATTGGAAAGGAAGAAGTAAAGCCATCTCTATTTGCAGGTTACATGATTTTTATGTCAAACACACATATACTATTAGAGCTAATAAAATGAGTTCAGCACAGTTGCAGGATATAGAACCAGTATACAAAAATCAGTTATATTACTATACAAATGAGTAAACCAGAAATAAACCTAAGACGATTCCATTGATAATAGTATCAAAAAGAATAAAATACTAAGGAATAAATCTAACAAGAATTGCAATGTAAGTATACTGAAAACTACAGAACATCATTAAAATTTAAATCAATGAAGACCTAAATAAATGGAAAGACGTGTTGGAATGGAAAGAATCAATGCTGTTAAGATGGAAATACTCCCCACACTGATCTACAGATTCAACACAATCCCAATCAAAATACCAGTTGACATTTTTTCCAGAAATTGACAAGGTGATCCTAAAATTCATATGGAGACTCAAGGGACCCCCAAATAGCAAAAACAATCTTGAAAAAGGACAAAGCTAGAAAACACACTTCCCTATTTCGATACTACAAGGCTACAGTAATCAAGATGGTGTGGAACTAGCCTAAGGATAGACATATAGATAAAGGAAAATAATTGAGAATTTTCACAGCAAATTAATGATGGAGCTGGGATTCAAAACCAGATCAGACATGAAAATATATGGAGTTTTTTTTTTACTACCACCTAAGTTTTTTTGGTTGTTGTTGTTCTCTATATTCTCCACAATACCTACCGCAGGACCATGTGCTTAATAAACACTCACTAGTAACCAATGAATGAATAAATATGCTTCTGGTGATAACAGCTATCCTATAAGGCAGTGAGTTGAATATAAAGAAGGATAATTATATTTTTAAGTACAACCCACCAGTAATATTGCAGCCAAAGAAAGACATTAAAAGCTGTAATTGTTGGGGCACCTGGGTGGCTCAGTTGGTTAAACGTCAAACTCTTGATCTCTGCTCAGGTCTTGATCTCAGGGTTATGAGTTCAAGCCCTGTGTTGGAGCCTAGGGAGCCTACTTAAAAAAAAAAAAATCTCTAATTGTCTGTGTTCTGAATAAAAACACAGTTGGAGTTTCTACACTCTAACATTCTTCATTCTTCAGAATGGATGGGTAAGAATATGAAGTTAAAAATTATCAGCCTGAAATATAAGACACTACCAAACTTAAGACCAAAACTAAAATTAGATTAATTCGGAGGCATTCGCCTCCTAGTTCTACTTTCCCTGCCAACGTATTATTTTCAGTGAGATTAAGATGTGTTAGTTACATGGGAGGGGATATTTTACATATATACTATACAGGTGGCTTTTCCCGGGAAGTCCCAAGAGGCACTGTAACCTTTAAGATCCTTGGAAATTTTTAGTCTTGGAATAGATTCACAAAACAAAACAATCCTAAGGAGTTCAAGGTCATCAGTGACTAATGTGCTCCATCCCAAACCTGCCTCCTCTGACACAGAGAGGAAAAAACAAGCCTGTTTCTAACAAATTTAGATTTGACCGCTATTTTGTCTTTCTCCTGTCCTAGTGGAGTAGTCCATAAGAGCATGGCCTGTTCTCCGGAAGCTGAGGGAACACACCAATCTATCTGCCTGCAGTCTGGAGGGGATGCTTACAGATCGGGTTGTGGGGTGTACTTGTGGCAGCTTCTTGACAACACAGGGAAGGATGTCCAGAAGAGATTGTGGGTGAATGCTAAGCCAAACTGCTCAACCTCTTATTAGTCTCCTTTTATAGACTTGAGAGCTAACCACAAGCAGTTGCGTGCTTCGATAAAAGTGGATCAGAGAAATGGAAATAACTGCCCTATCTGGCACACGTTGTAGACTCATTTTTTTGGACAGTTGAGTGTAAACAGTTGTCTTTTATAGGGTGGTAATGCCTAGCAGGTATTTTTAAAGCATTTATATTTTATCTTATACTATTATATAAATTAAGCTATTTTTAGGTAAAACAAAAAACGTCTGAATATCGGTATTTCATTGTCACTAACCCATAAAATCATCTAGGATAACTTGCTTCATTTTTAGAACCTAAAGTTTCCTCTTATGAAGACAACAATAATAAAAGTCATCTTTCTATTCCTGTGTTAACAGGAAAGCTATTGCACAGATAATGTAAAATATCACTTTGGTATGAATTTAGCCCTGAATGAGTGATGTGGGCCTGGGCTGGAAGAGTACAGGACCTTATAGGGTACCTTCTTGGGAGCTAAACTTAAAAGGCTAATTTATCTTCCTGCCCTTGTTTATCCTTTGCTCTAATTTTAATATTTATCTCTTTTAACTTGTTACATTATATATAGATTTTGTAAGATACCTGCTCAAAACCCTTTTGGAAAAAAAAATTAGGGTATAAATAATCAAATTTTAATGAAACTGTATAATCCGCTGGGTTTTCTTGAGCACACACTGGGTAATTATGGGGATGATGAAACAAAAGAACAGTAAAAAATCCTAATGCGTTGCTTAGAACACTGACTTGTTAACCACTTAAAATGCATAAATAACGGGGCGCCTGAGTGGCTCAGTCGCTTAAGCATCTGGCTCTTCATTTCGGCTCAGGTCATGATCTCAGGTTCTTGGGATGGAGCCCTGTGTTTGGGCTCCAAGCTCAGCAGGGAGTCTGCTTAAGATTCTCTCTCCCTCGGGGTGCCTGGGTGGCTCAGTCGTTAAGCGTCTGCCTTCGGCTCAGGTCCTGATCCCAGGACCCTGGAATCGAGCCCCACATCGGGCTCCCTGCTCCGCGGGGAAGCCTGCTTCTTCCTCTCCTACTCCCCCTGCTTGTGTTCCCTCTCTCGCTATGTCTCTGTCAAATAAATAAATAAAATCTTTAAAAAAAAAAAATTAAAAAAAAAAAAGATTCTCTCTCCCTCTGCCCTTCCCCCCACTCACGTGCTCTCTCTCTCTCTCTCTCTAAAATAAATAAGTCTTTTAAAAATGCGTGAATTATATATGGATAAACAAGGCTCACCTTAACATTTGGGAGAAATTTTGAAATACAAAAATGCTAGAAGTAGAATTAAATATTTATTAATATACTACATTCTAGGTGCCAGACACTAGTCTGGTTATTTTGTATGTATGATGTATGTTCTGTTGTTACTACCATCCCCATTTTCCAAATGAGGAAACTGAGGATCAGAGCGGCTAAGCACCTTGCCTAAAGGCACCCTGGTAAAAAGTGGCAGCCAGGATTTGAAGCCAGGCAGGTTAGCTATAGGATCTATTATACCATAATGTTGCATTAGTTCTTGAGACAGCAGAAAACAGCTGTGTGACTAGGTCTGTGTTTACCAATCCTAAAGGCTCAGTAGCATCAACTTGGGAAGGGAATGTGGGAGGTTAAAAACACATTCTGATGTCTGGTCCCTACTCGAAAATCATCATGTATATTCTCTAAAAGCCCCACAGGTGATTCTCTTCTTGCCCCCAGGCTTAAGAACTACTGAAATAGGTACACCATCAAGTTCACTTCACAAACCAAAGAGCAACGAAGACTTTGAAGAGATATTCTATATTCTAAGCAGGCTCTTCCAAATCTGTGGAATATAGGAATGGTACGATGAGTGCAGAGTCATAGTGATAAAACAGGAGAATAATCATGACCCAAAGAAACCAAGCCATATACAGGTCCTGAGCTGTTTCTCTTCTTTCAACGAAAGACAGCATTTGCAGCCATAGGGAGTTATTACGTATTTTCAAGAGAATACAGAAATATAAGTCCAGAGTGAGCAAAGGCAGATAGAGCATACCTCCTTTACAGCAGATGTCGGTTACACTTTCCATGAACAGAAATGGGAAGAAGTATCATTGTAGAAAAAGCCACCCACTCAGCTAAAAGTAGAGCCACATACTCCATTTTCACTACATGAACAAGAATGCCCTTTTTAACTTATGTTTCATGGTCAAAACAACACAAAATATCTTTCACAACTTTAATTTGTGATAGATGATCACAGAGATTGAAGGTTCATTTACTCTGTGCTCAAAAATAAGACTTTATTTGGTGGAGAGAGAATAAGAGGAAAGGAGCAAGAAAGGGATGAGGTGAAAGAGGCTTAGTAAAGGATGACCAAGTAATGAATTAAAACTAACATGTACTTTTCTTGAGAGGTGTTGAGTCCACATGGAGACACATGAGGCAGTGCCTTTTAATGTCAACCTTCCCAACCTTTTCAATGATTTTAGTTCCCGGAGTTTCCCAGATGCACAATTTTAAAGACCACATCTGTGAATTATTCGCTGGACTCCTCACTGAATATTTCATTCACATCAACACCGCTAGATACAGTTGTGTTCGGTGCCACATTCCTGAAAAGGAAAAAAAAAGTTTCCCTTTTCTCAATAATGGCTTAGGTACTTCAGATCCTTTATGGCATGATGGGGATATAACAAAATAATATATGTCCTCAGAACATGCCCATGCTTATTCTTGCACTAATATCAAATTGATTTGCTAATGAGGTGACTTCATAAAGTAGTAGTTATAGTTCTCCACTTATATTTCACTACAAGGTTCTTAACTTTAGGGAATAAACTGCTGTTCGTGCCCAGAAACTCACTCTTCCACCTAATTTTTATCTTGACAGCCACGTGGTAAATAGTCCTTAGCTCTTAGGTGGCTTATTTTTTTCTTTCTACCTCTTTGGGCTTTCCAGTTTTATGGAGCTGTTTTACAACTTGAAACTATAAAAGAGCGCCTCAAGAATTTGGAGAACTAACCCCACATAAATTTGAATAAGTGAAAGGGACATCATTCTGTATAATCCTCTAAGGACTTTCATTTGTGAGGTATTATACTAAGCTGTTTGATGCTAAGGGAGAAATCTACCAAACAATATAGAAAGTGATAACAACAAAAAGAAAGGAATAAGAATAATGTGGAATTACAATAATTTGGACAAAGTGTAGGTTGACATTTTCCCTCATATGACACAAGTGGTTCAAAAAAGTAGGGTAAACAAATTAATACTCTGCAAAAGAACAGAGCAAATAGTATTTAAAATAAATATTTTCTGGGCTCATGGTGGCTCAGTCGGTTGAGCATCCGACTCTTAATTTCAGCTCAGGTCATGATTTCAAGGTCCTGGGATCGAGTCCCACATCAAGCTTCCTGCTCACTGGGGAGTCTGCTTCTCCCTCTGCCTGCAGCTCCCCCTGCTTGTGCTCTCTCTCTCTATCAAATGAAATAAATATTTTCTCGCATTTTTTCATTTTTGAGAGAAAGAGAGAATATGCATGTGTGCACACATGAGCAGGAGTGGGTGGTGCCAGGGAGGAGCAGAGAGAGAATCTCAAGTAGGCTCCACACTCAGGGCGGAGCCTGATGCAGGGCTTAATCCCACAACCTGGAGATCATGACTGAGCTGAAATTAAGAGTAGGATGCTCAACCGTCTGAGCCACCCAGGCACCCCAGATATTTTCTGGCATTTTAAAAGCAGCTGCCGATCTACAGAATATGCTATTTTGAGGGGAACTGAAGGGTGTTTCTGAGAAGAGTCACACGCAGAAGTCACCAGGGCTCATCTTTCTCCCTTAGACCTCACTCTGTAGTGTCTGAGTTTGCCAGGCAGACCTGGGGGTCTCCATGGGGCTGGCAGGTATATGTGGAGTCAGCTTTGCAGAGGGTTCCATGGTCTTGATTTTGAGGCACAGTTACAGAACACTGCCATTCTAACCTCATTCCCAGCAGGGTTTTCTAATCCAGCTTTACCAGCCATTAATACACTGACTCTGATTTTTTTTTTTTCAGTATTTGTGTTCACTTTCTACCACTTAGAACTCAGAGAAGAGGAGGGATTCATTGACTCCTAACTTTCAATGGCCACCATAGGCAAAATATTTTGCTTCCCTACATTTTTCAGATATAAAATGAGGAGATTGCTTAATATTAAAGTTCCCTCCAGCTATTTCATTTACAACTTTCCTAAGTAACACATTTTTTAAAAGCCAGATTCAACTGGTTATAATAAAAAGTAGCCAAATGTGCATTTCTTTAAAAACAAACACTATAATTATATCCAGGTCTTCAAGAGAAGTTTGTCCAAATTTGTGAGAATTTAAAATAGGGATTAAAAATACAAAATAAATTCTCATTTATACTATTTCTCTATTCACCTTTAAGATAGATAGTAGATCAAATATTTTCTTTCCATTAAAAGAATTTTATTAACAATATTATTATTTTCTTAACCCATTTAGGTATAAAGTTCACCTGGAATATTCAAAAGGAAAAAAAAGGCTATATAAAAAGATAGGTGGATCCAATATGTATTCATAAAATAAAAATCCCACAGCCTATCATGTCCAAAACTGGATTGCTGTGAATTGAAAACTCAAATAAAATTGCACACACACCCCGAAATAATCCAATTAAAAATGGGCAGAAGACATGAGCGCACATTTCTCCAAAGAAGATACAGATGGCCAATAGACACATGAAAAGATGCTCAACATCACTCATCATCAGGGAAGTAGAAATCAAAACCACAACGAGATATCACATCACACCTGTCAGAATGGCTAAAATCAACAACACAAGAAACAAGTATTGGTGTAAAGAAAAAGGAACTCTCTTGCACTGTTGGTGGAAATGCAAACTGATGCAGTCACTCTGGAAAACACTATGGGGGTTCCTCAACAAGTTAAAAATAGAACTACCCTATGATCCAGTAATCACACTACTAGGTGTTTATCCAAAGAACACAAAAATACTAATTTAAAGGGATACATTCACCTTGATGTTTACAGCAGCATTATCTACAATAGCCAAATTATGGAAGCAGCCCAAGTGTCCATCAACAGATGAATGGATAAAGAAGAAATGGTATATATATATGGAATATGGAATATTACTCAGCCATTAAAAAGAATGAAATATTACCATTTGAAATGACATGGATGGAGCTAGAGAGTATTATGGTAAGTGAAATAAGTCAGTCAGAGAAAGTCAAATACCATATGATTTCACTCATATGTGGAATTTAAGAAACAAAGCAAAGGAACAAAGGAAAAAAAGAGAGAAAGAGAAAGACAAACCAAGAAACAGACTCTTAAGTACAGAGAACACACTGATGGTTCAGAAGGGAGGGGGCAGGGGGATGGGTGAAGTAGGTGAAGGGGATTAAGAGGACACTTATCATGATGAGCACTGAGTAATGTATAGAATTATTAAATCTCTATATTGTACACCTGAAACTAATGTAACACTGTAAGTTAACTATATTGGACTTAAAATAAGAAACTTAATAAAAAAACAACAAAAAACTCAAATAAAATTGCAAACTATTCCAACAACATATTTTTGCCTAAAAAAGAAAAGGATATAAAAGAGAAAATAATTCATTTTTTGAACATCTAGATGTGTTAAATATTACATCAGGGACATTTACACATCCATGTAATTGAATTCTTTTCAACAGCTTTGTGATACAGACTTTTTATACTCCCATTTTTTTTAAAGATTTTATTTATTTATTTGACAGAGAGAGACACAGCGAGAGAGGGAACACAAGCAGGGGGAGTAGGAGAGGGAGAAGCAGGCTTCCCGCGGTGCAGGGAGCCCGACATGGGGCTCGATCCCAGGACTCTGGGATCACGACCCAAGCCGAAGGCAGACACTTAACGACTGAGCCACTCAGGTGCCCCACTCCCATTTTTAAAGATAAGTTGATTAAGTCGGAGAGGCTGAATGCGTGCTCAAGCATTTATTATTAGTAAGATCTAGGGTTTGAATCTCTACCTGATGACCTTGGAACCCAAGTCTTTTCCAGACCATTCCCCCCATGTGCTGCCATGGGCTGTGGTGGGTGGTGATGGTGAAGAGTGTGCGAAGCAGTCCTCAACACACTATGGTGATAGGGTGGTTTTCCCCGTCTGGCAGGATAAACTGCCTCTCTACTCTCATCTTCTGTGCTCTTTTTTAAAGAGCATCTATTTCGTCATAAGCCTCACATCCTCGGGGAAAAAAGCGTCCCATCATTCTTAGAGGACTGTTGTTTCCTTAAATGTTAGAAGGAATAAGATCACACATCAGGCCCATGGCGGCTGCTCTTTGTTTAACGCTTGATAATGCATTTGTCTTAAGGTCAAATGCAATTATTACCAGAGCCCTACTGAAATATAAAAGGCAAATGGAAAAGTGACAAAAGCAGGGTTGGATCAGAACTCCAAAGAAGATAATAATGCAGAATGAATTTGGTGTAAAAAAGGCAAAATCTGTGGGCCAAAAAGCAGTAATAAAAATGTACTTTACAAGTGTCATAAAAGTACTTTACAAGTGTCATAAAATTTTGTTTAAAAAAACAGATTTCAGTATGCAAGGCAAAGGAATGAAATTAAGAAAAAATTTTCTTCTTTGCTATAGAGGGAGAAAAACTAGTAACAGATGACATTAAAAACACAGAGACTAAATAATTTTACTCCTTTGTACATTTTAATTCTTACTGAAAAGTAACAAATGTATATTAAAGTATATGCATTAGCCTACATATACATAAATATACATCTCAGTGAATTTTCATAAAGTGAACACACACAGGTAACCAGCGCCCAGGTCAAGAAATAGTACACTTCCAGGACTCTGGAAGTCATCCTCATGCCCCTACCTATTGCTTCTCCCTCCACTCAAATGTATCTATTCCGACTTCTAACACTAGGTATCAATTCTGCCTGGTTTTGACCTTGATATAAACAGAATTGTACAATGTGTTCTTCCCTGCGTCTGACTTCTTTTGCTGGACATTATGTTTATGAGATCTCACCCATATTGTTGGGAGTAGCAATTGTTTATTCCTGTTCACTGCTGACTGGTATGTCATTGAATGAATAAAACACGATTTATTTAACCATTTTATGTTTAAAGATACCGGAAGTGTCCCCAGTTTTGACTATTATGATGCTTATGAATATGCATATTCGTAAACATGACTTTCTATTGGCCATACATCTGTTACATATATACCTAGGAGTGGAATTGCATATTCCATTGGCTGTACATTTGCTCAGTTTTAATATTTATTGCCAGAAGATTGTCTAAAGTTGCTGTACTAATTAACCTTCCCACTAAGAGTGTATGAGTTCCAGTTGCTCCAAGCATTTCTTGAGTTTGTATTGACAATCTTTTTCATTTTAGATTTTCTATGGGGTGTGGAGTGGTATCTTATTATGGTTTTAATTTTATTTCCCTGGTGACAAATGAGGTTGAGAACATTTTCATAAGTTACTGGCAATTTGGATATGCTTTTATGTGAAGTGCCCTTGTCTCTTGCAACATTTTCTAATACGCTTTCTATTTTTTTTCTTATGATTTATTGGAATGTTTTTTATGTGTATTCTGATTCTGAGTCCTCTGTTGGCTTATATATTGCAAATATCTTCTATTTTGTGGCTTGCCTTTTTACTTCCTTAATATATTTTTAACAACAAGTGTTAAAATAGTATGATTTATCAATCTGTCCCCTTATGGTTAATGTTCTCTGTATCCTGCTTAAGAAGACTTGCCCTCCTCCAAGTTCATGAAGACATTCTCCTGGGTTACCTGTAAATTCTATTGTTTCATCTTTCACATTTAGATCTCAACATCACTTCGAATTGGTTTCTGTGTATAGTAGGAGTTTCCTTTGTCTTTTTGAAAAAAAATTATCAATTATAGTCAATTATCTAGGACAAGAGATAGAAAGATAGGAAATGGCACTAAAATGAGAACATTTATTTCCTTGCAAAGCAGTCTTAAAATACGATATATGTTTGGATTACTTGGGTTTGAAGATGGGATCCTTATTTACAAAATAGATAGGCGCTGTCACTGTAGCGTCAGCAGCTTTCTTCTGAAAGGATAAGAAAAAGAAATAGAGTGACATTTTTGGATACTAGAGAATACAAAACCCGCAGTCATTTGTTGTGGTGAGGGGGTAAGCAACTTCCTATTCAGAATAGTTGAGTAGCTTCAGCAGGGGCTTTGCAGACAAAAAGAACTGGGCTTACCTCTCAGTGCTGCCCCGTACCAGCTATCACTGCTGTGGGTACTTAACTCACTGTGCACATAAAGGGGGGGAGGCAATTTGATACCTTACACGTTTTGTTCATCATTGTGTCTCTAGCACTTATGACACCTTACGTCACATAGTAGGAAGTTAACACTGTCTTCCCATCTGCCTTACACTATCATTATTAGTTATTTACACTCTAATTAGAATAGATTTAGAGACTTCACTGAGGAGGAAAAAGCAAGAGATCATGAGGTAACTTGCAAAACCAGAGACTATCTACTTTCACGATGTTGTCAAAGCAAAATTAGATGAGACAGCTTAATGTTGACACCCAAGAAGAAAGTAGAACATCATCATTTTGAAATGCCCTTGAAGGGCCAGAATTAGAATTACCAGCATGCCTTTGTAAGCCCAAATAAAGCTAGAAAGACCAATTTAATTTCCTGATATATGGCAAAGCAATATTGATAAAGGGAAAACTGCACATTTAATCTCTGTAATCATCAGTAAGGCCTTTCATTTCATCTCACCAAACATTCCTGGGAATATACTAGATTCTTGTTCCTCAAAGTACAGTCCTTGGCCCTGGACCAGCAGCAATATCACCTAGAAACTATTAGAAACAGACTTGGGCCCTTCCCCAGACCTACAGAGTCAGAACCTACATTTTAGCAAAATCTCCAGGGGATCCTCATGCACTTTAATTTTAAGAAGCACTGGAACAGATAGTTAAAGTGCCTACTGATCTGATAAGCCACATTTAAAAAATTTAGGTATGGAAGCAAGGATAGAATGGTTGGGGATGGGGGAGTCCAACTGAAGAAATGGCAACCATTCTATATAAGGTTCAATTTCTTTGCTAAGGTCATTCTGACAGCAATTCTTGGGAACTTGGCACTGTGTGTTCTCAACCAGGGTTATTTATCTTTTAACATATCCCAGTTTTTGTCTCTTTTCTCCTCCATCTCAAATAAAAATCATAACGATTAGATCCTACTTTTACTTTTGATTTCTATCTTAACTCAAAGAGGACCACAGACAAACCAAAGAAAGAAGGAAAGGAAAGAGGCAAAGTGTCTAAAGGAAATTGCAGCTGACATAACTATCTTGATCTCTCACTCTGCTACTAATTCAGCCAAACACCTTGCTCCTTCTCAACTTCTGACTTACAAGCCTAAACTATCTATATTTTTTATACCCTCCCTTTGAAGAAAAAAACCAACATGAATGGATTGGGCTGCAGAGTCTCTTAAAAAGGTTGTGTTTTGGTTTGGTTTGGTTTTGGTTTTTTGGTTTTTTTGTCAGCTGGTTTGTGGAAATAAAATCTGGTGAGTTAAATAAATGGAATGGGTGATCCCAATCACAGTAGTGGTCTGTTGACCTAACAGCTGGGGAATTGCTAGATGGCTAAGTTCATTCTGTTAAATGGGTATCCCAAAGACTTACCGTATGTAATCAACTATCTTTGTTATAAAATGATCATAAAATAATCATAAGAGTAACAATCACTAATAGGTATTGTTTGATTAATATATACTAGACACTGTGCTAAGTGTCATAGATATATTCCTACATTTACATTTCTTAATAATATAATTAGATGCAGGGGTGCCTGGGTGGCTCAGTCGTTAAGCGTCTGCCTTCGGCTCAGGTCATGATCCCAGGGTCCTGGGATCGAGTCCCGCATCAGGCTCCCTGCTCGGTGGGGAGTCTGCTTCTCCCTCTCCTTCTGCCTCTGCTTGTGTGCTCTCTCTCTCCTTCTCTGTCAAATAAATAAATAAAATCTTTAAAAAAATAATAATAATAATATAATTAGATGCATTAGGGCACCCTTATATCAGTATTCATTTATTGAGTCCAAATATTAAGAGAAAGTAAAAGTCACTATAACACAAAATATTCACTAATAAACTGGCCACTTGTAGAATGAGTTGCACTCAAACAAACATCATTTCCATTTAATGCCAGCATCCCAGTACAAGAACCAAAGTTTTTGTCCCTCAGTTTCTTGTTAATTGAGTCAAACATCCAGAAACACAGCGAAAACCAACAACAAATCATAATTGTAGATTTTGGAAAAGATGCAGATTTCATGAAGTTGATAAAAAAAATTCGTTGGAACACTGTTCAAATCACAGGCAAAAACATGAACAAATGAGGACTTGGCAGAATTTAGAGTAGCTAACAACTGAAAAAGCAAATCAGCAAACTCTTGGCAGGTTATGTTTTTCAAAAAAGAATGATTTAAATATCAAAAAATCTTGATCCTGCTTTAAAAGCCAAGTCTGAAGTGAAGATTGTCTATCATGCCATCATATAATTTTACCCCTCCAAAATTATGCCAAAAATTAATACCTGCTTCATTCTGTATTTATGATAAAAAATAGCTTACCTTTGCAATGTTAAACTATGAATTAAAATGAATTCATTATCAGGTAGTTTAGTTTGAATGTTTAAAGATGAATCTTCAAACTTCTTATAATTTGCTATAAAATTTATGGTATTTGAAGTATATTCATTTTAAGTGGGTTTTTTTTCCAGTATCAGTTCTGCACAGGTAAAGAGGCTCTCCTATTTTATTATTACCCATTTTCTTTTTTTTTTTTTTAAAGATTTTATTTATTTATTTCAGAGAGAGAATGAGAGACAGAGAGCATGAGAGGGAGGAGGGTCAGAGGGAGAAGCAGACTCCCTGCCGAGCAGGGAGCCCGATGCGGGACTCGATCCCGGGACTCCAGGATCATGACCTGAGCCGAAGGCAGTCGCTTAACCAACTGAGCCACCCAGGCACCCTTACCCATTTTCTTTATAGGAAAACTGAAGCTTTACATGACTCTATAACTTGACCAATAACACAGCCAGGCATCTTAGTCTGCAACATCCAGTCTCCGTCCTATAGGGCATTGCTACTAAAATTGGGATTCTAAAATCATTCTAATAAGAAGAATTTGACCATCATGGAACACTACATCAAAAACTAATGATGTAATGTATGGTGATTAACATAACATAATAAAATTAAATTTAAAAAAAAGAAGAATTTGACCAATGAAGTCAACAAAATGGAAGAGAGGAACTTTAAATCCTTGACTTTTAAAGTTGTTGAAAGTAATATGATGATATGATATAGAATAGGACCTACTAGTTTAGAATTCAATAAGAATTCATTATTTGGGGGTCAAGATGCTTCTTCTTCCTTAGAGAAAATGGATGCAATTGGCAATAAAACAGTTCTAAAAAGATGGATGGATCATTTGGTTTAAAGCAAATTTGAAAGATCTGAAAACATCTGAAACCATAAAATCATATCATCCAAGCCCAGTGTTACACTCTGTTCAAGTTTATGCACTGTGAGTATGTGATAAATTACACATTCAAATTGAAACAAATGCTGTGGGAACTCCAGATACACCTTCCATTTACAGACATCCCTGTAAGTCCCAGACTTCGCAGGCGTACATGCTAATTACAGCAGTAGTAAATTTCCTCACCATGTAAACTTCATGATAAATGGGATATGTTCTGAGCTTCAGCTTCTTTTAATTCTAGTTGCTAAAACACATGGCTTTGTCCATTCCTGATCTTTAATTTGCCTCAAATTTTTAGTTAGATAAGCATTATATTCTTGGGGGAGGAGGAAAAGAGGACACTTTTTTTTATGGCCCATCTTCAGAGTTCCCAGTGGCATAAATTAAATGTAATTTTATTAGAGGCATAAACAATAAAAACAAGAAATTTTACTGGTGAGAAAGATATACTTGAACAGGGGAAGTTAACTGCTTACCAATATCAATCTTAACTTAAGAATCAATGAAAAATATTAACCCTCTTCTTAGGAAAAGTCAGTGTAACAAAGAAACTGAAAGCAAAATAAAAATATTTTATATTCAAAATGCATTAGTAGGTAAAAATGAGACATGATCACCCATCACTGATGAGACGTGTTTAAGGTAATGTAACTTTCAAACATTTATCAGGTACAAATTATTCTTCTACATAATTTGCTTTCCTTCCTTTTAAAAATCACTGTACATTAACAGACAGAAATGTGGATGCTTATTATTTTTTACTTCTAGTTCAAAATAAAAAAATTGTGCATAATTGGTAAGGTGAATTATATGGTGACTGATGTTTAGTTGTGCCTATTAGTGAGGATGAAGTGATACCATTTAAACTAAGTGTTCAGCTATGCACTCACATGAGAGTGAAGTTAAAATATTTGATCTGAGATATTTAAAGTAAGGTTCTATGGAATGGGTTAATTAGGTTATACACAGCTATATAAATACATGGTAGCTTAAGGAAAAGTCAGAAAAGTCTTTGAGGAGATAACGTTTTAGTGATAATAATAATAATGAAAATCATAGGCACCCCACTAAGGATCTAGGGTGAATAAATTGTGAATGAATGAAGAAAGCATTTAGTCAACGGCTAACTTAAAGCCTCCAAACAAAATTGAGAAATACTTAAAGTGCATGAACACAAGATCATTGGTTGGATATTCTTACAAACATGGAAAAAAACAGAGCAACAATCCCATGAGAATATATTTGCGACTTGTCAACAGAAGTCTCTCAAAAGCCCTAACACTGCAGAAAATGGCCTGTAGCATCTGGCCATATCTTATCAGCTTGGGAATACATCTGGGCAAATCACTGTCACCATTTTTTGTAGAAGCTGGAATAATCCTCTATTCAACTAGAGACTGGAGTGCTGGCCACAATCATAGTCACCTCATTTCTAAGACTTAACTGAAGGAATGTGTGCGTTAAGGTACAAACAGCCACTATAACAAATGTCACTCTACGCTATCGCATGTTCAAACAAATTACCTGACTTCTAAAACCCACTATCTATGCTGAATATCCATCCCCATGTTGTGCAGCAGAAAGGAATTTATAGTATGTTTATAAAAAGTTTCAGATAATATTAAGTTGAGTGGGTTAAATGCAGACAAAAACAAAGTAATTGCTAGTTATCAGAAAAGAATAATTAAGAAAAAATAAGGAAAAAAAAGTCTAAAGAGTCACAAGGGAGACAAATTAAATGTGTTATCTTTTTCCTTAGCCCTGAACTGTCATATAATGCTTACACATAAGATAGATAGGAACTAGAAAGTATCAACAAAATCAACATGAGTCAAATCTTAATTAACAGCATTTCGGGGTCTTATATTGCCAAAAAAAAAAAAAAGGGAAACAGGAGAATCTTGGAAGTACCTTAGGAATAATAAGAAATAATTTAAAATATGCTAAGTCCTTTGAAACATTTTAGATAGAGTCTTACCTCCCATTTATTTCAGAGTAATATAAAGTGAAATATTTGTTTATTGGTTTTAAATAGAATGGAAATCTTTATAACCCTTTTATGGGAGGATGATATCAAACCCCGTATAACTACAATAAGATACCACTTCATACCCATCAAGAGGACTATAATCAAAAAGATGAACAATGGCAAGTGTTGGTAAGGATGTAGAGAAATTGGAACTCTTATACATAGCTCATGGGAACATGAAATAGTGCGGTCACGTTAGAAGACAGTTGGCAGTTCCTCAAAGAACATAGAATTATATGCCCCAGTAATTCCATCCCTAACATTTACCCAAGAGAATTGAAAACATATGTCCACCCACAGAAAAATTTGTACATGAATGTTCATAGAAAGATTATTCATAATAGCTAAAAAGTGGAAAACCCAAATATCCATCAATTGAAGAATGGATAAACAAAATATGGTATATCTATACAATGGAATATTATTCAGTCATAAAGAGTAATAAAACATGCTACCACATGGATGAAACTTAAAAATATGATACCACATGAAAGAAGCCAGGCATAAAAAGCCATATATTACATAATTCCATTTATATTAAATGTCCAGATTAGGCAAACCAATAGAGGTGGAAAGCAGATTAGTTGACCTGGAGAGGGGGTGGGGATGGGGAATAACTGCTAATGGGGGTCAGAATTTTTTGGGGGGATAATGAAAATGTTCTGGAACTGGAAATGTTCTGGAATCAGATAGTGGTGATGGTTATACAACTTTGTAAATATATTAAAAACTACTGAATTGTACACTTTAAAAGGGTGAATTTTATGGTATGGGGGTTATAGTTCAATATTAAAAAAACAAGTGTATAAGTGATTAACTCATATTAGGAAACTAGTTATGTTTTAGAAAAAATAAGTTTTGTCTTATAATCTAAACTTCTGCAGTTTAAAAATGTTCATTATATGATAGTGCATATCAGCTATTCCCTGTTCTTTACAAAAGATGAAATAAAAATTAAAAAACTAAAATTATAGGATTAATAATACATGGTCTCTGCCTTCATAGATTGCCCTGTACATTGAAGTAGACAGACATACAGACAAATAATTACACTATGTGAAATACATGGAAAAAAATAAGATATCTATACAAGGTATAATAACACAGAAGAGAGAAGGCCTAATTATGGGTAGTGTCACGGCTTAAGGGGCTTCAAAGACAGTATAAGTTGATCTGTTATTGATGGATTGATTGATTTTTTTAAGAGAGAGAGCACGTGAGCAGGGAGAGGACTATAAGGAGGAGGAGAGGAAGAGGGAAAGAATCCCAAGCAGACTTCGCACTGAGCACGAGCCCCATGTGGGGCTCAATCTCATGACCCTGAGATCATGACCTGAGCAGAAACCAAGTCTAATGCTCAACCGACTGTGCCACCCAGGTGCCCCAAGTTGATCTGAGTCTTGATGGAAGATGGGCATCCACCCTATATGCAGGGTGTGAAACATATGCAGAGACAAAAGGTCAGAAAAACCATGTCCACTTCACAGATCTACAAGTCATTCTGTTGGGCCAGAAATGTCAAGTCTTTGCAGAAGAGCTGATGAGGTTCACATGTTTTATTCTTACAAGGGATGATACTGTGAGCTTTTCTCTGTGGGAGATGGAGAACCATCAGAAATGATATTTCAGAGCAGTGAAATATTCAGATTTCAATTTAGGTAGATGATACTGGCAGCAAAGTGGGCAAGAGATGGAGGAATACAAGAATGGAAGCGCAGAGATCCTTAGAGAAAAAATGCTTGTGGTGTGTTAGGTGATGAAGCACTATTAGTAGGAATAGAGCTAAGGGGACCAGTTACAGGGATACTTAGAAAGGCCTGGTAAGCTAAAAGAAGAGGAAGAATTGAGAATGACTCAGGTCTGGCTTAGGCAGGAAGGGCATCAGCGTTTGTGTTGTTTGCTTTCCTAACACAATTGCATTTAAATTGTATTGTTGAATTTGAAGTGTTTGTTCTAGGTATAGAAATCTAGTGTGTAGAATTTTGAGTTTGCAGCTTTGGGGAGAAAGTATCTGGAGGTAGTGGGGACATATATCTGGGGGGTCCTTAGCACATATCTGAAGTATTGGGAATGGATAAAACTGAACAAGAAGAACTGGTAGAAAAAAAAAAAGAAGAAGAAGAAGGCAAAGACCAGAAACCATTAGAAGCCTAGATTATGGATAAGCCAGAATAGGGTCTGGCACATATTGCTTAATAAGTATTTGTCAGATAAATGGACAAATGAACATCATGTTTGATCCCAAGGGTAGCAGGAAGAACGAGGGGATAAATATGGAATCAAGAAAGAAGGGTGCCATAGAATCTTCTTTTCCAGTTGTATGTCACAATTAGAAATAAAATCAGTCTTGTTCTCCATTGATGGGCATATAATTTTGGAAGTTTTCAGCTCAGAAATGAGAATGCTGAAGA
The DNA here is from genome assembly GCF_054177405.1 of Leptonychotes weddellii. Classification (NCBI taxonomy): domain Eukaryota; kingdom Metazoa; phylum Chordata; class Mammalia; order Carnivora; family Phocidae; genus Leptonychotes; species Leptonychotes weddellii. The sequence continues at coordinate 88,662,638 of NC_138370.1, forward strand.
CACAAGCAAGAATAAATGGGGGCTGAAGACTGATCCTAGTTGGGAAAAGGAGGCAAATCCAGCAACTAAGAGAGACAAGCAAGCAGCGAGTGAGATGGGGTATCAGACAGTTGTCTTGGAAACACAGTGAGGAACATGGAGAAGGGATCATCACCTGTGCCAAATGCTGCTGGTAAGTCAAGTTGGATGAGGACTGAGAATTTTATACTGGTTACACCATAGATGTCATTTGTGCCCCTAACAAGCACTCTTCTCAGGGATGGAAATGGAATAAAGCATAACTGCCATGTGTTCAAGAGACAGTGCTGTGGAGGAGAAAAAGAAGTGGGTTTGGGTGAAAGATCCAAGTAGAGAGGGAGGAAATGAAGAAGACAGAATCAGGGATGGAGCTCCACAAAAAGGAGCAGAGAAATAAGCAGAACTCTAGTGGGATGTAGAGTCTAGAGAAGGCTTTTTTAATAAAAAAAGGATGAAAGATATTACAGCATGCTTTTATGCTGATGGGAATAATTTACTGCAGAAGAAGGGATGATGCAGAAGAGAGAAAGTATCCACAGAGCCTCATGGAGTGTGAAGGAGGAACAGTATCTGGCATGCAAGTGAAGAGATAAGAGCCGTGTTCCTGCAGGAAGAGCAGAGGATGTGGGTCCAGATGTAGCAACGTTGATAGATTACATGGAATTTAATTTAATTTTGCAGATAAGAAAAAAGAGTAATGAATAACTTCCCAAGAACCAGGAAGCCAGCATCGTTAAGCTAATTTCTGTCTAAAATTTAATGTGACATACGTTAAGTGTTGGTCTAAATGGGATATAGCATCATTACTTTAAAATAATACTGTTATTTTTGTCAATTTGTCTCTCAGGAAATGTAAGAATAAAATGGTACAAAAGTTTGAATACGGGAGGTCATTGGTTTTTACGTACCAAATAATATGAAAGTAATTACATTTGAATCTATGTAAAGGAAATTTTAACACAACCGGAAGACTTCTAGGATCACTTGACTAGCTTAACATTAAACAGGAAGCCATCAATAGCAATATTTACTTTAGGAATACATATCCAACTCAAACAAGCTCAAAGGGGTACATTTCCTTGCAAAAAAAACAGAAAATGAATGGCATAATAGCTGTCCTCCCAGCAATGGTATACTTAGAACACTTTTGAAGAATTTCTTTTACTTAGGGGGCATTCAAAAATCCTTTATCATTGAATACATGAATGGATGAATAAACCTGGAAGAAACAGTGAGGAGCTTTCTAGAGCCTATGAATAGTTGAACTATTCTTCTATTCATGACTTATGTCCCCTTCTAGAACATTGCCTATTTGGGACCTAAAGCAACAACAACAAAACAAAACAAAAATCAATCACTAATCAATCGGTTAGTTTTTGTAGAAAAAAATACCATAAGGGATACTTTTACAGAATAGAGTCAGGTTTTTACTGGATATTGGAAAAAAGCTTGAGCAGGCAAGGTGAGAAAGATTTCCAAAGGCATTAGGAAATATTATTTTCTAAATGTAACTCTCAATGACTGTTTGAGTGATAATCATTATCACTATCCCTGTTTTGCCATTTGTTTTACAACTAGATTTTTTTTTATAGTTAGTGATTAGGTTTTCTTTCCTGTAAATAAAGCAGTTAAGATACTGTCTCAACTATTAGTTCATTTTCCAGTTGGAAAATAGTTACTATATGATCAGTTGGGGACAATACTGTGATTTTATGTGAACAAATTCTGAGCAACAAAGCAGATATCCTGCTATTTATTCAATTTTTTAAAAAACAATAGAATTAGTTTTTTGCATAATACATAAATACAAAGCAAATGCAAAATACAAAGAAGAAATATCTCTGAGACTCCAGAAGTCAATCCCCTAGCTTACACAAGAGCTGGGTTTGTTTTAACCCCTTTACTCCAAATAAATGTGCCATAAATACTAGGAAGGAAAACAAGAAACTTAAAAAAATAATCTCTCTTTACAGGAAAAGTAAATGCTGTTTTTTTAACAGTTTATAATTTGATTGTAGGCCATAAATAACCATTTAACAAATACAATCATTTAAGATTTCAAAGTAAATTTGGGCCTCATTTTATACTCAAGAGCATATTTATTCAAGTCACAAGCATACTTTTGAAATTTGAGTGTGACTAAAATGATAATTCATAAGTTGCTAATTATTCTTCCCTTCTAGGTCTTTAAACCAAATGGACACATTATTTTAGGTGAATTGTTTGCGGTAGTCTCAATTTGAAACCCTGCATTGATAGTTCTGTGATAATTTAAATTCAGAATGGTTTTTAAAAATTATGTATACCTCTATCATCTACTCAAGTGTCAAATGTTCTTTTTCTGGTAAGAAGCAGCATTACAACTTGAAACAAATTGTAATGGCTCTGATTCTAACGATTCTCTTTAAATGTGCCTAAAAAATAATTTATGACCTTTTCTTAATTTGCTGGATTTTAAAAACGTGTTAAGTTTTTTTTATTCAAATCATTTTGCGTGGTGTTAAAAATATGCAAAAGTTCTACAGCACTCCGTACCTAAATTACATACCCGTCTTCACTCTTCACTGTCCTTTGCCAGGTAAATTATTACTTGGGCTTCTTGCTATCACAGGAAATGTATAATTTCACAAAACACACAATGTACAGTGTCAGGGAACTAAAACTTGATGACTTCAGATGAACGGTCATACTAGAATTGGCGACTTTTTTTTAACTAATGGAGTCTTGAGGGGCTGAGTATATGGCTGTGCAGGCCTCTAAGTATAGACTTCCGGGTTTGCAACAGTCTCATTTTGATCCCATGAGCAAGGACTGTCTTTTTTACTGCTTTTATTGACTCAAACCAAAATTATATTTATAGCAGAACTGTTGATGAGAATAAAATGTTGATGGCTTATAGATCGGCATACTTTCAGCTGTAAATGACAGAAAACCCAACTCAAACTAGTTAAGCAATCAGATACTTACGGGCACAATTAACTTGGAGAGAAGGAGGTGAGGCCTTCGAGGGGACAATCCTGCAGCACTAGAGGTCTTTTCCAGCTCTAAATAGAAGCTTCCGGGCGCCTGGGTGGCTCAGTTGGTTGAGCGACTGCCTTCGGCTCAGGTCATGATCCTGGAGTCCCGGGATCGAGTCCCGCATCGGGCTCCCTGCTCAGCGGGGGGGGTCTGCTTCTCCCTCTGACCCTCTTCCCGCTCGTGCTCTTTGTCTCTCATTCTCTCTCTCTCAAATAAATAAATAAAATCTTTAAAAAAATAAAAATAAATAAATAAAAAATAAATAAATAAATAGAAGCTTCCTCTTCAGAGGACTAGCACAGTAGCAAAATCGCTGCAGAAGAATGATGGTAATGTCTAGAGGAGCGTCACTCTGGAAATCTCTCTCATTGTGATGATGGGTCTTTCTTAGATGCCCCTTGAGAACCTCTCCTCACATTAATTGGATCACAGGTCATCTCCAGCACCCATGGCTTGTTTTAGGGATATGGCATTAGCCTGAAAAGTAACAGAGCCACCCCTGGGGTGAGTAGTGAGCTCAGGTTCTCCGGAAGCCCATGGGAGGTGTGAGGAAGAGGAAGACGCTTGAATAAGGTCTGGGTACTATTGGAAAGAAGAGAGAAATGGATGCTCGTGGGCAGCAGAAATGTCTATTTCAAATGGTGATGGGTGATCATATATAAAATATAACCCATCCAAAAATCAAAACCAAATAAAAACGTTGAAAGGGCACTACTCTTCCATAGGTAAAGAATGTTTATTTTGTAGTTTTAGAATTATTTAGAATTATTCAGTCAAGAGACTTTTTGCAATCCTGTCTTTCAAATTCATGGTGTGTTTCAACCTTTTTGCCAAAAGGAGTTATATACCAGGTTGGTCATTCTGTAGCTCCTATTTTTAAAATCAGGCTGTAACTTTGGAAATGGTATCAAACATTTTCTTTCCCATTTGTAACTGTGCATTTCAGATCATGTTTTTGCTAACCTTTCATTCAACCAAACTTTAATGAGCACTTCCCAATTTAAAGCACCGTGCTAGGTGCTCTTTATCCATCTATCATAAGCTATTGGTATATGTACAGTTTAGGGAATTGGTGAAGGAGGTAAAGTTTATGGGGGATATACTGGGCTAGCTGCTGATAGAATTTGTTTGGAGTGATTATTTGAAACAAAATAAGAGATATGTAAACTGTTGTTATATTACAGCTTATATTTATATCTTGATTTTGTTGCTAGACTAAATGCATTCAAGCATCCTACTAACATTCATGTTTCACTCGCCACTCATTTAGAGATCCCTCTTTTATAGCCACCTGGAAGAAATTCCTAAACCCTATGCACATATTTCCTCATTTATAAAATAGAAATAAAATCTGCACTGAATTGTGGGAAGATTTAAATGAGATGAGCTATGTAAAATCATAATGTGTGATATAAAGTAGACCCTCCATAAAGGTTAAGCAACTTTTAGAAAATGTTCATTGATGGAATCTCCCAATTAAAGAGGCTGATGTTATAAGAAGATGAGGCATATAAATGCAATTCCTTTAATTTTATAGAATCGCAAGATTATTTGTTTTTAGAGCAAGAATAAAGAATATAGAAAATGGAAAAAACAGGAATATAGAAATTGGTATAGTTTAGTTTCAAATTCCCAAAAATACATAAGGAGGAAACTAGAAATTTTTTTTGCTTTTTAGTTTTTCAACAGAACACAAACATGTATATCCAGTGTGATCTGCTCCATAAACCTAGAGAATAAAAATTTATGCATATCTCTTGTTTTGTTCCAATTAATCCAATCAGTAAAAACAAAACATTAGCGGAGAGCCCAGTATATCCCTTTAAATTCCACCACTTCTCCCCAGAATTTCTTTATCCAATAAGTTACTAAATAATGTGTGATTTCAAATCATGAAAGGCATGATTTGAACATGAAACTCAAAACTTGCCATTCCCATGGTCTATCCTGAGTCTCTTCTATTTGCTGCTGGGCCTCACTGAAACTCAGGCATCAAGATACTCTTTATAATTCTCTGCTTGGGTTCAAGGCTGTCTACTTTTTGAAGGACAAACTGCTATGTAGGTTAAACTACTTCACTTGGCACCCAGGTTGAGAGTGCCATGAGCTATAGTAAGTAACATGCCTACCTCAAAAGTTTTGCTGACCTTATATTTTTATCTTGGCTCACCCCTGAACAACCAAAAAAAAAAAAAAAAAGCTTGATCAAGTCTAATAGTCCTAACTCAGAAAATAGTCAATCATAAAACAATGAGAAGCAACATTTTCCGTTATCTAATGTGAGTATTTATTCATTTGCAACTTTACTGGAAAGTACCCAGAATATTGGGTTGAACTATATGAAATTGCCAATTTTTCCTATTTTTTAACCTACAAAATGGTAGTCTCATATGATACACCATAATATAAAGTCTGTTAATGGTGACACTACAAATTCCAGCAGCATTCATCTGAAGTTCTATAAGGGACAACTGGTGACCCTCCAAAACATACTCTTCACTCCCCACCATCTACCACCAGTCATACTTTGATGTGTTGGATATCTTCTGTTTGTCTCTCCAGGCTCATTCTCTACCTTTCTCACCATCACTCTACTCTGTGGTCCTGGGAAGCTGGACTATATGAACTGGTCTGGCCATATGGCATCGAGTTGGGTTAGATAAGCAGAAGATCAGAGGGCAGGAGGACAATGAGACAGGAGTATTTATTCACCCTCTTTCTCCTCCACCAACTCATCCTTGGTTATCTGCATTCCTTCCTAAAGGCCATAGCTCTTGTCAGACACTCTACAAATAGCTCCCCTCAGGGTTCTGGTAACTTCTCCCCTTCTTTCAGTCCTGGGAGAGATAATGGCTCTCTGCTGTTGCTAGTCCTGAGGTTCTACATAATTCCTTATTTTTTATTTCTTTAAACACTCCTCACATTTTTATAATAATCCCTTTACCCCTTTTGAGCTTGCCCTCTGCTTTCTTCAGAAAGCCTGGCTGAAACAAACAATCATTTAAGCTAGGTTTTCCAAAATATTAACTCCCACACATGAAACCATGTTTCATTTGTGAGAGCATTTCCTCTCAGCACCCCTGGAACCAGATGGAGGGTGAACAGTATTTCAGGCTGCAAACACAGCCAGGCCCACACGGGACTGAATGACTCTTCAGATGATTCCAACCCCAGCCTCCATGTCTTCCACCTGAGACTCCAGATATGGCAGATTAGAGATGCTGTTGGCCCCTCTCTGAATCCCTGACCCACAGAAACTGTAAGACATAAACACCTAGCGTTGCTCTAACCCACTGCATTTTGAGGTGATTTGGTACACAGAGGCGGATAACTACTACACTTGTCCTCTCTGGTATTTGTGCTCTCAGAAGCTCCCAGTCTGTTTCTCTTGCTCACTCTCCATCATCTCTTGATGCCTGTGGGAAGAGGCGGCCCCGACAATCACGGAGCCTAGTCACACAGCAGACCACCCCAGGCATCTCATTTCTCCTGTTTCTAAGCCTTTCCTGGCAAGACTTAACAGTGTAACACAGGGGTAAAGAGCACACACTCTACAGCCGAACGTTGTGGTTTCCAGTGGTAGTTCTAGTTCACTAGCTGTGAGCCCTTGGGCCAGTTAGGGAACTTCGACATCCCCTGGTTTCTTCCTCTGTAAAATAGTGATAATAACACAGGGCTGATAGGGTTATTAGGAGAGTTAAATGAGTCATTATTTGTAAAGGTCTTAGAAGAGTGTCTGGAGGAGCACATGGGTGGCTCAGTTGGTTAAGTGTCTGCCTTCAGCTCAAGCCATGATCTCAGGGTTCTGGGATCGATCCCGGGGTGGGGCTCCCTGCTCAGTGGGGAGTGTGTTTCTCCCTCTGCCCCTCCCACCTGCTCATGTGTACGTGCTCTCTCTCTCTCTCAAGTAAATAAAATCTTAAAAAAAAAAGAAGAAGAAGAAGAGTGCCTGGAATATAGAAAGTGTAATATATAAATGCTTGTTAAATAAAATAATGCAGTGTGCTAGAGAATAACCACTTCCCTCCCAAAGCAAAAGGGTAAGACTTACTGAATCCAGAAAACCTTAAGGATGGCCTTAGAAACTTAGTCTTTTCTAAACTATTTCATTAAGGGTAGCATACTAATTACTTGATATAAGTATATAAACATACCGTTTTGCTAGGCAAATTTTTCTGTGGCTATCTGAAGTATAATTCTGAATCTCCTTCCATAGGCTGTAGCTTTCTCCCCTGCTCCTCAATATGTCTTGAGACAATGTATAGCAGGTCTGGCACGTGAGCTGAGATTCCAACAGGAAACAGACGACACCCTTAAACTGGGTAATTCAGGAGAGTTTAATTAAGGGACTATTTTTTAAATGTGAGCAAGATTTAAGAAAGCCAAGAACAATGGCTAGTAGAGCTAGCGATAGCAGGGACCCATTACCTCCGATAGGCTAGAAGGCATGAGTAGCTATATGGAGAGGGCTGCCTTGAAGAGACTCTGCAGAGGAACACAGCCAACCAGTGATGACACAGCTGGGAGGTTACCAGGTGTCTGGTTATTTACTGCAGTGTAACAACACACCCCCAAACTTACATAAAACAATAATGATGTGTTATGCTCACCATTTCGTGGGCCAGGAACCCTGGCAGGGCATAGCAGAGATAGATTATTTTTGCTTCACAATGCCTGGAGCCTCAGCCTCGGCAAGGGTGGCTTGAACAGCTGGAAATGTCTGGAACAGCTCAGCGGGGGTCAGATGTTTGGGGTCTCAGTTCTGCTATTGGCTGGGTTTCTTGATTCTTCACATACTGTATCTACTGGGGTTGCAATGTCCTCCAAGTTGGTGTTTTCACTCACATATCTGCCTGGAAAAGCGGGAACATCTGGGCAATGGCTGGCATTGCTCTTTCTCCATAGGGTCTCTCCCTATGCAATCCCAGTTTATCAGATTTCTTACACTGTATCTCAGAGCTCCAAGAGTGAATGCTCCAGGAGACCTGGGGAGATGGGAGCTCCAAGACTTCTTATAATGACCTAGCCTCAGAAGTCCCAAAATGTCACTGCCCTGCATTCAGTTGTTTAAGCAAATCACTTGGGCCAGTCCCAATGAAAGGAGAGAGGAGAATGGGACTCTACCGTTCAGTGGGAGAAGTAGCAAAAAATTTGCCACCATGTTTAGTCCATTGTATCAGGTTAATAAAAATTCTGAGCTCATTCTCCTCTACCCCCTCATTTGTTACTGATGCTCCCCCTTAAACAAGGCAACCACTAGCCAGAGGGCAAAGGACCTTGCTGATGTAGTTTTTATAGGTCAGCTTCCCAGGAACACAGATCTGGAGGGACAATCAGAAGATATTCAGTATGCCCAGTGACTCTCCAAATGCTCACTGCTTCCTCTAGGGCTTTTAAGCACTGTGCCAGAGTTATGTAGGGGTATGTTCTTGAGGACATAGGCATGATCATGAGGACACAGAGAATGGTGTAAGCCCTCCGTTGCCTACATTTGTAACTCCCACTATGGTACCTTTTACAATTGCAGTTTTAATCAGTGTTCAAATAGAGTTTTCACTTGGACTAAAATTTCATTTCCAGAATACTCCTTCCATTCCTGGTACATCAATTTTTCAAAGCCTACAGGAAAAATGGCTTTATCTTTGGTTGGAAACCCCTCATTGAAATATTCTTGCAAGTGATTCTTACACTAGGGCGGCTGGGGACATGTCAGTATGTGCTAGTATGCTGAGGCTTGGGGTGCAGTGCGTTTACACCCCAAGAGTCCAGCAACATTAGACCTGTGCCTGTCCTTGTCCATCACAAAGTTTGCTTTTTTAAAACAATTTTTGGTGGGTAGAGGGCAGGGAATGGTAGAGTCTCAGGTGAAGGCTTAAAAATCATACCCTATATCCTCTTTACTTTTTCGTTTATCTTGGAAATCCAATAGTTAATACCTTCTTCAGCAAAGACTAGTAAAGTAGCATTTGCCTTGTATTTCTTCCAGAAACTCCTGCTAACCATTGCATATCTGTCCAGTGATTTTCAAACATTTTGCAGTCTCATTTTAAACTGAGTCTCATCACTGTTTTCTGAATTCCGCAAATCAGGAAAAGCTTGTTTCACTTGAACTAGCCACATATTTCTGATGACAGGTGATGTAGGACACATTCATATCAGGACTCCATGACTGGCTGAAAAGAGAGAATTACAAAATGAATTAGTAACCCCAAAAAGAGAGAGCTGATTTCAGAGGATAGATTTTCAGTAAGTTTTGGATAACGTGCTGGATTTGGGAGAAAGGAGTCTGATGGGAAGATGAAGCTAGAAGTCCCTTCATATAGTTATTCTCTCAGTAAGAATTATTAGAAGAGCTCAGAGTGCCTGGTGTAAGAATTAGTAAGAGCTCAGAGTGCCTGGGTGGCTCAGTCGGCTAAGTGTCTGACTCTTGCTTTCAGCTCAGGTCATGATCTCAGGGTTGTGGAATCGAGCCCCATGTCGGGCTCCCTGCTCAACAGGGAGTCTGCTTGAGATTCTCTTGCTCCATCTCCCTCTACCCCACCCCTGGCTCTCTCTCTCTCTCAAATAAATAAACAAATATTTTTTTAAAAAAAGAACTATTGAGCTCTATGTGCTCTACTGCGTATTTATTATATCACTTAATAGTCACAACAACACTATGTGGGTTGCTGTTAGTCCTGTTGCAGGTAAGGAAACTGAGGCATGCAGGGAGTAGCTGAGTAAATTGCCTGGGGTCAGGCAGCTAGCAAATGTAAAAGATAATACAAATTTCCAATCTAGAGAACAAAAATCAGTCCTATTACTTTATAATCATTTCTCATTTTACAAAAAAAAAAAAAATGTATTTCCCACCGGACCATAGGAGGAGTGATTTTGGCTGTTTAAAATATACAAAGAAACAAATTCCCTCTTATCAGAAAATAAACAAACCAAAATATTGTCACTAGTGAAGAGATACAAGAAGACTAATGCAGACTCTGAGAGCATTCCAAGGAGAAATTTACCAAAATGTTTTTAGCAATGGCAGCACAGTTTATAAAAATATATAGCCTTCCAAGGTCACTACTGCAAAGAGAAAATCACTGGCACTGATAAATTCTAGAGTTTTAAAACATTACTGAAACGTTTGTCAGATCCCTAGCCCTAATATAAAAGAGATTATGCGGCCCTGACTTTCATGCTGGAATAGCTTGTGCGAAGCTTCTAATTGATGCACTCAGTGATTTCATCAGCAGAGAAGAATGAAAACAAATGAACTTGAAGGAATTGGGGCCTGTTCTATGAATGTAGTTTCTTCTTTCTATTGATTTATTGATTAAGCATCTTGGGACTGCAATTATTTAAAGAACATTTTCTGTGAGCCTAGCTGGAAAATTTTATCCTGGAGCTTTTAGATTTGAATGGTGGCAAGTTATTCCATTTCAATATATTGCTAATTTCCCTGTAAGAAAAGAATGGGAAAACTGAATCACTGTGACTATCTGTAAAGAATGAACTTCTAGTTTAGATTTCTATACAGCCTTTGTTGATTTGAAAAATGTAGCATTTTCAATGCATGGATTGAATTTGAGTGAAAAATTTTGCACAATTTATAATATACCTAATTTTGAGTTTTGTTAAATTGATTTTATTAAATTATAAAATGTTGATTAAAAAAAAGAATTAGTTCAAAGAAGTTTACCTAAAAGCTACTCCTAAAAGATGAAAATTATCACCATTCATGAGGTTCCTTCTTTTTCTCTGGCTTGATAATTAAATCACACTTTTCCTTACATACTTGGGAGAAGGCAAGCTCCACAATGGTGTCTACAAAAAGACATGAGATTTTTAAAATGGGACTGTCCACATCAACTGAAAATTTTTTACCTATAATTTATATTTTTTTAAAAGACAAGTGATTCTCTAGACTAGAAATTCAAGATCAATAAATCTGTTTCTCTAGATTTTCTTTTAAAAATACACATTTTTGTTCCTTTAACTTTTAAAGAGTCTATTTTAAACGACCTACTTTTAAACTGGTTTTTAGTTAAGTGTGTCACACCTGGATGTAGTTGACTTAAAAGTGTTTCAGTCCTTGCTATTTCTTTCTAAACTAATTATTTTATTTTTAGTCATTCTGACTAGTGCAAGATATTTTCTCTAGAGAATGGAATCTCTCTTTTAATAGGAAAGTGGATGAGAAGAGCATAGATATGTTCTGGGTCTGAGTGTTTATGATATATGTTACGTTTCTGTGAGCGGTTAATATTATTTATCAATGAAAACCATATAATTGCTCTGTTTAACATACTCTCCATATGCAGGTGAAAGGGCAGTGAGGAACCTGGAGAGCCCTTGAGGTCAATCTGTCTCTGATACAGGACTTCAAAGCATTATCAACAGATGGTTGTCCACCCCATTTGTAAAAGTCTCTAGGGAAAAATTCCACAGTTGTTTTTCATCATAAATCCATCTGTATCGCATCCCTCTGTCAGGAAGGCGTGTCTAGTATCTGTCCAAAATCCCTCCTGTTTTCATGGACGTCCATTTCCTCTGTGTGTGACCTTCACTGATACAAAAAACAGCTGCTCACCATTTTCTATGTAATGTCTTTTTACATGGATCAGACTTTGTATGTCAAACTGAATTCCGGGGTGCCACAAGAGACTTGGGTAGAAAACCCTATGTTTGATTTGGGAAAGAAAATTCTCTGTACTGATGGGAATAATTGCACCATTATACAGCTTTATTATTCATAAGCTGGCTTAGTCTTTGAAATGGAAAATTATGATCTAATTTAAATTCACACATTTAAGATATTAAGCTGATCCCTGCTGTGCAACAGCTTGAAGCATGTATTCCAACACTGTCCTCAGAAAACTATTTCACATGAGCCCAGGGCTGCTAAGAGTAAAAGGTGATTTTATTAAGTGTGATAAGACTTCCAAAGACCATGAAAAGAAATAACCCTTCCTCAAAGATCAATTGCTAACATATTTACATACAATACACAAAAGTACTGCCAAAGTAATTTAAGAAAACTTTTTTTTTCAAACTGCCCCCACAAATATCTACTGGACACATGCTACATCGCACTCACTATGCTTTATGACAGTGTTATTCTAGAAGGATTCCTGAGGTGGCCTCCATGGATCCTTCTCCTGGTGTTCACACCCTGTTGTGATTCCCCTCCCCTTGTGTGAAGGCAGAAGCTTGACTTGTTCCCAACAAACAGAATATGGCAAAGGTGATGGGATGTATGTAATTATGTGTATGTGACTGCATGGTTATGTACATAAGATTATAGTCCCGTATCGCTGGGGTCTCTCTCCCTTGCTAGCTCCAAGGAAGCAGGCAGTCATGGTGGGATAATGAAGGCAAGGAAATGAAGGCGGCTTCTTGAGGCAAAGGGGGGCTCCCAGCCAACAGCCTGTTAGGGTCTCTAGTCAGAACTCAGCAAGAAAAAGAATCCCTCGGTTCTACAACCACAAAGAATTGGATTCTGCCAACAGCCTGAGTGCACTTGGAAGCAGATCCTTCTCCCACTGACCCTCAGATGAGGCAGCTCTGGCTTCCCCCCCGGTTGCCTTGTGAGACCTCCCCTGAGCAGAAGACACTGTTTAGCGGAGCCTAGACCCCTTATTCACAAAAACTGGGAGATGACAAATGTGTGTTGCTTCAAGCCACTAAAATTGTGGTAATATTGTTACAAAGTAGTAAATAACTAGGTCCTCAGTCTTTCTTTGTCTTTCTTGACCTTGAAGTCTTGGAAGCATACGGGCCAGTTATTTTGTACAAAGCGCCTCAAACTGGGTGTGTTTGTTTGGAAATCCCTCAATCCGATCCTCAGGATTAGATTTAGATTCAGGAATAACATAGAAGTGATTTTGTGTCCTTCTCAGAATATCCTATTTAGAGGTTTATATGCTTGGTTTGTCCCAATATAAGTGATATTAAATTGATCACTTGGTTAGAAAGGTATCCGTAAGTTCTCTCCATTGTAAAGATACTATTTCCCCATGATGACTAATAAAAAACTTATGAGGAGATACTCCATTCATCATCAAACTCTCACTGATTAGTTTTAGTAACCATTAATGATTCTCTTACTACATAATTCCTTTTGTATTCATTAGTTAGCATTCTACTGTAAGGAACATTCTCTTCTTTCCTATTTACTTACTTATCTAGTGATTTATTTATACCAGAGTGAAATTACAGTTTCTTATTTTAGTCAGCTGTTAAAATTTGTTACTATTATGTATCCCAATTTTGATATTTAAATTGCTCTAGATTTGTCCATTGGAAGCTCCCTGCAGATATATCCTCTGTCCTTCTGATATATTGCCATCTTTTCAAGCCTTTCTAATTTTCTAGCAAAACAAGATTTTCCAGGCTTATCTAATACTTTCTGTGTCCTAGACCTGGAATTTTTTCTCCACAGACTTCTGATTCCTTTTAAAGTGAAGAATGGTTTTTAGAAACCAAAATCTGGGTACTAACTGTACTCATTGCTACTGGAATGTCATAGCTTCTAGTACTTCTCAGTGACAGAGCTGAAGTAGATACAGAGATATATCCAACAAAATATGTGTAAGACAAATATACTAAAAACTACATTACTGGGAGAAATTTTAAAAGAGTGGAATAAATGGATAAATCCACTATGTTCATGGATTATAAGACTCATTATTATTAAGTTGTCAATTATGAAAATGTCTTAGCATCTTACAAGGCTGCAAGTCTATATATTGGCTGGGATTGTGGTCACATCTGGGGCTCGAATGGGGAAATATCGACTTCTGCACTCACACAGGTTGTTAGCAGAATTTAGTTCCTTGTATTTGTAAGACTGAGGGATTCATTCTCTTGCTGACAGGAACTCCTTGTAGGCTGTCAGCTGGAGGGTACCCACAGCTCTTAGAAACTGCCTGCATTTCTTCATCATGTGGGATTTCTCCCCGTGATACAACTCACACCCACACACAACCCCACATATTTAATTTTTAACCTCCAATTCCATTTCAACACCACAATGTACCTTCTAGTCTTCCCCCTTCAATAGTGAGGAAACTGGATCCCATTATAAGTGCAAATATATTAATTTTCTCAAGCCTGGAATACACTGGAAGGTTGCAAAGGGGACAGAATATACTGTATGGGATTTGAATTTAAAAAAAGCAGGTCAGTCACTGATATGAGGAATTCTTAATCGCAGGGCACAAACTGAGGGTTGCTGGAGTGGGGGGCGGGGTGGGAGGGATGGGGTGACTGGGTAATAGACACTGGGGAGGGTATGTGCTCTGGTAAGCGCTGTGAATGGTGCAAGACTGTTGAATCTCAGATCTGTACCTCTGAAACAAATAATGCAATATATGTTAAGAAAAAAAAAAAAGGAAGAAGAAGAAGGTAGCAGGAGGGGAAGAATGAAGGGGGGGAAATCGGAGGGGTAGACGAACCATGAGAGACGATGGACTCTGAAAAACAAACTGAGGGTTCTAGAGGGGAGGGGGGTGGGAGGATGGGTTAGTCTGGTGATGGGTATTGAGGAGGGCACATTCTGCATGGAGCACTGGGTGTTATGCACAAACGATGAATCATGGAACACTACATCTAAAACTAATGATAGAATGTATGGGGATTAACATAAGAATAAAAAAATTTAAAAAAAAAAAGCAGGTCAGGAAAGATTTCATGACTCCTGTAATTCACATTCCTTTTTTTGAGAATTTGATCATCATTGATTTATTTTTTTCTAGTTGTATGATCAAAACCTCAACAGTAGAGGTAGGTAGAAGTCAAGTCATGCAGAACTTTGTAAGCCACATTAGAGAGTTTGGGTTTTATTCTAGTACGATGGGAATTGGAGGCCTTTCTGTTAGGCCTCCATTGTGCATTTGTTTGTTGTAAATAGCATTAACAGCATTTTTAAAGTTATTTCCTGATAATGTTTATTATTTACTCAATCTTAACTCATTCTAAAACAAGATTGGAGATGCTTAGGGCAATCCATACCAGTAAGTTAAAACATTAAAAAATCTATCAGATAGGGATAAAAAATAAAATGGAGCTGGGAAACAAGAGGTCAGGGTGAGGTCACCTTTAAGAACTTTAAAGTTACAGAGATTTGTTACAAATTTTATCTGAGATCTCTGGAGACTAGAACAGTTTGAAATAACTCATCCCCCAAACCACTGTGATATGCTCACTTCAAGTAACCAGCCTTCACAAGAACCCCCAATCTGCCATGTATACCACACAGAATTCAGACTCGCTAATGGCAGAATCCACGGATTGTTTTTCTTGCAGTAACTTTTCAGAAAACTCTCTGGTTTCTGATAATTTAACCCTTTCAGGTTAAGAGAAAAATGGACAGTTAGATAGTGCTTGTTTATTTAATCAAGGCAGCCAACTGAAGCAAACAATTCAAGCCAAAAATTCACTTCATTTTTTGTAGGAAAGTATAGTTTTAAATTATAACTGACCCTCTGTTAGGAGAAATGCATGGATTTCCACAGGGAAAAACTGAGCACTGAGGACAAAGTCTCGAGTTCACGAGCACTGTAATCACACATCAGGATCACAGAACTCGCATTTTAAAATCTGATATAATTTATTGCACATTATTTCACATTCTACTGCTTTGCTTACTTTTTGTTGGTTTGTGGTTACTTGCATACATCAGTAAAGTTTCTGAAAAACTATAATTATAGAAGGACAATTATTTAATGCAGGAAGGATAAACCATTGCATTGGCGGATTGGAAGACATTTTTTAAAGTTCTTATATTATCAATTTAATTATGCATTTCTATGTAGTAATACTCATTCTATGAGTAATGTCTAACATTCTTGCCAAGAATAGTTTGAAAGGACTTTGTTAAAAGTATGTCAGCTAAATCACTATGGGTATATCACTGCTAATGGTGTCGTTCACACGTTGTGAAACATACAACTCCATATTTAATTCTGCCCCCAAATTAGGTCATTGCAAAATACCGTTATTAAAACTGCAAATTGCGGGACAAGGAGATGGAGATGAGAACAAAGCAAAAGGAAGACACCAATTCCTTTTTGTAAAGCATGATTGGGATAGGACAAAATAGAGTAGGAAAGCTGAGCCCTTTGAAACGGATACTTTTTTGTGGGGTGTGTGTTAATTCCATTTAAATATAAATGACTAATAAAACTTGGGCTAACCAGTCTGCTCTGTACTATCCCCGGGTAGCGTTTATGCTCTCTAACCTAATTGTGCAGAGGTTCCCTTGTCTTCTGACTTCATACACAAACCATGATGATTATTTCAGTTTTACCATTTCCTTTTCCCAGAAAATCTTGTTCCAGTCATAAAAAGGGAATGTTTGATGCAAAGACGCCTAATTTATAATTATTTGTGGTTATTAACAACATAGTAATTACGGAAATGCCTTTGTTGGAAGTTACCCACCAGGAGCCGCAAATCCGTGGCACACACCCCCGGGCTGCCTGGGCTCGGAGGAAGGTCGATCCCTGCACCTTCCAGACCCAAGCCCTGGGGAGGAAAGCGAGGCCGGACGGTCACTGTTCACTCAGACCTGAGAAAAGTCTCCAGGGTAGCAGCACCTCTTACTTTTGGTGGAAGGTTCCCCTAACTCCAGCTTTCAGGACTTGGGATGGGCACACACATCGCGACTCTCCCTTTCTTACTGTGGGGCACTCTGCGAACACACCCACAGTCACCTCTGCGCGCTCCCCTGGAACCCGCTCAGCACACAGCGCACCCCAGCGGCGGAGTGGCCTCCTTCCAGCGGTGGCCACTTAGCTTCCGGAGAGCTCGCCAGTTGCCTCCGCCGCCGCCTTGGAATCTGGGGACCCGACAGACGGCGAGACCCAGTCTCCGCCCGACCCCAGGGAGGACGCGCCGCTGCTGCGCCTGCCCCACCCGCCACACCTGGGAGCGGTGATCACCAGGAGAGGTGGGGCGTGGCAAGAGGCTGGCCGGGTGCCGGAGCAGCTTCGCCAAAAGCCAGCCGGACCGGAGCAAGGCGGAGGGGGAGGGTCTCGGGGCAGAGTCCGGCTCCTCCGAGGGAGAGACCCCAGCTGGGGTGGAAAACGGCACAAACCAGCTGCACAGACGCTGGGCGCGGATCATGGAGCGGGCCAGCCCCGGCTCCGGGAAGTCGAAGCTGCAGCGGGACCAGGATTCCGTGGAAGCGTGGCTGGATGATCACTGGGACTTTACCTTCTCTTACTTTGTTAGGAAAGCCACCAGGTAAGAAGAGGACCCCTGGAAGACCCACCCGGGGCGCTGAGAGTGACCTGGGGGCTCATCTCTCTCCCTTACTGAATTTTCCTCTTCCTTTATCATTAAACGACCTCGGTTCCCAGGCCCTTTGCTTTTGAAGTAGGTCTTTGGTCCTGTTAGGGTGTAGAGACCTCGACTTTATGGCTAGTACAGTCGAAAAGCCCAAGCGTGGGATTCGATCCAACTTGCTCAAAAAGTTCAATGCAAAAATGTACATGCGGACCCCCCCCCCACACACACACACAGCCCGGCTGCCCCGGTATTCCCTGAGAGCAAGATTATTTACATACATCCGCGCTCACGGGCCTTCCCCCAGCCCTTCTTTAGCCTCCTAGTCCCCCTAAATCTCCTTAGCGAAACCAAAACAGTTTTTGAGCCCCTTCCCTGCCGCTCCGGAAGCACCATTTCCAACTCGGTCCCAGCAGCTCCGCTCCTCCCCCGTCCCCCCTCGCCCTGGCCCTTGGCGGGGCGGGGAAGTCGGGGTAGGGGCGAGACCACGAGGAGCCCAAAGGCAGCAACATGCCGGAATCTTCCCAGAGTAAGTGCTGTCGCCTTTTGCCCCTTTCCAGTCCCTTGCTTGGCCCGGCGCTTCCTTTCACTCTCTCTTGCTCCCAAGGCGGCGCCGCTGAAAGGGCTCCGCAGAGGGGTTCGCGGCGCGCACACAAAGGGCGCTGGGGAGGCGCGGCGGGAGCCGACAGCGGGGGGCTGACGGGTCCCGCGCGGCCCCAGCCGACCCCAGAGGCCAGCTCTTCCTGGTCGAGAGCCAAGCGCCGGGGCGGCCGCTGCCGAGGGCGGGGAGGAGGGCGCCTGTCCTTTGGGAGGTGGCTGCCCGGGGGGCAGTTGGGGCGCGCGTGGGAAACGCTCCCGTAGAGTTGGGGAGGAATTGAGGTTGAAGCCGAGGAAGGAGGGGCTGGAGCAGAGAGTGGAGGCGGGCGGATGCCCTGAAGCCTGAGGAGTTGGTGAGAAGCCGCTGGCGCGGGCAAAGGCTTCTACACGCGGACTCAGACTGACTCCAGGACGCGCCTCTTTGGAGAAGAGTCCCGAACCCGCCGCCGCCGCCTCCAGGCAGCGGCCGTCGGGCAGCTGGCGCTGGCTGCCTTGGCCGCCAGGAAAGCGCACTCAAGGCGGTGATGGTAGAGCGGCCGGCCGAGGCACGGCGCTGGGCTCCCACCCGCCGGCGTTCGGCCTCCGCTCTGCCGGGCGCTCCCCGCCAGGGGGCGGCGCAGCGCGGAGCGAGCGGGCTGCGGCGGGCGGCGGCACGGTGGCGGGGTCGGTAAGGGAGCAGGCTTCGAGTCA
>NC_138370.1:88681331-88715198 GCF_054177405.1 Leptonychotes weddellii
CGCCCCGGGGGGGGGGGGGGGGCAGAGGGATGCTTCATTGAAAATGGACTGTCTGATATTTTTGTCTTCCTTTATTCTCTTACGGTGTATTACTTTGGGATTTTAGAAGGGGCTCCTTTTAAGGCAGTTTCTCCTAAACGAGTTTGTGTCGATTTCATCACTTTCGGGGGGGGTTTTGGACAGAGGCGATAGCTTAGGGCAAATCTTATCTCTTCTGTTTAATTACTCCGCCCTCCTTTTAAAGTCCTCTTCCCCGCTTTGGCTGTCTTCCTTCAAAATCTGAATCTGGAGCAACCAGAGGATAAACCCTGAAAAGAAAAGTGGTTTCTTTTCAAAGGACAGTTTCCTGCGAGTTTGGGGTGAGGCACTAAGGCCGTCTAGATCTGGAATTATTGATTGTTGTGGGCCCCCAGTTTTCAGAGGTCACCTGCTACTCCGAGGCCATCTGTCCCTAGTTTCCTTTCACCCTTGCACACTTCCACTTTTCTGCCCCCATTGAATGGGGAGTGGGCAGGAGAGCTGGGCTGATTTTTTTCAGTGTGTCAGGCTGTTCTTTGGAAATGTTCTGTAGATTATTAGTAGTTGAAAGAAAAAAGTGATTTGTCTTACAAATCAACATCAATGTCCTCTTCTTTTTTTCCTTCTCTCCCTTTAAAGACAGAAACTTAGGATAGTTTGGTGATCTTTTTAAGTAGTCATACATAAGAACACTTCACTCAGAGCCTGCCAAATCTTTGAAAGTAACATTTTATTGGAAGTTAAATGGAAGGGGTTACATTTAATTTTCTTTTTTTTTTTTTTTTAAAGATTTTATTTATTTATTTGACAGAGACAGAGACAGCGAGAGCAGGAACACAAGCAGGGGGAGTGGGAGAGGGAGAAGCAGGCCTCCCGCCGAGCAGGGAGCCTGATGTGGGACTCGATCCCAGGACCCTGGGATCATGACCCGAGCCGAAGGCAGTCGCTTAACCAACTGAGCCACCCAGGTGCCCTAATTTTCTTTTCACATTACTTTTTCTCCCAAGTAGCACAGGATTACAATCCTCATTTCTCAAAGTTACACTTTTCTGTGTAAAATTTAGATCATCTGAAACTCTATATAAAGACTTTTTTAGTTACGGTTTTTATATTATAGTTGATGTTGACAATAGGCTGACCACTTTCTATGACATGTATGTGTATATATATTCTTATATATTTCTAAGAGTTTATGTTGAGTAAAAGTTGGAAAACGAAAGTGTAAAATATTTAAGAGTAGTACAGGCCCTCATTAAGTATAAAGTGCTGAAAGTTGTCAGTTTAAAGAATATGATCTAAGAGCTTGTGTGTAGTCAGAGGTTCCTGTTTGGGCTTATATTTGGTGGCATTAACTAGAGATTTAAGATTGAGAGATTAGACAGTAGTTGATTATAAAAATTCCAAACTTCTAAACCCAGTGTGATTCATATGGTTGTGGTAAATACTTATTGCAGACATTTTAACTTTATAGCTAGGATTTTTTTTTTTTCTTTTAACTAGAAGCTGTTACTTTGCTTTTATCCTTTTTGTTACACTCTGTAAGTGTAAAATGAGTACTGTATGTGATTCAGGACCCCATGAAACAGTTCTGTAGAAACATTTAACATGTTTTTAAATTTAAAATAAATTTGGATTCACTTAGATTAGCCATCTGTGCCGGTAAACAGGCATGTTGATGGAACTACTTCCATGCATGACATTCATGCATGCTTTTTTATCCTATCCCCAAACTGAATGATCTGTACTCAGTAGTAGTCATTGAACAGAATGAAGGTTTCTGGCATCCCTAAATTCTCATTTAAATACCCGTGAATTTTGGTTGACCTTGAAAGCAGTTCGGCTGCTATATTACATTGTTTCCTATAACTATCTTCAAATACAGAGCTAAGCACATAGTTAAAAGCTACAAGCTTGGAGCATAGATGCTTTTTAGTAATCACAGCCTGTTTATGTGAATTTGAGTGTCAGTTGAACAATTCATAACATAATCTATAAAAATTAACTGGAGACTAGTAAACTACAACATACGGAAACTCCCACCCTCACCATTCTAGACAACTTTGCAGTTCTACCCGCCTGAGATACTGTGTTAATTAAGGGCTCTAATCTTCATGCATTTGCAAATGAAGGCTTCCAGGTGCTAATGCCACTTTAACAGCTGTTGTTATTCTTGACAGCATATTAAAATAATGTTACCTTTCATTAGTTACTAATCATTTCTGCCATTGTGGATTATGTTTTAGATCATTTAGTATTGTAGGGGTAACGTGATTGACTTCTTATTGCTTTGTTTTGTACTAGGCAAAAGCTTGAGAATATTTGACATATAATGGAAATAGGAGTTACTAATGAGGACCAGTTTTTATGACCGCTTGGATCAAAGTCCAGAAACAGAAGTTTTACACTTCCATGTAACTTTCTATGATAGACTTTTTATTTGACACTGCAAAACTGTGCTGAATTAGTTGACATTCTGGGTCCTGTGTTTGAGACTTTTTTCTTTTCTCTTTTCTTTCTTTCATATTTTTTTCTTATCTCTAAAAGCTGTAACATTTTTATTTGCAAGATATTTATATTAAAATCAGATGATGGATATAAAATAAATATTGCCATCCACTTTTTAAAAATACTGTTTCTGTAATTACATAGGAATATAGTTTTCAATTTTCAAACAAATGATTTGTTAAGCATATTTTATTAAGCTGTCAGTAGTGTTGAAGATAATAAAACCCTGTGGTTATTGACTCAGTGTGACTTTAATATTATTTATAATATTTTTTATGATGGTAATTCTGATGCAGTAATGACCTTTTCTTTTTGTATTGTTTATACACAGGGTTCATATGGTCAGCTTTAAGCTGCTTTTTTAGTGCCCTGAAAGTACTCATGTGTATCAGATTCTGTCCTCCTAAAAGAAGCTGTAGGAGCCCTTATAATGATGTTTCTCATTGCCCTTCTATCGCTAGTGTTCTCAGGGTTTCAAATTCAGATCCATTTTAGAGTCTGCAATGCAAGGTCATGATTCCTAACAATGTGGTAGAATTAATGCAGTGGCAATTATTCATAGTTGCATATCTCAAAATAAATCTATTTGCTTAGCTAGCAAAAACTTAAGTAGGCATATAGTACAATTCAGTAGCTTTTTTTCAGATCTGTGAAAATGGCTGATATTTTCATAAGATCATGTTTTCAACACCTCAAGGTGTACAATTATTAGCGTTTTGAATATGGTGTGCAACAAAATTTTCTTTTAAAGTAATTCCACCTAAATATTTAAATATTTAAAATATCTGAAACTGGCTTTTAAGTTTTATAGGTAAAGTGTGTACCTTCATCCTTATCTGATTACAGAGAATGTCTTTCTAAGATACTCCCCTTCCTTTAGATTTGAAACACAAATTAACTTAGAACTTTGCTTGAACTTCCTAATGCATTTTAATAATGCTCAGGAAAGATTTCTTCCCTAATTGAAAAGGCTACACAGAACAGTTTGGTGTTTATTAGTTTATCCCCCAAACATTTTTCAACCTAATAATTTATTAAACCTGTAATTGTTATGTTGAGTTAGATTTGTTCTTTGTTCTCAGAGCTGGTTGTAGGATGACAACCTCTTCCTAGGATGAAAGCCTTTGGTAAGGACTGTAGGGCAATTAAATAAATCACTGAGTTGATTGATCGTGGAGGGTTGAAAAATGACTAATTTCTGAATTTAGGATGCAGGCTAGCTACTGACTTTGCAGGACTTCCTATGAAATTAGTTTAGCTGGACAGATGTAGATTCAGTTGACCAGTGTTTACAGCTGATTGATGTGGTCTTGGAGATATCTGTTATATCAGGTTCTCAGTAAGAAGTGCCTGTGAGCTACATACCTAGGAATAAAAATTGAAGAAAGTCTTTCCAACATGAGTCATTCATTTGATATTTAGCTCTGTAATCTTATTTCCTGACTTGGTATTCCCATTTAATGTGAATTATGTATATTTTTTTCATGATGTAAGTGCTTTATTCATTTTCTTTAATTGGTAGGAATTTATACTTAACTGCTAACCAAATGTTTAAGGCAGGTAAGGCAAACTGAGTGTTAAGTTCTTAAGAATTATTTTGATAGGGGGCATCTACGTGGCTTAGTCGGTTAAGCGTCTGCCTCCGGCTCAGGTCATGATCTCGGGGTCCTGGGTTCAAACCCTGCATCTGGCTCCCTGCTCTGTGGGGAATCTGCTTCTCTCTTTGCCCCTTGAGTGCACTCCTTTGCTTTCTCTCAAATAAATAAAATATTTAATTTTGATATGTATTCTAAAAAACTTTTAAACAGCTCTTAAGGATATCTATTTATTATTTCTCTGGTTTGTAATTTGTACTGACCATGCTTTTTGAAGTGTTATGTGCCATTGTTAGCTTCTGTATTCGTCAAGACTTTTCCCTTAATTGTGAATTTTAAAATCAACCTTTTGCAAATTATCTTCTCTGAATAATTTTATTAAATCTAAACTTGGGAGAAAAAAGATTCCCCCTCTAGTATCATATCCCTAGTGATAACTGAAAAATAGCAATCATTATTTCTACTCTCTGTTGAATACATATGCCAAGGTTGTAAGAAAAGATCCTGATCTTTTAAGCAGATGAAATAATTAAAACACACACACACACACACGATTTTTGAATTTAGAGTTAGAGGGGATCATGTAATCCAGTGTTTCTCAGACTTAAGTAATGTTCCTCTGTTAAAGGAAGACATTCCTCTTCATCTCTAGTGTATTAGTTAGAAAGTGTTTGGCCATAAGTAACATAAACCCTACTTGAATTCATACAAAATTGACTTATAAGAGATTGTTTGGTTTTGAAATTCAGCTGATCAAATATTGTCAAGATTCTGCTTGTCTGTATATCTTTTTAATCTGGCCTTCCTTCAGCCCATCCATCCATCCGTCCGTTCTTCTTTCCTTCTTTCCTTCCTTCCATCCATCCACCCATCCACGCATTCATCCACCCATCCATTTTTGGGCCCTGTGCTGTGTTGGCTTTATTCTGTATGCTTTCTTTATATGGTGGAAACTTTTTTTTTTTAAAGATTTTATTTATTTGACAGCGAAACAGTGAGAGAGGGAACACAAGAAGGGGGAGTGGGAAAGGGAGAATCAGGCTTCTAGCGGAGCAGGGAGCCCGATGCGGGGCTCGATCCCAGGACCCCGGGGTCATGACCTGAGCCGAAGGCAGACGCTTAACGACTGAGCCACCCAGGCGTCCCTGGCAGGTTTTTCAGGGCAACTTTCTGTGGGTCTTAAAATTCTGATGTTAGAGAAATACCTTGTTATTTGTGTCAGTCCTCTCAAAATTACCCTGGCCTTGCTTGGGTCATGTGTCTGCTCTGGACCAATCACTGTGTCCAGAAGAATAAGGTTCTCCAAGTACTTTGTTGGGGCAGGTAACCCATAATGTGAAATGCCTTTGGGGGAGAGGGAATTCCCAAAAGAAAATGATATAGACACACCCACAAGTTCCAGATATCTACCATACCTAGTGTTGGACTTCCTTTTATTTAATGTTAGTTAAATGTGGAATTCTTAAGAGTAGGTATAATTTAATCATAATTACAGCATTTTTCCAATTGTAATACCAAAATAAATTTGTAAGTTAACTATGAAATACGAATGGTACATCTCCAGCCAGATGCAATTTGACAGCACTTATTAAATCACCTTTGCAGAGTGAATATGGCCCTGACTGCCCAATAAAGGGTCTGGTGAGGTCAGCTCACCTTTGCTACAGTTGCACTAATGATGATTGGCTTCTCCCACTGGGTCTGCTCGGTCACCAAGCTTTTATTCCGATAGCACAGCATACCAGCTTTTGGTTTGTAGTTGGTTTGAAAGCATATTTGCATATTAAATTTGTCTCTTTTTAATTTTCTCTTTATCCTAGAGCCACTGAGCTGTAGTGTGATTGTAAACACAAATATAAACCTGCTAAAATTGCAGGACAGTGCGTGGTTTTAAGGTGGTCATCCAGTCTTTTATTCTTTCACCTTTTTGTTTTGTTTTGTTTTATTTTAATTATCATCAATGTGAAAACGCAAAGTTAAGACATTTTCATAGAAAAATTACAGATCTTCAAAACGTACTTGTTTGGGAGTCTCAGGCCATCTCATACCTCAGATTGAAAAATGCCAATCTAGTGCAGTCTCCCCATATCTCAACTACAAAACAAATCAGTTTCGTATTTACAGCATAGATGTCAGTCAGTTATTATGTTTTCTTTCAGATATAAGTATGTTTTCCTTTAAGGAACATTTTTCACACATGTGATTGTGAATGCATGGAAAATAACAGAACACGTCTCTTTCAACTCTCGGTCAATTTTGAACATAAAACCATATGAAGCAATTTTGTATTTTATTTATGTTTGGTCCCAGTTAACTTCTCAGATGTTTTCATAGCTAGAGAAAACTTGGAAATAGTAAATAACTTTAGGCAGAGCATTCATTTCCTTTCCATGCCAGATCCAGGAGAAGTAATCACTGTAACCTCTGGGTAGAGATTATTCGAGGCTATCGCTTGGAGGTGCTCCAAATCTCCCCAGTTTCATTTAATAGCCTATTATAGTATAGTCATCTTTTCTTCATCTAAACCAGTGCCTCTCAAAAGGGATGCTATTGGGGTGCCTGGGTAGCCCAGTTTGTTACGTGTCCAGCTCTTGAATTCAGCTCAGGTCATGATCTCAGGGTGGTGAGATCGAGCCCCACATCAGGCTCAATTCTGGGCATGGAGCCTGCTTAAGATTCTCTCTCTCCCTCTCCTTCTGCCCCTCCCCTGCCTCTCTCTCCCCCTCAAAAAGAAAAGGGGACGATGCTGTTAGCATTCTGTGGTGACCTTTTTATGTTGTTGTGAGAGGCTGTTCAACACATTGCAGGATGTTTAACATCCCTGGGCCCCAGACATTAAATGCCAGAGCACCCCCATCATTATACCCCACATTTCCAAGTGCCCCCAAGGGCATATTACTACATACATACTGCTTGTGTTCTAATACTAAAAATATAGTATTTTGAACTATTTAATATTGTTTTATATTTCATAATAATCTGTTTAATATTGATTTCTAATGATGGTGGTTAAGGGCCCTAGGTAGGAAAAATCTTAGCTTCAACCCTAGAACTATCTCTTTAAAAGAGTATGACCTGGGGCACCTGGGTGGCTCAGTCATTAAGCATCTGCCTTCAGCTCAGGTCATGGTCCCAGGGTCCTGGGATCCAGCCCCACATTGGCTCCCTGCTCGGCGGGGGGCCTACTTCTCCCTCCCGCACTCCCCCTGCTTGTGTTCCCTCTCTCGCTGTGTCTCTGTCAAATAAATAAAATCTTTAAAAAAAACAAAAAATAAAGAGTATGACCTTAGGTGCTTTATCTGCCTTCTCTGTAAAATGGAGGTAGCATTTACTTCATAGGGTTCTTAGGAAATTTAAAGGAGATAATACATATTTCCTTCTCTTTTTTTAGAGTGAATTTCAGTAGTTTACTATTGTACCTTGAGAATCATCAGCGGCTTAAATATTATCACAGATTTTGATAGTCATTCTTTTAATCTGGTAAATGGGAATTAGAACAAATGAACAGTGATTTTATAGATTTTAAGAGACTGTATTTTTTACATGAAAATTAATGATTTGAATAGAACCATTTATGGATTGTGTGAGGTACTGGAAAGGGAATTGGAATGGGAGCCTAGACCTCCCTGTGTTGTCCCCAGCTTTGGGATTGGCCCAAATTAATAACCCTGGGCTTTAAAAAGTGGGAGAAGGCAGAGAAATTCATTAGTGAGTTTAAAAATCTCTCCGCTCTAAGCATTCTTTTTTTTTTTTTTTAAATTTATTTGAGAGAGAGAGAGAGCACAAGCAGGGGGAGCTGCAGAGGGAAAGGGAGAAGCTGACTCCCCGCTGAGCAGGGAACCCAACATTGAGCCGATCCCAGACCCCCAGGATCTTGACCTCAGCCTCAGCGGAAGGCAGCTGTTTAACTGACTGAGCCACCCGGGCACCCCAGCTCTAAGCATTCTTGATTCTCACAAGGAGAACAGATTCTCAGATTCTCAGACTGAAGTTTCCTTCTTTAACTACTTTCCAAATATGAGTAGTGGATCCAGGTCAAATTATGCAAACAGTTTAACTACAACTATAAAACTAGGACCTTAAGAGCAGGAAAAATCTCTAACATTTTATTTATTTTGTGTGAGTTATTTTTGTGTTTTTCCTACTGATAATTTTAGCAGATTTCCATATGAGTTTTTAACCATCCCTTTTCAGACAGGAAATTAGTACACTTTTCCTATTTCTGGTTTTAAAGTGATTAATTAATTCACAGGACAACGAAAAAAAGCACTGGAGAGAAAGAAAAAAGGATGACGTTTTAACAGTAAACTTAAAAACATGAGAATGCATTGTGTTTTGTGCATTACTCGGGGCCTGCAACTTTTTACTCTATTTTATCTGAGGCACTGTGCAAATCTCCCCAAATGTCACTACTCAAGGAATTGCTGCATAGCCCTCCAGGAAGGCTAGGCTTCAGCCTACTAAGAGAATTTCCTCAATTGAGCCACTTAAGGTAGGAACTAAAACAGACCACTTTAGTCTCCAAATCTGTAGCAGAGTGTTAAAGTATTATTTTGTCTAGTATTAAAACCATACTCCAGTTTAGAATTATGATTATTATGAAATATTGCTGTGGTTTTCATTATAGGTAATTAGTTATATATTTTCTCACATTTGTTGTCAGTTTTATTTTATCTTTGATATTTTGACAAAAAAAATCATCCCCAAATCTCTAATTTATTTTTGTAAAAAATTAATTTTTAAGTAGTAATGGAAAAACAAGTTATGTTCTTGCATTTATTTTTCTCAACTAAATGTTCAGCTCTTTATTTTTATATATTATTCAGAAAATTATGTCATGTATAAGTGTAGTTATTAGTCTAGGGAGTCTTAATGTTTTTTTGGTTCTAATTTGAGAAAATACATTAATGTAAACCAACTATTTTTTTCATGTAAGTGTTTCTGTAGAGACATTAGTGCTTTTAAACTAGGAGCTTTAAGAAGAAACAGTGGCTAACATCTAGTTTTACTGTACAAGCCTACTGAATAGATTATTTTTATTTTTACAAAAAATCGCTTTTGAGGGCACCTGGGTGGCTCAGTCGGTTAAGCGTCTGCCTTCGGCTCAGGTCCGATCCCAGAGTCCTGGGATCGAGCCCCGCGTCGAGCTCCCTACTCGGCAGAGACCCTGCTTCTCCCTCTCCCTCTGCCTGCTGCTCTGCTTACTTGCGCTCTCTCTCTCTTTTTTTTTTTTAAAGATTTTATTTATTTATCTGAGAGAGAGAGAATGAGAGAGAGCACATGAGAGGGGGGAGGGTCAGAGGGAGAAGCAGACTCCCTGCCGAGCAGGGAGCCCGATGCGGGACTCGATCCAGGGACTCCGGGATCATGACCTGAGCCGAAGGCAGTCGCTTAACCAACTGAGCCACCCAGGCGCCCGCGCTCTCTCTCTTATCTCTGTTAAGTAAATAAATAAAAATCTTTTTAAAAAAATTAAAAAGAATCACTTTTGAAGATACACTCGATTTAATAATGTTTGATTATCTCAAAAATAATAACTATCATGTATTAAACATTATATTAGACATAGAGTGTGTGTGTCCCAAATTCTATGCTGTCACTTTATATACATTATTTCCTTTAATTTTTTAAAAAGATTTATTTATTTATTTATTTATTTATTTATTTATTTATTTATTTATTAGAGAGAGAGAGAGTGTGTGTGTGTGTGTGTGCACAGGCAGGGGGAGGGGCAGAGGGAAATGGGGAGAGAGAGAGAGAATCCTCCAACAGATTCCCGGCTGAGCATGGAGCCCAACACAGGGCTCAATCGATCCCTGAGATCATGACCTGAGCCGAAATCGAGAGTTAGCTGCTTAATGGACTGAGCCACCCAGGCGCCCTTCCTTTAATTTTCTTAAGAACCGGAGGAAGGTTTGTCATTATCTCCATTTTATGGAGAGAGTGAATAATGTACCTAAGGTTTTACTGTTAGAAAAAAGTAGCTCTGGGGTTGAAGCCTAAGTCTGTCCCACCTAGGGCCCTTACCCACCAGGCTCTACTGAAGTTTAGTGTCAGCGGTAAAAGAAGCAAAGCAAAGGCTCATAGATTTAATGTCATGTGGACTCTAGGAAAATGTTCAGGTTTCTCCTAGGGCCATTTAATGTGCATGCACATTACTAAACGATGTGCCTAGAGACTTTGCCCAAGTGGGTTTAGTTTCCATATATAATTTTAGAGTATAAAAAGTGGGAACTCTCAAATGACATTTTAAAATAGAATGGCTGAATATTTGGGTACTAGGCCATCACAATTATATTTTTAGTATTAGAACACAAATACCGTAAGTACAGTATATTTTCAAAGAATTTTTATCCTTTGTTACATTATTTTAGGCAAGAGTACAAAACACATTAAACTTAGTTGATCTACAATTAGGTTTCATCTAATTGTATTTTTAACTTAAGACAGTTACTGTGTTTATATCACAATTTTACTTTGCCTTGTAAATTTTTCTTCTTTTTTCCTTAGTTTTCTAGATGGCAAGAAATATTGTATAAAACCTAGACAAAGTGTTTTAATCATTTTTCCCTTTCAAGACATCTGGAATATTAAATACATATTTTAAGGCAGTTCTGTCTTTTTCAAGATTCATTTCGTAAGATGAATGAGCACTTCAACTCCGCTGCATGGAGTCGTTATGGACCCAGATGTCTGTGTGTGTCTGTGTGTCTTTTGCTAACCATATTTGAAATACTGTGCAAGAGTTTACATCCCTCTGTCCTGTCAATAAGTTATGCATTTCCTATTTAATATTTTTAGATAGAAGGCATTTGGAGGAAGCTGTGACATGTCTAGATTAGTGGAAAATTTCTATAACACAAACTATAAATTGTAGTTTTCTTTCCTGTGATACGGTTTCTAATAATCTTGAGTGAAAATGAAAAATTGGAAAAGGAGGAAAAGTTTTTTTTTTTTAAATGTTTTATTTATTTATTCATGAAAGTCAGAGAGAGAGAGAGAGGCAGAGGCAGAGGGAGAAGCAGGCTCCCCGCCCAGCAGGGAGCCCGATGCGGGACTCGATCCCAGAACCCTGGGATCATGACCTGAGCCGAAGGCAGACGCTTAACCATCTGAGCCACCCAGGCGCCCCAAAAAGTTTTGATTCTTAACAGAGTATGTGCCTTACAGTTACCTTTCATTTTTTCAATGAGGATTACTAATCAACTTAATAATATTTTTAGAAAGAAGATGAAGTGTACCCAATATACAAACTTATATCTATTTAAATATACATAAAAAAAGTATTACTAGGTTTGAACCATTAATTTAAATCATTAAGTTAGTTGACTGTATCATTTTAAGAATGATACACTTTTCATCTACTTAAAAAATATAAGTATACAGGGCTCTGCCATGTTGATAATTTTGAGGAAATAAACTCTGTTACAACCATTGTAAAAAATGACAATTCACCTTCTAAGTTTTCTCCCCACCCCAAATTTTTTTTATCTTTTTTATCATTCACGAATGAATGAACTTGATCATCCCTCTGTGTATTCCTAAAGATGCAAAATGTCCAACTAGGAATATCCAGCTCAGACTTTTCCTGCAGCAGCTGCTAAAACCTGGCTTCTTGGCCTTTTGGGTGCATGAACTCATTTAATTTTGTAGGGCACTCCACCTACTTTGTGACACCATTTTGAAGGGTACAGTGCTGGTAGTGTTATAAAGAACCTCAGTAAAATCAAAATGTGTTAAACATTATTCTTCATGACACGGACTTTTAAATCAAACTGCCATTGCATGAGCAGTTGGGGTGCAAGAGTCTTCCCTAAAGTAGAATATTAAGATAATAAACTTCTGATCGGATTCATTAATATTTAAAAAGATTTGAAATTTAAAATTCAGGTCACATTTATGACAACTCATGGCAAGTTTTTGACAACTGCCATTTGGCTTTATTTCCTTTCATGTAATTAATATCAGTCTTCTGGGCTCTTTACTTGCTCAGTGTGGGAAAGAGTCCCGTTGTGAGCCTGAGCAGAATCTAAGGTATATACAAGTTTGACAGCACAGATGATATTCACATTATGTTACCTGAGAGGAATAACTCCCAGCATTGATGTTGGTACCCTCCAGGGTTTCTCTAGTTATTTTAAGACATACTGTAAAAGTTAAAAACAAACAAACACAAAACGATACTTAATTTACCCATTTAAAAAAAGCGTATAATACAACTCATTTACGAGGTAAGAAATTGTTTGTGTCATAAAATAAGGAAGGATATAAGTGACTGGGAGGATCA
Source organism: Leptonychotes weddellii (assembly GCF_054177405.1). Taxonomy (NCBI): domain Eukaryota; kingdom Metazoa; phylum Chordata; class Mammalia; order Carnivora; family Phocidae; genus Leptonychotes; species Leptonychotes weddellii. The sequence goes on from NC_138370.1 coordinate 88,693,737, forward strand.
TAAAACAGATTTTGGTAAAGCGAGAAGGAATGATTTGGATGGGATGTTAAACATCAGGATCTTGTCATCGAATATAAATTCTTGGCACCAATTTTCACTGCATTTTCCTTGGTCGTGGCTTGATTTCAAGTGTCTAGGGCCTGTTAGCTTTTGTTAACAGCCTTGTAAAATGAAGTCAACTGAAAAACTTCAAGAGGGCCGCCCTGGTTTTGATTGCTCCCAGCTTTGCCAGGCAGTTAGCAAGGACATGCTTATCCACGAAAGCAGAGGCCCTAACTTATTAGTGCTTGTAACACAGGGTCAGAATACGTTGCAGAACTTGTGTCTCTTTCCTTCTTTTTGCTCACATGGTTAGGCTGCAACTTGTCTAGAGTTATGATAGAACTCATCTTTTTGGAGGAGGGAAAACTTCATGGGATTCTATCAAGAATGGCATTCTGTAGTATCTGCTTTGGCCAAGGGCTTTGAGCCATCCGGATGCCTGTAGCCAGCCTGTTTCCAGACCCTGTTAGCCCACTCAGCCTGGGGGTTTGTACACCAGGAACACCTTTTCCCCCTCATCCTTTGTCTGATTCTTAGAACTTTATGAAGAAATGAACAGCCACCACTTCCTACCCCAGCCCTGCATCTCCATTGGAATGAGTGCTAAGGGTACAGGAGATAGCGAAATCTTCAAAATATGGAGGAGAGTTTGAAATGCTTTTACAAGCATTTTCTAATTTGACTCCTGTATCTGCCCTGAGCAGTGAGTGAAGGAGTAAGGAGGTCCTTCTCCCATTTAAAAAAGAGGAAGCAAGGGGCAAAAGGACATTGAGTTGACTGACCTAATGATCACCCAATGGCCTGTTGAGAAAGTCATCCTTTGGGGGGGGGGGTGCGGTCTTCAGGCCTTTTAATACAGCTGCCTGTGTTTACAACTGAAAGACTGGAAATCCAGAGAAATTTTAAGTGGTTCAGCCTCACATCTGTGTAGTCTTATAGCTGAAACTAGCATTACCTTCTGATGGCCTGTTTGGTATTCTTGACTTTATACCCTGCTGAAGACAACACCTTGCACTTCATCAAGAAGTCAGAACAGGTGGCATTTTCCCTGTTTTATAGAAGATGAAGTCAAAACTCAGGAAGAAATTGTTTGCTACTGGTCATACAATTCATTGGTAGCAAACGCTTAGATTAGATTAGAATTTAGGACTCCCCAAAACTTAGCCCCTTGATGCTTTGTAGTCCCAAGGATTTTTAGCAGTTAGTCAGTCTCTCTTTTATGAGTCAATTATAATTTGTTTATTCTCTATTAAATGCATGATGTGGTTTTGAGAGTAAAATCAAAGAACTTGGTTTACAGAGGAATTTTATACTGTAAATTATTAATCTGTACGCTTTCCAAAGGTTCGGTTATTATACACAGGATCACAGTGTGGTAGTCCTTTGTGCTCTTTTGATGATAAAATTCGAGTTAGTGCTTTGATAGCCTGGAACTCATTAGTATGCGATATAGAACCTACCTTTTCTTTGTTGTCTGTCTGCCAACAATTTCAGTTGGGGAAAAGAATGAGTGGTGTGGTCAGAGGAAATACAGGATACCCAGTTAAATTTGAATTTCAGATAACACTCAGACTAAAAAATTATTCATTGTTTATCTGAAATGCAATTTCAACTGGGTGTTCTGTATTTTTATTTGCTAAATCTAGCAACCCTAAAGAATGACTCTTCTCTTGAACATATTCATGATACATTTTTTTTTCAATGCATTGGTTTTTTTTGTAAAACACGACCTGGTTTCAGAGAAACAGACATGGGATTCGGTCAGATTTTTTTCAGGACACTACCCTTAAGAATCTTTATCCTCCGAGTCCTTTGAGACAGTTTTTACCTCAGTGGCTTAATGTGCCATCTTTTTATGATCTGAGTGCAAAAAATTAAGTTAGAGGATGTGTTACTGTAAGTGATCTTACTCTCTCCATGCCTTGGATGCTTGAATTTGAGTTTGACTCTTTTCGTATGCAGCTAGAAGTTTACAGAGTGCCTCCTTTGTGATAAGCATTGATGTTCTGGGAACGTTTATATTCTTACAGGCCATAAGACTTGGAAAAGGAGACCTGGATTTGACTCCTGATATTGCTACCAAATAGAATGTCTTTGGTTCAGCCATTTTAATTTAGCTTCATAATTTAGAAAGCAGGATTGTCAATGCCTGCCTTACCAGGTTTAAATAAAATGGTACCCCCCCTTTTTTCCCAGTATCATTCATATAAGTACTTTTCAAAATCCCACAAAATCAAGGAAGAGAAGTGAAAATAGAGATCCGATCCTAGCCACAGGAGTGATTTGTCCAGTCAGAATTACCATCTAGGTTTCTTGAATCCCATCTGGTACTTTTTACCCTGATATCTGACATGTTCACAGTCATCTTTTCCATCTTTATTCATTTGTGTGCATTTACATTTAACTTCTTATGATGGCAAAATCCAATATGTATATAAGTTAACTCCTGAACACAACATAAACTTCAATTCTGGAGGAGTGGTCACTGGATGGTTTGCTTGGGGAGCTCAGTACTCTCTGGCTGGTGGTCAGCATAGTGCCCGACACACTCAGATCTTGCCTTAGGAGAATAACTCATTTTATAAAAAAAAAGGATATTTAAGCATGAATCCAATTAAAATGGAAAAAAAAATCAGTGGAAAGGATTTGATTGGAACTATATCTGGAAAATGGAACCACAGATTATGACAGTAAATTAATCTTGTCTTAGATTTAATAAAATTTATATTATGATGAAAATTCCGTGCTAAATTTTAGAGTAAACAATTTTTAACAAAACATAATCAATTAAATTCTCCATGTTTGACTTTTACAACAGGGTTAGAGAGTCTTCTTTGTTTTTCTTCAAAAAACAGTTTTTCAAATTAATATTTTGAATGTTTCATCAGTTTTTTCAAGGACATTTCTTAGTCTTGAATAAAATTATTTAAATAAAATTCTCTTTTCAAGTATCTGTTATGTCATTTTCCTTGTTGATTCTTTCTTGATTTGTTACCTGGTCTTTAATTGGGCATAGCCCTTAATTGTCAGTGGCATTGTGTAATATTGTAATTGTCATGTAATGTAATATAGTTGTAAAAAAATAGTATTGTAATGGTTCTCCAACATTACTTTGCTCTACTTCTAGAAATTCTGTATCTTATATAAGAATTTGAATTTTGATTTGCAGGTTATATATTTGTATAGAGACTGAAATACTAAAAGATTATTGGGAGAGGATTGATAGTCTTAAGAGGAAAGGCCCACTTCATATAGCCACCTAGGTCATACACTGCAAAACTTCAAGGGATGTGTGAAGAGAGAGAGGTGTGAGAAATGATTTAATTTTATTTGTGGGTTGATATTATGATAACGTATGTTTTCCTGCATAAACATATAACTATAGGGACTCAGATAATCAATAATGTGGTCATGAGAAACCCCTTCCCCTATGACTGGTGGTTAATAAAAATTGTTGATTGAATGAGTAAATGTACAAGATCTGCTTTTCCTGTATAATTTAATATTAAGTTCATCTCACCAAGAAAGTAACTAGAAAAGAAAAAACTTGAGACAAATACAGTAATAAAAAACATATAACAAAGAATTTTTAAGCACTGGCTCTATTTAAGATATATAGTAGGCCCTGCAGGTTATGTGAGGATAAATTAACCATAGTCAGTTATGAGGCTTACATCCAAGAGGTAAAAAATATTAATAGTTAAACGACAGTGTTGATTCTCTGTAACAAATATACCAGCATTCATATATTCAAAGACTATTGTCCCTTTTGGCGTAATTTAGGAGCCTTACTTCTTGATCCATTCACTTCACTCAAGAATTATTTATTGTAGACAGACTATGAGACAGGCATTTTCCAAGACAGACAAGTAGCTCTGATGAAATTTACATCTGGTTGGAGGAGACAGACAATAAAACAACAGATTAACAAACAAGAAAAATATCCAGTAATAAGAATTTAGGTGCTGGGAGGTGAGAACCTCATGTGTCAGAGGCCCCTCTAGGTGGCATGACCAGAGAAGACCTGTCTGAGTGGAGGATGTAGAAGCTGTGATCAACCAGACATAGGTGAGGTGAGAACATTCCAGACTGGGGGCAGGTAGAGCTTAGGGGGCTTGAGGAGCACCAGGGAGGCCAGCCTGGGCAAGTGGAACTGTGGTAGGGGATTAAAAGAGTTTGGGTTTTGTTCTCTATTCACTGAGAAGCCAAGTAGGATAATTACGATGTGAAGATATACTTTGTTTAAAGATTCCTCTGGCTGCTGTGGGGAGAATGGATTGAAAGGGGGCAAGTATAATACAGAGAGACCAGTGGGGCGCTGTGGCCATAGTGGAACTGGACCAGGATGTAATGCAAGAGGTAGAAATGAACAGATTGGGATATAAGGTTTGGGGAGTCACACTGACAGGACTTGGCTTAGATGTGAGATTTGAAGGTAACAGAAATTTAGAGTAATTCCTAGATGTTGATTTGAGTAACTAGGGAGGTGATGGTGCTCTTTATTAATATGAGGAAAGCTGGCAGGGAGTGAGATTGGAGTAAGATGATGGGTAGGGCGTTAGGAATTCTGTTTTCACCATTTTAAGTTGCCTTAAGTTGTTTAGATATCCTCATGGATTTGTCAGGTAGATATTTTGATTAAAAAACAGTTGATCACCACTTTCCAATAAGAAGATAAGAAATAAATTGGACTAAATTTTAGGATGGTAGCTGAAATAATTCAAATGCCTATTTTTATATTGATTTAACAATTTAAGTTACATGTACATATCTTTAAATCACATAAAGTATGTTAATTTAGATATAGTGCTTTTTTCCTGTCTACATTTTACAAAACAATTTTATTTGGAAACTTCTTGTACATTTTTGACAGCTTCACATGCATTTTTAAAATCAATGTCTTTGGCACCGCTACTGCAATTTTGGGGGGTTATGTAAGTGTTTCTTCTTAAAGGATCTTTGAAAGGCTTTTTATAACTGTATCCAACACTTGAAATTCTGAGTTCGTCCTGGTAATATCTGTTATTATTTTTTTTTTACCCATTCCATTCTAGACTGGCACTATTTCAGAGTAATAGATATTTACCAAATAATACATTGTTGTTCAAAACAAAATAACCAAGGGAATATCTCAAAAATGGAAAACTTAGTAGAGATTCAGAAATAAGTCAGCCTTTTCTTTTTCCCTCTGTATTCTTCTTTTTTCACTTAATAAATTATGGAAATTATTCACAGCGGTACATGCAACCATTTCTCAAGGACCGCCCTACTATTCCATTGTATAAATATATCATTATGTATTTAACCAGCCTTCCAGTGGTGGTAGGGGTAGCTTGTTATCTTTGCTATAACAAATAGGGCTACGGGAGGGGCGCCTGGGTGGCTCAGTTGGTTGGGCGACTGCCTTCGGCTCAGGTCATGATCCTGGAGTCCCTGGATCGAGTCCCGCATCGGGCTCCCTGCTCGGCGGGGAGTCTGCTTCTCCCTCTCCCACTCCCCGTTTGTGTTCCCTCTCTCGCTGTGTCTTTCTCTGTCAACTAAATAAAATCTTTAAAAAAAAAAAACAAATAGGGCTACGGGAAATATGCTGGCACTAATTTTGCCACATGTGTAGAATCTCTGGAACAAAGGATAAATGCATTTTAAAATTTGTTAGATATTGGGCGCCTGGGTGGCTCAGATGGTTAAGCGTCTGCCTTCGGCTCAGGTCATGATCTCAGGGTCCTGGGATCGAGTCCCGCATCGGGCTCCCTGCTCCTTGGGAGCCTGCTTCTCCCTCTCCCACTCCCCCTGCTTGTGTTCCCTCTCTCGCTGTGTCTCTCTCTGTCAAATAAATAAAATAAAAAATCTTTAAAAAAAAAAAAAAATTTGTTAGATATTGCCTGTTTACCTCCAACGAGGTGGTAACAATTTTTACTACAGCCAAGAAGATTGAAGAGTAGTATACCAACACCCTCCAAAATAGTGCATTGTCAAACTTTTTTTGTCCTGGCCTTTTAGTGAAAATAATCAATATGTCATTGGAGAGTGGGGATTGCATTGCTTTTATTATGAGCAAATTCTTTTAAATATCTTCAATGATAGCAAGTTTTTGTCTTTTGAAGGTGAATTTGAGTTTTGGGAAAAGTCAAATCTTATGCATATGAGATTAAGTTAAGTGTTACTCGAGGATTTTTTTTTAATTTTTTTGTTTTGTTTTGTTTTGGTTTGGGTTTTGTTTGTTAGTTTTGAGAGGAAGGCTAAGTGAAAAACAAGATCTAACTTTGAGAGAAAACGAATATCCTTATTTACCTTATGAATTTTCTTAGAAATTAGTTTCAAAAGAAGAGCTCCAAAAATGTCTGAAGTAATGGTACTATCAATTGGTATAAGATTACAATTTTGCAAGGGGAATCATTTGAATTGAACAATCCTTCTGATGTGTATGATCTGATGTTTGTTTAAAAAAAATCACCCACCATGAAGCCTTTAACTCAAGTGGATTTCTTTAACAGAGAGGTACATTAAAAACAAATAATTTAAATTTTCTTGGACTAAATTTTTAAAATTAGGTATTGCTTACTTTTTAATTTTCTTCCTTTATACCAGGAGTTAGATAATCTAGAAGAGATAATTTTTACCATTATTGAACAAGCGTTATTAGGATAATATTTACAGAAGTCTATAATCTTTCTACATACCAGATCAAATTGTTTGTATTTTCCCCCTTCTAAATCTAATCTGTATATAGCAATATAGATAGAATTATTTAAAATTAAGCATATTATTAGCTAGCCAAATTTAGATAAATATTTGTTTTAAATTTTCAAATATTTAACTTCAGAACAAGTTGTATGTTTTAGACAGCGATTTAATCTTTCTATTTATGTTTTCCTAAGACTGTTGTCAAATCTAGTGTCTTTTATGCTAATGCAGACTGCTTTTGAGAGAAGCAGACTTGATGCTTTATGCATTGCAAATCAGATATCTGAAAATCTATGTGTATAGGCATCAGACTTGATTAAAATGTTCATTGAAGCAATTGTTCTTTACAGGTTTTCAAAATAAAACTCTTAAATAAACCACCTTGTTTTTATTTTCTATGAAAAGTTGAATAATTATCTAATCAGTTTGCCATGAGAGAATTTTTAGCAGCTCTCAGGGATAGCCCCTTTCTTTCTTAAATGTGTACTATGTCTGCATTCTGTTCTGCAGAGAAATGGTCAATGCCTGGTTCGCTGAGAGAGTCCACACCATCCCTGTGTGCAAGGAAGGCATCAGAGGCCACACAGAATCTTGCTCTTGCCCCTCGCAGCAGAGTCCCCGCGCAGATAGCAGTGCACCTGGAACACCAACCAGGAAAATCTCTGCCTCCGAATTTGACCGGCCTCTTAGACCCATTGTTGTCAAGGATTCTGAGGGCACTGTGAGCTTCGTCGCTGACTCAGAAAAGAGGGAACAGATGCCTCTAACCCCCCGAAGGTTTGATAATGATGAAGGGGACCAGTGCTCAAGACTCTTGGAATTAGTGAAAGATATTTCTAGTCATTTGGATGTCACAGCCTTATGTCACAAAATTTTCTTGCATATTCATGGACTTATCTCCGCCGATCGCTATTCGCTGTTTCTGGTCTGTGAGGACAGCTCCAATGACAAGTTTCTTATCAGCCGCCTGTTTGATGTTGCAGAAGGTTCAACGCTGGAAGAAGCTTCAAATAACTGTATCCGCTTAGAATGGAACAAAGGCATTGTGGGACATGTGGCAGCACTTGGTGAGCCCTTGAACATCAAAGATGCTTATGAGGTAAATAGGGAATCATTGAGACAGGGGAGCGGGGTGAGGAGGAGAGGGTGTGGAACATGGGACACCTGCTGTGAATGGGGGGGTGGGTATTTCAAACTGAGAGGTAATAGGATCACTGAGATGTAATTTGCATACTTACTTAAAACTGGTATGTGTGATAAGAACTCTCCCTCTCTTACTTATTTTTAAAAAGATTTTATTTACTTATTTGAGAGAGAGAGAGAGAGCGTGAGTAGGGGGAAGGAGAGGGAGGGGGCAAGAATCTCAAGCTGACTCCGTGCTGAGCACAGAGCCCCACTCGGGGTTCAGTCCCACAACCCTGAGATCATGACCTGAGCCCAAACCAAGAGTCAGACCCTTAACCAACTGAACCACCCAGACGCCCCAGAACTTTTCCATCTTTTAAATGAGTTTCTTTACTGGTGCTTGAGTCAAGGATATGGGCATAGAGAAATCTTGTCTTGTTTTTCTCCTTCATGATAATTTCACATAGCTCATGTCACAGTTGTATTCTCTTCTCTTTTTACCTGCTGACTGTACATATCCTTATCTGTTATCTCCACGTGAACTTCCGAGGATTTTACTGAGATTCTAAAATGCTAGGTCTAAAAACTGTCAAAAAACCAAACCAGTAGTCTTTTTCCATTCATTTGTTCATTCATTCAAATTAATTATATTCATTTATTTGAAGTCCCATTGACACGAAAATCTGATTTTCTTTCTTTTCATCCTCTCTTTCATTTGTTTTGTTAAATAAATTTATGTCTTCAAAAAATGGAAATCATTGCTGTAAAATATTTCAGCGGAAATATTTGGTATTCTTCCACTTTTGCTATAATTATATATAGGTCTCTAATTACGGACTTAAAGATTACACTATATGATTCTTCAGATTTCCCATTTTAAATGATCTTTTTTATTAATAGAATTATGTTTTTTAAAACAAGGCATCTTAACGGAATGACACTTTGTTTACCAGGTTTTTCTAGCACCTTGATAGAACAATTGTTCTAGCTACCTGCTATGTGGTACACTCTAAATGTTCCGTGGTAATCCTGGCCTGTAAATCCTCTATGTAATTTGGAGCGGGCATTGCTGTTTTATTCATTCTTGTATTCCCGATGCTTAATACAATGCTTGGCACATAGTCAAGTCTTAATAAGTATTGATTGAATGAAAATTATGTAGTAGATAGGATAGATAAGTAGCATAGAAAGCAGATCATAACAGATGCCAGATTCCCTGGTAGGTTCAGGGAAACAGGAGATGACATTACTTGGAGAGCGGAGAAATGTTTCTCTGAGGAAGCAATGCTTGATATGGACCCTGGAAAATAGATAAGATTTGAATAGATGGGTTTGTGTGCATGGTGAGGAACAGATGTAAAGAGAAGTTGAAAGAAGCAACAGGGCAGGTGCACCATGTGGTGCTTGTATGGACATGTGTGGGCAACAGTCAGTGTAGACGTTGAGGAGCTATGAGGGCAGAGCCTGGAGATTCCTGGAGTCTTGAATGCCAGGCTGGGGGGATGTCTGTTGTCCAGAGCCATGAGGAATAATTGAAGATGGTTTGAAAGGGGGATTGGTATGATTGGTAGTAATGTGAGGAAGTGAGGACCTGAACCAGGCACTGCCTTAAAGAGCAAAAGAAGGGAATGGATTTCCAGTGAAGAGGTGGACTCTGCCAGAGTTGGCAGCTACTAGGAGATGGAAGTGAGGGGGAAGGAGGAGTTGAGGATGACTGAGGGTTTGAAATTGGGTGAATAAATATGGTCACTAGTGAGGAACACTGAGATATGATAGTTCAGGGGGGTGAAATCATGAGATATTTTTCAGAATCCACTCTATACAGCGGTTTATTCCGTTGTGATTCTTCATGGCGCTATCTCCATGACTTCTGTGAGCTCTGTAGTAACGTCACACCGTAGCTCACTACAAGAGGGGTATTAAGGACACAGCTGAAGGATTGCTGCCAAGTTTGCAGAATTCCCTTCCTGTCCTAGGTGACAGCTGGGTTTCCGCTTTTCAATAGCACCGGAGTCCCAAGTACAGTAGGACCATAAATATGCTTCAGCTTTGCTAAGAAAGCCTTCATTTGTCTGTGTCGTTCTAAGTTTCTGCAGCTCTGAGAATTGCTTCACTTATATGCATTTTTGTTTAATATGCTTGCTATTTTCAAAGTTTTGACAGTGTAATTTTTGTTTCAGTTAGTAATGATTTAATTCTAGTACTACTGTCTGAAAGAGGCCCATGTCCTTGATTTGCAGTACTTCCAGGGTGAAGCCTCTTATCCTGTTGATTCTTCATGTTGCTGCTTTGCCCTTGGCACCCTTGATCTGTGTTTACAGTGGCCTTAGCAGAAGTTATTCATGTCCCAGGAATTTCATTCTGAAGGTGTGGAGTTGATCTGTGACATACAGTTTCCATTGGTGTTGACAGTGGAAGTCAGTTGGCTAATGGATAATTCATTATTCAGCCCCACCCATAATTTGAATAATCACAATCGTGTCTCATAGCTTCTTGTGAAAGAAGTCAGAATAGGAAAATGCATTCTGTTTTCTGAGTCCTACCTCTTTAAACATGCATCTGTAAAAATGACACCTTATAGCAGTATTTCTTTTTTTTTCTTAGTACATTTTTCTTTATTATGTTATGTTAATCACCATACATTACATCATTAGTTTTTGATGTAGTGTTCCATGATTCATTGTTTGCGTATAACACCCAGTGCTCCATGCAGGACGTGCCCTCCTTAATACCCATCACCAGGCTAACCCATCCCCCCACCTCCCCTCCCCTCTAGAACCCTCAGTTTGTTTCTCAGAGTCCATAGTCTCTCATGGTTTGTCTCCCATTTCTTAAAGCCTATTTGACCACAGGACCCTTGAAAAGTTGCAGTGTAGCAATGGAAAACCACGAAGTGGCTGTGAAATATAATCATGGTCAGATTGAATCTAAAAATAAGTAATGGCCTCACAGATAAGTCAATTGTAAGAAGTGGTCAACATTTGATTCATTTTTTTAAAACTTTGTGACAATGATATAAATTTGAGAATTCAGCAATTTTATTACTAATAAGATAGCTCATTCATATATTTAAAGTATAAAACAAGATCCACAACTTAAACCAGTGATTCTCAATCAGACCACAAACACCAATGAGAGGGTGTCTGCTGCCTATATATAGATGTTCAATCACACAGCAACTCCTCCTGCATCAGCCCATCATTCATGTAACTTTCTTGAATGTGGCACAGCATGTATTTATAATAAGATATTAGCCCATAATAATCAGAACAACTGTATAAATGTTTGGTGTTCTCCTTCTATATGAAAACTAGATACTATCCAGTATCTAGAATGGGATGGTGTATTAGGGTTCTTCAATACATATATGTTTACATGAAGAGGATTATTACAGAAATTAGCTCACTCAATTATGGAGGCATAGAAGTTCTACGATCTGCCTGCTGCCTGCAAGCTGGACAACCAGGAAAGCAGGTGGTGTAATTCAGAGTCTGAAGGTCTGAGAGTTGGGCAGCCAATGGTGTAAGTTTGTTGTGGGTCTGAGTCCAAAAGCCTGAGAACGAGGAACTTCAATGAAAGTCAGGTGAGCAGAAGAAGGTAGATGTTTCAGCTTAAGCAAAGAGAGAGTGAATTTGTCCTTCCTTTGCCTTTTTATTCTGTTCAGACCCTCAGTGATTTGGATGATGCCACCCTGCATTGGTGAAGATCTTTGCTCAGTTTATTGATTCAAATGCTAATCTCTTCTGGAGACTTCCTTACACACATACCTAGAAATAATGTTTTACCAGCTATTTGGGCATTCCTTATCTTAGTCAAGTTGACACTTAAAATTAACCATCACAGATTGCTTTGAACACCTAGTTTCATTACCTACAGAAGCCTTAAGATTCCCCAAGATTTCCTGTCAAAGGATTTATATTGTCAAAACACTCCTCTTTCTCCAAAGTCAATTGGAATGCAAAATAGGCTCCTGTTCTGTTTCCATAGGACATCCACTCCATGTATACCATGATTTCTAGGGAGAAGACTTGCAGGGTTTTAGGGAAGGATCTTATTACCATTCATGCGGTCTCCACCATGTAGCTACTATTCTTCCCACCCTGATGACTTCATTCCTCCTTTTGTATTCCTTATCTAGATAAATCAGTCTCATCTCTCATTTTGCACGTCTCACTTAGTCGAGATGTTTTTCTTAAGAAATATGAGCTCTCTCAAATGAATTTCCTATGAATAAAATGATTTCCAAAATGAATTTTAAGAGAAAGAAGTAGCACTAGCAATTGTTTTAATCTTGATAAATCTACTAATCTGTCATGATCTAATTGTGCCCCATTGAACATAGTTCGGGAACTGGTATATCTGTCTTTGTTCAGTGGTCTAAAAATCTTTAGGGATTGTCTTAAAAATGCCACTCTGTGGAAGAAAACTAGCTTATAAATCGGCAAGACTACTATGTTGTTTTCTGTTATTGTTATTTTTATATAATCTCAAACTTAAGGAAAAGTTGTAAGATTGGTATAAAAAACTTCCATACACACTTTACCCAGAATCTCTAGTTATTTATGTGTTGCCCCATTTGCTTTATCATTTTCTTTTTCTATATACAATGTGTGTCAGTAATATATGCATACTATTTTTCTTTCATTTTTAAGGTTTTATTTATTTATTTTAGAGAGAGAGCATGAGCAGAGGAAGGGGCAGAGGCAGAGGGAGAGAGAATCTCAAGCAGACTCCATGCTCAGTGTGGAGACTGACGAGGGGCTCAGTCTCATGACCCTGAGATCATGACCTGAGGCAAAATCAAGAGTCAGTTGCTCAACCGACTGAGACACCCAGGCACCCCTATGCATAATGTTTTTCTGAGCCACTTAATAAGTTGGAAACATTTTTACTAAATATTTCAGTGAATATTTTCTAACAATATTCTTTTATACAATTATAATACATTTTTCAAAATCAGGAAATTTTATGATACAATGCTATTACCTAATAGTCTATAGTCAAATTTAGTCTGTTGTCCATTATGTTCTTTATAGTTACTTTTTCCTCTGGTCAAGGATCTAATCCTGAATTATATAATGCATACGCTTGTCATGTCTCTTTTGTCTCTTTTAAATCTGGAATAGTTTCTCAGTGTTTCTTTCTCTTTCTTGACATGTATTTTGAGAGTACAGGCTAATTATTTTGTAGAATGCATTTTGAGGAGATTCAAGTTAGGTACTTTGGGCAGAAATACCACAGATGTCAATGTTGAGACCTTGTTTGGTTTTCCAAACAACCATCAGTTCTTCACTTCTGCACCAGCTGAGTGTCCTACAACCCAGTTCAATTCTGATGCTAACTATTAGTAGCATCTAGTAACTAACTTCTGATGCTATACTGCTACCAGTTAGCACAGACTCCACAGTCTAAAGACTCAATCCCACTAGATTGTCCCCAGTTCATATACCAGCCACAAACAGGGTCCCCACATTTATGTCTACCTACAAATTAGGTGATTTCCCCACTCGGGTTCAATAATTTGCTAGAATGACTCACAGAACTCAAGGAAGCACTATTTTTTTTATTTTAATTTTTTAAATTTATTTATTTTTGAGAGAGAGAGAACACGTGAGCACAAGCTGGGGGAGGGGCAGAGGGAGAAGCAGACTCCCCGCGGAGCAGGGAGCCCTATGTGGGACTCTCTGTCCCAGGACCCTGAGATCATGACCTGAGTCGAAGGCAGACACTTAACTGACTGAGCCACCCAGGCACCTAAGGAACTTTTCATTTTAGACATTGTACTTTTCAGCTCTAGAGTTTCCCTTTGAGTTTTTTAAAATAGTTTTGTTTTTGTTTTTTTACAATTTCCCATCTGTTTATTATTAGCACATTTTCCTTTAAGTCCTTAAGTACATCTATCATAGCTGCTTTAAAGTCCTTGTCTGTTAATTCCAACATCTGAGTCATCTTAGGGTCATTTTCTGTTGACTACTTTTTCTCTTCATTATGCGTTGCAATTTCCTGTTTTCTTCACATATGGTGTGAGTTTTGATTGTATGCTGGACATTGTACATGTTTTCTTGCAGGGCATTGGATCATATTGTCTTTCTTTAAAATAGGGCTGACATTTGTTCTTCCAGGCAGTTCAATTACTGAAAGATCTTTTTGGCCCTGTCAGGCTTGGTGTTATTGTTAGGGTGGATTGAATTCCGTCTTAGGGAATGGTCCTTGCTCCTAAGGAGTGGTTATCTGTGTCTCAGCTGAATGCCTGAGGTGGAATGGTTGAGCTGGAACTCCAGTGTCTCCAAACTTTTCCCTAATTGGTATCACCATTCTGCTTTCAGCCCTCAACACATAATTTTTAGCTGGTTCTCTTAGAGTCTTGCCCTATACGTGTTTGAAATGCATAGCCACTCAGTCTTCTGCCACTCCTTTTATCTCTCCCCATAATCCCCTGACATAGCTCTCTTATTAGGTACTTTGCCTTGCAAATTTTAGCCACTTTAGAAGCCCTGAATTCCTTTTAGTTTCATTTGGAACCATGGCTACACTTGAGTACCGTCTGCCTTCTTGCCAGCAGGAAAATGCTCCCAGGAAGACAGCCAGAGTGGTTGCCCTGTGTCTTTCCCTTTTTCATGGTCTGTGGTTTAGTTGTCTCATATATTTGGTCTAGTATTAACAGTTTTCAGTAGGAGGGCAAGTCTGGTACCAGTTGCTTTATTTTAGCAAGTGGATATCCAAGGCTTAAGTTTTTTTTCTTTACACTGTCATGTTCTCATAAACAGTGAAAGGAATAATCCCAGCAATAGTACTGCTCCATGTTTTCTTTGGTGTTTCCTGGACCTAAACAGGTTAAAAATTCTCTATGTATATTGCCTTTGCACTGAGTGCATTGTTAGGAAAATTCTTTGAGATGCCAGAATTCACCTAAAGTGAATTTGAAGCATACATTACTCCCACCTCCTTCAATGAAGTGGAATCCAGGGCTGCTGTTGATTTTAAATTCCTAGTATGCCCCCAACGCTCCGAGAGCCCTATTAATTTCAGTTTGTTAAACTCTACTGCTTTGATTAGATAGTTAAGTTTTCTTCTTTATAAACTGTTCTTATAATTCAAATATTCATTAACAAAATAATTTCTAAGGATGCATTTTTATTCATATTTTGATTTTTAGCTTGTAGAATAATCCCTTATATAAGTTAATAATTTTTTACTTCTTTAACTCATCAATATCAGTGTCCTGTCTGCCTTTTTAGTATGATATTTAAGAACAATTTTTAAAAATATATTCAGCCAACATTTTCCCTGTGTCTCAATATAACTTTGAGCATGTTTAAAAAAAAGCAAAAATGCAGTAGTATTTATTTATAATATAAAATATTTATACTGATTTTATAACTTTTCTTTTGAAATTGTCTTTAATGCCAAGTTTGGTCTCTCCTGGGAAAATTGGCCTCGTTTCTGACCCCAGTTGATGGAACCTACTGTAATCATTTACTTCATTCACAGCTTTGGCTTTGCGTGACTTCGGACTAATTAAAAAAATAAATAAATGACTTTCAAAGATAAGGGTTTTCCAGTGTGGCTATTCCATATTCTCTGAAGGGAATTCCAAAAGCGGAGTTTTTAGAGCAGTGTTGCTATTAGGTTGAGCATGTAACTTCCCAAGGCTTTTGCTTTGAGGGAAACAACACTCCTTCAGATGTTTATGTTCTGGTATGTTTGTTTCCATTCTAATCTTATATCATATAGTAGTATCTGTCCATTTCTTGTAGTATGTTCTCCTTCTTACCTACAGTGTTTGTTTTAAACTATAATAAGCTAAAAATGATCACATCTGATAACTGTGATATCATTTGTTAATGAATTCCTTCATTTATTTAACAAATGCTTTTGAGTTTTTGTGCTAGTATTGGGAATACAGTGAAGGACCAAAAAAAAAAGCCCCTCCTAGAGTTTTCAGCCTAACTTGAATCTTCCCAATCTATTTTTGTTGTTGTTGTTAAAGATTTTATTTATTTATTTTGACAGAGAGAGGGAACACAAGCAGGGGGAGTGGGAGAGGGAGAAGCAGGCTTCCTGCTGAGCAGGGAGCCCGATGTGGGACTCGATCCCAGGACCCTGGGATCATGACCTGAGCTAAAGGCAGACGCTTAAGGACTGAGCCACCCAGGCGCTCCCAATCTAAAGTTCAAGGGATAATGGCCTATACCTTTCTTTCTTTAACCCACATTTAGAACCTTTACAACTCTCAGAAGTCCTTTGTGATTATTGGATGTGCATGATGTACTTTATAAAAGGGAAAAGAAATACAAAGATTAACGAGTTGTTTACAGTCTGAGGCCGTGCAGCTTTTTTTTATGCACACATACACATGAGAATATTTAAAATTCTTATGAACACCTGGGATAGAAGAACAGAACACTGAGGTAGTATATAAACAACCATTACGAGGGAAATAAAGTCAATATTAGGCAGGTCGTTTTGGAGTTGGTAGGTTTTAGAGGAGAAGTTTCAGAGCAGAGATGCTTTCCTTTGGATGGCACAGAAGAATCAGATGGTGAGATATGGGAACAGGCAAATTGTATTACAGAGGTGGACAGTTGCCACTTTTCCATGAGTCTAAGGAATGCTGTCTAAATTGGTTAATATTTTGAATTTCCTTTATTTCTGAACATTTGTTTGAGTCTGTATTTTTTTGTTTCTCATGAACACTAGCTACTAAAATACATAAATATATCTTTGTCAAAGATGATATGTACTTACATGATTTGATGTCTTTCCACTGATAAAATTGTCATTCAGAGCAATAAGGTAAGTCAAAGGTTAGATTTTTCTAATCTTATAAATCGGAAAAATCAAATCGATTTCTGAACAGGTCAGTCATTAAATTGAATTTCTTTTTCCTTACTAGGATCCTCGGTTCAATGCAGAAGTTGACCAAATTACAGGCTACAAGACACAGAGTATTCTTTGTATGCCAATTAAGAATCATAGGGAAGAGGTAAGCCAATTTTCCATTTTATAAAGGTCATTTGAAACATTTTCTTTTGGAAAAAAAAGTTTTACTTTGCATACTTATGAAATAATACTATAGTGACAAGTTAACTACAAAGTGCTTAAATGTTCTGCTTGTTTTTTCTTTTTTTTATTATTTAGACTTTAGATAGGGCTGAAGATAGAGACTTTACTTTGACTTAGAAATAGATTTCAGACATTTTATTTCCTTACCTCACCCCTATCACCACCGTAGGACCTTATTTTATCCCAAGATACATAATTGTTGTGTGGTTGGAATCTATTTCATATTATATTGGAAGTGTCTGAATAATGCTCATTTCATAATGGTTATTCAATTGTAATGGTTATCAGCTGATTTTGTGGGTGGATTCAAAATGAGGTTTCAAAAACATGAAAATTACAGCTAATTCCAGGTAAATTTCATTGTGAAATTATAACAAGCAAATGAAATGTTTGGGTTTATATTTCACCTAACTAGAAGTTTGGATTCTGTTAGCACTGAATTCCCTCTTCATTCATACTTACTTGAAAAAAAAATAGTTAATAAATTATCAATCAAATTGTATGTTTCAGTTAAATGTTCTCAACTCTGGCCGCACCTTACAATCAACTGAGGAACTTCTAAAATATAACCAATTAAATTGGAATCTCTAAGAGCAGGGTGTAGACACTGATATATTTTTAAAGCTCTCCAAATAATTCTGAAGTGTAGCCAGGGTTGAAAATCACTACTCTAAGTGAAAACAAATAGATTGAAAGTGCCCGTACTCGGGGATCTTAACCTTGGGCTGTACATTAGAATCACCTAGGAAATATTTAGAAATTCTAATGCCCAGGCTTCACTTTAAATCAGAGTCTCTGGAGTTGGGACCCAGGCATCAGTATTTTAAAGCTCCCAGGTTATTACAACATGCAGCTAGGTTCGAGAACCACCGAAACACTGCCAAAGATACTAGAAGCACTTTGATGATTCTATTGACTTATTTTCACATTCTGACATCTTTCCTTTCTCTCCTCCATCCAGTCCTTTACCAAGTCCCATTGATTTTTTTCCGTTGGAGTTTTTCTCACTTCAGTTCCTTTCCTTTTTTACCTACTGCCATAATTCAGATATTGTATAATGTATGTTTTCTTAAGAGGCTTCTATACGTGCAGCCAATTTCCCTCCAATCCAGCCTGCTATTTGCCCTGGGAATTTTCCTAAAACACAGCTTTCTAAATCAGTGCACCTAAAACATTAATGTGCACATGAATCCCATGGGGATTTTGTTAAAATGCAGTTTCTGAATTCTGTAGGTCCAGGTGAGACCTGAGATTCTTTTGTAACAAGCACCAAGTTGATGCCGACACCCCGAGTCTGCGGATCATAATTTGACTAACGAGATCCTAAACGAGTCAGTAGTCTCAGTAGTCTAAAATAAATTCTCAGTGCCTTAGAGTTGCTACATGGGTTTTTAAGGGGAAAGTTAATGTCAAAGTCACTAAAAATACCTGCAGTTAAAACATGATTATGAGATTAATTAATTACTCAATTAATTATTAATTGGCAAATTAATTGGTTAGTTAACTATGTGGATGAATGAATAAAATAGAAAAGGCCATACATGGATTAACGATGAGGCTGCCCAGATATGACAAATAAAAAGCATGTCCCATGCAATATTTGGGACATAGTTATGCTAAAAATTATTTGTTCCTCATGTGAAATTAAATTTGGCTAGCTTCCTGTATTTCATCAGATAGCCATAGTTATAAACCAGAGGCTGTGATTCTGTGCACTTGAGAAGACAGTGTTCAGCTTCCAGTTAGTTAAGTATACGGTTAAAATTGTGGCCTAAAAATCAGCCTTGTACTGGCCAAGAGAGCCAGCCTGAATCACGCTCTGATTAAACTTCTCTTTCTAAATAGTGCAAACAGCTCACCAGCACTGGGGACTGGGGGGACCCATGAGAAAGTGCAACAAAATCACCAGGGGGAAGGGTGTGGGGTTGCCCTTCTGTAAGAGAGCGACCGCAGGACATATGTGTTGGTCTCTTTATGACGACCTGTGAGGATGGTTTAAATTAAACAGGCAACAACAACCCCAGCTGTACTGAAGTATAATTTAACACGATAAAATCCACCCATTTTAAGTGTACAGTGTGATGAGTTTTGACAAATGTGCACACAGTCATGTAACCACCGCTGTAATTAAGACACAGAACATGTCATTCACCTCAGATATTTCCCTGTACCCCTAGCAGTCGATGTCCTCACTCTCCCTCAACTCCGGACCCCTAACAATCACCAATCTGTTTTTGTCTCTATTGTTTTTGCCTTTTCTAGAATGTCATGTAAATGGAATCCTACTGTATGTAGTCTTGTGTCTGGCTTCTTTCACTTAGTACAACATTTGTGAGGTTCGTCCATGTTGTTGCATATGTCAGTAATTTGTTCCTTCTTATTGGCGAGTGATTTATTCCATGGTGGGAATATGCAGTTTGACTATTCATTCATTCATCAGTTGATGGACACTTGAGTTGCTTCCAGTTTTGTAAAGCAACCCACTATTATGAAAGAAGCCACTGTCAGTGTTTGCATACAGGGCTTTGTGTGGACATAAGGCTTTCATTTCTCTTGGGTAAATATATAGGAAGGGAATTGCTAGGTCATATGGTAGGTGTTCAATTTTATAAGAAACCTCAAAGACTTTCCCAAAGTGGCTGTACCGTATGCATTCTTACCAGCAGCGTATGAGTTCCAGTTGCTTCACATCCTTGGCAACATGTGGTATTATCAGTTTTTAAAACTTTTAGGTGTTTTAGTGGGGATGATTTGAATTCGGGTTTTTTTTGTTTGGTTTTTTTTATTAGAGAGAGAGAGCACGAGCAGGGGTGAGGGGCAGAGGGAGAGGGACAAGCAGACTCCCTGCCAAGCAGGGAGCCCAATGCAGGACTCGATCCCAGGAACCAGGGATCACGACCTGAGCCGAAGGCAGATGCTTAATCGACTGAACCACCCAGGTGCCCCTAGGATAATTTGAACTTATTACATGAATATATAACCCCACTCTCAGCCAAGGGCTGTCTGCTCACTTCCAGATCTGATTAAAGTGGGTCCAGCTGCAGGCCCCAGATTGTGATTGTCCAGAGCTCCCCCTGAGATTCCTGCTGGGTTCCTGAGCATCCTGGTTGGCCTGCCTCCATGTTCCCGCATCCTCTCCTGCTATCTCTGCTTTACCCTCTAATGACTGGATAGGAAGCCAGGGGTCTTTACTGGTATCCCCAGAAGTTCTCTCACACCAAGCATTTCATGGGACAAAGAAGCCTTCAGCAACTTCACTGGACACTTAGTCATGTCACTGAAGGGAGGGTTTCTAAACACCGTTTTTTAAAGGCCTCCCTGACTCTCCCCATTCTCTACCTTCTCCCACCTGCTCTCTCCTCCCCCAACATTGGCACCACTCAGTTCAAAATTATTTCCTGTGAGTATTTTCTTCAGAGAAAAGGAATGAAGAGAAACAGAAGAATAGACATACTCAGCTGTGGGGAAAAAAAAAAAAGGAAAAAGTTATTTGGCTGATGAAGAACCAAGGCCAGTAAGAAGGTGCAAATATGACTTTCAGAATTATTTTTAAATTTATAGCTATGTAGACAAACCCAGGGCAGTGTTTACTTTCGTAAGTAAAGATTACATACAGAAGTACTCCTTTTCTCACAAAATTTTTGAAATTAAGATGAAGAGGCGTAAGTAAGGCTTTTGGGAGCAGTTGCTAAGACTGCTTCCTCTGGGCTTGTATTCCATCTTTACCACTTACTTGGTGAGTAGCCAGGATGGAATTGGTTAATCCCTTTGGTTTTCAGTTTCCTCATCTGCAAACTGGGTGTTATAAAAGGACCTACCTTGTTGTGAAGGACAGAGGCATTCATGTACGCTGAGGTTTTACCATAGTTCCTGGCATGCTTAAAGATGATCAATAAATGTTATTTTTTAAAAGGAGACATAGAACTGACAGAGCTTTTATGAGAAATAAGGAATAATAAAATTATATGAAGAGGTCATCAGCACTATAGGGTAACCAGCCAGCTAGGCTCAAATGATAACCAGTGCAGTCCCTGACTTAACTGATCTGTGACCCTCTAACTTTCAGCTTAAAAAGAAAAATGCTTTTTGCATAAACGAAGCAAAATTAATTTGATGCCTTCGCTTTGTGTTATTCCAGCTGTGCTGAGTAAGCCAATACTGATTCCAACTAATTACCAGCAAACCTAAAATGAAGTGTGATCTTATGAACAGTTGGTAAACGGTTTATTTTACTGATTGTTTACAAAATGTCCTCGTACTTTTTAATGACCCCTTAAGACAAAGGCACTGACCCTGGAAAGCTGCTTGAATGGAGAAGCTGAATATTGAATGCTAAAGTCTGAACTATAACATAGTCCAGGAAATTGAGGAAGATCTTTAAGATTCAGCGAAATATATAGGGGAACCCTCCTACACTGTTGGTGGGAATGTAAGCTGGTGCAGCCACTCTGGAAAACTGTATGGAGGTTCCTCAAAAAGTTGAAAATAGAGCTACCATACGATCCAGCAATTGCACTACTGGGTATTTACCCCAAAGATACAAAA
>NC_138370.1:88715698-88753502 GCF_054177405.1 Leptonychotes weddellii
GGGGGTGGGTGTTGAGGAGGGCACGTTCTGCATGGAGCACTGGGTGTTGTGCACGAACAATGAATCATGGAACACTTCATCTAGAACTAATGATGTAATGTATGGGGATTAACATAAGAATAAAAAAAAAAAAAGATTCAGCGAAATATATAATCTCCTCATTTGCCTCTTTTTCCTGTGAAATATTCCGACTAATTAAACATTTTCAGGAGTTCTTTTCATTAATGTTGTAATCTTAAGTGTAATAGAGATAGCAGTGCCTTTTTAGGAATGAGAATCACAGATATTGTTAAACTTCTGTGACAGAAATTTTTTAAAAGAATCATAGTGAGTAAGTTTTTATAATCTTTCCCTCTCCTGCTCCCTTCCGAGAGAATGGGGTTAATGGGCAAAGTGGGGGAAAAAAACTGGAGAAGCTTGAAGGGGCTAAAATAATTTATTTTGGAAAGGTCAAAGAGCTGTTGACTAGAGAAAAATAAATGAAGACAAGAAGAGGAAGCGTCAAGGGAGAGAAGAGGGCTGGCCCAGGCTGTATATTAGAGTGGTTTGAAGACGGTGGGGTAGGACCTTGGAAATAACTGCTGTCCCATGGAAACTATTCTAACGACCTGACCTATATTAATGCATTTAATCTTCCTAGCAGCCATAGGAAGTAGTCATTATTTGTTCCTACTTAACAGATGAGGAAACAGACATGGAACATTCAGGGAACTCACCCAAAGTCACCTAACTAAAAACTGGCAAAGCTGAGATTCAAATCTAGGCAACATCTAAGTGAAAGATGTCAGACAGAAAAAGACAAATACCATCTGATTTCACTTATATGTGGAATCTAGAAAACAAAATAAGCAAACAAAAAAATCAGAAATAAATACAGAGAACAAAACGGTAGTTGCCAGATGGGGACAAAGGTGGGAGCAGGCAAAACAGGTGATGGGGATTAGGAGGTACAAACTTCCAGTTATAAAATAAACACAGGGATGAAAAGTATAGCATAGGGAATATAGTCAGCAATATTATAATAACTATGTATGGTGACAGATGGTAACTACATTTGCTGTGGTGAGCATTTCATAATGTATGTAATTGTCAAATCATTATGTTGTGCCCCTAAAACTAATATTGTAAGCCAACTATGTTGTTGACTATGTTCAACAACAACAACAACACAAACTAGACAATCTGGCTATAGGGTAATAACATGGGAAGGAGGGTTCCTTAAAATCCTGCTGTGGGTGCATCCACTTTCTTCCCCCACAGTTAAATTATTTGGGGGCTGAGGGAGGTGGTGGGAGATACACTGATATATTTAGCGTGGCTCCGTGCAGAGGCGGGAGTTGAGGGTGAAAACAAGGAGACCTGGCTGTATTCTGATGACTTTTAATGATGTGTTTAAACCACTCTGCAAACAGACTCTTTTAATTTTAAAAAACTCAAAAAAAAAAAAGAAAAGGCTAGAGAAAGAGGGATCAGAATCCAATCCTCTATAATGTCTTAAGAGGAGTCTGTCCAGGAAACAGGAGGAAATTTGCACCAGGGAGAAAAGAGTTACATGAGTGTGTTCCATATTAATCTGGGGCAGTGTGCCCCAGAGAAGAGCCATGATGTGCACATGAAGCATCACGAGAAAAGTTGCAGCAAATGTATGAATTTTTAGGGCTGCTGTCAAGTTTCTTTCAAACTTAATGCTGGATTTTTGGGACCTGGGCACTTGGACCAGTTTTTGTTTTTGTCACGTGGCATTAGTTATTTCTATAATGAGATAATTCTTTTATGTTTGGTAAAGAAGTGCAGGAAAACTCAACTCTTTCTAACTCAGATGACCTATTTCTGAAATACTGACCTCCCCTGAAGTATTGCTCATTATGACATGGTAGAGATGCATGTTCTTTCGTTTTTATAGACATTGCACCAGTGAAGTAGAAGGCATGATTGTGAAATAATGCCAATTCTTTGAAAATTTCTTACTGATCTGAGCTGGAGATTATATCCAATAATGTCCTTTCCTTTAACATTTCATTTATTTATTTGAGAGAGAGTGAGCGAGAGACAGAGAGAGAGGGAAAGAGAGCACTAGTGTGGGTAGGGGCAAAGGGAGAGGGAGAAGCAGACTCTCCTGCTGAGCAGGGAGCCTGACTCGGGGCTTGATCCCAGGACTATGGGATCATGATCTAAGCTGAATATAGATGCTTAACCGACTGAGCCACCCTTGCACGCCTATCCAATAATGTGTTTCAGGCTGGGCTGAAACACCTGTTTTCTCTTGGTTGCATGTCAACTCTAGTTACTCAGTAGAAATCTAATTTTGAATCAGATTTTTTCCTCCTCTATTTTTATTTTAGCATCTTGATTTTATCATACTTGATGATGTACCTGTAATTCTTCAATGTGGATATAAGTTATAATAGAGGATACAGGATAACTTTTTTCCAGTGTGATAAAGGAGCATTTTAGCTAACTATCTAAATTTACATCTTCTTTTAAAAAAAAAAAAAGACCTGAAAATCTTGGGGCACCTGGGTGGCTCAGTCAGTTAAGCATCTGACTCTTGATTTCGGGGTAGGTCATGATCTCAGGGTTGTGAGATCAAGCCTTACATCAAGGCTCCACACTCAGCTCAGAGTCTGCTTGAGATGCTGTCTCTCCCTATCCCTCTGCCCCTCCCCCAGCTTGCTCCTGTGTACACCGTGCGTGTGCATGCGCGCTCTCTCTCTCCAAAATAAATAAATCATTTAAAAAAAATGAACCTGAAAAGCTTTTTAAAAAACTAATTTTTTGAGTTTTTATGAGATAAATACTTTGATGAATCAAAGAAGTTTAATGCCTGCTAAAAATCACAAAATAATGTGTAATTCCAGCTGCAATTTGCAAACATAAATTTTTCTAGAATTTAAGTTATATGACCTTATCTGCTTGTTTTAAAGTAATCTCATTTTTTTCCCTCTGAATCCTCTTGTTTGGACAAGTAACTATTAAATCACTGCAATATGTAGAACCCTGGTCTAGGCACTGAAGATATTTAAAAAATGAAGCAAGGAAGATACTTGCTGGAATTTTTTTTTCAACTTTTAGATGTAGATCTTGTACACCAGGCATTAATATCAATACATGGTAACAAGCCAAATGTTAAATGAGTTCATCGTTCAACTCACTAGTTCAAAGGAAAAGACTGGATTTTGAGAGCTAAAGAAATTACAGAGGGAAGGTGTCTCATTTGGCAGATTCTTGCTATTTATCCCACAGCCTTAAGGGAGGCACACACATGCTTACATGAGGGGGCAGAGGCAGGATAGATGCTTGCCAATGATCTCATGCTTGAATTTGACAAGTAAGCTTAAAACAGATAAACATTATGGCTTTATGCATAATCCTTCGATTCTAAGTCAGGCTAGATGAAAATACAGCTACAAAAAGAAGCAGAGTTTAATTGCAGACTGTCAGTTGATTTAGATCAGTGGTTTTTTAAAAAACTTATAAAGTGTTCATTGCACTTATTCCCCTGTGAGACTCTTTCTTGTAGCTTTGTTTTTAGAAACAAAACAAAAGTGCTCCGCAAAGTTTCCGTTTGTTCTGGACTTGATGTCATGATGGTAAGGATCTCTCCTCTTTGCTTTTCCTCATTGCCCTTTAATTAATAAGCAAGTGTATTTTACAAAGAAGATGGTAACCACTTTCCTAAGGAAAAAAACATTTGTTAAGAGCGGCAGATGAAAAACAGTGCTAATAGGTTAAATCCCTGAGGCCACGCTGCTGATCCAGGAGAAGAAAGGGTGAATGACAGCTTGAGGCTGACAATTACATTCACCATAAGCTGTATTTCCCCAAATCTTATTTTTAATGCTCAGAAAATTTGGTTCAGACTGAAGGCTATGTTTTATTCAATATGAAGTTTATCTTCATTGGTACTTTCAGGATAACTATTCCAGCACTTGTTGGAATGCATTACATTTTAATGTAATCATTTATAAATTTAATTTTGAGAAGTTTTATATAGGCCCTGAATAATGAATATTAGAGGTCTGGAACAAGTTGCAGATAAGCATAAACAATTTCTTTGTAAGATATCTAACCCAGAACTACATAATTTGGTCTTTGGATGGAACTTTAATTATTAAATAATTTTCATTTTTTTTCATGTATTCTTGAAGAATTAAGGTGGTTGTCAATGATATTGCTACTCTCAGTAGACACAGGTGCAAACATCTGTGTTCACTTATTAAGAGCTAAGATTACATAGGTAAAATGCTCTATGTAAACTTTTAAAGTACTCTGTACTCCTTCTTATATCCACATCTAAAAATCTCTACTTATTTCTCTTCTGCCAGAGAGTGGAAATGAATATTCCAGGCTTAAGAAAAATTTTTTTTTAATTTTTAATTTTTTTTTAATATTTAAGAAGATTTAAAGAGGGGTGCCGGGGTGGCTCAGTCATTAAGCGTCTGCCTTCAGCTCAGGTCATGATCCCAGGGTCCTGGGATCGAGCCCCTCATCAGGCTCCCTGCTCGGTGGGAAGCCTGCTTCTTCCTCTCCCACCCCTGCTGCTTGTGTTCCTTCTCTCACTGTATCTCTCTCTGTCAAATAAATAAATAAAATCTTTTAAAAAAAGAAGAAGAAGATTTAAAGAACAAAGAGCAGTGGTGCCTGGGTGGCTCAGTCCATTAAGCTCCTGCCTTCAGCTCAGGTCATGATCCTGGGACCCTGGGATTAAGACAGTGTCTGGCTCCCTGCTCAGGGGGGAGCCTGCTTCTCTCTCTAACCCCATCCCAAACTCATACGCTTGTTCTCTCTCTCTCTCTCTCCTCTCTCAAATAAATAAATAAAATCTTAAAAAAAAAAAAGAGCGAGAGATGATCTTATAAAATTTTTGAATCCTATTTTTCTCTTTTGCATCACTTCATAGTGAAATAAAGTGAAAGTAAGCTGGATTTAGAACTCCAGGTCTATTTGATTATTACGGATTATTTCATGATCATCGATATTGTATTTGTAGTCTTTTTCAACATGACAAATTGCCCTAAGCTTAGTGATTTTGAACACCAGATATATGTTCTCTCACAGTTTGTGTGGCTCAGGAATTCTGGAGCGACTTGGCCGGCTGAGTGGCTCTGTCCCAGGTTCCCTGCAGGGGGCTTTTACCCCTGCTTGAGTACCCGCTTCCCAGCTTCCCAGGGAGCTCACTCACGTGGTTGTTGGCAGGAGGCCTCAGTTCCTCGCCGAATGGGCTTCTCCACAAGGCACTCCGTTTCCTCACCGTGTGGCAGAGAGTGAGCAAGGAGGAAGCACCAGAGCCTGTCTGACCAAACCTCTGGAGTTGCTCAACTTCACTTCATGGTATTCTGTTCTCTAGAAGCCAGGCATGGAGGCCAGCCCCAACTCAAAGAGGGGGCGGGGGGGGGGCGGTTAGTTAGGCTCCACCTCTTGAAGAGAGAAGTATCAAAGAATTTGAGGAGATATTTTGAAACCACCAGCAGTACCAGATGTTCTTTGAGGCTTTATTCTCTTTCCTTAAAACTGGCCAGAGGATAAGAGAGAAATTCTGCTCGTTAATGAAAGTGATTATTTCTCATCCTTTCATGTACTAAAAAATGACACAAATTACCAGAAGCGACATAGGCTGGATTTAAAGAAAGGTGGAGGGTTGGTATGTATACTGTGCCCAGTTGGTGTAAGTTAAAGAGAAGAAAGGAAGCAGAAAATTTAAAAAAAAGGAAGAAGACTGAGGAGAAATGAGGAAAATGTCTGCTTCTTCGGCTGTGGCAAATGATTAAGGCATTAAGAGCCTTCTGAAATGTTATGTCACAAATGCTAGTCTACGTGAGATCACTGTTTGCATGTAATTTAAATGTTTTGCTCCATAATATCCACAGGAAACGCTCCCTGGCTTATCCTTATTATCTCTCTGCTCCATTGTTTTCTACGTCCATTCATGGATCAAAAGCAGAGGGAATGTGTGTAGTCCTTTGGCACAGTGTTGAGTATAAGCTGGAAGGAGGGAAGAGCCTGGAGATGAGGCTGTGCAGGCAGGCAGAGGCGAGATCATGAAGAGCCCCCCAGTGCCAGGCAGAGGGGGTGTGGAATTTTTTTTTTAGTTCAGGAAATATTTGCTATTATTGAAAGATTTGTATGGCCACAGCATTGAGGATGAACAGTTTTCTTTTTTTAATATATAACTCAAAGCCACATAATTTGACACTTGATAGATTTTGCTAAGTAAATATTTTCCATATTTGTTCAGACATGGAGAAAGTACTGTATCCAGAAGCAGGGAAGTTGGTAAGGAATTTGCAGTAACCCAGGCTAGAAGTGGACCCAGGCTGAGGCAGAGGAGACAAGAAGTGGATTTGTTGCACTTCTGTTTAGGAGGTGGAGGGATTGATATAATGGAAAAATCAGCAAAAGGAAGAATCTAGAATACATTCTGGGCTTTTAGATTGATCTAACAGAGGAGAGTTGTGATGTTCCCTAAAGGAAAACATGCAACAGAAAGTATTGGTTTGTGGGGATCAAAACAATTACCTCTCTTTTTTGGTTATGTTATTTTACTGTTGAATACTTTCTCCTCTCTCCTCGAATCTCAGTGCTGCCCCCCCCCTCCCACTTTCAGCTGATGGCCTTGCTTATGGTGTCAGTAAAGAAAGCAATTAGAAGCATACTTCTGCAAGAGAACGTACTCTGTCTCCCTTCCCCGCCCCTGCATCTGAGTCCATATACTCTGGTCTCCCTTGTACTTCTAGGGTCAGACTGTCTGTGTAATAGCAAAGGTCAGTCTCGTTCTTGTGCACCGGATCTCTTTCCACGTCACCTGCTCAAAGCCACATCTCGGCAGGTCCCCTCCCACCCGCCATGCGCAGGATCACCAAAATTTCCCTCTCTACCACACAGGTTCATCAGCATACAAATATGCTGTTATTTCTCCCACCTTAAAAGCAAAACACCCACTGGACCACCTCATTTCTCTGATCACCATCAGAGCAAGTCTGAAAAGAGTTGTCCCTTTTTCCATTTCCTGCCATTCTCCCCTGAACGTACTCCATCCAAGCCTTGGCTCTTCCCACTCTGTGGAAACCGCTCTTGGCAGTGTCCCGTGACTTCCACAGGGAGCCCGCGATCATTCCTTAGTCCTCACCTTGCCAGGCCTGCCAGCAGCCTGTGACATTGTTGGTGATTGGTCACTCCTCCAGGACAGAGTGTTTTCACCAGTTTCCAGGGCCTCAGTCTCCCCAGTTTTCCTCCTGCTTCTGTCTGCCTCTCCGCCCCGTTGGCTGGTGCCCGCTCAACACAGCGGTGCCACGCGGCTCAGCCCTGCACCATTGTCTCCCCTCTAACTAAATGCACCCCTTCCGTGATTTTATCTACCCTCGTGGCTTTAAGTACCATTTAGATGCCAACCAGGCTTAGATTGCAAGTGAACCGTTTCTTCAATTTAAACTCTTCTGTTCAGCTGCTTACTTCTCTACCTCTGTATGTCTAACGGGCCTCTTGCACTTAACATATTGGACACCAAGCTCCTGATCTTCCCTCCCACCAGACCTGCTCCGTGCTCATCCCCACCACACTTAACAACTTCTCTCATTCCAGCTTTTCACACTAAATTCCGTGAAGCCATCTCCACCTTCTTTCTTTCTCGCACACGAGATCTCTAATTCATCAGTAAATACTCTTGGCTTTCCCTTCAGTCACTGCTCTCCCTGTACCACCATCACCCTGGTTCAAGCCTCTGGGATGTAGCACCTGAGTTACTATATAGTAACCCCCTAGCTAGTGTCCCTGCTTCAAGCCTTTAACTCCCTATAGTCTATTCCGAACACAAATTTTATAAAACTCGTTAGATCTCATTACTCCCCTGTTCAGAGCCCTCTCCTACCACCTCATCCCATAAGAAAGGTGCCACATGGTCTGGCTCCTGATGCCCCTCTGATCTCACCTCCTATTATTCCACCCCTGTGCTCTCCGGCACACTGGCAGTCTTGCTGTTTCTCAGTACATCAGGTAAGCTCCAGCCCCAGAGCCTTTGCACTTGCTGTTCACTCCGTCTAGAAGTGTCTCCCGCCCACCCACCGCCCACCCTAGTTGTTCACATGGTTCACTCTCTCATCTCCCTTGGGCTTTTACTCAAATGACATCTCAGCGAGACTCTTCTTAAGCCATCCTTATTGAATTTCAGCCATTACTTCCGTCCCTGCTCCGTTTTCTCCATAACATGTAAGCTCTTAATCACCATCTGGCACACTACATATTAACTTACTGGAGTATTTCTCTTTCTCCTCACTAGACTGTACCCTACATGAGAGCAAGGTGAGATAAGAATGCTTCACAGAGCTGGTGACGTTTAAATTGCATTTATGGTATGCAATAATCTAGTGTACCCAAGAACTTCTTTTGCAGAAGTTTTTCTTTGCCATCTTGAAGCATGGTATCCAAAATAGGTTGACAAGTTAAGGGATCTCGAGTAGAAATTCAAGCAAGGCTGTATGTTAAATAGCAGTAGGACTGGGAGTGTCATGCTAACATTCTTAGAGATCAGTAATAATACTTTTTGTTGATATTATCATCCCCATTTTATTTTATTTTTAAAGATTTTATTTATTTGAGAGAGAATGCACGAGCGGGGGGCGGGTGGGAGGCAGAGGGAGAGGAGAAGCAGACTCCCCGCTGAACAAGCAGCCCGCTTCGGGACTCGATCCCAGGATCCTGGGATCATGACCTGAGCCGAAGGCAGACGCTTAACTGACTGAGCCATCCAGGCCTCTCATCCCCATTTTAGATGACGAAATAGGGACTTGGTCAAGTACAGGAAATTTCCCAATATTTTATATCTTCTAAGTGGCAGAGCTGGGATTTAGACCCACATCGTCTTTATTCTAAGGCTGCATTTTTCTTACCATGAAGTAATTATCTTCTTTCATCTTTATTAATGGTTGTACCTGAAAAGCTACCAACCAACTCTTTTACTATTTTAGTTTTTAAAATGCCAACTATGGACTGGAATAATATTATAATAAAATACAGAGTTGCAAACAATGATTCCAAATACTATTAATTTCTCTGTGTATTATCTGGCACAGCTGTGTGGAGGAGGACATGTCTTTTTTTGCAGGTAACACCTACAGTTCGGGGTTTTGCTAGTGAGACAGAGGTCTGCATCTGAGCTTTCATATATGATTACCTTCTCGGGCACATCTTCCATTTGAAGAAGAAAACACTTAGAGATAAAATTATGTTCTGGCTATGATGACATAACAGACTGTACTCTCTATGTGAAGGATTTTCCAGATGTAAAAAAAAAAAAAAGATGATAAATATGCACATACACTTTTTTCGCCCCTCTTGAGCTTCTCATGATACGGATATCTAGCTTCTCATGGCCTTGAGGGGCTTAGCTAGACCAGTACAGGTGGGAGCATTCCCCTGAACACTCAGTTCGGCTCTGATGAAGAGGTTCCCTCAAAATCTCTGATGCCAGCTCTAGTTTGTAAGTGAGATTCCGCCTACTTAGTGTTCTGATGCACGAAACTTGCCTTTTGCCACTTCTGCTCTGTTATTTATCTTCTGTTTGTATTTAGTACATATTATGGGTACGCCACTTTACCCCGTAATTATCAGGAAGCTTTATGAGCCCAGCATCTTACCAAGCTGTGGAGACGGGGACCTGTTATAAGTGCAGGCAGTGCTGGAACAGACTTGATCCTGGTTTAACAGAGCCCAAATCCAACACCACCATCCAGGGGTAAGCCTGGGCTTTGCAGGCCAGCACCTGGCAGAATGCAGAACACCACCCTGAAAATATATCTCAGTTATTAAATAGATCCAAGGCTCTGAAGTCATTTTTGGCAATGTCATGTGTAAAGGTGGGCACAAACAGTGGTAGGTTTATTCTGATACGAAGTACAATTATATAATATATATTGAGTATATAATATTTTTTTGCTCTTTTGGACTTAGTCCCAATTAGGCAAAGGCCGTTTGAAAGAGAGAGCTCTGAATTTGTGGCAAAAATGACTTAGTCTTGCGTGCTGGCTTACGATTCCTTGAGCAAGTTTCTTCACCTCTCTGTGCCGTAGGTGACTCATCTGTAAAGTTTCAACATGAAAGGCAAACACACAGGGTGGTTTTAAAGGTCCTAGTGAGGCAAGGAATGTGACAGTGCCCACCACAGAGCTCTTCACCTAGTGAAGGTTCAGAAAAATGTCTCTTTCCTCCCTTTATAGAGTGCTGCGAGGCCAGACACATGGAGGAATGGAAAAGTTAAATGACAGTAAATGCTGAGCGTACCCTGCCGTGGGAAAGACAGCAGGCTCTTTTCTGCTATGTAACCTTTGTGTCTCTGGCATGTTTTTAAAGGGCATGGAAGGAGACTTTGCACAATGGCCCCGTACTGCACTGAGGGACAGAAAGGTCTAACAAGAAGGCAAAAGGTTCCTATGGTTCCAGATTTAGGACCTTCACCTCATTGCTTAAAAGCTAGTGAGGCAGAGAGTTTAGTATTTGGCAGGGAAGAGGAATTTTTTTGTGTGCAAAGGGATGAGAATAAACATCAGGATCAAGAATTATGCCCAGCATCCCCTTGTCTGGAAGGAACCCAGTCTCAGGTTGGCACCACTCCCACTGGATGTTCCTCGGGCAGGACAGCTACTGACCCCCAGAGGCTGGATTTGTCCTGACCCTATCTGGGGACCATACATCTTGCCTAATAGCACGGAGCAAATGGTCAGAACCTCTGCCTGCTTCACCATGACCAGGACAGCTGGGAACTTGGTACGTGGACCATCACTTGCATATTACCATCAGCAATTATAAATTTACTTTTAAGACTTTTGAATACTTTTTGAAAACTGAGTTAAACTTTGTATACAGTGAAGTACACGGATCTGAAAGTCCAATTTGATGAGTTTTGACAAATGTATGTACATCTGGGTAACTAACACCCCAATTAAGATATCCCACAACCTTTAGGTGACACTGTTCTGATTTCTGTTGCCATAGATTAATTCTGCTTTTTTTTTTAAATTCTACTTATTTTTGAGAGTGTATTATAAATCCCTGAAACATAGGATCTTTTTATGTTGCATAAGAGATTCTTGGATATGAAGACGTGTCATAAGATTTATAATGAAAGTAAAAACAACTGTTAGCTGTCATTTTGGATTTGTCTTTGTTTCTTAAAAGTTATAATTTTGAAATTGTTCCATTCTTTTTGATAAAAATATGAATTAACAAGAGAGGCATATGTATGGGATTTGCATACAGCCTTTGGCAATACTGGAAGATCCTTGGTCTTCATGATTCCTTTAAAGAATAAGTGCTTAAGAATCTGTATTTTATACTAGTGAAGGTGTCACTTTCCCCCTGGGGGGGGAGTAGTAGAAAGAACATAGGTTTGGGATCAGACCTGCAGAGCATCTGTGTCTGCGCATTCGTGGACTCCTATTTAACTTTTCTGAACGTCCGCTACCTCTGTGATGAAATGAGAATTGTAATATCTATCCGAAAGGGTTGTGCCAAAGGCTAAATGAATTAACAGATACAAAGCACCTGTCATACAACAAGCCCTTCCTTCTCCCTTTTTTAAATGGCAGACTTGTTAGCGTTATGCATTTTTTTTTTTTTTTTTGGCCGGGAATAGATTTATTAACTGTCTTAGAGACATTGGCCATTAATCATGTATTTCTGATGCCAGGTATCCTAGGGCGTTGCTGTTTACATCTTGCAGCTTCCTCGAAGCTTCTTTTCAACTTGGCTGCCTCTTCCTAGCCTCCCAGGCTGTGAGAATAAACTAAAAGCATCCACTTCTCCTGTACTTATACGAGTGTTGTCTGTAACCTCGGAAGATCCATAAACACCTCTTGAGAGAAATAGTAGGCATGGGGGTGCTTATACATATAAATGGATAAAATGGATCACAACCAAAATAATAAAATCAACCCTTGATTCTCAAATTTATTAATAAAAGCCAAACAACAGCAACAAAATGGTCAAAATTGGCAAAAAATACACATAGGCAACACAGAAGAGAACCAGTGTAGACAATTACAAATTAAAAAGCTGTACATTTTCTCTAGTAATCAGGAAGATGCAAATTAAAGTAACAGTGAGATACAGTTTTATTGCCATTGGATGGACAAAGATTTAAAAGCCTGATAATACTAGGTGCTGGTTAGAATGTAAGGTTAATAAAAACTCTTAAGCATTGCTGGTAAAGGTATAACTTCTGTAATCCCTCTGAAGATTTCCCCAAAGAAGCTCTTGCATATGTGTACAATAGAAATGTTCATTGTAGATGGTTTTATTATAACAGCAAAAAATTGCAAACCACCCAAACATCCGTCATTTGGGGATTAGATGAACAAAATTTGGTATGCAATACAACATTATATATAAAATGAATGAACCAGATCTATAGAAATTGATTGAAAAACAACATTGAATACAATAACGAGTTGCAAAATTCTGCATATTACATGATTTTATTTGAGTCACCTTTTTGAAAGATGAAAGTACTATGTCTTGTTTATAAATTCATATATTTCTTAAGAATGCATTGCTAGGGACGCCTGGGTGGCTCAGTCGGTTAAGCATCTGCCTTCGGCTCAGGTCATGATCCCAGGGTCCTGGGATCGAGCCCCACATTGGGCTCCCTGCTCTGCGGGGAGCCTACTTCTCGCTCTGCCCTCTGCCTGCCACTCCCCCAGCTTGTGTTCACTCTTTCTCTGTCTGACAAATAAATAAATAAAATCATAAAAAAAAAAAAAAAAGAATGCAATGCTAGAGGTTGCCTCTGGGGAGGAAGGGCAGGAGGAAGAAGAATGGGCCTGGAAAGAGAAAGTCTGATTTAATTTTCTTAATTTAATTTTAAAAAAAGGAAATATCCCCAAATATTAACACTTAGCAGTTCTTTATCAGTGGTTCTCAAAGTGTCTTTTGTCTCTGGACTGGCAGCCTGTGGCATCACCTGAGAGCTCTGAGAGATCCAAATTCTCAGGCCCCAAACCAGATCTGCTAAATCTGAAACTCGGGGGGGGGTGGGGAGGCCCAACAACCCGTGTTGAACAAGCCCCACACTGCCACTGTTCTAGATGACAGAGATACTCATGTTTACTATCTTATTCTCTGTGATTTTCCATATTTTTAAAATGTTAAAACAATCAGTCTTAAGCTTTTCTTCCCCACTCTCTCAAAGTCCTTCTAGGCTCTTAAGCTGGAACTTAATAACCAAAGGCTTATTAAGAGCATAAACTTCTTACTGCCACATAAAGTTATCAGATGTGGAGAGACCACTTAATATCAAGCAAATGGCAGAGAAAGAAAATGGGCAGATATAATTAACTATTATTCGAACGTGAATTGTCGAGTGAGTACATCACCCTAAAAAATATTTGATCCCTCTCTCACTTCTCCCATTATCGTTGACAGCAAATATCTATCAAGCACTGAGTGCATTCAGGACAAAGCAAAGTACTGATGCTACAATAAGGCATAGATATAAATCATGTCCTTAGAAGACAATCTAGTTGGAGAGCCAGGATGAGAGAAGAGGAAATGAGGTTAAAAATGAGAATACCTTATTGTGAAATGCCTGGCACACCCAACTGCTACACAGAATTTCAGGGGGTTTGAAAGGAAGCTTTTTGTAGACTCAGCCTCAAGAGAGAAAGGGGAGGGTAATATTTCAAGGAATGATGTGAACAAGGTCATTGTAGCATTCTAATTTAGAGACCCATTGAAGTGATCTTAGTTCAAGTTGGGGATGTGGAATCGGTCATCCATTTTTATCCTGTAGATGGATGGAACATTAAAATGTTTTGAGTAAAGAAGTAATTTGTATGTGCAAAGCAATGTCCCAAGAAGATAAATTTGGCATAAGTGTCAAAGATCAACTGAAGGCAGAGAAACAGTTGTTAGCCATGAGATGTCAGGGCTTTCAAAGAAAGTGAAGATTTAGATGTGAAACAGAAGATACAGTATGGGGTGAGGAAAAGTGAAAAGGGAATGGAGGATGATTCTAACGGAACGTATGTTTCTTATTGCCTCTGGAAAAAACTACCAGAAGTATAGTGGCTTAAAACAACACAGATGTATTATCTTATAGTTTTGGATGCCAGAGTCTAAAATAGTTCTCACTGGGCTAAAATCAAGGTGTCAGCAGGGCTGTGTTCCTATGTGGCGTCTCAAGGGAAGAATCTGTTCTCTTGCCTTTTCCAGCTTCTAGAGGCTGCCCACATCCATTGGCCTGCGGCCCCTTTCTCTGTCTTCAAAACCTGCAGCAAAGCATCTTCAAATCTCTGACTCTGGTTGCCTCCTCTTGCTTTCCCTTATAAGGATTCTTAGGATTACAGTTGGACCCACCCAGATGGTTCAGGATAATCTCCCCATCTCCAGATCCTTAAGTTAATTGCATCTGGAAAGTTCCCTTTTGCCATTTAAGGTAACATCCTCACAGGTTCCAGGGATTAGGATGAGGACATCTTTGCTGGGATACTATTTCGCCTACTACATGGACTATGGCCATACTTTGATAATTGCCTAGGATTTGGAAGAGAGGTGAGAAAGCCTTGATTGGTCATACCAACCGTGTCACTTACAGTTTGCTTACTTGTGAAAT
This sequence comes from Leptonychotes weddellii, assembly GCF_054177405.1. Classification (NCBI taxonomy): domain Eukaryota; kingdom Metazoa; phylum Chordata; class Mammalia; order Carnivora; family Phocidae; genus Leptonychotes; species Leptonychotes weddellii. The sequence goes on from NC_138370.1 coordinate 88,730,298, forward strand.
GGGAGGAAAAGGTGGTGTAGGGGTGGGGTTCTCTTCCAGACCTAACACTCTGACTAGAATGTCAGGCCATGAGGACATGGATTTCCATCTGTCTTGTTCACTATGGGTCTTCATTGCCTAGAACAATGATACATGAGAGACTCAGTGATTACTTGTTGAATAATATATTTTTTGTTGAATGAATGACCAAGTCACGGGAAAGTTTGAAAAGAGCACTGGGGAGACTTCTCCACCAGCTCCTGTATATATTAAATTCTCATTTTCTTGGTGAAGTAAGATTTAGGCTCAGTTATAGATTGAGACAGTCCTCGGATGGGAGAAAGGGATAGCTGAGATTTGTAGAATCTGTTCCTGTCCTCCCTTGCTTTTAGCCTCCATGCTGAGTATCCCCTGGAATCGGGAATGAGGAAGTGTATTGAGATTGATGTATGGCCTCAGTAAGTGTCTGGGGCAGCTGCTAATTGAAGAAGAAATTGCTCACTGTGGCAATGATCAGTTGCCCCTGAATCGACCAGCTGTCACATTCCACACTGTTCACTCAGTGAGAGTCAAGTCTTGCCCTTTGCATTCCTAAAAGAACACTTGACCCTGTGAGGACATAATATCCATTTATGCTGTAGAAAGTGCCAGTAAAATAGAAAACTGAAGCTTCTTTGTGCTTAAGAAAAAAGCATGGAGTACATGCGTTTGAGGGTCCAGGTAGCCAGCAGGTAGGCCGTGCGATTGGGCTTTCTCATGTGGAAGCTAATACTTGCAGGCGCTTTGCCTCTCAGATATGAGGTCGGACATACACTTGCCGTCAAAGTTGCCTTTCAAAACTGACGTTTCAAAAAACCTATGGTTAGCCGTTACTTTGAAGACAAAGAGCTAATTTGTTTAAAGGAACAATAGACAGAAGAAGGAAATCAAGGCAAGGAGGGCAGAGGGTGCTAGTTTTGCTTAGGATCCTTGAAATTCAGAGAATTAAACTCTTTTTGGTCTTTTACTGAATTGTGTGACCTTGGACAGACACTATGCCTTTTGTCCTGTTTTTCCCTGTTGTTTTTCTCAGTGCTGTTTTTAAAATGTCACCCATCTGGGGAAAGAGGCACATGTACATATTAGATATATTTTCTTGGTCTAATAACTCTCTCAGAAGAACTTGCCTATTTTTTTAAATACCAATTATATTTAATTAATCATCTCTTAAACAAATTAACCTTTAATATCTGAAATCTGTAAAATTGTTAGAGAAATAATTGGTTACCAGAAAGGATGAAAAATCCATCATGCTCACTCCATGACATTGCCTAGAAGTAAATATCTTGCTGTAATGTTAGGAGGAAAAAATCCAAATATAGTTAAGATCTGATGTTCATGGGGTACAAAGTAGGTTTTAAAGCCCATAAATAAGACTTCTTGTCAGTTTGCCAGACTGTACAGATGCAGAAGAATCCCCCTCCACAATTCTGCAAAAAAGTAGAAGATAAAATTTCACCAAAAACAATTTTACAAATTGCAGATGAGCTCAAGAAAGGGAAAACCCCCAGGTGTCAGAAACAGAGGGGAACCCGAGATAAGAGACGTGAGCATGGAGTACTGGCCAGAGGGGCTCACGGAGGTCTGAGATTCAGGAGGGAGATGAATGTCTGGGGATAGCATCCGCAGGCTGAGGGATGCATCCACTCTGGGGGGCGGGGAGGAGAGAGGCAGGGAGGTGAAGCCTAGATGAATGATGGTTTCATTCATGAAACTGGGCCTAGCAAACTGCACCAGCAGCCAGGAGAAGCCTCAAGGAAGCTTGCCTCCTGACTACTGCTGTGAGAGAAAGAGGAGACACCTGTGAACTTTAAGAGCACAAGACTGTGCCATACGTAGGTATGGGGTTCAAATTCATACCCCCAGGACAGTGCCAAGACGAACAGGAAGTCACTGTGCATGGACACTTCATGACTCAGGGAACATGGGACTTCCGTGGAAAACAGTCCCTGCTAAAGATGAAGTTACAGGCAAAATTAAGTATGTTCAAAGAGATGAAGGACATCAAGTACTAGTATTTATAGGAAAAGGAGGAGGGTGCCTGGATGGCTCAGTCGTTTGAGCCTCTGACTCTTAATGTCGGCTCAGGTTATGATCTCAGGGTGGTGAGATTGAGCCCTGCCTTATTCTCTGGACTCAGCATGGAGTCTGCTTAAGATTCTCTCTCTTCCTCTGCCCCTCCCCTCCTACCCCCCGGCTCACACACACTCTCTCTCTCTCAAGACAGAAAAAGAAGGAGGAGAAGGAGGAATAGGCAGGTTTGAAAAATGAATCTGATAGAAATTCCATGGGCGCCTGGGTGGCTCAGTTGGTTAAGCGTCTGCCTTCAGCTCAGGTCATGATCCCAGGGTCCTGGGATCGAGTCCTGCATCAGGCTCTCTGCTCCACAGGGAGTCTGCTTCTCCCTCTGCCCCTCCTCCCACTCGTGCTCTCAATCTCTCTCTCTCTAATAAATAAATAAAATCTTAAAAAAAAAACAAAACTAAAGAAATTCCAGAATGGAAAATTGTTATTGAACTGTGTGAAGACTGTTGGGTTGGTTGAAAATTGTGAATAATGGCTGATATTTAGTATGGTTTCAAGGACATTATTCTTTTAACCAGAGAGAAAACTTTTCAGCCCATGGTTAGAAAAATGCCTACCATATAAATGGTCTTGAGTGTCAAACACGCAGATTGAAACCGAAGTTGAAATTGGCATGCAAGTTTTAATAAAGGGAGAGCTGAAGGGATCATCCCAGTGTACCAAAGAAGCCTTGGTTGAAGTGCTCTTCTTAAATGAAGTAGCTGCCGACCCACTGAGAACAGGCCATGCTTTGGTTCTGCTTACTGCCCCACCTCTAAAACATTCCTCCCGCTTCTCCCAGCTCTCCCATCCTCTCCCCTCCCACCCCCAGCAGTCCAAAGATTAGGGTATCTGTAGCCTGCAGCCTTGGGACCACGGTGCCCTGTTGGGCCCACACCGGCTCAGCCCTCATTCTCAAGGGACTCTAGTAATCTAAACTGACCATCGTTACTACTTTTACTAGTCTTGATTTCAGAAAATACATAATGCAGGTGATTCTCCTCTTTTCTTTTAAGACTTGGAAATTAACTGTCATCCCACTGGCAATTTATGGTGACGTCATGATCGACTAAAATGCTAATACAGTTTGATTGGTTACCATTTAATAAATAGCTAGCTTTTTGTGTCTTTATATTTTTGAATGACCAGGAACTTTCTCTTCACTTTCTTGCCCAACACTTGCCTCACACAGCTCCATGTACAAGAGCACATCAGTACATAATTTTTTATACTGTGTAATTATCTGAGAAGGTTTGCATCAGTGTCTTTTTATCTGTTTGTAAACTTATCTTCCTTAAATTGAAGATTTAAAATTTAAGTCTTTCTTTTATAAAAACCATTTATTAAAGACAAAAACTCAAATGTTATCATTTCTGAGAAGCTGCCTCTTTGAACCATATTATGCGCCCCCTTCTGTGCTCTTAGCAGTTTGTGGGCATCTGAACCATCAAACTAATCATCCCATGGGCTTTCAGTGTATGTTTAGGTATCACCTGTTCTTGACTCTGAGCTCTTTCAGAGTAGTCTTTCTCCCAGTTTTTATCACTCATCAGTACATATGGGCACCTCAATATCTGTTGGGTGAATGAATGAACACTTGAAATAACCAAGTTATACTGGTTCCACTGTATATCAGATCCCAGTGACCCTCAGGTGCCTCCTTTCAGTTATACTCAAGTGAACATGGTTATCTGCAATACAGACGTTTTTTACCTTAGACAAAAGTTTTTGTATGCATTTAGTCCGTGAGATTGGAGCATCTAGAAATCTGTTAGCCATTTTCAAGAGCTAAAGAGTGTACAAAAATAAGGGAGAGTTGAACTAAGGACAATTAAAAAGGTACAGGATAATTGGAGAATTTGCTTTTTTTTTTTTTTAACATCTCTTTACTCTGCATGGGGCATGGAGGACAGGTGTTGAGAAGACCAGAAAACTACATCAGGCAAGAATCCATTTCCCCTTCCTTTTCTGCTATCCTAGCGGGAATTTAATACCCTATTCTGAGAGCCAAGGAACTTAGAACGAGCTAAGAAAAAAAGGATGAGCCATACACACAAAACGAAGGACTTAATATTCCCAAAGTGTAACCAGTTAGGGAATAATAGCTTATTCCACTGATGTTAAATCACAGAAAGAGGAAGAGAGTAGAATTTATAAGAGGAAAGAGGGAAAAAGGTAAGTTTTGAAGGTCTTTAAAACACTAAGGCAATAACCCAACTGAAATTGGAACTAAACAGGTAAGTAACATACAGAAAGATGAGAAAGTTCTTAACAGTGTTGCTAAACCTTTTGTGGAAACCTAAAACCTATTCCCAGACAGAGTTTTAGTTCAGTCTTCTCAAGATACAGTTTATCTTTGATCTATTTGAAGTAAGACTCAGCCTGCTAATTCCTGTTTTGGTTTTTCAAGAAAAACTTCTTTCCCAAAAACAAATCTATTGAAGGTAAAATAATTTATTTTATTTTATTTTTTTAGTTTTATTTTATTATGTTATGTTAGTCACCATACAGTACATCATTAGTTTCTATGATTCATCGCGTATAACACCCAGTGCTCCAGAAGTTAAAATAATTTTTAACGTCAGAGTTTTCAAAAGACGTTGGACTACATTAGGAATCATTTTTCACTCTAATTGGGCACTGGGTCCTGTTTCATTTTTAGTAAAAGAGCATTATTTTAGCCCATTTGAAATAATAAATTTAAAGCCACTGTAAAATGTTTATCATAGATTTAATTTGAATGTGATAGAAATTGATGGTTTGTTTTGTATCCAAAAACCCTGAAAAATATTCACTTACAATGTGATTGCCAATAACTTTTCTCACAACGCAGGGTGAAATCACAGAACCAAAAATAGTGGGACCCAAGAAGTTGACAACATTCGAATTCTTAGGAGCAAAAATGGATGTATGATAGAGAACTAGTTCAAATGCTGAGCGTTTTTGTTTTGGTTTCATAGCTTATTGTTATTTTAAAGCACACATAGAAATTCCTTTAAAAACACATTTTGGTGAGTTTATAACAATAATGACAGCCAATGAAGCAACCACATTTTTCTCCTATCCCAGGTTGTTGGTGTAGCCCAGGCCATCAACAAGAAATCGGGAAATGGTGGGACATTTACTGAAAAAGATGAAAAGGTACCAAAACTTATGTCTGATGTGACCTCAATTTAGGAAGATGTGTTTTCCTTATAGTGTATAGACCTCTAGAATTAGCTGTTCCTGAAATTGTTGATTGCAAAAACCATTATGCTTTAAAATGATCTGAAATGTTCAAAAGTGTCTCTTTCCTACCACGAAATACAGTGCTGACTTTGGAGTACTAGTGGTAGTCAGTCCCTAGAAGCCCCCCAACTCCATCCTCACTGTGCTGCCAAGCCTCCCCCAGGGCTGTGTGCATCTTGGGGCCATCCCGAGGGTGACACGGTATTTTAACTATCCCATTTACCTTTCATCACTGCTATAAAGAAATTCAACCCTGAGTAAAAACCCTTGAAGCACTGCTCCAAGTTCAGCACTCCAGGTTGGCTAAAAATTGGAGTTGCCTCCTGGTGAAGCAAATTTCAGAATGTTTTATAAGCTTTGCACTCAGATGGTGGGGCGCCAACGTGTGAATTCAGGCTGGGTAATGTTAATTTAGCTTCAGAAAGAGCAGCAGTCAGCATTATTTTATTACTCTTTTCATCCAACGCTGAAGGAATGCATCCCATACACCACATCGACATGCTTTCCGTGGAAGGACAGAAGCCCCTAAACCTGTTTATAACTTCATTCTGTCAGTATGTTTTATTATTTCTCTTCTTGAATATGTAATTATATGTATATCATGGAACCCAATGAATTCTTCTTATTCAAGCCTGTTGCTATTTAAGTCACTCCCTGAAAATTAGTAGGAGCTTTTGAAAGACATTCAAACAAGACAGAGTTATTTTTGTCTCCATGGTGTAGGCTGTATTTGGCACTTGTGTGGGTCCCCATGTCTTAACTGCTTCAGAACTTAGCAAGTACCTTTTTAAATCAGTGTTCTAGACATCTAGTCTCCTATTCTGTTAATGACACCTGAGAATATTTGATGGGGAACATGGTTCTAGATTGGCTTTATATTTCATCATTTGTTTATAGTCCATTAATGTAAACCCCTCTTGAAAGATTTGCGTTCTTAGGTTGTATCATCTCTTGGCAAAATAAATCTATGATTGTGAATAAAGTTTGCCATGGAAAGACTTACTTTAGTCAATAATTAATATAATTGTGAGCATATCACCTTAGAATAGTGTAATGAGGATGACAGATCCATGTTAAAACATATTTAAGCTAATATTTTATACAACTTTATATGAGACTACTATTGCCAATATTCTCAAGTGTGTTAGCTTTCGTTTGCCCCAGTAATAAGTCACAAGCTATTTATATAGTTTCAACACAGATCCAACTCTTAAGATCATTCAGAGACTACACCAAATTTTGCATAGAGTGAATTTCAATTTAAATGATATAAAGAGATCTGTGTCCTACTCCCTTCCCTATTCTCCTTGTTAATTTGTAACTAATGTGTGACTTAAGGAGACTGTTCATACTTGTCATCTATTTGTCGTGCTAGTTAGCTAACACTTGCTTTGCATTCATTCTTAATTTCATGTAGAATTAACGTGTACCCTTTGGCTTTCTAATATTTATTTCAACTGTAAACATTTTTGAGTGCCTTTTGTTGTTTCAGACAATATAAGACCGTTTTGTAGACAGTTCTTAATCTGGCTGTTATCCTACCTGTTTTCTAGGACTTTGCTGCTTATTTGGCATTTTGTGGTATTGTTCTTCATAATGCTCAACTCTATGAGACTTCGCTGCTGGAGAACAAGAGAAATCAGGCAAGTCTGATTACTAAAGAGAGAGTATAGAAATTGCTTCTTTAGTTGTTAAATTTTTATCCAAGTAATATATGTGTATGATTGAAAAATCCAGTTAATATTTTAGCTGTATCTTTTAATAATTACTTCCATTTCCTATTTTCCATGCTCTGTTGCTTTATCACGGTTAGACAGTATTTATTACCTTAACAGATGTGGAGTTATTTGATTTATACCACTCTTTACTTGCCATTATCCTTTTCCTACCAATATCATTATGTCTGTTTTAAGTTACTGAATGGACTGCATTTGTCATGTTAAATAAGGCTTTTAGTTCTTGCTCTATCAACTAGAGACATCATCTCATAATTCCATGCTTTGTAAAATGAGGATCTTAGCATACCTCATCTTTCCTTCCCAACTGCTACTCCTTACCTTTGCTTTTCCCATCTGGACTTTTTCTGTTGCCCACGACAATAACATATATATTGTTCTACAACCATGGTTAGCTTTTAGTAAGCTTTGTCTAGTTTAATTCTAGAATTGTGATTTAAAATAAAGTGTTTATAAAAGAACCATGACTATGTAAATGTTGTTCATATTACATTTGTTATACAACTTTTAGTTTTTCCTGATGTTTCTGAATTCCATTCTTTTTTTTCCCCTGAACTGTTTGCTCTAGTGTAGCCTCATACCGTTGGTTTTTCCCCCAAACTCCCCATTATTTAGGCATTCTGTTGAGTTCTTTTTCTTGGAGATCTCCAAATTGAGGTTCTCTGTTGTTTCTCTTCCAAGCTAAGCTGTTTCTCCCCATGCCTGCTGCACAGATGTCATCATAGAATTTTCCTTCACTGCTTCCTCAGAAGGACTCCATTGGTTATCCACTGGATCCCATAACTCCTTCTTCCTCAGTTTATGCCCTTATTTTACTGCGGCACATTCTCAAATAATTACTTGAGAAAGAATATTGATCAGGTAAACTTTCTGAGTCCTTGCATAGCATGAAAATGCCTATTGTACCATCCTACCACTTTGGGTATAAAATTCCAAATTGAAAAATCAGTTTCTCAGAATTTAAAGTGGTGCTTTGTCTTCTAACTAGCATCTGTGTTGTTCTGATTCTTGGCTCTGTGTAGATGTTTTCTTTTGTTTTTTGTTTTTGCTTATAAGCTTTTCAGATCATTTCTCTCTCTGCTTTTATAACTTAATTTTATAGGATAACTCTTTTTTTCATTCATCATGCTGGTAACTGGTCATCCCTTTCCATCTGGAGACTTAAGCTCTTCCATTTTATATAATCCTTTTTCATTATTTCTTTGATAATCCCATTTTCTCTTTCTAGAACTTGTGCTAATAAGATATTGGATCTTCCATTGCCTTTGACTGCAGTATCTTCCTAACTGTTCTCCCTGCTCCATTCTCGCCACCCATTAATCCAGTCCCCGTTTTTACAAACACAGCTGCAAGCCTGTCACTTTCTTCCTGCAGTCCGTCACAGCCCAAGGTGCCTCTAAAGACACACAGGGCTTTTGAGGTTCTTTCTCCACTTGACTCTGCCATCTCATCTCCCCAGCTCTCCTCTTTACCCTCTAGATTCTCTCTTAAAACTTGATCAAAACATGCGGTCTGCTACTGTCTCTCAATTCAGTTGTTTTTGACTGAAATATTTCCCTTCTGCACTTTACCTGAACAATTCCTGCTTATCTCTCAGGCCTCAGCTAGGATAGTAGCTCCTTCAGTCAATTTTCTGTGATACCCTTTCTTCCTCCTCATCACACAAATATTTTTGTGAGATTAGAAGAAATTCTGTGGAATTCAAAGGAAAATGAAATTGCCAGGAAAAACACAAAAGGAGCTCTTAAAACTTTGTCTGTTTTGGACAATATTTACTGTGCTATGTGAAAATGCTGATAAATGTTGATCTCAGAAGTTGGGAACAACAGCAACGTCAGTGTGTTTTATGTATCAGATGCTGTTCAAAATGCTTTATAAATGTTTGCTTATTTAGTCCTCACAATAGTCCTGTGATTTGGTATTACTTTTACTGTTATCCCCATTTTTTTTTTAAGATTTTATTTATTTATTTGAGAGAGAGAGTGAGAGAGAGAAAGAGCACAAGAGGGGGAGTGGGAGAGGGAGAAGCAGACTCCCTGCTGAGCAGGTAGCCCGATGCAGGACTCGATCCTGGGACTCCAGGATCATGACGTGAGCCGAAGGCAGTCGCTTAACCAACTGAGCCACCCAGGCGCCCTGTTATCCCCATTTTTAAGGAACTAGCCCTCCGTCCAAAACTCGCAGGAAGGGAAGGCAGGATTAAAAACTGATAACTCTGATTTTAGAGTCTGATTGTAACCGTTGTACTAACAGTCAATATGGAAGCTCTCTTGGTAAACAGAGACTTACATATTTAATACTTGAATGCAAACTTGGCTGTGACTTGTTAGATTATAAATAAATAACTTATAAACTATATAAATCATTGTATTGCTTCAATAATTGCAGGTAATTATTAAGTAATAAGCTCTAAATTTTCCTGTCTAGGTGCTGCTTGACCTTGCTAGCTTAATTTTTGAAGAACAACAATCATTAGAAGTAATTCTAAAGAAAATAGCTGCCACTATTATCTCTTTCATGCAGGTGCAGAAATGCACCATTTTCATAGTGGATGAAGATTGCTCCGTGAGTACAGAGTATGATTTTTTTATTTTTAGAAAGACAGAAATTATATTCCTTAAAATGCTGCTTTTAAACCTCATGTTAGCCTCAGATCTCTCTGAACCCCAACTGTATATGGTTGTGTATGCAAAGCCAATCAGAGTATGAGCTGTTCTGGTTGAAAGCGGGTAGAGGTGAGGTTGGAGGATGCCTTCAAAGCACCGTTCACCTTTGTGTCCCTCCACTGAGTTGTTACCTTGGGAATGTCTGTGTGCTGTTTTTGTCAATGGCTACAATTCCTTGATGGAGAAATACATTGTCATTACAGTATGCAGACCTTTTGTGGTCAGGAATAGTGGTGCCCTGGTTTCTCTGAGCGAGGAGACCCCCATTCTGAATGGGTTGGGAAAAAACTTTCTTTTTGTCAGAAATTGTTTAGAAACCAAGAGGCATGGCCCAATAGAGGCAGTATTATTAAAGGTGCCTATTAGTCCTAAGTCCTTTACCAACAATGGAAAACCACTAACTGTTCCAATTGGTAGATTTCAATCCATTTCTGTGTAACATAAAGGAACAGATGTGTGTGGAAAGATGGAGTGTTCTCATTGAGTGCTGGTTACTTCTAGACAGGCCAATTGAGGTTGCGGTTAGAATCAGAGCTCCTGGCCTAAGGCAGTTTTCCTTTATGCAGTTTTTTCCCTTTTTAACCTATGAACCACTGTTCCTGGGATATTTCTTTTTGATGTCATTGTTTATTTTCTTTTTCCTTTAGACCCTGAGAAAAGGCTCTTCATTGGTGGGTTAGGAAAGAGAGTGGGGATCACCCATCACTGTGTGGTCAGTTGTAATCCATATATGATATCTGAATTGATGGGTTTTTGGAAAGTAGAATAATAAAAGATACATAATACTTATATTAAAATTTTAAAAATTGGTTTAGATAGTAAGACTGTACTATATGACTCATTTGATTAAAATTATTTTGTGCGTGTGTGCGTGCGTGCGTGTCTAATTCTCATTAACTGGCTATCAAATGAGAATTTACTGTGCTATAAGGTAATCAGTATTCTCATAGATATTATTTCATATTTTCAATCAGTTATAAAGTCTTCAATATGGACATGATTACAAGTCGCTATCCTTTTAAAGTTCAGGTCAGAATTCATTAATGCAGTAAGTCAATTTACAATTTCTGCTCTGTGACCTGTTCTTTAGCATTTAATTTTTGAAAGTTATATGTACGGCACTCCTTTTTTAGACAACTTAAATATCACTTTAATTAACATTCAGCTTATGCTTTTACCAGTTACCATCTATCATGTCAGCAACTGACTTGGATCACTGGTGCTTTGAAGTATAGCTCAGTTATATGCCGTTTATATATTTTGCTCACTTTTTAACTTAATTTTAGGAATCAAGTGACTTGATGTTCATTTATATTATAACTTTTTGATTAAAATTATTTCAGCAACATGAGCAAAAATCCAAATGTAAGCAAGAAAAATACAGTACTCAGTTCTTCCCTCCCCAAATTAAACTAATATCATTGTTTTATTTCTGTGTTTCCCTCCAACTCTTTATTCAGTTGTAAATACAGCATGGGTATGAATATGTATTCTGTTTTTTAATGTAATTTCAAAGTACTTCTCTATGTTGCTAAAATCTTCACAATTATTTTCATTAAGTATTCATAAAATATTACTGAATTGCATGTCTTTTAAAAAGATCTAACAACAGCAACCAATGTATGCATAAAAGCTAAAACATGAGGATTTTGAATAAATATGGAGAAAATTTGAAGCTAAGATATTCATTAGCACCGGCTAGAAAAACAAAAACCAAGTAATACGCAAATGAGCATTTTTGCAGGTGAGTCTCAGAAACAGTAAGAACATGGGAAGCAGACTTGAGGCTGTCAGGCAGTGAGTACTTGTGTCAGTTCAGTCTGAGAATAAGTTCAAAAAATATCACAAGTATTGGTGTCTTCCGTCAATTCCAACAACTCACGTGTGTGTATCTAGATAGATTTCATTACATTGTCAAACTTACTTCTCAGTCTGTGTTGTTGCTCTGTTTTCAGGATTCTTTTTCTAGTGTGTTTCACATGGAGTGTGAGGAATTAGAAAAATCGTCAGATACTTTAACAAGGTAAAATAATTCATTCTCTGTCTTTATCACAAGTAAGCTGACCCTTGAACAGCACGATTGGAACCGTGTGGGTCTACTGAGAGACGGGGTTTTTTTTTATAAATATAGTACACTACTATAGATGTATTTTCTCTTCCTTAAATGATTTTCTTAGTAACATTTTCTTTTCTCTAGCCTACTTTATTGTAAGAATACAATATATAATTCATATAACATACAAAATATATGTCAATCAACTATATATGTTACCGGTAAGTCTTCTGGTCAACAGTAGGCTATTGGTTAAGTTTTGGGGGAGACAAAAGTTATATGCAGATTTTTTACTATGTAGGGTGTTGACACCCCATAACCCCCACCTTGTTTAAGCCAGTATATGTAATGCTGGCTAAACTGTTTATTGTATGACCTGTTTAAGACATAGAAGCTACAGGCTGCTTCCCTCCGACCATCAATAATTTTATTTGTGAAAAATACTGTACTATTTGATGACAGAGTTCCAGGACCTTTTCCCCCTACAGTTGACCTAGAAGAGAAGTGCTAATATAGTGAATGGTGTCCAAATTAGTATAGGTCTGGGTATGGTATTTTTGTGAACTGGCTCATTTAAGATCCATAAGTCTGTATTGCAATTATATGTTTCACTGCATATTGGACCCTCACTGGAAATTTGATAGGTTTCTGAACAAACTTCTCTTTGAGTCTGCTGTGATTTGGAATCAGCCACAGGGATTTAATTAATAATAGAAGGAAGCCTATGAACCCAATCACACCAATACATATACCCGATGGCTAGAATCAAACCAGATCTCTATTGCAGTTCATTTCTTTGTCATGTCTTTTGTAATTTAAAAATTTGTATTAATTTTTTGTTGTTAATTATCACGTGGATAATACAAAGTATTGATATGATTGAGGTTAGGGATATCATTTCCCCAATTTTATTTGTGCTTTTTGAAGAACTTTAGAAAGGATTTAGAGTAAACTACCAAATGTTCTTTTTCAGATTCCCTTTTTCACCCTTAATAAAAATAAATAATTTTCATTGTTCATTTGTTTCAAATTATTTCACTTCCTACAATCATTTGTCTCAAATTATTTTATCCCTAATTATTGATGTTTATCTAAAAGCTTCATATGATCATGGAAATAGAACATTGTCTTAACTTTCCTATTTGATATTAAAGTTTCATATTTTTTTCACTACAGTTGACCTATTGGAACATTATTTCATTTAGTGGATAGTGTTGCAATTAGAACAGTCCTCAGTAACCAAGCTCTTTGGTAGTGGTGCTTTAAAAATAACCTCTGACAAATCTAAACTGTAGAACATTCTATAAGATAACTGGCCTGGTCTTTTAAAAAAAATCAGTGTCCTTGAACAAAATGGAGGGAAGGACTATCTTGGACATAATAGCCAAACGCAATGCATAAATCTTGGTTGGATTCTCATTAAAACAACTATCAATGAACAGTTTTTGAGAACAATTGGAAATGTGAATATGGACTGGATAGTAGATGGTTGATGGGGAGTTACTGTTACTTTTCTTTGGAAATAAAAAGATACTGTGGTTAGTAGGAAACTTTTTATTTTTAGGAGATTCATCCTGATATATTTAAGGATGAAATATTGGGATGTCTGCACCTTACTTTAAAATGGTTCAGCCAAAGATAAATAAGTAAATATATTTAAATTTCATATATTTAAACAAATAAGTATATTCACACAAACATATGTAGATAAAACAAATTGGTAAAACCATTAAAAATTGTTGAATCTAGAGTGGGATATTACTTTCAACTTTTTTGTATATTTCAAAATGTTAATAAAAAATTGGAAGAAAATTGTTGTAATGAAAAATTGGAAACAAAATGAAAATCATCTCTGTAGATCATGTAAAGCAGAATCGCAAAGCACAATTGCCTGAGTTTACAGCTATCTTCAAGAACAGAATACTTCAGTGGACAGCTGGTTTTGTTCAAACCCTCTTAAGACTGACCCCCGGGATCAGTGTGAGGCCTGCAGACCTGTCTTCCATCCTCTTCTCTTCTCCTCATCCTCTCTCACGTGTTCTATCCTCTTACGTCTTCCCTCAGCAAGATGGAGATACCGTCGGGGCGCCTGGGTGGCTCAGTTGGTTAAGCGACTGCCTTTGGCTCAGGTCATGATCCTAGCGTCCCTGGATCGAGTCCCGCATCGGGCTCCCTGCTCGGCGAGGAGCCTGCTTCTCCCTCTAACCCTCCCCCCTCTCATGTACTCATTCTCACTCTCTCAAATAAATAAATAAATCTTTTAAAAAAAAAAAAAAAGATGGAGATACCGTTGACCATAGTGACTTAAAGTTTAGCTGGTTAAGTGATTCTATGTAAATCAAGACTCATTACTTCTAGACTATTATTTTAACAGTCTGATACAATGAAACACGTTTTCTCTGATTAAAAGAATTTGAGGAATTAGCAAAGGGGCAGATGTAACTTGGGGGCAGCTGGGGAATTCATTTGACCCCTGGTACACCTGACTTAGGCCTTTTTTGCTGACTTCGGCCTGGGGTGCATAGGTAAAAGTAGATAAACCATGTTATCTCTAGAAATTTTTCTGGTACCTGGAGTTTTTCGTTCACAAAGTTAAATTGAGTAGCTGACCCCTGCTTCCCTCTTGGCATTGCTGGTCATGACAAGTATCTGTCCCATTTCCATATGTGTTCTTTCCTAAGCCCCTCTGTGTGCCATTGTGTTTTCTGGCATATTGGACATTTAGTATTAGTTAGTATCGAGTCCTTTTTGAATATATGATAATAAGCCCATGTCTTGGTGATTATGTGTATATCCCTTTTAAATGCTGGTATATCCTGCCTAAATCAGTAATGAAGTTTCTTTTTTTTTTTTTAAGATTTTATTTATTTATTTGAGACAGAGAGAATGAGAGAGACAGAGAGCACATGAGAGGGGGGAGGGTCAGAGGGAGAAGCAGGCTCCCTGCCGAGCAGGGAACCCGATGCGGGACTCAATCCAGGGACTTCAGGATCATGACCTGAGCCGAGGGCAGTCGCTTAACCAACTGAGCCACCCAGGCGCCCAGTAATGAAGTTTCTTATTCCTAGGAAGAACATCAATATAATTTTGATTTTATGATGCCATAACATTTTTGTTGCTTTTTATAATGTTTTAGAAAGCTTCTAGATAAGACACATGTAAATATTTGATTCTTTTACTTTTCAGATTACATAATGAATTGCTACATATATAAATATAGACATATATTTAATGTGTTCACATATGTCCATAGGTATGATACTGTATATTAAAAGTATAAAATGATGGAATGATATATGATATAAATGATATGAAAATAACATATAATATAAATGATATAAAATGACCATATATGGAATTTAAGAAATAAATGAACAACCAAAATAAAAAAGAGACAAACCAGAAAACAGAATCTTAAATACGGAGAATAAATTGGTGTTTGCCAGAGGGGAGGTGGGTAAGGGGATGGATGAAATAGATAAAGGGGATTAGGAGTGCACTTATCTTGATGAGCACTGAGAAGCGTATGGAATTGTTGAATCATTATATTGTACACCTGTAACTAATGTAACACCATATATTATACTTGAATTTAAAAAGTAAGATCAAGAAAAAGTTTAAAATGTTGAGTTATCTACATTTACCTTTGAATATTTGTACAGCAGCATAAGTCTATATAATTACATTTTACGTATTGGCATTTTGATTTTATTACAAATTCAGCCTGATCCTCTAATTTCTAATGGTAGCCGAACAAGGCTATTTGGTGTGATAGTGACCTCTACTGGTAAATATGCATTAAAAAAAAGTATAGTCTGATTTATTTCTGACGAATACTATGTTCCCTTTCTGTAGACAAAATGAAAGGTATTTTTCCATTTATTTTTTTAATCATTCCAAGATAGTCTTAGTATAAAGATATTTTTATAAAGGCTAAATAGTTCAGGGTGATTACCTTAAAAGAGAGTAATTTAATGGATCATTGTAACTGCTTCATCAACTAATTTTACAGTATTTAAAAGTATTCACTAATGCCTTATAGCAACTAAACATTTTATTTATTTAAAAAAATTTTTCTAAGATTTTATTTATTTATTTGAGAGGGAGAGAGAGAGAACAAGCAGGGGGAGTGGCAGGCAGAGGGAGAAGCAGACTACTCGCTGAGCAAGGAACCCGATGCTGGGCTCAATCCCAGGACCCTGGGATCATGACCTGAGCTGAAGGCAGATGCTTAACTGACTGAGCCACCCAGGCACCCTTCAGCTAAACATTTTAAACTTAGCCTTTATACTAATGACACAATAAAAGGTCTTTAAGTGATGTAAATATTTTTTATTATTTTTATAAACATTAGATATTAAGCCTAATTTTGCCAAACCTCTGAATTAAAAATGATGTGTAGTGACTTCAGCATTTTGACAAAGGACTAAACTGATATTGCCACTTTACCAGCAGACTCTTTATTACATTGCTGAAATTGGTTATTGATAGAATTCAAGACTCTTCGATGCTCATCCTTAAACACTTTGCCAATCCAAACACTCTCCCATGAGATGAAATGTTAGGCAATTTTATGATGTCAGCAGTAAGCAAATCATTCTTTTAGACCAGTCATTTCAGTTGAAAAGCATTGCTCACTTGGCATTTGTCCAAACAACCCACTAATTATCCTTTATAAATTAAAATAACACATTGAAGACAGATTTGCAATGTTAAGTGTAAAACGAAAAAATAAATATTCAGGGTGAACATTATACATAATCATCAGAATCACATCGTCAGTGAGATAAAGCATAGGAAGACATTTGGGACTTGCGTTGCCTATAAATTTCAGAAGGAAAGCTAGCTCATTTCCAGATGGTGGGAGGTTTTAGAGTTTCTGTGCTTCAGTTCATAAGAGCCACCCAATTAGAAGGAAAAATGATAGTTTAGTGCTGTAATTCCATGTCAGTTAACTTGATGTTAATTTATAAATGAACATTTTTATCATAAAATGACAAATGCATAGAATTAATTCTTTAAGCTCACTTTCTTGGAATATATATACTAGTGACACTGTAAAAAGTAGTAAAAAGGTTTTTACTACTTTAAAAAAGAACTGTGCATACTGAGTAGGAAAAGAGTGTAGAGTCTAAAGTCAGACTGATTGAAATTTAAGTTCCGCCACTTACTAGCTGTGGGGCCTTTTGTAAATGAATTAACTTTTCAAAGCCTCAATTTCTTCGTCTGTAAAATGGGGATACTGATAGCAGGATTGTAGTAAGGTCTAAATGAGATGATGCACACAAAATGCTTCAGAAAATTTCTGGCACACAGTAAGTACTAAGTCAGTGTTGCCTGTTATTTCCATGTCTCTGATGTGTTTTTTGTCTTTGGTTTACATAGCCTGCAATGATTCCCATTTAGTTCTAAAGCACAAAAATTTCTCCGTGAGCCCCAGCTCCATGTCCCTGTCTTCCCAAGGGCATACTCATGTACATTCCACTGATAGCAGTGCAAAATGCTTTAGGTGTCGGAATTAGCCCAAGTCCTCCAAGAAGCAAATGCCAAGACTGGATTAAATGTGCAAGAAATTTATTAGGGGAAATCCCCTGTGAGGATAAAAGGGGACAGAGCTAAGAGAGCCGTGGACCCCTCCCCCACAAGTCTGATCTAGAGTGAAAAAAGAGGGAAAAGAAGGGGAGTGGAGGGATGGGCAAAAGGGGTGAAGGGAAGTGGGAGACACAGGCTTGCAGTTATGGAATGAATAAGTCATGGGGAAGAAAGGTCCAGCATAGGAAATACAGTCTGTGGTACCATAACAGCGATGTATGGTGACAGATGGTAGCTACACTTGTGGTGAGCACAGCGGAACACAGAGTTGCTGAATCCTATGTTGTACACCTGAAACTAAGGTTAACATTGTGTGTCAACTGTACTTCAGTGAAGAGTGAGAGTGTGTGGAGGTGGGTGAAGAAGGAAGGAGTGTTTTGGACAGCCGGGCAGTTGTGAGGGTGGCAAGACTTCTGGGGAGTCCTCTAGCCGGTCTCCTGTCAGAAGAATCCCAAATCTCCCAGAACTGGGCCTGCCTTCGTATCCCTCTGGGCTCAGTCTTCATCCAGAAGCAGCCGCGGGAGGCGTGGCCTCGGTGCGTAAGGGGGCGGGGGGTCCCGGGATCTAGAACACCGCAGCTAAAGACACCCGCCAGTAATGCTCCCTGCAGTTGGAGCTCTGAGAGGCACGGTTTAAGGCCACCATGATACTCCTGCTATTTAAAGAATGAGATCCATATTCTTTGCATTGCTCTTTCAGAATAATCCACTATCTGCCCTAGCCTCACATCTTCAGCCTGAAACCATCATTTTATTCCTACCAATCTATTTCATGTTTCGCAAATACCCCATAGATAGAACTCTAAACATTTCAGAGACGTGTTTTATGCTGAGGGTTTTTTTTTTTTTCCCTGCTGGAACACCCTCCCTTTCATCCCTGATGTGTTTCTCCCCATCCTTAAATCTTACGCAGCCTTTTACACATTTCTCTAATGCTACCTCTTCCCTAACCCACTCCATGTAGGTGTTATCTGTCGATCTTGCCCACATGTGTGGTGCTTGCATTTTACCAATTGCATTAACGAGGATTAGGCTTGACTGCAAATCATAACACCCCCCTCCCCAAAATAGCTTAAACCAGAATGCAGTATAATTACTCTCTGCTGTAAAAGCCCACAGGTTGGCAGCTCAGGTGCTGCAGCTGTTCTCCACAAAGGCCTCAGGGC
Source organism: Leptonychotes weddellii (assembly GCF_054177405.1). Classification (NCBI taxonomy): domain Eukaryota; kingdom Metazoa; phylum Chordata; class Mammalia; order Carnivora; family Phocidae; genus Leptonychotes; species Leptonychotes weddellii. Next base: position 88,748,820 of record NC_138370.1, read on the forward strand.
CCCGGGCACCTTGGGGCTTTCTACTCTGCTTCTCTAGGGTGTGGCCCTTGCCTTCAGTGTCAGGGATGCAGCTCCTCTAATCATACCCATATTTTAAAGGGGAGTGGGGGGGCAGGGGGTGGCAAGTAAAAGAAAAGGCAGAGAGCATGCACCAGCTTTCTCGTACATGAGGTTTCTAGAAGCAGCCATATTTCTTCTTACAGCTGTTGACTAGAACTTACATGATGACACCAAACCACTGAGGTGGCTGGGCAGCATAGGGTTTGTTCTGGGTGGCCGTGTGTCCAGATCAAGACGAACGGAGGAGAGTTATGGAGGGGACAGCTGGAAGCCTCTGCACTGGACTCGACCCAAACAGGACATGCAACTGGACGGGTTCTCCTCTCCGTGCTGTGTCCTGGCCTCTGCTAGATTGTAAGCTCCTTGTGACCGCTACTGACCTGCATGAGCTCGTCTCCCATGGGGCACTAGGGGTGCCTCTCGTGGGCAGGTGCTCAGTCTGTGTTTACTGAGTGCGGGAACTGAGAATTCACCAGCTTGTTTCTTAGAGAGTAAGAAACAAAATGGTATCGCGTACCTTAATAAATCTTAATACTTATCTTTCATTAAGGTCACCATTAGGGAAACTGAAAATTTTCAGGAAATTAAAAAGAAAAAAGAATTTGATTTCTATTGATTTATAAGTAATTTAAATTACTTCTTCTCTATGTTAATGCCTGTAGGTCTGATCTTAGGATCTCTGGCAAGTCGCTTAACTATTTTGGGTTTCATCTGGCTCCCACTGTGAACATAAGGATAGTGATAAGAATAATAAAAGTCATTAGTGGTGTTATTTTAAAAAAGATTTGGACAAGGGTATCTTCTCCAGTGTACTCTTTCTCCCCATAACCTCCATTCCATTTTTCTTACCTTTATTAAAGCTTCTTACTTTCTTTTCCTGAGACTTCAGCTATTTATGAATAGTTTTTTTTTAATTATTTTATTAACCAAAATCATGCACTTATCTCATACCCTTTTCTTGGGATTCCACCCAGATAGTATGCATGAAAGAGGAGCCAGGTCTCAGGTTTGATTTGTTGGACAATCCGCGTGCCTTCACAGATGATCAGTGTCGTCTCAGTAAATGTCCATTCTGGAATTTACTCTGTAACTATTGTCATTTGCTCTTTATTCTTTTTCATTTATATACAGTACTGGACACAGGTCACATTTCACCCATTTTGACCAAGTTACACCTAAACTAAAGTGTACAGCAAAGAAAGGAAAGGCTAAAATATCTTGGCCAGGAATGAGGCCACAGACTTCAAGAGTCTTGGTGAAATCACTAAATAAGTAGTGCTCAAGAGTGCCATCCCAAGAGGCAGTTTGGTCAGGTTGGGCAGGCTGTGGGGGGAGGATGGAAGATAGGGAAAAATATTGGAACTTCAAAAGGCATGTATTTTATTTTCAACTATCTCTCACTATTAGACTCTCCTATTTCTTCAGTTAGTGATATTATAATTAAGATAGGCATATCCTTATAATTTGAGTAAATTTCCATAACCTGACACTCTTTGCCCAATTCATCCCTATCGCTGGGAACATATAAAGTTTCCTGATGTAAAAATATGTTCTCTCTTGTTTTCCCAGCTGCAGCCCTGGCATTGTGCTTATGTACCCTCTGACATCCGATTAATCTTTAATATTCAGCCTATTAAGTAAGAAATGGGAAAAAACGGGAAAATATTGTTAAGCTCAAGAAAGTTTTTTGAAGAAGATAAATTTTTCACTTAAAGAAGTATCATAAAGTATCTCAAAGCAGAAAAAAAGAAGAGAGAAAACCTTAATAAAATTCTCCCAGGCATGCTTGATTTTCCCCTTGGTTTGAAATGTGTAAACGATTATTGTGGTGGATAAAGCAAATAATCGAGGAAGTGAAACAGGCACTAGACCTTAGTCATTCTATAATCTGATGAGAAAAGAAGACATGAAAGAAAACTCATACGAATTTTACATGAACGGCACAAAAATCAACATGCCCATTAACAGTAGCGGTAGCGTTACTTAATGGCATTTTAAAATTTGTTTTAGACAGCTGAAAAATTGTGGGTCTTTGTCTTTTCAAAACATTTAAATTATAGTAACTATAAAGTTGCAAATCATCACATTTAAAGTGCATTTTCCAATGAAGATACACACTTTACCCTATAATTTAAGACTGGTGTGTATCTCTTATTATCATTTACTTAACTTCGTTTTGCCCATGTTTCTTCAGTGCACAGAAATAACTCATATCTGTTTTTTCCACAGGGAACGTGATGCAAACAGAATCAATTACATGTATGCTCAGTATGTCAAAAATACTATGGAACCACTTAATATCCCAGATGTCAGTAAGGACAAAAGATTTCCCTGGACAGTAAGTAAACCAGTTTTGAACTTGGAGCTCGAACACTGTTTTCCCATCAGATCTGTACTTCTAGGGACTCTTCAGCTGAAGGCCTAGCCCAAGAACTGGCTGTATTTCAGAGTGAACGGTGCTTTCACTGATCTGATGAAGGAAAATACAATAGCTCATGACATCTGTTGAGGGGTGGTCAGCTGTACTCAAGTGTTTTTCCCTGTACTTTTCAGCTTTGTAATGTGTAATAATGAATGACCATAAACTAATTTATGGGGCAATTTAACTATTACCTACTTAATGTCAATGACATTCCTTACATAGTGTTGCTAGAGTTCTTGAGTTTATCCTTAAAAACTAAGTGCTGTATGGCTCGAACTGACTTAACTGGTAATCTACTACCGTGAGTAGCTCTATGGAGAAATGAGTATGTTTTCTTTGACAGCAAAGCTACAAAGATCAGTTTCTCAGGCATTGGAAACTTTGAATTCTAGTGTTTTCTCTCATCTCTGGAAAAGTGTTGCACTTTGAGCCACTGCCTTGATTTTGTTATTTGGGTATCTAGAAGACCTCTTTAGAACTTTAGCGATATGGGCAATAGAAACAGTGGCAGTCCTAAAGAAAGACAAGTCTGTAGCATGGAGCATCTGAAGTAATATAGTGCTTTTTGGATTCTGCTGGTCTTGTGAAGTTACTGAGACATCTACTACACCAGTATAGTAAATAATTGCATAAAGATTTTGCTTAATATTATCAAAAGCTGCTTGGAAAGTTTAGAATGAAAAAAAAGAAATATAGGATATTTCTTACTCTTAATAATGTAAAAACTAATTGCTGCATATTGCATTTACATGAACTTCATTATAATTTGTACATTTTCTGCACTCTGATGTTATTGCCTGCTAATAAAAGATGAGTGAATATGTTAGTGGTTTCAGATGTCTGATCTAGTTTATATAGCACCTAGTGGGAAAATCAGTCTCTTCATAATTTGCACCTGCTTTGTTTTATTTTTGTTTTTGTTTAGAATGAAAACACAGGAAAAGTAAACCAGCAATGCATTAGAAGTTTGCTTTGTACGCCTATAAAAAATGGAAAGAAGAATAAAGTGATAGGTAAAGCCTTTTACTAATCTGCACTTATTAAAGAAAAAAATGTATTCCCAGAAACTTCTTTCCATCAAGTGTAATTCTGAGAAATAAAACGTGTGAAAAAAAGATAAAAATTGGAATAATAAAAGAATTTTGAAATAATTTTATATTGATAAATGTTAATAGACATTGTTAAATATCTTAACTATAATGTCTTCTGGTAATTATTATAATGCTTTTCAACTGGATTTTTGTTGAAGAATGATGTGTTGAAAGGTTGTAGACTGAGAGACATCAAGTTGATAATGTGTATTGTTTTAGAGAGTCTCATTTCTTGCTTCTGATTTTTTTTTTAATATGGGGATTACATTTTAGATTGTATTCATTTGTTCAAAAATATTTATTGAGCACTCCAGTGTTCTGGTGATCTGTAATAAATTGGTGAGCAAAGTGGAAATCCTCACCCTCAGGGAGCTTACATTCTTATATTAAGGTAATAGAAAAATGTCTACTTCAGGAATATTGGAAGAATGCATCCCCAGGAAAATATGGAATGATGTTACCTATTATTGACATATTTGTTTCTTGTCTATATTAAGAGTAGTACAGAAAGTATGAGGTTTTATATGACAATCATGCATGATTGACATGCGAAAGTAGTCTGAACTGTTAACGTTGTCCCGAGAACTTGGAAATAAAGGAAATATGAGGACCTTCTAAAGGCTAAACTTTTAAATAGAAACCCTAATGAAGGGGCGCCTGGGTGGCTCAGTCGTTAAGCGTCTGCCTTCAGCTCAGGTCATGATCCCGGGGTCCTGGGATCGAGCCCCACATCGGGTTCCCTGCTCTGCGGAGAGCCTGCTTCTCCCTCTCTCACTCCCGCTGCTTGTGTTCCCTCTCTCGTGGTCTCTCTCTGTCAAAAAAATAAATAAAATCTTAAAAAAAAAAAAAAAAGAGAAAGAAAGAAACCCTAATGAAGGGAGGCTTAGAAATATAAATTTACCTTAAAAAGTCTGAGTAGTTTCCAGGTTGCAAGACTATAAATTTACCTTAAAAAGTCTGAGTAGTTTCCAGGTTGCAAGACTTAACTATAATTTTATTGAAGGAAGCTATCAGTCAGAAAGGCAGCGGAGGGAGGTATTATTAAGGAAAATAGGAAAAAAAAGGCAAATATTGAAAGTACCTATTGAGGTTCTGTCCAGGGGTCAGGAC
>NC_138370.1:88753602-88786187 GCF_054177405.1 Leptonychotes weddellii
TTGTTCTGATTATTTTTTCTCAAGGTAGCTGAACTCATAGGAGACTGTATTATTCGTATACTCAAAAATACATTGATTGCTTTGACAGTTGTGTCTTAGAAATCTGTGAGCTGGGCTTGAGGCAGTGGGCTGGAGTTGGTGCATGTGCTCCTGTTCCCCGGGACAGATCTGTTTCGTGCTGTCCGTGAATATTCTGGTGTTAGCAGTCTCGTGAACTTAGTGACTGTGACTCTACCCCAAGAGAGATGGCTCTGTCAGCCATGGTCTTCTAGTTTCTAAGCCTACAGGGCGAGGAGTCAGATCCTGACCTGGTGAATTGCCTTGTAAAGTCTCTGGGACACCAGCCCGGCGACTCCCGGCTGGGCTGTTTGGTCCCCTGCACTCTTCACAGCTCTCCAAAAGAAAAGATGAATACACAGTGTGGGGTTTTCTTTTCAAGATTATCACCCCTCAGTTTGCTAACATAAGCAATAAGGAAACTGACAAGGGTGCCTTACCATATGATCCCAAGGAAACGTTATATTCTAAAATTTTATTTCCTAGGGACTGCAAGGTGAAAACTACACTAGAAATGTGCATTAGGGGCGCCTCGGTGGCTCAGTCGTTAAGCGTCTGCCTTCAGCTCAGGTCATGATCCCAGAGTGCTGGGATCGAGCCCTGCGTCGGGCTTCCTGCTGGGCCGGGAGCCTGCTTCTCCCTCACCCGCTCCCCTTGCTTGTGTTCCCTTTCTAGCTGTCTCTCTCTGTGTGTCAAGTAAATAAGTAAAATCTTTCAAAAAATATATGCATTAGAAATATATATTTTTAATGCTTTTTGATATAAGCATGAAGACTTACTACAAAGCTGCCTCTGACCTTTGAAAATGTGAAATGAAATTCCAGAAGGGATGCATTATTCCCTCATAGGTTTTCATAAGGAGGACTGAGGGGCCCCTTGCCACATCAGGTCACATCTTTGCTTTTCCTCAGCAGCATCTCTTTGGAATAATAATGGGGCATGGGGAGTCGCTGGAGGAAGTTATATATCAGGCTTTGTCATCACTTGACACAAATGCAAGCTGGTTCAGTGAAGTGCAAACAGCCCCAGGTGGGAAGCGGACTCAGGGTGTCCATTTGGTTCCCCTCTGCCTTTAACCATTAAAAACATTATGAGCACATGACTCACCTCTGCGGAGTTGAACTAAATAACCTTTCAGATCTGCTCAAAATTCATATGCTATGATCCTGTCATGTTTCCTTCAAGTGAGCAAAAAAATAAAAAAATACCTGTTGAAGTCACCAGACTTGGCCTGCCTTTCGTGTCAACCTACTTGATAACAGAGCCAAAAGTAAGCAAATGTTATTTTCAGAGAGGAAAAATGCCCTATTAATAGAAAGAAAGGAAAAAATGGGCATTTCAGTGGGGGTTCAAGTTGATTCCCAGTACAAGAAGAAACATCTCCAGTGCTCCCTGCTCTTTAAAAGTGTGACAAAACAGAAAATTTGAGTTCTCGCCTGTGTTTTGTGCCCACAGATGCAGCATGGAAAATGTCATGGCTGTAGATAATTTTCCTTACATAGCACAGGCCAGATTCCTCTATTATGTAATTCTAATAGAGAATCCCCATAGAGTTACATGCAGAAAGGCAGACAGGCCCATGTGTTTTTTTGTAATCTTCCTTCCCCCTCCTATTTTTCCATTACTGACATTTAGATGAAATTATAGACATTAGACCAGTATGGGGCCTGTTGTATTCCCCGAGGTATTGTTTCATATCAAATGTTTTCTTAGTGCTCTGGCTAATACAGAGTGTTTCCAGAGTTTTGCTTCCAGTGCTATTAAGGAAATATTTTTCTCATTCAACATTCATTTGTTTTAAGCAATTACTTCCCCTATTTATTAGGCTAAATATGCCTTTTTCCCAAATCATATTTACCAGAAATTCTTATTCCAATTTTCCATGCCAATTTCAGGACAGATTTTGAAGAAATTAGTCTCATTCCCATCCAAAAAAAAAATGTTGAGAACATCTCCACTTCAAATAACTTACATTTTCATCTCTTTGTTAACAAAAAAGTATAACAAAAATTATAGTGTTATATCACACATCGCTTGACAGTGAAGTATGAGAAATATGTACAGTGGACTCTTGAACAACGTGGAGGCTAGGAGCACTGACACCCCCCCATGCAGTCTAAAATCCATTTATGATTTTTAAATCCCCCAAGACCTAACTACTAGTAGCCTACTGTTGACTAGAAATCTTCCCAGTAACAGAAACAATTGATTGACACATATTTTCTAAAAATGTTATATATATTTTATATTGTTTTCTTACAACAAGTAAGCTAGAAAAAAGAAAATGTTACTAAGAAAATCATAAGAAGAAAATAGATTTACAGTACTGTATTTATCCAAAAAATCCACATTTACAGTACTGTACTATATTTATTTAAAAAAAATCCACAAACAAGTGAACCTTCGCAGTTCTAATCCATGTTGTTCACGGCTCAACTGTATTTCTCAGAATGTATGTTCTAAACTGATTACTATCCTAATTCTTTGCTCATCTATGTGTTGCAATTTGATTCTAAGGCATAGATAAATATTCTAAAATTATATTTTTAAATTTGACGCTACTTCACTCTATTTTTCATATTAAATATTGCCATTTGGCAATATCACTAACTGCTCATTTGTTTATAAAAATATTTGCTAGGATGTTCCTGATGCAAGTATAATTAAACTGTGTCATCCATGAAACACATTGCTTATAATACTTAAAGCATCCGGTTTTTTTCCCCAGAGAATTGTAAATTATGCTTAGTTATAATAAGCTCCAGGCAATAAGACCGTAGGGGAATAATAACTGGAAGAACATGAGAAAAAAATAACAAAACTAAGGAAGTAAGATTAAAATTATAAAAGTGAAAATATATAAAATTAAAATAAATATAAACCATAAGAGACTCTTAACTCTAGGAAGCAAACTGAGGGTTGCTGTGGGGGGGTTGAAGTAACTGGGTGATGGACATTAAGGAGGGCACGTGATGTAATGAGCACTGTGTATTATATAAGACTGATGAATCACTGACCTCTACCTCTGAAACCAATAATACACTATATGTTAATTAATTGAGTTTAAATTTTAAAAAATTAAAAAAAAAAAGACTTGATTGAAAAAGTAGTAAGGAAAACTTCACAGTAGTGTTGGAAAACAGAAACTTACTTTTACTAGACTAGAAACAATAAGGGAATTTCTGGAAGATATGAAGTATATGCCATTCGTAAGAACACATTTTACATAAAATGGGCAAAATTTGAATAGCAGTGACAATATTAATATCAGAGAAAGTCGAATTTAAGGTAAAAACATAATGTAAAGGGACGCTTTGCATTGATTAAAGTTAAAATCCACCTAGAGAGTATAATTGTCGTAAATGCTTCTAATAAACTAACATCATTGATATATAAAAGCCAAAGCTATTAAAATACAGGGAGAAATGGACAAACTGGCAGTCATAGTGGGAGCCTTTGGTACACATCTCATAGAGGGTTAAAGTATAGGATAAAATAAGGAAACATAAGAATCAATTAATATAAAAAATGAAGTGGATTTAATTAGCAACTATAGATTTATGTTTATATTTCATAATTTACAAATACAAACTCCTGTCAGATATCCATCAGAAACTTACAAGTATTGATGATATACACACGCAACACAAACTAGTCATTTCTGAATTAAGAAATAATAAAATTATTTTAATTAACCACTCAACTGAAGAAATTAGAAAAACAGCACCTCTCTTTCTCACTTTCTATGCTATCCCCCCCCAATAAATGAATAAATCGAAAGCAGAGAAAAGCAATTGAGATGATAAATTTATGAAGTGGGGAAAAAAAGAGAGGGGCGCCTGGGTGGCTCAGTTGGTTAAGCGACTGCCTTCGGCTCAGGTCATGATCCTGGAGTCCCGGGATCGAATCCCGCATCGGGCTCCCTGCTCAGCAGGGAGTCTGCTTCTCCCTCTGACCCTCCTCCCTCTCATGCTCTCTGTCTCTCATTCTCTCTCTCAAATAAATAAATAAAATCTTTAAAAAAAAAAAAAGAAAAAAAGATAATGAGGGAATACGATAATAATAAACCGGCAACACAGAAAATGAGGATAATAAGAGAAATACACAAGTGGGAATGAGAAAGGAAATGTAATTATAGAGACAGAAGAAATTTTAAAAGATGTTAGGTAATACAGTATACCAAAAAGGTAATACATTTTGATGAAATGGAGAAATTCCATAAAAATTGGTAATAACCAATACTAACTCAAGTTTTAAATATTCCATAGAAATAAAATAAATAAATAAATATTTCATAGAAGTAATTGAGAAAGTTATTTTTAAAGTCATTCAAAAAAAAAGCAAAAAAAAAAAAAAAAAAAACTGCCCAAAGGAAATTCTAACCAAAGCAACCAGAGCGGAGGAGATGAAACAATGTGAGATACAGAAGAAGAAAAGGCAAAATTAAAAAACTTCCAGATGATAAGATGGTGAGGTGGAAAGCCCAGTGGAATCAGCTGAAAATACTTCTCTATAGGGAGTTCTTTTTTTTTTTAAGATTTTATTTATTTATTTGACAGAGAGACTGAGAGAGGGAACACAAGCAGGGGGAGTGGGAGAAGGAAAAGCAGGCTTCCCACCGAGCAGAGAGCTCGATGCAGGGCTCGATCCCAGGACCCTGGGATCATGACCTGAGCCGAAGGCAGATGCTTAACAACTGAGACACCCAGGTGCCCCCTCTACAGAGAGTTGTAAAAGTTCCTGTTACCAAATTATTAAAGAGAAATAGCTTTAATTTATGCCAAGACAAATTTGTTTGAAAATAGTAATAGAAAAAAACCCCATTTATAATAGCAAAGAATAAATGTAACCAGAAATAGGTAGCATCTTTATGAGGAAAACGATAATATTCTACTGAGTAACTTAAAAGTGAAGGGACATAACATTTCCCGATGATAAGAACCTATTCTGTAAGAGGTCAACTTTCCCCAGATTAGATTTATATCAATTTTAATACATATCCTCACAAGAGTTTTTTTTCAGAGGGAAGGGGGAGTTCCTGACCAACATTAATAAAACTCATCTGGAAGAATAACATATGAAAAGAATCAGAGTTGATGGATAGAGATTTGCCTGTCAGAAATTAAAATAATGCTGGAAAAGTATCATAATGAAAAGTATCATATATGGAGGCACCTGAGTGACTCAGTTGGTTGAGTGTCTGCCTTCAGCTCAGGTCATGATCTCGGGGTCCTGGGATCGAGCCCCACATCGGGCTCCCTGCTCACTGGGGAGCCTGCTTCTCCCTCTCCTGCTGCTCCCCCTGCTTGTGCGCTCTCTCTCTCTGTCAAATAAATAAAATCTTTAAATAAAAAAGATCATATGTGTGCCAGAAAAGATGGAAAGATTGATGGAATACAATAGAAAGTCTAAATGCAGACCCAAGTCTGGTACATAGATATATAATAGCTTATTGTTTCTAAGGTGCCATGATTGAAAGACTTCATTTTCTGTACTTCCAAGAAAGAAAAAAAATTATTTCAATTAAACTATGTCAAGCAGTTGATTAGGATGCACACTGATTTCAAAAATAATAAAATGTGAGAAAAGTACCTAGTAGTTGAAAAAAGTATGACTTTAGTATTTAAGGTGGCAATTCAAATCATTGGAGAAGGGATAACTATTCAAGTATTTTAAGAATCTAGTAGCAATTTGGGGAAAAAAACTAAGTTGAATTAAAAAGTTAAATGTGATACAATGAATCTATAAAAGTACCAGGGGAAAATAGAGATTCATATATCATCTTAAAGTGGGGAAGCTTCAAAAAAAATGGGGAAGCTTCTCTTAAAAACAAGACACTATACAGCAGAAAACCTCAGATGAAGATAATTGACAAATGACAAGTGCAAAAAAAAATATTCACAAGATTGGTGATAAGGACAGGTCTTACATCTTAGCAAGACAGGATGCTGGTTTTGGAGTCCACCCTGTATGGTAGAGAGTACATGAGACCACAAGCAGGATCTAAGAGCTGACCCCCTGCTCTGCCAAAAAGCCAGGACAAAAACTGTGGTTGGTAACAACATCTGATCTGTGGAATTACAGAAAAGGAAACATAATTGTGTGATTTTAGAAACCATTAGTCCCTTCCCCGTAATTGCTGGAGATGTCTTTGGTGCCGGCTTAGCTCTCAGAGCTGCCATGATGACCACATGAAGCAACATCAGTACAAGTACTTCATGTGCTCTAATAATACGAAGTGACACTGAGATTTTACTAACTGTGCTAGCTCTTGGTTTTCGCCTAATGTTTTTGAGTATTTTCTTTCATGATTGTGTATATTAATTGATTTTTGCTGAGTGGTTTCGTTTTATTTTGGGTTCTGCATTAAGTACTTGGTTTTTATAGAGCAGTGATTCTGATTTTATATGGATGGCTGGTAGATGTGGCATCTCAAGTGACAAGTTTTAAATTTCATTATTGTACTCTTTAGCCACTCTTCCAGTCATTAATGAAGTTCTGAAAACCCTATCTGTAAATGTGTCCGGGCTTTATATTTTCTCCCATAAAGGGACCCTGTTTGTTTGTTATAAACCTTCTTCTTCATAGCTTTTTTTTTTTAACTTGGGTATTTTTGTTTGATAGAATTAAATTTTCTGAAGGGTATAAAGAAATCAGCAGGATGATCATGAATGCTATTCAAATATAACTGTCCATTCTGCTTTGAAAGGAGAATTAAATGATACGCCTAAATCGATAATTTGTCTTCACCCCTTTTCTTGCGCTGAGCTTAGCTCTGTCTACACATCTGTATCTAGATTGGTGGATTGTAATGCAAACACACTTTAGCTGTTCTGCTCTGAGGTGTGATTGTGACAGCCAACTCCTGATATTGGTACATTTAACATTCATTTCAATACCTTTGAATTCCAGAGGTATTTACTAATACTTGTTAATGCACATTCAGTGACGTGCAGTAGAGTTACTTAGCTAGGTCAGAAATCCAGGAGCCTGCTGACAGCCACGGCTCAACCCCTTCCTGTTGTCTTTTCCTTTACAGACATACAATAATTCTTATGAAGTGTTAAAAAAAAAAAATCTTGTTTATGAAAAGGGGCCATCCAGTAGGAGACAACTTTAGTCAGAATTGAAAGGCAATTAACGTTGTGATGTGAGGATAAGGCATGAAACACGTGACTCTCAAGAAAATGTGATTTGGGAGATAGCCAGATCCTAGATAAACAGTTCCCCATGTATAATTTGGGGATTCACAAAGGTTGGAGGACAGAACCCTCGTGCTGTACCATATACATGGGACATGTACTTTTAAGATCATGCCGATTGCTGGTTGAGTTACGGTTTTTCTTGCAGTGTCCAAATTCATTATGTTTCATTTAAAGTATTTCTTGATAATGGAATAAGTGTCAGAGAAGTAATCCCTACGGTAGTAATACAGATAGATAAGGATGTCTTTCCTGTCTATCGTAGAAAAACTCCCACAAACAAACAAGAAAGAGCAAAAATGAGAGTGCAGTTAATTTGTAGGGTTAAAAATGAATTGCACATCAATGGTGATGAAGGGACTTAAAATGCAAGCATGTATCACTGTGGACTACGAAATCCTTTTGTGCTCTGGGAAAAATAAGAGATAACAGACTATAGTCTTCATGGGAAAGTAGTTTGGGTCAGAGCCGCAGTCCTGCATTCTTTCATTAACTCAGTAAACATTTTTCGAGTTCCTGCTATAGGTCAGGCATTTTGCTAGCTGAGGAAGTGGGACTGAAAAAATAAAATCTCTAGGCCCAAGATACGTACAGCCTAGAAAGAGAGCCAGGAATAAAATCCTCCATGATATACCGAGTGGTCATTTTTTTTTTCTCTCTCCAAATTTTTATGTAAATTCTAGTTAGTTCATATATAGTGTTAACACTGGTTTCAGGAGTTGAATTTAGTGCAATGAGCTGGTGGGAGAAAGACACATACCGAGTGATCATCTTAAGGGCAAAGGAAAGAGAAGTGCCTGCCTCACCTGGGAACTGGGCCGCCTCCAGGAGCTATGGTGAAGGAGATTGAGGCGTCCACTGAATCACAGCAAAGAGCATGTAGGGAGCAGTGGAGGCCGGTGGAAAAGCACGGGCCAAGGTGTGAGCAAGCGAGATGCAGTCAGGGGACTGCCCGCAATGACCGGAAGGAGGTACAAGGGCACAGAGCAGCAGTGTGTGGGAAACAGTGGCCTTGGGGACTGGCCCGAGCTGGGGTTTGAATTGTATTTTATTTATTTTTAATTTTTTTGAAGATTTTATTTATTTATTTGACAGAGAGAGAGAGACAGCGAGAGTGGGAACACAAGCAGGGGGAGTGGGAGAGGGAGAAGCAGGCTTCCTGCGGAACAGGGAGCCCGATGCGGGGCTTGATCCCAGGACCCCGGGATCATGACCTGAGCCGAAGGCAGACGTTAACTGATTGAGCCACCCAGGCGCCCCTGGGGTTTGAATTTTAGATCTAAGCATACCAGCTAGGTGGCCTTGAGCAAATGACTTAACCTTTCTAAGACTCAGTTTTTTCATCTGTAAAATGGGGATGGTCACACCTGCCTCACGGCGTAGATCGTAAGGCCTACCGATCACGTTGTGTCCTGAAGGTTTTAGCGCAATACCCGCCCCACAGTGGGCACACAGTGGAACTCTGTGATTATATATTTAGAGACAGAAGAAATAAGGATTTAACAACACTTGTTAAACCCAGAGCTAGGAGGTGCCCAAACCCTTCAAAGAGCAGCCTACTAGGGTCTGAATCCCATAGAACTAGTTGTAAAGATTTACCATAATGTTGATGTGATTTTCCATTTATATTGACTATATCTTTGACCTTCTAAGAGAAGTCAGGATTTAGGAGGTTATGACTTTCTTCAAAGATTAGTCCTGCTTTTATTTCTAAACAAATAGTCATTTTTATTTGCATTTATTTGTAGTATCCAAAGTTGTCTGCAAATAGGATTCTCTGCATCTCTGGATGCAGAGGTGCTTATTTGAAATTTGAGACTGTTTATGTGAATTGCCTGTTTTCTGCATTCTATTTTATATGTAATTGTGTTTTTTAACTTTTAGTTTCTCAGTCAAGAAAGGCAGTCTGTGTGACCCAAAATTCTGATGTGCATCAAAATTGTTCTCTTGGCAAGTGTACAAAAATCCAGTTAGTCTCCAAAGGACAAATTGTCTTTGGGGACTCAACTGATCTAAAATTTGTGACGGAGTCTGGAAGAAAATAGTACTCTAGGATTTTTTTGAACACAGACAACATACATTTAGGACTGTGTGAAACAAGTTCTCATGTAAATTAATTCAGTTTACTTTTCTAGTTTATATTTGTGAGGATCTGTTTGCTTCTTTGAAGATTCCAAGCATTCCTAAGAGGAAAGTGTAAGACAATCTTTGGCAGGGGTTGGGGGCGGGATGTGAGTTAAAGGCAGTAAAAACTATAATAATTAATAATAATATTTACTCAAATTTCTTGGATTGTTATAGGGGTTTGCCAACTTGTTAATAAGATGGAGGAGAATACTGGCAAGGTTAAGCCTTTCAACCGAAATGATGAACAGTTTCTGGAGGCTTTTGTCATCTTTTGTGGCTTGGGGATCCAGAACACACAGATGTATGAAGCGGTGGAGAGAGCCATGGCCAAGCAAATGGTCACACTGGAGGTGGGCTGGCGCGTGCGGGACCCTGTCCGTCTCTGTGGCCACACACTCAGCTTCTGCCCTTTCCCCCAGAACGACTCGTGCGGTCACTGTCTCCTCAGAGAATCAGACTGAATCCTTAGTTCCTCATTTAAACAGCTAAGGAAACTGGGACCCAGAATATTGTAGAAACTTATCAAAGGTCGTATGACCAAACCAGACCTCGGACTGGTTGTCCCTCACTCCTTCGACCTTAACCTTCACTCCTTCGACCTTAAGAATCCAGTCACACAGACGTCTGCTGTCACTGCAGCCTGTCCCTTTCCCATTGCCTGAGCCTCCCCATCTCCTTGTGCACAGTTGTAGTCACACATCTTAAAAGACAAAAACAGAAACCCTAAGCACTCAGAGAATCAGAAGTGAGGCATAGGAAACCCTTTCAGATGACAGATTTGCAGATCCCACTTCTGAAAATCCTGATTCCTAAGTCTTGGGTAGAGGCTGGGAATCTGCATTATTCCAGAGCTCCCCCAAGTGATTCTGAATGTGCAGGCAGCCAGTGAGCCACTGGTTGGGGCACTGACCTCAGGCAAGCTCCCTCCCAGGACCACCCTACCTGAGCGGGGCCAGCCCTTTCCAGATGATTTCCACGAACTGCCTGAAAATGTTCACTTTGTATAACACAGAAATTTCTTGCATCAGAGACCAGTTCAGGGAAATAGACTTCAGAAGGGCAAATGTCTCTACTTACTCACACACTGGTGTGAAGTATATTTGAGTGTATGCCTACTCTTATTTAGTTGATTGAGATCACTGGGTATCAGTGTTTGGAATATGGTAACTTTTCCTCCAATCCTCTAAATAATACCTTACCTAAGTAGCTCAAAAGATATGCATTATAAGTAAAAATTTACCAGTAACCAAGATGGTATACTTTATTTTCTAAAATGAATATATAACACTAATAGTTTTGCCATAGTAACATATAAGAGATCGTGGATTATAAGCCAGTGGAAATCTTTTTCAAATACATGTACGTGTACATATATACACACAAATATACGATTGTGTGTATGTATGCACACGTATACCTCAAGTTACATTTATACAATACATATGCACATGTAGTTTCATGCATGTATATACATGTATACACATGTGTGTTCATGTGTGTATATGTATATAATTTTTAATCAAATTTTTTATAGTTTCCATGGTTTTGTACTGAAGTGAATCTAAACCAGTTATCAATTAGAAATTATCTTTTGTAAAACTTTTTACTATGGAAAATTGCAAGCATATACAGAAGTAGAGAGACTAGCTTAGTGAGCGCCCATGTACTCATTAGCCGTCTTTAATAATTATTGACCCATGGCTGATCTCATTCCTTCATACACTTGCTCACTTCTCTGCACTCTTCTTCCGCTTTAATCCATTGATATTTTTCAAGCAAATTCCAGATATTATGTAATTTAGTTCAAAATCTTCGAATATTTTCCTGATTGAGATTTATTTTTCCACTGTAGTTTTACTTTAGTTAAATATGGGAGTAATTAGGCTTTTACTTAGTATAAGCAATTATTTCAATTCACTATGAGAAGTCCTATCTATGCTTACAAGTTTAACCTTGAAAAAGATTTTCCTGTCCTTATGAGGCACTGGATAAAAGCCAGGGACACAAACTCCTCAGGTTTTCTTAGGACGGTGAATTATTTTGACCTGGAAGCCATGATCATTATAATGACAATAAAACAACAACAATAATAATAGCTAACCTTTATCAAATGTGCTTACTCTGTGTTGTAATGCTCACAGGTACAGACATACCTTATTTTGTGGTGCTTTGCTTTATCGCCCATCACGGATACTTCATTTTTCACACACTGGCGGTCTGTGGCGACCCTATGTTGAGCAAGTCTGTCAGCGTCATTTTGCCAACAGCATTTGCTCACTTCATGTCTCTGTGTTGCCTTTTGATAATTCTCACAATATTTCAGGCTTTTTCATTATTATTATATTTGTTGGGGTGTTGTGTGATAGTGATTAGGACCTGTTGAAAGCTCAGGTGATGGGTTCCATTTTTTTTTAAGCAATGAAGTATTTTTTAAATAAGGTATTACATTGCTTTTTTAGACATAATGCTATTGCACACTTAGTATACTACAGTATAGTGTCAACATAACTTTTACGTGCACTGGGAAACCAAAAAATTCATTTGACTCACTCTGTTATGATAATGGCTTTATTGCAGTGGTCTGGAAACAAATTTGCAATATCTCTGAGGTGTGCCCGTATTAGCAAAATTATTCCTTACGACCCTGAGTAAAGTGCTATTTTTACCTTCAGTGAGACAACATCTATTTTTTTTTAAATTTAGAATGGCATGTTATTCCCATGTCCATTCATCTGTGTTGTATTGCATTTATTTGTATTAGACTAATGCATGGCCACAGTCTTCGCTTTCCTCAACAAACTAGCTCTGTGGTCCCAGCAGCAATGAATTAGCCACCGTGACCCATCGATTTCATGTAAACAGAAGACAGTAGCTCCACGTTTCCTGGGGTTTCCTAGTGCTTAATGGTTCAAATACGAAGACAAATCCCATGTAGCACTGAATCACAAGATAGACATATATACCATTTTAGATTTTGAATTGATTAAAATTTTAAAGACTGGATCAAGGAAAACTAGTCCAGGCTGCTCAATTACTCGAGTCCCCATTTAAAATCTGAAAATGCCTCACCTCCTTATCAGTCCTGCTAAAATATTTGGGGGTTTTAGTAAATTTATGTGTGTCTGTCAAAAATGAACTTTCAAAAAAAAATTTTTTTAAATATGGAAGACATTTTAAGTATGACCACTACCTCGGCTCAAAAGAATGCCTGAAATATTATCCCATTACTTTGAAGTTATTACTTCCGAAATTGGGAATTAAGGATTCTTACGTTAAGGTATAAGAAAATAGTAAGCCTGTCTTTTTAACTCTACTCAGGTAACAGAAAGCGTACTAGATTAGGAATTGAAAGCAGGGTCCCAGGCCTCCCTGTCCCCTCACTAAGTGTGAGCTTGCTGCCAAGTCATGAGAACACCTGTGCCTCGGTGTGCTCAGATGTTAACAGAGGGATTTATAGGCCAGCGCTACACTTCTCAGCTCTTGAATCCTAGGAGTGGGAAGGAATCCCTGAATCTGTATGACATTACATTCTAGCCATGCAATTTTTCTTTATGAAATTCTACACTGGTTATGGGCCTCAACTGAGGACCACTTGTAGACTACTTTCTTTCCAAATATCAATGTTAAAATGTCAGTGTATGCAAAGAGTTTTTTTCTTAATTCTATACACAGGTTAAAAATAACTGAAGTCACTATTATTTTTTAAAAAGCAGTACAAAAAGAAGAAAAAGCAGTACAAAATAAGCTTTCTGCCAAGGTTGAGCCAGTAGCATGGCTGATAAATAATGTGCTCTCTGTATCAATGGTGTCAGAATAAAAGTGACAAGACTTTCTCTGAACATAGGGAGTATAACTTTTTGTCTTCCGAAACACGCAATTGAATGGAAATCTGGGATTTTTTCTCTCTGTTCAAGAAAGCAGGAAACAGACTTGACATTCTGGGGCGTCTAGTTCTGTCTCCAGGAAGTTTTAGCAGAATCTCAAGCTTGACACTGTCAAAGTCTACATTCGGTAGTCCTCTCTTGGATAACCTGTTTTCCTTTGTTTCTTACCCTGTAGGTTCTGTCATATCACGCTTCAGCAGCAGAAGAAGAAACAAGAGAGCTCCAATCCTTAGCGGTAATGCTCCCCTTTCTTTGTAAAAGTGACTAAGTGCCGACATCTAATTAGTACATAAACATGGTTCTCTTAGGATAACTTCTTCTAATAACAATGGTCCCATTGAATTAAATGTGGTAAATATTTAGATGGACATTCATAAAAATATTTAATCAATTCTACTTTCTTGTAGGGCCACAAAGTCACTGATGATAACAAAGCAAAAGATAACTTACTGACTTTATAATACATTATATGATTCTGATTTTTTTTTTCCCCAGTAATGTTACATCTTTTTTAGGCCAAAACTAAACTTACCTTTCAGTTCCTGGGGAAATGTGAACAGGTGACCATGAGGTGGAGGCTTGGTAAGGGTAATGACAACAAAGATTTTGTAGTTTGTTGCCGATAACCTGCTCTGCCCTATCGGGAATTGAGAGTGATTTTAATGTCTGACCATGTGGCTTATGGAATGTTATTTGAAACTGGGTTCAAATAAGGTCAGTTCCTGAATTCTCATTACATTTTTTATTTAGTATGTTATGAGAAAAAAACATACTGATATGTAAGTAGAATGTTAAATGTTCTAGGTCTTGGTTGAGATTAATGAAAATTTGAGGCACTTACACATTGACAACAAAGGCAAGTGGCCTTCCGAGTTGAAATTTACTTGGGACAACATGGAGAAGGTCTACACGAGATGTGACGAGAGTCTGTAAAGAATGAGGAAAGTGCGAACAGATGGATGAGATTCTTCTTCGTTGTCATCGTCAGCATAGCTGACCCCATGCCACCCTTCTGTGGCCTTATGTACATTTCCTTATGTAATCTGCACAGCTGTGTTATGAAGGCCACCCTGAAGCTAGAGAAGCCAAGTTGACGTGCTCAAGGTCACACTGGCAGAAAGTGGGGGAAGTCAGGTACAAACTCTTATGGTCTTCCTCACGTGCAGACCACTGTGCTGTTATGAGCCATTAGGGAGAGAGAAGATTAAAGATGAGTGAAATGCTTTGACCTTCGTAATTCAAAGAATGATGGTGCCATTAACTGACAAGAGTGGAAATGTTAAGAAAGGGAAGTGGTAGGTTTGACCGAGAACGTGGTAAGTGTGAGGCGCTGGTGGAACCACCAGATGTAGGTCTTCCAACAGTTAGCAGAGGCAGGACTAGCGTGAGGAGGGGCTGAATCAGAGATGGTGATTTGGAGGTCCCGCCATGGGGTTTGGGGGATCCCATGGGAGTGGAGCAGTTGGGAGGGGGGTATGGAAGACTGAGGGCAGAACTCTTGGGAATCTGGGTTTCGATGGAAGGAGTAGGAAAGGAACCTGGCTGAGGTGGAGGAGTGGTAGGTGAGCAGGGAGGAAGATTTAGGATGTGGCAGTGGCCCAGAAGGCAAAGGGATGAGTTTCAAAGAGGAAGGAGGGTGCATCAGTGGTAGGAAGGTTGAGAAAAAGGACTGAGAGAAGGCTGCTGGACTCTGTGATCACGTGATTGTTGAGGAAGCAGCTTTAGGTGTAAAACTGCCGGAGGTAAGAGTGAATGGTGACAAAATGGAGAAAATGAATCATAGCCTAGTTTCAAAAGATGAGTTTTGTGTAAAAGAGGGAGTGGAGAAGTAGTAATGAAGGGTGTTGGCTGAACCGTGTGAAGTTTTTTGTTTTGGTTTGCTTTGTTGTTGTGTGCGCAGGGTTGCTCACAAGCTAGAGAACCAGCATGCTCTTGGACAGAGGGCAAAGGTAGGGGATCGAGTGAGTACAAGGCAGGGAAGAGATCTAGACACTGGAGCAGCCTAGGCATTGAGCGAGACAAGAGGGAAGGGATCATAACAATAATAGTAGGGGTGCCTGGGTGGCTCAGTCGGTTAAGCGTCTGCCTTCGGCTCAGGTCATGATCCCAGAGTCCTGGGATCAAGTCCCGCATCGGGCTCCCTGCTCAGCAGGGAACCTGCTTTTCGCTCTGCCTGCCGCTTCCCCCACTTGTGCTCTCTCTCTCTCTCTCTGACAAATAAATAAAATCTTTAAAAAACTTAAAAAAATAATAGTAATAATAGTAGCTTCATTTATTGAGCACTTACCATACACCTGGCATCTCTGAAGTTCTCTGCATGTGTTAACTAAGTGTATTTAGTCCACAGCAACCCCATGAGGTCAGTACCCGTTAGCATTTGGACTTCGAGGATTTTGAGGTTGAGAGGATCTCAGGATCTCCCGGGTGGTAAGTGGTGGTGCGAGTACTCAATCCAGGAAGCCCACATCCAGAGCCCACACTCCATTGCACAACACTGGAGAGGCAATGAGCTGGAAAGGAAGGAAGGATGAGAACTTACAGACGTTCTCAATTAAATCAGTGAGTAGGAAGTGGAGTCATTTGCCAAGAACAGTTTAAGGAACTTGAGGTGATTTGTCCTGAAAGGTTACACTTCTTCATTTGGGGTTAGCCTTATTCGGAGGCTATATGGGCTGTATTTATTTTGTTGACGATGGTATTCGAAGGAATGAGCAGTTTTTCAATTATTTACAAAGGTTTATATGTTTTAAATATCTTTCACATCAGGCTTAATTGGCCTGTTTGTCTAATCCTCCCAGAATGATGAAGTTTTGAACTAAAAGCATACTGTGAGTTGGAAATTATCACATGGAAAGATACATCTTGAAGTGCTTGCAGGCACTGCGGGAGTGTTAAATCAGTTCTAAAATGAGGGCAAGGATACACTCTGCCATGTGTTGTTTTAGATAAATAAAAACTAGCAAATAGAGCAACGTCTAAAGGTAATGCTGGAAAAATCACTTAGGTCATTAAACTTTGCTTTTCACTTTGAAAATAGCAGTCCTTCAGAAAACATTTGGAAGTTATTTTCTCAGTTATTTTTATAATTTTAACAAGAGAAAAACCCTTTGGAGTAACTGAAAGTTGCCATATTGGAGTATTGTTCAAAACCATCTGTTGTTTCATTCAGAAAATAGATTTCTGGCAGCTGCACTGAGAAATTTAGGGTTATAAGCTTGTAGGTCGAGTTCTTTATTTAAACTGGTTGAAATTCAGCAACTGAATGCAATGCTGGTTTTCTAGCAACCGAATAAAAATTCCTTCACAGCCTCAAGTACACAGGTGTCTGCGTTATCCAGCGATGGCCGGAATTGCTGCCTTTGTCGTGTATCTGATGATTTGTCTCAATTTAAAACCCAAAATAAATCGAAAAGCTGTCTAATGTATTCTTAACTTTTATTTTTACAAATTAGTTCTTGAATTAAATAATATACTTCAGGATGCTGAATATTTATGCCTGTGTCCAGAAAAGTTCTCTAATTACAACAGAAGTATAACGAAGTTGACAGGAAACTCAGAGTCCTTATTTTTTTTTCCTTGTTTTACTTGAGTTTTTAATCTAATTTCTCTTGACTTAGAATTGGGTATCGCAGAAATAAGGCCTTAAACTAAGCATTCTACCATATACCTTTTAATGATCATTAGTCACAAGTTGATCACATAAAAATAAATGGACCCCAGCTGCCTGGTCATGGTTATTAGAAAATTATTAGTTAAGATAATCAGAAAGTAATCAATGTTTATTTCCAGTAACTGGATATGTGATGGACTGATTGCCTTTTCTGCCTTCCTCTCTTGTTAGAGGGATAGTAAATAAATATGTATTAGAGTTTAGTTTTTTAAAATAAGCTTCTCAGTTTTGCCATGGAGTCCATGCTTATTCAGTGCAGTCTGTAGAGCTTCTGCTTTATGTCAATTTCTGCAATCATACATAATGTATTTAAAAGCAAACAGACCCTTTTGTATCCTGAAAGGTTTTCTGCATCAATATAGTGAGAGAGGAAGAAGCTGACTTCTTAGGCAGGATTTCTTAGGAGAGAATTTACTTCATCTTGACCTTAACCTTTCAGAGCCAGAAACGTCACATGAACGCTCTTACCAGGTGTGTGCGTGACAGGTGACAGCAGGAAAGGGCAGAGCTGCTCCCTGACCCAAATCTCTGATGCCTAAAAGTCAGTGTCAGAGTATCGATCCGATTCCTTGTATCAAGATGATCATCACATTCCCTCACTTTTGGGGAAAATCTGTATATGGATAGTCAAATTATAAATGGAAAATTTTGAGCTGATAATAACAGAGTTGGCGTTATGATCTCGATAACCAGTGTCACTGAACTGTAGTAACCTATGGCATTCAGGAAGATTCCTTCTTCCTCAAACAGGTGCTAGAATTACCCTGAAACCATCTGGGTCCTTTGGACTTCCTGTACACCATCAGTTGATACATTCATTTTTATAGGTGTCTACAACATTAACTGGGCCATATCTTTTCCACATTGGCAAGACTTAATAGATTCTGTTTGATTCTTCCTGCTTTCCTTTGGCAAGCTAATCTTATCTTTTCTGCTTTGATTTTCCTAGTGAATTACTTCCAACGGTAATCTTAGCTCCAAAGTATAGTGGTGCCGTTCTTGAACTTCTTATATACTAACTAGATGTTGACCAGATCTGCACTAATTATTCCTAACTGTAGTCGTAAATTTACCTCGAAGGTTTTACTTATAAGCATATATACATTTTGTCAGAGTCTTGACATTATCATGTGCCATCGTTACATGGTTTTGAAAACTGTATGCTCATTATTTTTTACATTCTGTGCCTCTTTGCTATTGAGATTTATAAGATTACATTTATATAATGTTAGAAAGAAGGAAAAATCATAAAACATGTTGATGTAGTTATTAAAGAAAATATGCTAATCCAGTCCTGCTTTGCCTTATTCGCTTCTTTATTCTCTATAAGATTTGGTTCTTTGAATATTCACCTCCCTTTTTTAAGTAAATTTCTTTCTCCTATGCGTTTGGATTCACTTCCCTCTTAGAGAAAGATAAATTCTAACAGGCTTGTAAATGGTGTGGATTTTTTTTCTTTAAGAACATATTTTCTGTGCATGTTAAAAGTGGGGAAGAGAGACATTAGGCTTCTGTAAAGTATAATGTGATGACTGTCAAACGGCTTTATTCAGAGATCTGGAAACCAAACTGCTCTGCTCTGTGTAAAATGGTCCCCCGCTAGGTGGGGGATAGGGATCAGGGACTGATACGGGGAGCTTAAACCCCTAACCGAGCAAGCATCTCTCCTTGTCGCTACCAATTAACTCATCAGATATCTTACATTAATTTTATCCTTGAAGGTAATTTCCTTGAAGAATGGATCATTGAGGAAAATCTCTTTTCCTCCTAACATTTATATTGAATAAGCATCAGGAGTAATGTAACAAAATGCCTTTATAAAACACTGAAGCTAACTGGAAGAATTTGAAATTTTATGGAAGACCAAGTTCAGTATCTGCTCTTCTATTCAAACTTATTTTAACAAATAACTTTCTGAATAAGGAGCCTTGTCTTAACAGTTGGCTGTTAGGAGTCGTTTTCGTAATTTTTACTTTCACTCTCGAGATTTGATACTTCAGACCTAAGGCAGGTAGAATGCCTTTTATAGCAGTGTGACCTTTTTCGTATAAAGATTATACAATTGAGCAGATTGTGTAGCCATGTAGCCACATGTCTTTATTTTCTTCTGAGGTTACCAGAGACTTTGCCGCAGGCTAAATATAAACCTTTTTCATGAGACATCCACCAAAAATAAGAAACTCAATAATTTTTAAATGATTCTTTTATTTACCTTACCCAAGTGTATTATTTTTCCATGGACACATGCTTTTTGGGCTTTAAGGAGACTATACACTTTATAAATAGTTTATTTCCTATAAAGTCTTATTTTTCTATTAAGTAAACAAAGAGGTACCCTCTACACTTGTGTAGAAGCCTTCATAATAAGAAATAGTTGAATAAAAAAGTCTGTCATTTGTCTTATGTAAGGCACTGATAATGCTCAGGATAGATTCTCTTTGATTTTAGAAAAATATGTGATTATATTAGCCAGGGTTTTCCAGAGAAACAGAACCAGTAGGTGAGAGATTTATTCTGAGGAATTGGCTCACACTATTAATGGTGGCTGAGAAATCCAGCAGTCTGTTGTCTGCAAGGCTAGAGACCCAGGAAAACCAGTGGTATAATTCAGTGTAAGTCTAAAGGCCTGAGAACAGAGGAGCTGATGGTTGAAATCCGAGTCCCAGGGCCTGAGAAGATGAGATGAAATATCCCAACTCCATAGGAAGCAAAAAGGGGCGGATTCCTCCTTCCTCCATCTTTTGTTCTATTCAGACCCTAAACAGATGGATGATGCCCACCCACACTGGGAAGGGTAGTCTACTGAGTCCACTAATTCAATGCTGATCTTATCCAGAAATACTTTCACAGACATACCCAGAAATAATGTTTAATTTAGGCACCTGCTGTCCAGTCGAGACAAAAACTTAACCATCACGAGTGACTAAAAAGAGAAGTTAAACATGTACTTACGTTCCCTATCGTTGTGTTGTTATGGATCATGTGCAAACTAACATATTTGTGTCATTGCACTTTTTTTTAATATTCTTTTTGTTTTTTTATTATGTTATGTTAATCACCATACATTACATCATTAGTTTTCGATGTAGTGTTCCACGATTCATTGTTTGTGTGTCATTGCACTTTAAATACTATGTATTTTGGGCGCCTGGGTGGCTCAGTTGGTTAAGCGACTGCCTTCGGCTCAGGTCATGATCCTGGAGTCCCTGGATCGAGTCCCGCATCGGGCTCCCTGCTCGGCAGGGAGCCTGCTTCTGCCTCTGACCCTCCCCCTCTCATGTGCTCTCTCTCTCTCATTCTCTCTGTCTCAAATAAATAAATAAAAAATCTTTAAAAAAAAAAATAAAAACTATGTATTTCAATTATTTTTTTTAAAGATTTTATTTCTTTATTTGATAGAAAGATAAAGAGGCAGAGTGGCAGGCAAAGGGAGAGGGAGAAGCAGGCTTCCCTTGGAGCAGGGAGCCCGATGCGGGGCTCGATCCCAGGACCCTGGGATCATGACCAGAGCCGAAGGCGGACGCTTAACGACTGAGCCACCCAGGCGCCCTGAATTTCAATTATTTATGTGTGTATCTTCACCACCAGCCTGTTCTTGAGCCATCCTTATCACCATCATCATCATCATAGCTACCATTTAGTGATGGCTTCACAAGAACCTGGTTTACGTATCTTGTTAAATGATTGAATGAATGAATCAATCACTAGATTCTGGAAAATCAGGACTTTTAGAGAGCCTAAACTCTAGCATGAAATAACACAACTCAAGCTCCTTCAATATTCAACAAGATTTTGCTTGCTTTATTCCTTAAAATGATTATGAAGCTAGAAATAATTTATTAGTTGATGACATATATAAAGCTTCATGGGTCTGGAGAAGAACTAGCTTCCACTTCCAGCTCTGTGATCTCAGACAAATCTGTGACTCCTTTGTGTCTCAGTTTCTTTGTCCGTAAAAAGAGGATAATAAAAGAATTTACCTTGCAGAGTAGTAGTGACTGGAGTTCCTGGTACATATGTCCCCAGGAAGTATTAGTTATTGATAGTAGTGGTAACAGTGAGAGGAAAATCTGTTCCCAAAATCTAGTAGTAAGAGCGGCAAGATCTTGATGTGTCCTGTCATGTTCCATGTCTTTTTGCCTGAGCCATTCTAATAATGTGCACTTCAAGGAAGTATACACTCATTTTTTTTTTAAAAGATTTTATTTATTTATTTGACAGAGAGAGACAGCAAGAGAGGGAACACAAGCAGGGGGAGTGGGAGAGGGAGAAGCAGGCTTCCTGCAGAGCAAGGAGCCCGATGCGGGGCTCGAT
Source organism: Leptonychotes weddellii (assembly GCF_054177405.1). Classification (NCBI taxonomy): domain Eukaryota; kingdom Metazoa; phylum Chordata; class Mammalia; order Carnivora; family Phocidae; genus Leptonychotes; species Leptonychotes weddellii. The sequence continues at coordinate 88,774,857 of NC_138370.1, forward strand.
CCCAGGACCCCAGGACCATGACCTGAGCCGAAGGCAGACGCCTAATGACTGAGCCACCCAGGCGCCCCTACACTCATTTTTTAAAATTAGTTTAAGTGGAACAAATAGGTGAAAAATCTGGACGAAAAAAGCCCCATGTGTCCTAAGAACATATGGAAACCTTTGTTTTTAAGGTATAACCAGTTCTCTACTTGAGGGGAGTAATCTAGAATTGACCATTTTAGGTAACTTCTTGCCAGAGTGGCTAAAAAGTGGATTTGGGTCATTGCTTTCCCGTCCTGAGTTTTTTGGAAGTGAATGAATCAAATTTTAATGAGACTTAAGACAAACTGAAGCTGATTTTGAAAATATTACAGTAATGAAATATTTATTGTGCAGATGAAAGGAATTTAAAATTTCTTAAAGCAAATAAAATTAATAATTGATGCATAGGGTAAGAAAGCATATATCTGTTGTTTCTGACACAACATGATTCATTATTAATGTTAACATATTTTTTTTTTTTTAAGATTTTATTTATTTGACAGAGAGAGAGAGCGAGAGCAGGAACACAAGCAGGGGGAGTGGGAGAGGGAGAAGCAGGCTTCCTGCCGAGCAGGGAGCCTGATGTGGGACTCGATCCCAGGACCCCGGGATCATGACCTGAGCCGAAGGCAGACACTTAACGACTGAGCCACCCAGGCGCCCAATGTTAACATATTTATTATAACTCTTTGCCAAATTAAATTACATTTAATATTATTGAGAACTAGTTAGGTCTTGATGAGCACAAAAAGATTTTCATTTACACACTTATATTTGCCTCCTACTCTATGTGGATATTATATTAGGTGCTCCACATGACAGTAAATAATAAGTCTCTACCCTCCTAGAATTTGAATAGTGAAGGACTATATACAATATATACTATAATTATTCAATATTATATGATTATAGCCAGAAACAAAAAACTGCAACTTTAAAGTGTATGGCATTGTGAAATTATATAATATAGAGACATTCTAAAATGAATGGTCTGGGATATGTGTAGTTTTTCATGTAAGAGATGTGGCAAGTCTGTGATTTCATCCTATACCGTAATTCAGCAACCTGCAGGATAAGATTGCATCTAGGTTTTGGCTACATTAATGCTTCAAGAAATAGAATGTTTCGATTTGCAATCAAGATCCAGAGCTCACTGCCTTCCACAGACACACCAAAACTACAACTACATATAAAACAACTATCTCTGAGAATGACCTGAAGACTAGCAGAACTAAGATTTTACAGAACTAAAGATATAAAGAAGAAGTCACATCAAGACAACCAGGGGAGGCAGAGATGCTGTCTACTCAGGACCCACACCCCCCAGCATGGCAACCCACAAACGGGAGGATATCACAATTGCAAAGGCCCTCTCTGAGGGACAAAGTCCAGCCTCCATATCGGGCTCTATGATCCAGGAAACCTGCACTGCGAAGATGAGCTCCCATAACATCTGGCTTTGAAAACCACTGGGGCTTAAGTCCAGGAGAGCCAGAGGACAGTAGGAAACCAAGACTCTGCTCTTAATTCAAGGGCATGTGCACAGTCTCACTTGCTTTGAGTCCCAGAGCAGAGGCAACAGTTTGAAAAGTGCCTGTGTTACGTATGAATGAGATTCATGGACTAATTTAACTGACTGAATTTAGGGCATGGAACTAATTTGGGGATCTGTTGGAACTTTCTGCAGGGATAGAAGTACTGGTGGATGCCATTTTTTTCACTCCCCTTTACCTAGCAGCTCTGAGTAGCTGCCCTACTTAGCAGGTGCCATTTTGACACTCTCCATCTCCAGTGCTAGCACCGCTTGCCCTGCCCTGGCATTTCCCTTCAGACTTGCCGTACCAAGCCCACCCAGCCTGGCCTGTGCTCCTTCCAAGTGGCTACGCCCCACCACACCTGATGGGTGGCCTCGGGGACAATGGTACTGCCCCAGGTAACCTCACCCTACCACAACCAGTGGGTGGTCCTCCACCCTGCCATACCAGAGGGGATGGGTGACCAGGGGAGTTTGCACTACAGGGTCCCACATGACACCTTCTACATAAAGCCACTCCTTCGAGACAAGGAGACATAATTGATCTACCTAATCCATGGAAGCGAACAGAGAATCGGGCAAAATGAAGAGACAGAAGGATGTGTTCCAAATGAAAGAACAAGATAAAACTGCAGAAAATAAATAAGTGAAATGGAGATAAACAATCTACCAGATAAAGAATTCAAAGAAATTGTCATAAAGATGCTTATTGATCTTGGGAGTAGAATGGATGAATACAATGAGAACTTCAACAAAGAGATAGAAAATACAAAGAGAGCCTATTGCATTGAAGAATACAATAACTGAAATTAAAAATACACTAGAGGGAGGGGCACCTGAGTGGCTCAGTTGGTTAAGCATCTGCCTTCAGCTCGGGTCATGATCCCAGGGCCCTGGGATCAAGCCCTGCATCAGGCTCACTGCTCAGCGGAGAGCCTGCTTTTCCCTCTCCCTCTGCCTGCCACTCTGACTATCTGTGCTCTCTCTCTATCTCTCTGTCAAATAAATAAATAAAATCTTTAAAAAAATAATAAAAATGACAACATTTAAAAAAAAATACACTAGAGGGAATCAAGAGAAGATTAAATGATGCAGAAGAGGGGCGCCTGGGTGGCTCAGTTGGTTAAGCGACTGCCTTCGGCTCAGGTCATGATCCTGGAGTCCCAAGATCGAGTCCCGCATTGGGCTCCCTGCTCAGCAGGGAGTCTGCTTCTCCCTCTGGCCCTCCCCCTCTCATGTGCTCTCTCTCTCTCATTCTCTCTGTCTCAAATAAATAAATAAAATCTTTAAAAAATTAAAAAAAAAAATGATGCAGAAGAACAGATCAACTTCTCTAAGACAGGGCTGTGGAAATCAACCAATCAGAACAAAAAGGAAAGAGAATTTTTAAAAACTGAGGATAGTTTAAGGCATAAGATCAAGCATATTAACACTCACATAGGGGTCCCAGAGGAGAAGAGAGTGAGAAAGGGACAGAAAACCTGTTTGAAGAAATAATGCCTAAAAACTTTCCTAACCTGTGAAGGAAGAAAACATCCCCACTCCAGAAGTACAGAGAGCCCCAAAAAGATGAACCCAAAGACACCCACACCAAGGCACATTATAATCAAAGTGTCAAAAATTAAAAGAGATCATCTTAAAAGCAGCAAGAGAAAAACAACTAGTTGTATACAAGGGAGCCCCTATAAAACTATCAGCCTATGTTTCAGCAGAAACTTTATAGGCCAGAAGAGAATGGTATGATATATTCAAACAGCTGAAAGGAGAAAAACAAAACCAAGAATACTCTACCTGGAAAGGGTACCGTTCAGAATTGAAGGAGAGATAAGGAGTTTCATCAACAAACAAAAGCTAAAGGAGTTTATCACCAGTACACTGGCCTTACAAGAAATGTTAAAGGTACTTCATTAAATAGAAAAGGAAAGGTCATAATTAGCAATAAGAAAATTATTAAAGAAAAAAAATCTCACTGGTATGGGTAAACATATAGTAAAGGTACTGGGTCAACCACTTATATAACTATTATGGAGGTTAAAAGACAAAAGTAATAAAATCATCTACATCTACAATAATTTGTCAAAGGATACACAAAATATGTGTAAAATATGATGTCAAAAACAAAACGTGGTGGAGTAAAAATCTAATGGTTTAGAATGTGCTCAAACTCTGGTGACCATCAACTTAATATAGACTGGTATAAACCTAGGACGTTGTATATGAACCTTATGATAACCACAGATGAGATACCTATAATAGATACACAAAAAATTGAGAGTAAGGAATAAAAACATAACACTAAGGAAAGTCACCAAATCATAAGAGAAGAAAGCAAGAGAAAAAGGAACAGAGAAGAACTACAAAAACAACCAGAAAACAACAAAATGTCAGTAAGTACATATCTATCAATAATTAAATGTAAATAGACTAAATGCTCCAATCAAAAGAAATAATGTGGCTGAATGGATAAAGAAACAAGACCCACCTACACATTACCTACAAGAGACTCACTTGAGATCTAAAGACATACACAGACTGAAAATGAAAGGATGGGAAAAGATATTCCATGCAAATGAAGCAAAAAAAAATAAAACACAACAAAATAGACTTTTTAAAAAAGATTTTTTATTTATTTGAGAAAGAGTGGGGGAAGGAGCAGATGGAGAGGGACAAGCAGACTCTGCCCTGAGTGCAGAGCCCAACATGGGGCTCAATCACAACTCAGATCATGACCTGAGCCAAAACCCTAGAATCGGATGCTTAACCAACTAAGCCACCCAGACACCCCACAAAATAGACTTTAAAACAGAGATTGTAACAAGAGAAAGAGAAAGGCATGACATAAGGATAAAGGGATCACTTCAACAAGAGGGTATGACACTTGTAAATATCTGTGCACCCAACATCGAGGCAGCTTAATACATAAAACAAATATTATCAGACATAAAGGGAGAAATTGACAGTAATACAACAATAGTAGAAGATTTTAACACCCACTTACATCAAATGGATAGATCATCCATACAGAAAGTCAATAAGGAAACATTGGCTTCAAGTGACAGATTAGTCAAGATGGGCCTAAATACATACAGAGCATTCCATACAAAAACAGCAGAATACACATTGTTTTCAGGTGCACATGGAATAGTCTCCAGGATAGGTCACATGTTAGGCCAAAAATATGCCTCAATAAATGTAAGAAGCAAATATATCAAGCATCTTTTCCCATCAGAACAGTATGGAATTGATTTCTAAATCAATTACAAGAAAAAAAGTGGAAAAAAACACAAACACGTAGAGGCTAAACAATATGCTACTAAACAACCAATGGGTCAATGAAGAAACCAAAGAGGAAATCAAAAAACTCCTAGAGACAAATGAAAATGGAGATACAGCATCCCAAAATCTATGGGACATAGCAAAAGCAAGTCTATGAGGGAAGTTTAAAGCATACAGGCCTACCTCAGGAAACAAGAAAAAGTTCAAAAAATAATCTAACTTTGTGCTTAAAGGAACTAGAAAAAGAACAAACAAAGCCCAAAGTTGGTAGAATGAAGGACATAATAAAGTTCAGAGTGGAAACAAATGAAATAGAGACTAAAAATCCAATAGAAAAATCAATGAAATGAAGAACTGATTCTTTGAAAAGACTAACAAAATAGATAAACCTGTAGCCATACTCATCATGAAACAAAACAAAACAAAACCAGAGGGCCCAAATAAAAATGAAAATTAGAAACATAATTAGAAATGAAAGAGAAGTTACAACAGATGCTACAGAAATGCACCTGGGTGGCTCAGTTGATTAAATGAAAATTGGGTCAATTCTTAGAAACATAACAATTTTCCAAGACCCAACAACAAAGAAATAGAAAATCTGAACAGACCAATTCCTAGTGATGAAATTGAATCAGTAATAAAAAAAAAAAAAAAAAAAAAAAACCTCCCAATAAACAAAAGTCAGGACCCGGTGGCTTCACAAGTGAATTCTACCAAATACTTAAAGAAGAGTTAATACCTATCTTTCTCAAATTGCTTCCAAAAAAAACACAAAAAAACAAAAACCAATGAGGGCAAAGAAATGCTTCTAAACTCATTCTATGAGGCCAGCATTACCATGATGCCAAAAGCAGGCAAAGAACACCACAAAAAAAGAAAATTATAGGCCAATATTGCTGATGAACATAGATGCAGAAATGCTTAACAAATATTAGCAACCCAAATTCACCAGTACATTAAAAGGATCACCATGATCAAGTGGGATTATTCCAGAGATGTAAGAATGGTTCAATATCTGCAAATCAATCAATGTGATACACCACATTAATAAAATGAATGGAAAAAATCATGTGATCATCTCAATAGATGTGAAAAAAAGCATTTAACAAAATTTAACATGCACTTAGGATAAAAAGCTCTCAACAAAGTGAGTAGAGAAGGAACATACCTCAACATAATAAAAGCCATATATAACAAACCCATAGGAAACATTATACTCAATATGGAAAAGCTGAAAAGTTTTTCTCTAAAATTAGGGATAAAACAAGGATGCCCACTCATGCCATTTGTATTGAACATTCTAAGTCCTAGCCACAGAATCAAGCAAGAAAAATAAATAAATAAAAGGCATCCAAATTGGAAAGGAAAAAGTACAAGTCACTATTTGCAGATGACATGGTACTGTATATAGAAAAGTCTAAAAACTCCATCAAAAAACTAATAAATGAATTCAGTAAGTCACAGGATACAAAATTAATATACAGAAATCTGTGGCATTTCTGTGCATTAATAACAAACTACTAGAAGGAGAAATTAAGAAGACAATCCCATTTACAATTACATCAAAAAGAATAAATACCTAGGAATAAATGTAACCAAAGACATAAAAGACTTGTTCTCTGAAAACTGTAAAACATGGTGAAAGAAAGTGAAGACACCAGTAAATGGACAAATCTACCTGTGCTTATGGATTAGAAGGATTAATATTTTTTAAAATGTCCATAGTACCCAAAGCAATTTGTAGATTCAATGAAATCCCTATCAAAATACCAAGGGCATTTTTCACAGAACTTGAACAACTAATACTACAATTTGCATGGGACCACAAAAGACCCCGAATAACCAAAGAAATCTTGAGAAGGAAGAACAAAGCTGGAGGAATCACACTCCCTGTTTTCAAACTATACTACAAAGCTAAGTAATCAAAACACTGTGGTACTAGCACAAAACAGACACATAAACCAATGCAGCTGAATAGAGAGCCCAGAAATAAACTCGTGCTTATATGGTCAATTAATCTTCAACAAAGGAGGTAAGAATATACCGTGGCGAAAAGACAGTCTCTTCAATAAATGGTGTTGAGAAAACTGGACAGATACATGGGAAAGAATGAAACTGGACCACTTTCATACACCATGTGCAAAAATAAACTCAAAATGGATCAAAGACTTAAATGTAATAGCGGAAACCGTAAAATTCTTAGAAAAAAACATAGTAAACTCTTTGACATCAGTCTTAGCGATATTTTTTTGGACCTGTCTCTTCAGGCAAGGGCAACAAAAGCAAAAATAAACAAATGAGACTATATCAAACAAGGAAGGTTTTACATAGCAAAGGAAACCAAGACAAAAAGGCAACCTAGTGAATGGAAGAAGATATTTGCAAATGCCTTCTCCAGCTGAGAAAGTCCTACATGGCATCTTCTTCCGATAGGATGTGCTTCATCTACATTGAAAATCCATAGTTTGGTGTAGCCACCTTCATGAATTTCCTTAGCTAGATCTTCTGGAGAACTTGCTGCAGCTTCTACATCAGCACTTGCTATTTCACCTTGGACTTTTATGTCGTGGAGATGGCTTTTTTCCTTTAAACCTCATGAATCAACCTCTGCCAGTTTCAGACTTTTCTGCAGCTTCCTCACCTCTCTTAGCCCTCAGAGAATTGAAGAGAGTTAGGGCTTTGCTCTGGATTAGGTTTTGGCTTAAGGGAATGTTGTGGCTGATTTGATCTTCTATCCAGACCACTGAAACTTTCTCCATATCAGCAAGAAGGCTGTTTGACTTTCTTATCATTTGTGTGTCCACTGGAATAGCACTTTAATTTCCTTCTAGCACTTCTCCTTTGCATTCACAAGTTGGCTACCTAGAGCACGAGGCCTGGCTTTTGGCCCACCTTGGCTTTCGACATGCCTTCCTCACTAAGCTCAATCATCTCTACTTTTTTATTTAAAGTGAGAGATGTACAACTCTTCCTTCATTTGAACACTTAGAGGCCATTGCAGGGTTATTGATTGGCCTGACTTCAATATTGTTGTGTCTCCGGGAATAGGGAGGCCTGAGGAGCGGGAGAGATGGTGGAAGAGCGGGTTGGTGGAGCTGCAGAACACACACAACATTTACCGATTAAGTTTACCGTCTTATATGGACACCGTGTGTGGTGCCCCAAAATACTTACAGTAGTAACATCAAAGATCCCTTATCACAGATCACCACAGCAAATATAGTAATAATGAAAAAGTTTAATATAGGTGACATAGAGACACAAAGTGAGCAAATGCTGTTGGAAAAATGGTGCTGGTAGACTTCTTGATGCAGGGTTACCATAAATCTTCCATTGGTTAAAAAAACAAAAACAAAAACAACATCTGCAAAGTGCAGTAAAACGAAGTATGCTTGTCCCTCACTGAAGAAACCAAAATCAATCCAGAACCCTAGCTGCGAGGGAGTCAGAGAAATATGTTTTTGAGCTTTCTAGACTCTTCAGAAAATGAAGGCTCACCAGCAGAAGGTTGAAATAGATGCTAACGGAGCCTTGCTATAGTATCTACCAAAGAGATACACCGGTGAATGTTTCCCTGGTGCAGCTGGGAAAGATGAGAGAAGAACTAGCTATATGAAAACTTGGGGGGATGCATTCTAGGCAGAGGAAAAACAGTTAAAGAGGCCTGGAAGTGAGAAAGAGTATTAATTAACCTGAAAAACAAATGACAAAAGTATCAACCTCCTCCCAAAGCCTCCCCCACAAAAATACAAATAGCAATTTCAAGAAACGCAAATTTTCATTTAGAGCATTAATGCAGTAAGTAGAGATGCTACCACATACCCAGTCTAATCCTCCGCTACACGCACGCAGAGGCTGTGGTCCTCTACTTAGCCAAGAGTTGTGGAATACCCCTTCTCTCATGTGTGAGGAAGCCTGACAGTGACATGAATGTGGAATCAAGCATGAAAAACACAACATAACCATAACAGCTAAGGTGCACCCATCCATTTCCCTTCACTGAGGAGAGGGTCCCAGACAGAGATTGAGTCCTATACAGGAAAGTCACTGGTAAGATTCAGATGCCACCTACAGGGTGGTATTTTGTTCCAAAGTGAGAAGGCAATAAGAGATACTGGAGTCCTGTGGCCAGAGAGATAAATATACTATATATTCAGAATATTAAACCTCAGAGACATTCTAACCCAACCCCCTCATTTTACAGGGGAGAAAATAGAGAGGTTGGACGTCTTGTTGAGGGTGAATAAAGTCAGTGGAATAATGGGACTAGAACCCTTAATAGCAAACATACCTTTTTTTTAAAGATTTTATTTATTTATTTGAGAGAGAGAGCAGCAGGGAGAGGCTGAGGGGGAAGGAGAAGGACAAGGACAAGCAGATTCCTCGCTGAGGTTGGAGCCCAACATGGGGCTTGATCTCATGACCCTGAGATCATGACCTGAGCCAAAGTCAAGAGTCGTCCACTTACACGACTGAGCCACCCAGGCGCCCTGCAAACATACCTTTTTACCATGTGCTTCACTTTGCTTTAAAGTTGTTCTTTTTATGATCATTATCTAATGCTGAAACGTGAATGTGGTAGTTAATCTAGCTAATTGTGATCAATTTAATATTTAGCTCCTTATCAGTCAGATGGTATTCAGAAAAACTGTTTCCAAGTTAAGAACACTAAGAAATTAAAATATTTTAAAAACTCTGAATACTGCTTCCTTTAACCCAATCCAGTCCTACTCCCAAGGATATGTTTAGTTTCACCCTTAGTGAATTTCACTTCCAGGGTTGGTTGTGTTTTTTAAAAAATTTGTCAAAAACGGTGAAAACGGGCCAAAGCATTAGAAATAAAGGGTCATAAAAAGGTGCTTTAGATGACGAATTTCCTCTAAAGTGTCATGGAAGCTAAACTAGTTTCTTCATTAGTTTGAGTGGCAGATCCAATTACAGAACTCAGAAGAAAAATGAGATTATACTACTGACCTGTTTGCCAGATTGAATCTTTAACCCACTGAGCTTCGTGTACTTTTGGCATTCCATATTTGGTTAATGTGACACAAATTAAACTCCCAACTCTAGAAGAGCTTAACTATATTTGAATTGAGTGATAAAATATCTAAACGCTGTTGCTTGAGGACTCAGAGGCATTATGCTCTCTTGTAGAGGAATAAGCAGTATTCTGTGGGATTCGATGATAGCAGAGTTGAATTGGATTATTCAACCATAGGACACATACACATTTATAGCACCTTATCGCTTTACAAAATCCTTTATTTTAAGATTTTATTTATTTATTTGACGGAGAGAGAGATAGCGAGAGCAGGAACACAAGCGGCGGGGGGTGGGTGGTGCGGCGGGAGAGGGAGAAGCAGGCCTCCCGCTGAGCAGGGAGCCCGATGTGGGGCTGGATCCCAGGACCCCGGGATCATGACCTGGGCCAAAGGCAGATGCTTAGCGACTGAGCCACCCAGGTGCCCCAGAAATAACATATTTTTAAGGATTTTGTAAAGTGAGAATTCTGAACCTCTGTATCACTGAGCACGAGGTTCGGAAGGAAAACGTCTGCGCGTCCCCGCGGGGTCAGCTCCGAAAGGCTGCGTCGCGTGCGCGGTGACTGAACACGCACAAGAAGACTGTCTTCCCTCCGTAGAGAGGTTGGGGATTTGAGTGTCAAGGAGAGAGGCGCAAGCTGTATCGGCCCTCGTTATCCCATCCCGTAGTGTCTAGAATATCCTTTGTGGAAGGAAAGAAAGAAAAGTTCTTCTGTAAGAATAACGATGCCCTAAGGGGAAAAAAAAGCATCTGTTGTCTGGTCGAGTGCAGCCCGCGTCAGGGAAGCAGCTGCAGTCTGCTTTGAGTTACAGGGTGGGCTCATTCCCCCCTCTGCACTGGGGGCTTGCACCGCAGTTGACTGCTGCCCTCCCTGCTGCCGGAGGCCGCTGTAAGCAATGGAGCCCCTTATCTAAATGTCCAGTCCTCCTCTCTTCCTCTGTTCCAGCCCACGCAGTAGCCTGTGGAACTGTCTTAACAGAATGCCTATTTCCTCGTGCCAGTTGGGCTTGGGAAAAGAGTCTTAGTCTGGACTATGAAGAGGGTGACATTAATTTAAAGTTTAAACGTGTCCGATATATGTAAGTACAATGGGAAGGTCACGAGAGCAGGAGAATGGGCAAGCGCCCCAAGATTGGTAGGGAGAACCAGTGGATTGCTCCGTCAGATTTTATTCCTTTGGCCTTTTTGCTTCGGAAATGATGGAGGTAAAGCAGAGTAGTGATATCCTAGATGCTCCTAGGAAAACCAAGGGGTTTGGAGGGAGTCAAGGAAAAGACATTAAAGGGAAGGAGCTGGGTTCAGATTTCCTAATGTCTTCCCTCTGCCTGGCACCAAGTTAAAACCTCTTTTCATCAGGTGAATCGCAGCCCAATCTGGCTAAAGCAGTTGAAGGGCTGGCGAGGAAAATGGTCAAGGGGGTGGGGGGGTGGGGGTTCCTGCAAGTTCTGATGCCC
>NC_138370.1:88786287-88867306 GCF_054177405.1 Leptonychotes weddellii
GACCTTAAAACTGGAACTTATGACTTATATTAGGTGAAGGGAATAGGATTTTCCCCTCTCACTCATTTAATAAATGTTCATGTTAACAGTTACCAAAGCTGTATCCATCAGTAGCCACGATGGATATAGGGATGTGTAAGGTACAGTCCTGCCTATAGATCCCAGGGGACTTAGGAGACAGATAAACAGGAAATTACATTACAGTGAACTTCCTGTAATTCAACAGATATTCCCAAGGTGGGGTCCGCGCTGAAGGGCATTTAACCTTTCCTTGGATGTGAGCTGTGCCTTAAAGGAGTCCATCTATTAAAGAGAGTAGGTGCTTTGTAGGAGGTACAAATGAACAGTGACGAAAGGAAGCAAGGTATATTTGAAGAAATTGCAATTATTTACTGCAATTAAATGATTATCAAAACCAACGATATTAATTAAAAGACAGATTCCCCTCCAGAAAACAAAACTGGCTTCTCAAGACCCATCTCAGATTTACTGAATCAGAATCACTGAGTTTTTTTTTAATGGGCACCCTAGGTGAGTCTTACTATCAGGCTTGGGTGAAGTGCATTCTGTTCATCTCCACAGTAGAGATTGTGTCAAATCTGAAAATAGGATAGTCTGCCTGGATTAACCAGCTGGGCTACTCCGGGCAAGGCAGCTAGCCTCTTTGTGCTTACGCTTCTGTACCTGAAAAATAGAGCTAGAGTATCCGCTTAGTAAGATTGTCTTGCCAATTAAGCAGAAAATACTTAGAACATTATCACTATCCTGCTCACCACTTGATCCCCAGCCCATAGTATTGGGATAGGTCCAGAATAATTACTCAATAAATATTTGTTGAATGACTAAGACTGGGGAGCTATCAGGGGCCAGATCCCTGGAGTCCTTAGTTCTGCTTACTGTTCTAGGTACAATCTCCGGGCAGCCAGCCTCTCTCCTCCACCTAACCTACCTGGAACCATATTAGTTACCCCCCCAAGTGACTCATTAAAAAAAAAACAAAAACAAAACCAGAAGTAGCTCCTTTATCAAAAGATTTCTAGGGCGTACATTAAAAAGAAAAAAGAAACATGATGTGCTATTTCCCTGTAGTAAAGTGAGAAAACTTTGTGAATCACTGCTGCTATATAAAATTAACAGCTGTACCTCATTTTGTTCTTCTCTCTTTACCTAAGGCCGCTGTGGTACCATCTGCTCAGACGCTTAAAATTACTGACTTCAGCTTCAGTGACTTTGAGCTGTCTGACCTAGAAACAGCACTGTGCACAATTCGGATGTTCACTGACCTCAACCTTGTGCAGAACTTCCAGATGAAACATGAGGTAGGAATACAGTCCTGTCCTTTGGAGGAGAGAAAGAGAGAGGGTGTGTATGTGTGTGTGTGTGTGTGTGTGTGTGTGTGTGTGTGTATAAGAGAGAATTAATCAATATTACTGTCACCTAATGCCTACCTGAGATTTTTAAAGAAAAATGATCAACCCTAAAAAGACATTTGTTGGGTTCTTACTAGTTGCCAAGCACCAAGTTGAAGAACAGGGGAGAGTACTTTCAACAGTGGGAGCAGGGTGTGTGCAAAGGCAGGATGAGAGAGTGGGGCTGGGGCTGCAGAGCCCTGGCGGAGGGACGGAGGGTGGTAAGGGAAGCAACTTGGAGAGGAAGGTAAGAAGCAAATCGGATATAACCGTGTAGGCTATTCAGAAGAATTTGGATTTTATCCTGAAAACAATGGTGAGTCACTGAGGAGTTGTAAACATGGAAGTAACTTGATCCGATCACAGAGGTTATGATAACACAGTACTGAGAAGGACCAAAACAAAGTGAACTCCTTTGGAAATGAGGGAGTACAGGCACTTGATGTGAGGCCAAGCTTGTGGTTTGAACAGGGGTTACCCATATGGGGGGGAAGATGAAAACTGATTTTAACCCCTGTTGATTACATTATTAACCTCTCAGAAAACAGCAGGGCTTCGATCAGTATCTTCTAATACCCATCTGGAGATACCAGGGAATAGCTACGTATAGCATCAAAGAATAAAGGAGAAGAGAAAGGATTGTTTGGGGGAAAAAATGTAGTAATTTGCCTTTAGAGTTAATTTTTTTCTGGTCAATCAAATTTCTAGTCTTCTTATACAGATTTCCTGTCTGGAAATTTAAATACCTTAGAGGCCTCTACTATTTAGCAATCCACGAATTCATAAAATTAAACTTTATTAATATATACAGTGTACCAGGCACCATGCTAAGCCTTCATTTCAGCAAAGAGTTGTCCCTGCTCTCAAAAGCCTCACAGTTAGGAACGAAAAGGAAGGGCTAATATAGCTAGGTTAATACAGTGCCGTTGTTGGTATTCTTGGGGTATTCTTTCTTAAATATAGCCAAAGTTTATATGACTCTTGGGTGAAAACAAACAACAACTGTCTATGGACTCTAATAATACTTCACTCTTCTTAGAGCCGTGTTGATTAAAGGACATCATGTTACTTGATTATTTCAAGAAGCTCTCAAGCACGCTTCTCTGGTTATTACTGGCCCTCTTTGAAATTCAGATAGCGTGAGAAGAGTAGAAAGATCATGGGTTTTAAGTTATAGCTCTACTAGTCATGAGCTCTTATTTCCTTAAGGGATTCATCTCTCAAATTCTCCATTTCACAGTCTGTTATGACTTCCCCAGTGGGAGTCTTGTAAGAATGACACACGCATCGATGTGACTGTATGTACACATGTGTACATAGGTATACTCCTATCTCCTATGACGTTTTGCTCCTTATAGTATCACCCCATCAAGTTTCTCTACTGTAGGTTATAGGGCTCATTTTTAAAAGCCTTTTCAATTAATGGACTAAAGACCTCATTTAGAGCCAGTTCTCAATGTGAAACTCAGTTCAGCTTCTTGCTGGTTGCATGACCTTAAAAATAAGCAAGACAGCATCTCAAATCCCTTTCCATTCTGAGATTTCCCATACGTTAAACTAGTAATGATTCCGTTGAAAGAGCCCGGCCAGGACAAAGGAATCTGATCCTTATACCTATTTATGAAGTTTTTAAAAGTTGATTTATTTCTTATTTCTTAAAAACCTATAAGTTTTCAGATAGCATGTGAGTGTTGGATATGATGGTAGTCATTCAGAATTTTTTTTTAAATATTTTACTTACTTATTTGAGAGAGCGCACGTGCACATATGAGCTGGGGGAAGGGCAGAGGAGAGGGAGAAGCAGATTCCCCGCTGAGCAGGAGCCAGACTTGGGGCTTATGACCTGAGCCGAAGCAGACGCTTAACCGACTGGGCCACCCAGGTGCCCCAGTCACTCAAAATTTCTTTAGCAATCTTTATTCTTCCCTTTCCTTGAATTTTTGTTCATTAGGCAGGTATTTTTCTTTAATGTCTTGTTCATTTACTCTCCTTTACTGTTTGAATAACTACTATTCTGATTCTGGCCAACATCAACTTGAATACCACGGCCATTCTGATTGGCCTTCCTGCCCTAGTGACTCTCCTGTCGTGTTTATTTGAGATGTTGTTGTCAGTATAATTTTAGGGTGATAAAATTTTTAAAATGTTATTGCTGGAGAGGATGTTGGCATCATGAAGCTGCCCCGACAAAGAATCTTTCCTACTGAAAGATCTGTCAAATCTTCATGTCTCTTCTTGGCTTCCAAATCTTGAGTTACTCTCCTACAAACATGGCAACCATTGCTCTTGCTGACCTATGAAACAGACTCTTGACTTTACTTGAACAAATCTGCATGTGCTGTGCGTATCTTCACCTTCTGTCTTTCACATGTCATACATCTCCTGAATGGACCCCACTTGCAAGGCTGCTCCACTTCTTGCCACAGCGCACTTTTCTCGTGCTCAGAGCCTGACTCAACCCCAGTTTTGACTTCATACCACTTGGAATACTGTTGACAATTTGTGGTCTCGATTTTATTTCTTTCTTTTATATGTGCACTTTTATTATTTTCACTCCTGATTGAGATTCTTGAGGGCAGAAACTGAGCTGTTTTCTGGTTCTTCTCTTTCTCCCAGAGCATCTCGAGTCTGCCACTCAGGACATAAGAAGCCTTTGTCATTGTTGGAGACTGATCAGTGTATTGAGCTCCCTAGAGTCATCCACATTGTACCTAATTATTCAGTAGTCCCATACAAAAGACTGTATTGCAGATTTGAACATGCCACGCACATCCACCAAGCACTGAGCTGATCTGACTGTAATTTTCCTAAGTGCTGTTAACATCCTGATAGACCTATAAATACACGGAACAAACTGATGGTTACCAGAGAGGAGGGGGTTGGGAGAATGGGCAAGATGGGTGAAGAAGAATGGGAGATACAGGCTTCCACTTATGGAATGAATGAGTCACAGGAATAAAAGGCACAGCATAGGGAATATAATCAATGATACTGTAATAAGCTTGTATGGTGATAGATAGTAGTTAAAATTGTGGTGAGCAAGGCATGATATATAGAGAAGTTGAATCACTATGTTGTGCACCTGAAACTAATGTAACATTATGTGTTAACTATACTAAAAAAAAAAAAAATGTTTTTAAAAGATTATCCTGATAATAGAATCCAAAACTGTACTTAAATCTAGTTCCTAACTACTGTATCCATTGGATTACCCAGTTCTCTTAGGCCCATCTTATTAGAAGCATAATAGAATAGTCCGTCAGGAATTAATATTTTATTATTAATTCATTTTGGTCACTATTTAACATTATATGATATATGTGCATATTTAATTATATCTACAGATTTATGATTAGTAAAGAGATATATCCATAGGTTAAATTTCTGGGTTTTCCGGCTTATTTTCCTTGATTCTTTAATTCATCACCGGTAATTTTCTATAACACTTCATAGTTTCTAAGCATATCCAAGCAAGTT
The DNA here is from genome assembly GCF_054177405.1 of Leptonychotes weddellii. Lineage (NCBI taxonomy): Eukaryota > Metazoa > Chordata > Mammalia > Carnivora > Phocidae > Leptonychotes > Leptonychotes weddellii. Next base: position 88,791,174 of record NC_138370.1, read on the forward strand.
TAGAGCTCTTACTTAAATTCTGCCAATAAGACAAAACTATCAGCTTTCCAGCTGATTTTGTTCAGAAATGGTCATGGTGAAAGGAACTGCACTGTACTTGGGATTAATGAATGTCAGTCTTAGACACACAGAAATCCTCTGCTAAATATGGTGACTTGGAGATGCAAGAGCTAAAGGACATTCAGGTTGCTTGTTATCAGAATTCCCTGTGAACTGCATTATAGAACAGGAACAAAAAGACGTGAAAAGAAAAGGAGGGTTATGAAAGCACTGATTTTCTACCAAATCCTGTATAAGCAATTTCTACCAACAAAGAGGAAACCTTGTTTTTGGCCTACTTCTGCAGCCAGTCATTCTGTGTTGAATATTGTTAGAGCAACATTCTTTTCCCTGGTACTTTTTCCATACCCCAGGGCGATGCTCTTTGTGTTTGAAGTATCTCCAGTGATGTACGTAGGAAGAAGCACATATTTATTTTTACAGATCCCCCAAAGTATAGTAAATCATTCAGAATTGAAGAGAGGCAGACTCTGATGCTAACACAAACAAAAAATAACTCTGCTGAGGGCCCATGAGTCTCTGGGGACTTTATTGAATACACTACTTAGAAGTTGAATTAGGGGCGCCTGGGTGGCTCAGTCGTTAAGCGTCTGCCTTCGGCTCAGGTCACGATCCCAGGGTTCTGGGATCGAGCCCCGCATCGGGCTCTCTGCTCTGCGGGCAGCCTGCTTCTCCCTCTCCCACTCCCCCTGCTTGTGTTCCCTCTCTCGCTGTGTCTCTCTCTGTCAAATAAATAAAATCTTTAAAAAAAAAAAAAAAGTTGAATTAAACCCAGCTTTTGAGATTTTCTGAAGTCTGTCTTCTTTTTTTTCCCATCTTTTAAAATAAATCTTTTTCATAGGGACCCCAGGGCTTTATTTTGCATATATATTTTTAAAAATTATTTCTTGGTAACCAAGCAGTAACCCTGCCTGAATACTTAAGCGTCGTTTAAAAGGGACAAAAGACCTGCTGATTGCCTCAGGACTTGGGAGCTCCATTCTGTGCTTGGCCGCTTGCTCTGTATCTCCTCGCCCAACCCACCTGCTCAACCTTGCACCCTGTACCTTTGCAGAACTAAAAACTGGGAGGATGAGAAGAACTTGAGAGTGGCTATTTCCATGACTTTCTAAGAGTGAATCCATACATAGTTGACTATTTGGATTCTCCTAATTGATGGCACATGGACACAATATCTTTTAAAAAGCTAGTCAGTGCCCTCCCTACCCCATGCCAAAAATACCTTCCTTAAGGCTCTCTTGCCTTTTACGTCTCATTTAGTTAGCATGGTGGTGAACGTGGTGGGCTCTGAAGTCCAGCTGCTCAAGTTTGAATTTTAGCCCCTTCCTTTACAAGCAACTTGGGAGAGTTGCCACTCTGAATGTCCATTTCCTCATCTGTAAAATTATCAGAGTAGTAGTGCCTGCCCTAGAGTCCTGAGGGTTAGAGGTAAAGGCTTTGTACAGTTCCTGGAACATAGTAGATATGTGTAAATGTTAGCAAGTAGTGTCACTACTTACTCTTTTTTTCCTAAAGGTTCTTTGCAGGTGGATTTTAAGTGTTAAGAAGAATTATCGGAAGAATGTTGCCTATCATAATTGGAGACACGCCTTTAATACAGCTCAGTGCATGTTTGCTGCTCTAAAAGCAGGCAAGATTCAGGTACTTTCTAGAGCTGTTTTTATATTTAAGACCTCTTCTTGCTTTGGTAGTAAAATTTACAGCATATTCTTTCAGGTTTTTTTGTTGAATGTACACTAATGATGATTAGATTAATGTTTGTTGCCACTTACAAAATAAATGACATCTTGTTAATTGAAGACTAGCATGGCAAAATACTTAGTTATTAATTTTCCTTCACATGTAATATATATGGCATATTTTTAAAAATCCTTAAAATAACTTCATGTTAAATTTAATAGTCTTTGGGCAAATACTTTCTCCGGAGGAAATTTCTACAGTATAAGAAAAAGTATCAAATTCCTCCTGTTCCCATTCAACTTGCTCCGTAGTAGAATTCCTCGAAAACCACTGAAGTGGCTTCATAGATAAGTCCGGGGTTCCCTATCACATTTTATCTGGAGCGCTCAGTTAAATTTTATAAGTAGTATTTCATGGAAAAGGTTTTAATATCATATACATTGACCAGAGACTATGTACAAGGAAGATCAATGCAGAAAACGTTCAAGTAATTCGTTCCTTTCCAGGCCAAATTTTATCCATAACTCTGTCCTTAGATTCTAACTTCAGTGGGAATCTACTAGTTATTCTAGGTAAGTGATTCTAGGCATCCATCATATAACTGTTTTTAATTCAGAGCCTCCATGCTCTTTAAAAAAAAAAAAAAAAGTAAATTCTAAAAATGTTATTCTCTGTCTCTATTTCCATAGGGAGCACATTTTAACTGGCTAGAGCTAAAAGAAGGGATTGTTGTCCAAGAGGCCATATGAAATACCATAGTAGTATTTCCCTGCCATAGCAAACATTTATAAAAAATAGGATCAACTTATTTTGGGCTGTGGAAAGGTCATCAGGATTATACTGCTGAAGACCGTCCCTGCTTTTTTATGAAGAATAACAAAATGATGATTTTTATCTGATGTTATAAACATACTATGTAGAATGTTGAGTTTCCAAAAGAGTGGAGCTGATAATGATTTCAACTTGTTTTCTTACTGATGAAGGAGACCAGCAGGATAAATAATACAAATGGCAGATATTACAAAAATAACCTCTGTTTGGCTTTGGAACATATTGTGCAACTTTTTAAAGCCAGATTTTCATTTCTAATCCTCTTTTTTATGTATTGTTTTGCTTAATATTCACATTGTCTCTGTTCCTGAAGGATCTAGCAACTACCAGCAGAGAGTGAGGGGAGCAGAATCTGCAGGCAACTAGAAGTCAGAGAGACAACAGCCGGTTCAAGTTTATTTTGATGATTCCCCATATATGTAGATAATGTAGAGTTAATGGTATTTACTGTAGGTGGAGATTATGGATTGTTTGAAGCACTTCAACTTTTTCTGTTGATAAATGACATTTGTAATAATCCCCTTCTGAAGACAAAGTACCACTGATGCCCTGCAGAATAGGATTCTCCCATGGGTCCTTTCTGACCATAAAGAAGCACATGTGAAAAGCACTCGGAAAAACAAACAAATGGTTGGTGAAAAGAGGTAGAATAACGAACTTTACCAAATTGTCTTTCTCCTTTCCACTGATGTCTTTGGTCATGCAGAGCAAGCTGACTGACCTGGAGATACTCGCCCTGCTGATTGCTACTCTCAGCCACGACTTGGACCACCGTGGTGTGAATAACTCTTATATACAGCGGTAAGGCGCCTTTTCCCCAGCTAAAGAAGAAAATGTTTCTTTTAAATTCTAGGGCTGGTTTGGGTTTTTTTTTGGTTTTTTTTTTTTACTTATTTTTTTTAAGATTTTATTTATTTATTTGGGAGAGAGAGCGAGCGAGCGGGAGCGTGCAAGAGAGAGAGCATGGAACAGTGGGGAGGGACAGAGGGAGAGGGAGAAGCAGACCCCCCGCTGAGCAGGGATCCCAACTTGGGGCTCGATCCCAGGACCCTGAGATCATTACCTGAGCTGAAGGCAGACGCTGAACTGACTGAGCCACCCAGGTGCCCCTAGGGCTGTCTTTTTTAAAGTAAAAGCAGCAAAATTTGATGGTACCAGATTTCAGTTGATCAAGGCCCCATAATGTACTCTGGTTTTACTTAAGGGAAATGGAAAAAAAAATAATCCAAATCCAACATTGCGTTGGTAACATTTCTGGCCTGAAGTTCAAAAAAATCTTTGTGTTGAGAATCTTATTTCACAAGATAATTACCAAGAGTTTTGCTTTAGTTTATGTCTACCCAGCTTAAGAGCTTCATTAGAAAACAATATATTAAGACTAGTTCAAAAAAGATAGAGTTTTACCCTGAAGCAGAGAAGATAATATTTGAAAAGTGCTTAGCGCGATCCCGAGTCCTTAATGAGCACTCAGTGGAAGGAGGCTTTTGGTCTTAGTGAAGACAGTATAGCGCAGTGTTGGCAAGTTGGGACCTGCAGTCAGACAGGATGCAAACCCTACCTTTGCCACAGAGAAATAAGCAGCTTCTTTCTCTGTGCTTCAATATCCTGATCTGCAAAATGGAGACAATAGCTTACCTCCCTCATAGGGTTGATGTCAGTCTCAAGAGAGAACACGGATCAATACCAGATGGAATGCGCGGTGCATATTTCAGTGTTAAGTCTTCGCAGCAGATGCTAGTGATAGTCCTCTCAACATCAGAAGCCTGCTTTTTGGCTGATTTTCAGAGCAGATACTAACTCGAGACAAGTGTTTCAGGCTCCCTCCCAGGCCATCCTTAAGTGACATTTGCAACAACAAATGAGATGATAAAGGTGACATCACTTTTCGTCAGATTTTGAGCCTCTGGGACGTGTTTATTTACCTATAGCAACGTAGTTGAAAAGCCTACATCTTAATGGCAAAATCTCTTACTACTGAGCATTTTTTTTATGTATGCAAGTGATGCAACTAATGGGTAGACCTCTTAAGGAAATTCCAGATGTCTGGTATCTTGAGGGAATTTCAGAGAGCTCTCGAACCACCTTCCCTTTATCTAAATAAATGGAAAACTTCATGTAACAAGAATTGTAGTGATGCGGCCACCGTGTCCTCTGCTGACCTCTGATGGGAAAAGGTAGTGAGCTCTTGCCCGAGTGTCAGAGCGCTCTTTCCTCTTTAAGATCTGAACTTAAAGAGGAAACGTTGCGGAGAACAGACTGGATGCCATGTCCTTTGTCCTCTGTGCTCCGCCACGCGATCGTGCTCCTGAGCCTCACACTGACACGGCAGTAATTACGGAAGGGAACAACGACATGAAAAGATGTTTAGCGCGGGTCGAGGGCAGCCGGAAGCCCCGAGCCGGCCGTGCAGTGTCCCGTCCGTACCTGAGAGCTGAACCTAACATTGTCAGCGTATGGCTGGATCCAGGATGCCATGTTGCCCTGCTTTAGAGTGAAGAAAAATACTCAGCTATTTTTCCTTCGTTTATTTAAAAATAATTACCCGGAAAAACATCTGGAGAAACGTCATCTTCTCTTCAAAAAAAAAAAAAAAGTCCTGGGAAAAATTCATAGACTGCAGAATCTTGCCTTCACACACACCACAAAGCAGACTTCCACCGAGTAAGAGTAACTTTAAGAAACAAGTTAAGATTTTTATTTCTTCCTACATCTCTGTGGTTTGAGTAGAGGAAACCAAAAATTTACCGGGGATGTTTCTTTTTTTTTTTCTTTCCTTAGTGATACTTCAGGAGGATTTTCTTAACCAGGGAACTCTTGGGGGAATAAGAGTACCATAAACATTCCCGTATAAAGAGCTAACTTGTAAAAAGGTATACGGTGTCCGACCTCGTCTGTATTCAAACACTACGTGAAGAAAACCATCACAATCAGAGAAGGCACAGAAATGAAACTAATATATCAAAAAGATGAAGAGCCCTCATGTGGTAGCAAAGTTAGAAACTGAACTTCTGTCATTCGTTCTTCTTGAACATCTTTTCAGAAAATTAATTTGAAGTAAGATGTATAGGAAACCATGTTTTGACCCATTATTTGGTCCTTTGATGGCTTCCTTGATTAGGAAAACTGCCATTATGAGGAGACTGCAAGTGTGCCAGTGAAATATTTGGAGGGAGAGTTCACTGTTGTGCTTTCTTCTCCCATTTGGGTGGGTAAAACAAAGAGTGGTTTCAGATAGGTATTAAAGTATTATTTTAAAAACAGGCAGTAATGGGGACAAAATGTCACAGACATCCACTAGAGAAAGCACAATGTGACACTCGGCTCACGTTGAGAAACCTCTTGCATTAGGCCTGCAGTCAATATAAGAAGACTGTCGTGGATGCATTTATTTGGTTAGATTCGAGTTTGGTATTTTATAAAAGAATAGAATGAAAGTGTCCTACATTTCAGGCAGCCGGCTAATGGGCAATTACTAGGGCCTGGCACTTTGTTAGGCAGAAAGAGAGCTATAGAGTATAAAATGTGTTTCCTGTTATTAAGTAATTTTCGTAGTCTCATGAAACAGTTGGTGATCAATATAAGAAAATACCCAGTAAGTCCTGAGTTGTTTAGTAATGTGGACCATAAGTGTTGGGCAGAGGAGATGGGTCAAGACTCGTGCAGTCCATCTCCACTGTTAATGGACCAAGTGAGACAAAGTGGATCCTAAGAAGTGGGTAGGATTTGGAGAGGAGAGAGGATGAAGATATCCCAGAAACAGTCTGAGGTGGGTGGGCATTCTCACAGACCAGCGATGGCTTCCTGGCCCGTGCAGAGTCCAAAGGCTCACTGACTCGGGACGGAGAGTAAGAGGGTGAACAAGTAGAGGTAGAAGCCCCTTGGAGGGAGAGCTATAAAACTAATCAGCGAGCTTGAGATGTGGTAGAGTGAAGAAACGAGGAGCCACTGCAGTGGGTAATAAAGACCTTGTTGAGGAAGGAAAGACTGCAAGTCAAATACAAGGTGCAGTGGGTAATAATTAGAAGCACAGAGTTCAGCTAGGAAGCTGTTAGAACAGCCACGTACATGGTGACCATACTGGCTACAGAGAGGAAGAGATGGAGGGAGAAATGTTTTTCCATTTAATATTAAACAGATGCTTATATGCATGAAGGAAGGGGGAAATCATGTCTCGTGGCCCAAGAAACTGAAACAGCGATGGAGCGATTGACGAAAATGGAGGAACTGGGAAGTGTGTGTGTGTGTGTGTGTGTGTGTGTGTACTTAGGGAGGAAGGGACAAGAAAGAAGGGAGAGGAGTGTTGGCAATGGGGAGAAAATAATAAATACGATGGTACTTAGAAGAAGTAAAATGATTAAAGGAACGGGTTTTTTTTTTTTCAAGTTCCCATAAAATTAGAATGAAAGTATTTCTGGTAACCATAAACAGACCGTGTCTCTGTCCTGGGTCTGTACCCTGGTCTTCCCCGCTTACTAGAACGGCAATGAGCTGGAGTCCTGGCCTGGCGAGGTGACAGTAGACGGTCAGCAGGCTCTGAGGGCCTCAACAGGACAGGAGAGACAGCACAGGAATCACAATTTGTGAAGTTCAACTGGGTAGAGTCTATATTAGCCAGGAATGAGATCATTCCCGATTAGGATGGAGGGATTGAGAGGCTGGAGTTTCTCAATATGCAAAAAGTGCAAGTTCAAGGAGTCCTAATGTCACTAGCTAATAATAATAATAATAATAGAAGTGAACACTTAATATGGCTCTTAACCATGTGGCTCTGGGAACTCTTTAGTACTTTATATATGAGTTCAGTTAGTCCTTAGACCACCCCTCAGGAGCTATGATGGTTACGGTGGTTAAGGACCAACTTGAGCCAGATACCTGGGTGCACAAGCAAATACCGACTCCATTTGATCTTGAGCGAGTCATTTAACATCCTCTCTCTATTTCCTTCTCTGTGCAATGGAACAATGACAGCATCTCTCTTGCAGTTTGTTTTGCTTTGTTTTGTTTTAACAAGGATTAAGGAGTATAAATAAATGTAAAGGTCTTGGAACAGTACCCAGCACAGAGTAAATGCTCTCCAGTTTTTAGCATTTTCTTTTTTTTTTTAAAGATTTTGTTTATTTCAGAGAAAGAGAGTGAGAGAGAGAGAGAGAGAGAGCGCACAAGCAGGGGGAGGGGCAGAGGCAGAGAGAGAAGCAGGCTCCCTACTGAGCAAGGAGCCCAATGCAAGACTCGATCCCAGGACCCTGGGATCATGACCCGAGCCAAAGGCAGATGCTTAACCAACTGAGCCACGCAGGTACCCCGGTTTTAGCATTTTCAAAGGGGGATACTATTAAGGACATATAGGAATTCAAGATCTTGTTTTGTGCCATGGTGGGACATGGAGCAGGCAGCAGCAAAAATACTGCGTCTAGCAGCACCTAGCAGCTGCGGAACAAAGAAGGGCGTACGTATTGTTGACGGGAAAAGAGGCTATCAGTAGGGTCACGGCGGTCAGAGAACTAGGGTCAAAGGTCAAATGCATCATCAGCTTGAACATCTGTGGCATCTAACGTGATCACGGAGAACGCGAAGGTAAATTAACCCCCGGCTGCTCGAATACAGCAGTAATGCTTTGGAGAGAGAGAATACAGTGGGGTTGACGTGGCTTATGAAGAAGACTAGTTAAGAGATCCGAGCCCAGAGCCATCTGCGTGGGTGAGAAGCAGGATCAAGGACGGTTGTTAAGAGTCTGTAAAAAGGAATCCTAGGGCAGCAAGCATTGTTTTTCTCCCAGAGCTTACATTTTCTATTGATTTCTGAGGCTTTCTATTTCTAGAACATCGTTCTGATTTGGGCACTGGCATCCTGACGCCTCTCTCAGAGACGGACCAACGACTGCAGGACAAGAGGAAAATGCAGGAGTGTGGGCATAAAATTCGGTGGCAGCAGTGACCTACACGGGTCCCTCGGACAAGATGTCATAGAAAGAAGCAACACAGCCTTGTGTTTGAAAGAGTAAAAAGCAACGGAACGTAGAATACATTGGTGTCCACGAATATTTTGTAAACAGGAAACTTGGGGCATTTGTCACCCTTTTATTGATTCATAAATCCGTATTTTTAGAACATAAGTAAAGGCAAACACACATAATTTGCATTCATCTATCCCACAGCCTGAGTTTTTCTAATATGAAACAGTCCTTTCTGCATTGTCTAAAAATGTAAAGTGCGCTCGACATTTTAGGCATGTTCGTGTTGCGTCCACCTAATCGCATTTCTGGGCCAGCTTCTAACTAGGCCAGTGAGTGGCAAAGCACCTTCTAATTGACCCCTGCAGGGAGTCTGTTAAATTGCGCAGGAAACTCAACGCGGCACCAGCCCGCTGGAGTCAGAGGTGGGCTGAGGATTTTGATGTGGAGAATGGAAATGTCCCATATTAAATAAAAATTAAATATAAACTACTTAGCACAGCGCCTGACATGTTCGAGGCTCTCAGGAAATGGTAATTATTATCATTAGGGAAAACAGATCCTACCAAGCTCAAGAGGCTTACAGTCTAACAAGGTAATAGACGTATGAACGGCTAACGACTGGCAGAACAAAATGGACATTAAACTAATACCATATGTCCTTGAATTTCTTGCATAAATGAAAATAAACAGATACTCTAGAAGTGAAGGGAATGGGGAAGGCTGCAATTGTCATGTTGAAGTTGACTTTAGCATAGCTAGTCCGAATGGTGAGAAAAGGCGCTGGCCAAAGTAGAGAACGTAGACTACAAGGCAGAAGGCAGAGGGAGGCCATCGTGCTGTTTACCCTGGGCCCTCCAGTACTCAGCAGCGCCTCAACTACCCGTGGCGTGGATTATTACCATGTGCAGTTGATGTGTTCCAAGCCTGCATCTGCAGCCCAGACCCGAGTACAGATGTTTATATTAAACACTTGGTGGACCTCAGGCACCTTAAAATCAACAGATGCAACACTCAACTAGACATCTTCCCGCCTTCACCTCCCATCCTAATCATTCTCTCCCGTTTTTCCTCTGTCGGTATATGACAAGGCAGACACTTGGCATGCATAGTTTCTCCCCAGGAATATTCCTGCTGGGTCCCCACCTCGGGATTCATTGCCAACTCCTACCTCCTAAATAGTTTTCGGATAACTGCTCCTCAATATGCGGGATCCCGTCACCCGGCTCCGGGCTGTCTTGTACCGACGTTACTAGAACTGGGACTACTATCTTCCCAGTAGTCTCCTAACTAACTTCCAGTAGTCTCCAGTTTTGATTCCAGCAAATTTATCTTTTTTTTTTTTTTTTTATAAATCTGCTCATTTTACTCCATCCATTGTCTTCCCGTTGTCCGATGATAAGCACAGTATCTGGTCCATCATACAACTCCCTAAACATGGAAGGAGCAAAGAAGACAGGCAGGAGTTAACTTGGGAAAAGTTACAACAGCACAAAAAATGGAGGTTTGGGGGCCAGCAGTATCAGTGGTAGATTAAGCAGGAATAGATGAGATTCCCCATTCTCTTACCTTTATTTCCCTTTTATTGTTTCTGTTTTCCCTTAAGCATCTCGTACTCTACTCAGTTTCTTCCTGTGTTCCGTTCCTTCAGTGTTGGGCAGCTTCTCTATCTTCAAAGTAAATGATACGTAAATTATCGATTCATATAGTAGAATAAAGAAATAACAAGTCAACTGTATTATCCAACACTTGGGTTGTACTTTACAATTCATAACGCCCTGTCCTGTAAATTTGAGAAACAGAGACTTGCAGGAACTCTTTTTCTTTTAAAGAAAAAAATAGTGAAAATGGTGCTTCATATTCACATGTGAAGGGTCATGAGAAAGATGAGGCAGAGGACTGTGCTTGTCATGCTTTAGAACTTGATTTGTGACTGCCCCGTTACATATAATGAACTGAGTAGAGTATCCGTCCCTTCACTCAGCCAAATGGTCTCTACCATTTTCCCCAAGTTCAAGTTAACGAGCTCACGGAATATCCTACACTGAAATAACCTGGATCCCACATGGGGCACTTGTTCTGACTCAGCCGTCTGCTTCCTCCCTTCAAAGGGGGATGTGTGCCGACTCTGCCCCTTTTCTGTGCCTTTCAGCACTCGTGCCTGATCAGCCCACCTCAGTCCAGTCTTCTTGGCGATGTAGGCACGCGTGACTATGCTCACCTTCAGCCTTATTTCAGAGGAAAGACTGGCTCTACATTTGTTTCGGATTGTAAATTAATTGCAGTTTTGAAATTGGAAAATATAATTGGTACAAGTATTTCAGAGATTTTTTTTTCATGTTTAGAGGAATTAGTCCTTTGTCCTCATTCCTTCTACTATTTTATCAATATTAAAACCAGTGAAATTGTTCGTACTTTGAACTGGCACCAATTACTCTGGTATTTGAAAACAGCTTGACTCTGTCTTCCCCAGAGATTAACTCACTGTTTTCCTCAGCCAAAGAAGAGAAAATTGTTAGTTTGGTTAATTTTGTGCAGTAGCCTCTTTTTTCATTAACTAGCATTAAGAAGACACGAAAAAACTGATATATGGGGGAAATGGGTAATTTTTAAACTGCTTTTCTCTCTTCAACAAAATATTTTTCAGAACTGAACACCCACTTGCTCAACTCTACTGCCATTCAATCATGGAGCATCATCATTTTGACCAGTGCCTGATGATTCTTAATAGTCCAGTAAGTACCTACTTTATGGTTGTGGAATTTTAAAAGAGAGCTTTATAAATTCAGTTTTATTTTTAAGTTTTGGATTTATTCCCAGCACCATAAATTCTTGAGCATGCTTTATTCCTTTTTGGGTAAGGAAGGCAAAGCCAAAACATTTAAAATCTTCCCAGCCTCGCTTCTGTAGACAACCAAGACTGTCTAAATGTTGCCTGATAAAGGGTATCTGGTTACTCACCTCTGTTTGGTTTTTGCAAACTAGAAACAAACAAAACTAGTATTTTATGGCTTGCAGTTAATTTTCCTTTTTTTCTTCTCAAATGAAGTGGCTTATACAGCTCTCTTTCAAAGGTTTGCTTTCACAAAACCATGCCTGTTCCTCTTTTTATTGAATCTTCTGACCACTCACAAACTGTTATGTTAAGGAATAGAGCTATTCAACAGTTCGGTTAAATGAATATTTATCAGTGTAAAAAAGCATATGATATGCTACACTAGACAAATTTATGTGAAGGGAAGTAAAATAATGTACACCAAAACGTTAACAAAGGTTGTCTTTGTATAGTTAACTCTTAATACTTTTCATGTTCTCATTTTGATTTGTTCATTATTCACACTGTCTGCTATCTGCATGTATTACCTTTATGTAAGAAAAAAGTGAAAGTTGTAACTGTTATGTAGAATAGGCACAATGCATGGTATATAATCTTAAAGCAATTTTACGTCCATCTTTTTATGCTTGCTCGCTGGTACTAGTTCTTCTCTGAGCCCTAAAACAAAACTTGGGAGGCCCATAACTTGTCTGGTCACTCTTCTTTCTTTCATTTTTTTTTTTTTTTTTTAGAGAGAGAGAGAGCATGCGCGTGTTGGCCGGGGGATGGTGGAGGGGTAGAGGGAGAGAGAATCTTTTTTTTTTTTGAGATTTTATTTATTTATTTGAGAGACAGAGAGAGAGCACGTGTGGGGTATGGGGAGAGGGAGAAGCAGACTCCCCACCGAGCAGGGAGCCAGATGTGGGGCTCGATCCCGAGACTCCAGCATCATGATCTGAGCCAAAGGCAGATACTACCTGACTGAGCCACCCAGGCGTCCCAGGGAGAGAGAATTGTAAGCAGACTCCATGCCCAGGGCTAGCCAAATGCAGGGCTTGATCCCATGACCCCGAGTTCATGACCTGAGCCAAAATCAAAAGGCAGACACTCAACAGACTGAACCACCCAGGCATCCCGTTTTCTGGTCATTCTTTTTAAGTAAAAACCTTTTAATTACCTTAAGTCCCAAAATATAGTATATAGGTCTCAATTTAGAAACCAAAATGTCCCGTCCTGTGTAATAGTCGGGATTCTGGACTTGGTTTAAAGTTCGGGTTCTCCCCTTTCTGCTCTGGTTGGCTTCTTTCATCCCTACCTTGTGTTCTTTCTAACTCCTTCCTCATTCCTAAACCCCCGTGTAGTTTCCTACCCCTCCGGACTTGCAGAGTAGGAAGGGGAAATAGGTAAGAAAATGGGCAAGAACATTCTCAACAGACTGGTGCTGTTAGGAGTGCCTCACTCTTTGGGCCTGGTAGGTGTTTAAACCAAATTATTTTCTTGTGGGTAAGTTCATGATCCCTGCCAAGCTCCCTCCTTGTGGGGTTTTTCTACCAGATGTTTCTTTAATATGAATGATCATCTCTGTCTGCTTTATTTATGGCTCCTTCCTCAGCTCCTGAAAATCGGATTGCTCACTTGACTCCTTGCTGCTAAGGTTCTTTAGCCTTCTTTGCAGTCCTCTTGAAAAGGACAGGGCAGAAATCAACCCCATGCCTCCAAAACTCAGAGAATGCAAGGAGTAACCTCTCCTTTGCTGCCAAAGTCAGAGTGGCTAGTTAGCCTGGGTCTTGCCTTTTAGATTTTCCAGACAGGAATGAGACACGAGACCACTGTGGCCCCTCCCACCCCCACTACACTACAGGAGACACATGTAGGGACTTCATGTTCCTCTCTTACTTAAGATGAGAGGGAACACGACCTCACCTCTCCCTAAACATCTAGTGTGGGGTGAGGGGTTAAGAGTTATACAACCAGGGGCGCCTGGGTGGCTCAGTCAGTTAAGCATCTGCCTTCGGCTCAGGTCATGATCCCAGGGTCCTGGGATCGAGCCCCACATCAGGCTTCCTGCTCCACGGGAAGCCTGCTTCACCCTTTCCCACTCCCCCTGCTGGTGTTCCCTCTCTCGCTGTCTCTCTCTCTGTCAAATAAATAAATAAAATCTTTTAAAAAAAAAGAGTTATACAACCAGTTGAGTAACCTCATTATAAATTCTGCATACAGTCTCATATAGATTGCTAAAGTATGTGATTGTTTAATATGAATTAGTTCATGTGTGATTGGTGCTTGAATGACATTAGCATAAGGGTACAATTGTATTTCCTACACACATTCTCGAGTAAGGTACCAAAATTATGGGAGTTGAATTTTGACCTTCAGCAAGAAAGAAAAAAATCCCTCCCCTTGGCTTTTGCTCATGCACCCTTCCTGTCCTATTGCAAGAGTGTTGAAAATGGTCACTTGCACCTGAGGCATGCTCCCTTGCTTTGGACTGCTCGCTTTAGGCTCCTAGGAGGTTGCTTTTCCTTCGGTGCCCGCCTAAGCAGCCCCGCTGTCTCCGTGATCCAGTCCCACCCACGTTGTCTCTGGGCCCCCACAAACCAGCGTTTCCACTCCCTTGTTTTGTGTGTCTTGACTATTCTCGAAGGGCCTCCAGACTGGCCAGCCTGAACTGTCCATGTTACCTCCAGATGCACTAATCTTCAGTCTGCTTTATGCTCTGGTTATAAAGTTGCACGGGTTCTGTGTGATCTGCCCCAACACTATTTGTCCCACAAACTGTATTATTTTTAGTGTGTAGTGTTTCAGAACGGAGACTTTCCAGGAATTATATATTGTGTGGTAGTAGAAACATCTGTACTTTCCTTGGGATTTGCTCTCTGTGCCTCATTTAAAAATACAGGGGTGCCTGGGTGGCTCAGTCTTTATGCATCTGCCTTCGGCTCAGGTCCTGGGATCGAGCCCCGCATCGGGCTCCCTGCTTCTCCCTCTCCCACTCCCCCTGCTTGTGTTCCCTCTCTCACTGTGTCTCTCTCTGTCAAATAAATAAATAAAATCTTTTAAAAATTTAAAAAATAAATAAAAATAAAAATATAAAACTTTCATTTTAATATCCTGTTCAGTTTTAAAGAAAGAAAACATGCTAACCTTTTTCTAAAGCATATTTAACAATATCTCTATCAGAAGTACCCAGGTTATTAAATAACATAGCTTACTAAGTAACATGTTATTACTTAACTCACAAGAAATTTAGTTGTATATATATATATAGCTGGCCTCAAATTATAAGAACATGTATATATTCTGTCTTTATAAGCACCAAAACATAAGAATTTACAATCTGTGTTTTTGGAAGGGAAAATAAAAATATAACCCCAAAAGATAATTCCTTTTCCATTTGAAATTGTTTTATGTTAAATAAAAGTATCAGGAGTTATTTTCTAAATAGTTTTCTTTCTGGCCTAGAATCTAAAATGATTTCATAGTTAAAAACAATGTATATGGGGCGCCTGGGTGGCTCAGTCGTTAAGCGTCTGCCTTCGGCTCAGGTCATGATCCCAGGGTCCTGGGATCGAGTCCCACATCGGGCTCCCTGCTCGGCGGGAAGCCTGCTTCTCCCTCTCCCACTCCCCCTGCTTGTGTTTCTGCTCTCGCTATCTCTCTGTCAAATAAATAAATAAAATCTTTAAAAAAAAAAAAAAAACAATGTATATGGTTACCATCACAGATTCATTAATTAGATACACACCACAATGTTGGCATCTAGTTACCCTCGAACCAGTGCTTTGGCCCTGGCCTCTGGCACTCAGCAGTTTCCCTGTCTTCAGAACAAATCCTTTGCTTCCAGGTCTCATTCCTACATCTCTGGGTTTTTTTCTTGGACCTGAGATTTAGGAAGCACCTCTGACTTAATTTACAGATATTGTTTTGAGGATATTCTGAGTACCCAAAGAATGT
Source organism: Leptonychotes weddellii (assembly GCF_054177405.1). Taxonomy (NCBI): domain Eukaryota; kingdom Metazoa; phylum Chordata; class Mammalia; order Carnivora; family Phocidae; genus Leptonychotes; species Leptonychotes weddellii. Next base: position 88,806,464 of record NC_138370.1, read on the forward strand.
TTTCCGTAGTTCAAGATGAGAGAACCACTATCCTTTAAATTACCGACAAGAAATTTTTAAAAAATGGTTATATAGCAAAAATTTTCCATTATTTATAGCTGGATTAGCCACATTTTAGACATTTCAACCCATGTTTGCTTTTTATCACCAGTAAGCACACCTTTGGCTCATGCTCTGTACCCATCCATATTGGCGTGTTCCTAAAGAATACACACTGTTCTTGATATTGATTAAGTTAAATTATATAAATTTGCACCAAAAAAATGTTATTGAGGTTATTACAAAAACCATAGAGAACTGATTTCTTTAATAATCAATTGTTTAAAGATTTCACTACTCCATTCTTCATGTCCATTAATATGGCTTTGATTTTTCAAAGCTTTCTCTTGCTGTTATATTATAGCAATTCACCTGCCCAAAGGACAAAGATATATAGTTATTAGATGTTAGGCCTGGACTAAGGCCCAAGGGGTATTAGATTTGGAAAAACATGCATGTGTAGGCAGATGCACCATTATGAAGCTGTCTTTTCTTATTGGACAATGTGGTGGGGGTGGGAGCATAGAAGGCAAACATCCTTTCATGGCATTTACTCTAAGTAAGCAGGTGTCTTCTGTATTAATGAGTCCAGAACACTAGGCGTGTGTTTAAGATATGTCACTCTATCTTCAGATTTTGTTCTCGTCAGCAGCTTCTCCAGATGGAGTGCTAATGATGGTTTTCTTTTTTATAAAGGGCAATCAGATCCTCAGTGGCCTCTCCATTGAAGAATATAAGACCACGTTGAAAATGATCAAGCAAGCTATTTTAGCTACAGACCTAGCACTGTACATTAAGTAAGTTTTAAGAAATATTCTGAGATAAATAGGTCTTGGAAGTGTTTGCATTGTTCCAAACTTTTAAAATGCACATTGGGAAATTTTTAGATTATAAAGACAAATGTCCTGGCAAGTCAAATGTCTTGTTTTTCAAACTATGGAGCAGTTTCTTAGAGGAAGCCGGGAAAGTCTTCTCCTTTGACTTACCACTTAATGCTAGAAGTTACGGAATACAGAATTATTTGTGCTGTTGATCTACTGCTATGTCTCTGAAGCTATGTACAAAGTAAATTACCATCCCACGGTCGTTGCAAGCTAGGTTGTGCAACCTAAAGGTTATATAGCCTGTTTGCTTTTCCTCCTTCCCTTCACTCTCCCAGCTTCTGACCTTGTTACAGTTCTTTATACTGTCATCTAAGCCTAGGTGGGCAGGAAAAGGAGCTAAGTGCCAGAGAAGTAAATCTTGTTTCTTTTTATTTGATTCTGGCAGAAGAGTATTAATGTAGAACTTTAATTAGTGAAGTTACTGACTCGAAAATTAAAGTGTGCATTATTCTAGTATTTGTCATGCGTGTATGCATTTGCTTATAATTAAACTGCCTTTCTAGCAGCAAGAAAAGCCTTTGCTGCCTTTGGGCAGGTATTGGTTTCCCGCATGCAGACTGAGATCTTTGGTGCACTTGTAGGAGTGAGGGGAGTCTGGTGGTCACACTCGTGGGATTTCCCTGAAGCCCAACCCTCTCTCCCTTTGCACAGAGACTCACATCCATGGCTTTAACCACTCTGATGAGAAGTAAAAACAAACAGAAGAGACACACAACGTCACATTCCAGACATCCACTATTGTACATCTGAAAGTGACCTCATCTAAAAGGGTCCGCATCGTTGGGTTTTGGAGCACTTTAATCAGGGTAAAAGAAAATACAGCAAACTTCAGTCGATTTTAGATGATTGCAGAGTTAAGATTATCAGATTACCAAGACTAAAAATATCTGTAACCACAAAGACTTCCCAGCCTTTCCAGGCCACACGGGTCTCACCTCTGAACCCTTATGAAACCTATTTTTCAGTTTTGGTACTCAAATCATGTACAGTCAGTTTTGTTATATAAGTTTTCTTATGTTTGTTTTGTGTCTCCGACTAGATTTTATTTAACACTGTCCAAAAGGACTCATGCCTTATAACTTCCCAAGATGCTTAACGGTGCTGGGCACGTAGAGTGAATATCAGTGGACACTTTACTTGGTCTTTGCTTCAGAAGGCTTTCGCCACTTTATACTGACATAGAGTAATTGTTAGGAACATTTTTCTACCCTATACCCTAATGTGTAAGATAAATGAAATTAAACTGAAGCCATATAGATCTGATTATGCCATACACTTAAAATCTCTTAAGTCATTCTTGGCATCAGGTTTTTAACTTGTATTGTTTCATTTTCTTAAAATTATGTTTAAGAATTGAAATTACCAACTGAGGGTTCTAGAGGGGAGGGGGGTGGGAGGATGGGTTAGCCTGGTGATGAGTATTAAAGAGGGCACGTTCTGCATGGAGCACTGGGTGTTATGCACAAACAATGAATCATTGGAACACTACATCAAAAACTAATGATGTAATGTATGGTGATTAACATAACATAATAATAAAAAAAAGGAATCAAAATTACCATTATTTGTGATCCGTAGATAAATAATAATTTAAAAATAATTTAAATTTAAAAATAATCCGTTTTATCCAGAGAAAATGGTGGAAGGGAAGAAAGTGAGATATTTTTAGTTTTTTAAATGATGACTTCTATATTGGATTCTAAGATGGGAAAAAACCATTAGAGATTTTTTTCCAAAAAAATTTACTCTCTTTGTCAACCAAAGAAATAAGAGCCTGGGTACTCACCAAATATTCTTCTTTATTTTCAAGGAGACGAGGAGAATTTTTTGAACTTATAAGAAAAAATCAATTCAACTCGGAAGATCCTCATCAAAAAGAGTTGTTTTTGTAAGTAGGTTTATTGACCTTAAAGCTGAAGTTTTGCTACCCAATTAATTTTTTTTTTTTTTTTTTTTAAAGATTTTATTTATTTATTCATGAGAGACACAGAGAGAGAGAGAGAGAGAAGCAGGAGAAGCAGGCTTCCCGCCGAGCAGGGAGCCCGATGCGGGACTTGATCCCAGGACCCTGGGATCATGACCTGAGCCGAAGGCAGACGCTTAACGACTGAGCCACCCAGGCGCCCCTACCCAATTAATTTTATCACTATCAGATTTTATTGCAATTATTTGTTACAATGGGATGATCTTAGAGGCTGTTAGAAATCTCTAAAGTGTTGTATAAAGGGCTGAATCTGAATATTTATTTGAAAAGAAATGCATTTGCCAATGCAAGCGAATAAATCACTCCTTTGTCCTAGAAGGACCTTTAAAATGTGGTGGAAGATCAATACAAAGCTATAAGGTTCCCTTGCTCATATTCCCAATTCTTTGGAATGGAATAGCTGAAAATAGCATCCCAAAGACTGTGGGAACAAGGTGGTTGTGAAGTGTTTACTTCTCTTGAGTGATGGCAGAGTAGCCCAGTCAGAACGTCAAAATTTCCATTTTCCTCCCCCGTACACCTGTCCCTTCCTTCTAGCTGTAGATACCATCCCTTTGCTGTTAGTATTCCTGCCTTTGCCATGGCAAGAACTGGATCCATAACAAAGAACAAGCAGTCAATCATAAAGAAAAGAATGACTCAGAACACCAAGGAGAGTGCTATTACAATTTTGAAATCAACATTTCTTTAAATGGATTGATATTACTTAGCATTCAAATGAAGGTGCAAATTTTAAGGAAACAACACGCAAATGCCCGGCTGTCTGTTCTGTTCTGCGTAATCACGCTTGACTTTGTAGCCTCAAAATGTTTTTCATAACAGTGCCTTAGAAAAGTACAAATGTGTAGGGGCGCCTGGCTGGCTCAGTCCGTAGAGCACGCCTCTTGATCTCGGGGTTATAAGTTCAAGCCCCACGTTGGGTGTAGAGATTACTGAAAAATAAAAATTAAAAAAAAAAAAAGAAAAGTATAGACATGCTACTGTAGTTAGTGAACAGTTTATCCCAATAACAAAAAAGAAATCCAACCGCAGTTCCAAGTCTGCGTCCATCCCTGCCGCTCAGTCTTACCCGAGGGACCACTTACCGAGAAGTCCTTGCAGTTCTAGAGCTCAGTGCCACCAGGCGCACTCATTTCTCAGATTTTAGTGAAGCTCACTGAGGGGCATAGTCTTCTTTGGGGCAGGCAGTTTATACTAGCAAGCACTGAAATCCTTCATGTCAGTGGGTTTACACAGTGATTAAAAATATCTCTGGTGCACTCACTTCTCCAAGAGAGTTGGTGGAAGAGGTCGAATAGCAGCAGAAAACCACTTTCTTTTTGCCTCACATACTTAAGGACAATGTGCTTTTAGGTTGGGTTTCCCTGCAGGGACGAGGGATCCAGTCCTTCACTGCAAGTGTTTCTGTATTACAGTGTTGGCCTTTCTGCCTGTTCCTTCAAACAAAATTATTACAAACAGGCATCTGGATCCAACATGGGAAACACTGCGCTAAGTACAGAACCACTGTCATATGATAGTTCTGCTATTGAGTTCTAGAGCACCTTGTCATCGACGCCAGAGTCCAGCATGGTTTTCACTTCTCTCAACAACAGAAAGATGAAATTTGTTCTCTCATTTCCCTCTTTCTCTGGCAGATACTGTTTGTAAGTCGGAGCTTTTCACATAGAAGTCACTACATGTGTGGAGTTCAGCATTGGGATGAGCCACCATAATTCTTGCTCTCCTAGGACTTCTATCAGTAGGATATCTGATGTTATCCTTTAATGGCTAATTATTAGTAATCAGTGTGTTTTCATTTTACTATCACTGAGAATGGGATACCAGGGTGAAAAAAAATAGTAACAGCAGGCAAGTTTTTGCCCAGAGGTTAGTGACTCTCCCTGTGCCAATCTGGACCTAAATGAAGTTTTAGGGCAAATTCCAGTAGTTCAATGGGCAACCAAAACAGTGATACTCTGCTATCACTGAATCAGCCATGCTTCCAAAGAAATTGTTTCTGTTTCTTTAGTCTTTATAAGCTTCTGTCTTCATAGTTTAGGGGGATTTAATTTAACCTTTTTACCAGTAACTATTTACTGAGAGTATGTATTTGCATAAAAAGTAAATCGTAGCCTTGGGCTTCTTTTTCCCTTAACAGAGCGATGCTGATGACAGCTTGTGATCTCTCTGCCATCACCAAACCCTGGCCTATTCAACAACGGGTATGTTGCTTGCTGACAGTAAAAGCAGGGATTAAAAAGTCAAAGGAAGAAAAGTTTGCATTCTAAAGGTAGCTTCAGGAGTATTTGTGGAACTTTTTATCTAATTTTTAAGTGGTATTAAAAGCAGATAATTGGACATAAACAGGTTTTCTTTTTTAGAAGATTCCTTAGCATTTACTAAGATTTGTAAGCTATATTAAGAGAGCATCTGTATTAACACAGCAAAAATCTAGCTGTTGATAATCTTAAATTCCAGTACTTCTGGCTCACTTAGGAATGTTTTTAGCATATAACCTTAAATAACCTTGAAAAATAGAAGGAGCAAATTATTTTTCTTTTTATGATTTTTCTTTATGGTTAGCCTACCAGGCTATACCTCAGCTCTAAGAAGGCATTAATGAGTAGAACTTAAACATTTCCTGCAGCTTATAAATATAGGAAATGTTGATATAAGTTGTCAGGAAGGATGTGATCAGGGCCTGTGGCTGGGAGGCTAGAAATATATCCTTCTTTCTAAATAAGTAACTGCCATAAAACATTTTGCCAAGGCAGTAAAGGCCCTCAGCTCAGAAAAGGGATGGCTGTACATACAATGATGTGTATATTGTGTTTTTGCTTTTTGAGACTGCATTTTGAATCCTAAATGCACTACCCAAGACTATTGACAGTCTGCTGCTGGTCAGGGCTCTGTGCTGCATAGTCATGGAGCCCAGTGACAGGTGCCTCCCATGAAACACACATACTGGGAAAACAAGATCAGAAATGTACCCTCCATGTGCCAAAGCTGCCAACGTGCTGTAAGCATTCAGGAAAGGTGGTCTTCACAGACTGTCCTGCTCCGTAATAAATGGGACTATCTTCCCATTTCCAAAGAGGGAAGAGGATGGAAGAGGGAAGAATTGGTCTTTTCATTTACCCTTTCTTCTTAATCAGATCCCAGAAAGGTAGAGCCATGAGGTTGGGGGTCCAGACATTAAAAAACACAATACTTAAAGCCTCTATAATTAAAATAGTTTGGTATTGGTGACAGACCAGTGGAACAAAATTCAGCACTGGGAATTGCATAGAACATTTAGTATATAATAAAGATAACATTTCAAATAACTGGGGGAAAAGAGGGACTTTTTATGAAATAATCTTAGGGTGACTTTCCCATCTTCCATAACCAGATGGCTAACGACAAAATTGGATGTACTTTGCACACTTAAATTCCAAATAGAGCATAGAGTTCAAAGTAGAGTATTAAACCATAGAAGTACTAAATAAAAACATCTATGGATTCTTCTGTAACTTAAGAGTAAGAAAACTTTCCTAACTATGCCTCAACATGCAAAAACAATGGAAAAGATTGATAAATTTGATTACATAAAAATGAAAAAATAAAGCAAAGCTTTGTATGGCAAAAGACACTATAAGCAAAGTAGAAGTCAATGAGAAACTGGTAAAAATATTTGCAACTTATGGGCGCCTGGGTGGCTCAGTCGGTTAAGCGTCTGCCTTCGGCTCAGGTCATGATCCCAGGGTCCTGGGATCGAGCCCCGCATCGGGCTCCCTGCTCGGCGGGAAGCCTGCTTCTCCCTCTCCCACTCCCCCTGCTTGTGTTCCCTCTCTCGCTGTGTCTTTCTCTGTCATATAAATAAATAAATAATCTAAAAAAAAAAAAATTGCAACTTATATTTGATAGTTAATACACCTAATATTAAAGAATTTGTAAAAAATAGAGAAGAAAAAGGATAACACTACAGAAAAATGGGCCATAATTTTGAACAAAAAGTTGATGGAATGTAAATAGCTCTTACTCATTTGCAGAGGTCCTCAGAACCTCATTCATAAGAAAAACTGCAAATAAAACTTGACTGACACAAAAAAGCTTGTATAGAATCTCATAACAGCTGTATTCCTAATACAGTAATTAGGAATAGTAATTACAGTAATAGTAATAGTAATTAGTAGTATAGTAATAGTAATTAGTAGTGGTATTATCTGTGGCAGACATGTTCTAAGACCCCCAGTGGATGCCTGAAACCATAGATAGGACTGAACCCTATATATATATATATATATATATATATATATATATACACTATGGTTTTTTCTATATATACATAACTATGATAAAGCTTATAAATTAATTATAATTTTAAATTATAAATTAAATTATAAATTATAATTTATAAATTAGGCACCATAAGAGATTAACAATAACTAATAATAAAATAGAACAATTATAACAATATACTATAATAAAAGTTATGTGACGGAGGGGTCTCTCTCTCCCTCTCTCTCTTATTATATGGCACTCTCCTCCTTCTTGTGATGATGGGACATGATAAAATTGAGAGGTAGTGAGGTGGATGATACAGGCATTGTGATGTAGTGTTAGGCTACTGTTGACTTTCTGACCATATATCAGAGGGAGGATCATCTGCTTCTGGACAGTGGTTAACCCCGGGTAACTGAAACCATGGAAAACAAAACTGTGGATAAGGGAGATTACTATAGTCAGGACTAGAAACAACCCAAACATCTATCAGTAGGAGGATAGCTAAACATATTGTAGTATATTCCTTATACAGTGGAGTACTGCTCAACAATAAAAAGAAACTCACCATTGATACATGCAACAACACAGATGAGTCTCATAAACACTATACAGAGCAAAAGAAGCCAGACACAAAAGAATATGTCCTGTGATTCCATTTATATGAAGTTCTAGACTAGGCAAAACTAATCTCTGGTGAAAGAAATAAAATAGTGATTGTGAGAGGAGGGAGGAAAAAAGGAGCAGGAACTGACTGAGAAGGGTCACAGGGGTGATAGAAGAATTCTATATCTTGGAATGGGATATTTGTTACATGGTTATATGCGTTTGTCAATACAGTGAACTCATGATCTGTGTGATTCACAGTATGTAAATTCTACTTCATTAAAAAAAAAAAAGCACGAGATACCGTTTCTTACTTGTCAAGTTGGCAAAATTCAAAGGTTTTATGATATATCTGTTGGGGAAGTTGAGGGAAAACAAGGAATGCAAAATACTGTAACTCTTTGGAAGTTTATAAATACATATATTCATGTACCATTGATTCTAGGAATTTTATCCCAAAGATATGCTGGAAAGAATATAAGAAGATATTTATACAAGGCTATTCACTTTAGTACTATTTGTAATGGCAAAGACCGGAAGTAACCCAAATACTCATCGGTAGGGTGCTGGTTGATTAACTTATAGTACATTTACACAATGAGTTCTATACAGCTGTAAAAAGAAAGGAGAATTATCTGTATACTACTATGGAGTGATTACAAGAATGTATTTTTAAGTGAAAAAAGCAAGGTAGAGGAAAAAGTATATTGTACTCTACCATTTATTTAAGAAGAGGGTAAAATATGAATATATGTACATATTTGCTTCATATTTTAAAAACCCGGGATTAACCACAAAAAAGTTAATGATTCCCTATAAGGGAAGAAGGAAATAGGACTTAGGGAACAGAAGTAGAAGCTAGAGTTCCTGAGTGTACTAGTTTTGTAGATTTAACTTTGGAACCATGTAAATCGTTTTTAAAATTATAAAATTGAATTTTAAGTATCCCTAAGCCTTAAAAGTAAAATGAAACAAACCTGATTTTGGTTGCAAAACCATACTGAAAGGAACTATTTCATTCCAAGTGACACTAAAACAATAATTTGACCATGTATCTCTAGTGGGGATGTAACCTAAAAACAAAAAGGAATTACCAACAAAAGGTTTTAAAACTGTTTTCCATAATCTTATTATTAGTGGTAATTTTGCATAGATACTCAATCACTGTTTTAGATGATGTGGGATAAAAGCAAATAAAAAAAACTGTATTGGTATTGTTGAGAGCCAGGATCATCAGTGTAAGCAGAAAGATAAAGGTGGATAAGGTTGGGTAGAAATGTTGTAGTCCTGAATTTGAATTGAAATGTTGTATGAACTTCTGTTGTGCCCTAGCTCCATCCTCTAATAAAAGGGCTTAAAAATAATGACCAACCTGGTAGTAATGAACAGACCTCGTGCCCATATTGAGGTTTCTAAGTAGCTCAATTTAAAGGAACAAGGGCTCCAAAAAGAAACAGCTGATAGCAGTTTTAAAGCAGGACATGTATAAATGAGCCTAGAAGAACATCTTATTGTATGGGAAAGCAGGGGAAGCTATCAAAGACTGGTGGCGTTTTGTCAAAAGAACAGTGAAGCCAACTTATTAAGCTCCCACTGGCCAAAATGGGACAATCTGAGTATCAATAAGGATCGAAATACATTAAATATGTTTAAATTTAAAAGTTCAAAGTAATAAAGCCTGCTTCTCCCTCTCCCACTCCCCCTGCTTGTGTTCCCCCTCTCGCTGTGTCTCTCTGTCAAATAAATAAATAAAATCTTTAAATAATAATAATAATAATAAAACAAAACCTTCCCTGGTCATCCTTGATAGTTACTTGGGAACCAAGTTATTTTTTTCAAATGGTAATTAAAGTGGAGAAAATCAAGCATTTCTCCTGCTTTTCTTATATGAATTGTGCTTTAGGGTAACTAAATAATTGATGAGGGGACTTTATTTTTATTGTATTTCAACTAATAAAAGAAAAAAGAATGATCGCTTTGAATATCACCTTTTTGCAGCCCCTGAATTAGTGGATCTAAACAAAGATCATTCATGGTGTCTAATATCACAAAAAGAGAGGCAGCCAGGCATTATATGGCTCTTGGTAGAAGTACACACCACTGCCTATGAAGCAGTCAAAAAAAAAAAAATTATCTAATCAAGCCTCTAGATCTTATTAGCAGTGTGTGGAAATACAGGGCACAGGGGAACATTAAATGACATCATGGGAATGCAATCAGCAAAATCCAGATAGTGGGGAACTGCAGGATTAACAACCCAGTTTATTTAATAACAACAACAAAAATTATAAGGAAAATTTTTGAAAAGAGGAGGACCATGTAGATTAAAATAAATTTAAAAGGCGTATCAATCAATCACCATATATGCCCCTATTCTGATACTATGTTTTCACAGCACCTGGTATAACAGGTGCTTAACAAATAGCTCATTGATTATGCATACAGAAAGGCACACACTCCCTTTTCCCCACTGATTGCTGAAGTTGAAATAATATGTTGCTTTTTTCTGCCTAATTACAGGTTATAAACTCTAGGCTTGGTGATTAGGCACATATTTAAAAGCAAATAAAATAATAATTTCTATTACTCGTTATTGTTTTATCATCATTTTACTGATGTGGTTGAAAGCTAGCTTTGATAGATTTTATCATCTTTATTCAAAGTCTCTATATTACAGAGCTGTGTGCTTTTAATTGCCAAAACTTAATCGGTTATTTATTTCAGATAGCAGAACTTGTAGCAACTGAATTTTTTGACCAGGGAGACAGAGAGAGAAAAGAACTCAACATAGAGCCTGCTGTAAGTATGAGCCCTTGTTGGTAGGAATTACTCAAATACACTTGTTCAGGGTAGACTTCTTAACACTGTCTATAGGATCTTAGGAACACAATTTCTTTTCATTTTAGTTTTTAAAACATTTTTCTTATTAAAAGAATTACACATGTTTATTACAGAAAACATAAGCAAATAAAAGAAGACAAAAAAGACTCCTTGGGTCATCATATTGTACCTACTTTTTTGCAATTTGTTTTTTCTATTTAAATATCATAAACTCTTTTCATTCTAAGAGAGGCTCTTATGAGTATTATTTATAACGATCACATGAAATAGATGGAGCCATAGTTTACCTACTTGCTTTGGTGTCATGTCTGCAATGTTCACTAGGACCAGTGGCGCCTTGATGAACGTCCGTGTTGCTAATGTTTCTGTGGCAGTTTTCATTATCTTGTTAGGGTAAATTCCTGGAATTGCTCTGTTGAAGGGCACAGATTTTTAAAGGTTCTTGATACATACTGCCTTTTTTACATAGAGTGTGGATCTCACAGACAAGAAAAAGATTCTTCTCAAACTGCTTCTGGCTTTTCTGGAATGAGTTTTTCCTGAAAATGAAGCATAGAGTCTTTTTTTTTTTTAATTAAAATGGACATTTATTGAGCCCATATTAAATGGGACATGGTCATGACCTCCCCTCTGGGTACAGTTCCATCCACTCCGCTCTTTAACCTCAGCTGGGGACATGCTGTGTCTCGCTAGTCTTTCACAATTACTCCGTGTCCTCTAATGTAATGGTAGGCTCATTCAGAGGCTCAGAAACTTCTTAGAAAGTGGTGGGTAGCAGAGTGATGATCACAGCTAATGGGGAATTTGCTTCATTTTAAGCAAGCGTTGAGACAGACTCATTGCTTCCCATGGTGGTGCTGGGATCCTCTGGTGCTCCAGCCATGATCTCCTGGAAATAAGCAGAGTGACATCTGCATAATCGTCACTCAGAAAGCTCTCTGCAAGAATTTAATTGTAATCAGCTGTGGCCTCAGTGGCTTCTTCCACAAAGCTGAGGGTGTTCAACTCCCCATCAATAGACAGTTCAAAGCTGTGTGTTCTCCAAATACACGTCAGTGGTCAACTCTAGGTCAGTGGTCGAGTCTAGATTAGTGATCAATTCCAGGGGTAGTGTGGGAAAAGTCAGCCAGGATGAAAAAGGCAGAGAGGATCAGGGCCTCCCTGAGCCTGGTGCTGGCAGGGAGTGCAGGAGACTCATGGAGGAAGGAGACAGATAGCAAGTGTCTGGCCTTCCTCAGCTAACCCAGTGATTCATGTTTTTGGAGCCAACTTGCATTGTGTTCTTTGAGTAAATGCAGATCTGTGTGTGTGTGTGTGTGTGTGTGTGTTTCTGTGTTTGTATTTTCAGGATCTAATGAACAGGGAGAAGAAAAACAAAATCCCAAGTATGCAAGTTGGGTTCATAGATGCCATCTGCTTGCAACTATATGAGGTATTTATATGGAAACACTAGACTTGCTAAACTTAGACTGTGTTATGAATTAAAACCTCAAGTAAGTTGAAGCGATTAACACTAGGCTTTTTTTTTTTTTCTGATGGACATGCTGTTTGCATTGAATAAAGAACACATTTTATATTTGATTTTTCTCAAAAACTTTAATTCATCAATGTATAACTATCTGTTGAGCGCCTACTCTGCGCTAGACTGTAGCAAACTGATGTAGGAATACTGAAAAGAATTACGTATCACTGTTACCTTCAGGAGGGATACTGTGCATAATCTATGTCAACATATTCTTTTAAGGCTAGGCCTAAGTAAAGAAAAAAATTACCCAACTTTTTCTCATTGTATAGTGTAGCTTTAATATTGTTAAAATTTTTATGAGGATGTAAAGGAGATAGCTGGACAAGTATTACAAGTTCCCATTTCCTTACACCTGCTGGCTTGGGATTTTTATTTTTTAGGTAAAGATACTCTCCCTAAAACATCCAGTTTGCTAGTTTAGATGCTTATTCCCAAAGTACAGAAAGTAGACACTATCCTTGTTTCTAAAGTTTAAATAGGAAACTACCTTAAGTTTTAATTATTTGGGAAAACCACATTTATCATAGTTATCATAGAATGTCAAGACTCAAAGAAAGCCTGGAATCTTCTAATCCAGGCATTTCACAATTCAGTAACTTTTTTTTCCCCTACATTTCATATGTATGCATGGATTTACTTCATTTGAATCTGCTGTTAAATTCTATGTAATATTGATATGTACTTTTACTATTATTTATTACAGAAGTAAAATGTTCTCATTGTAGAAAACTCAGAGAATTATAATTCCACTACTCAGACAACTACTGTTAATATATTAGTGTATATGCTTTATGAAATTTTTGCATTTTTTTCACTTAGCAAATTTGCTTTTTGTAATTCATAATACATCCTAATGTGTATTTTTCCATGTCATGTGTGTTTCTGTGATATTTTTAAAGGCTGCAAAGTAGTAACAAAGTATACCTAACCCTGTTGTTGGGTATTTAAAGTTACTTTCAGAGTTTCTGTATTACAAAGAAACCTACAGTGAACATTTTTGTATCTAAATATGGGCGGCACTATAATTGGTAAGTAATAATACCATGCAGAATTATAAATTAATATTTGTTATGATCTTAGATACAAGTCTATTTAAGTACATTGTATAAAACTATTTTATAGAAAAACACAAAAACTAAGCAGTTCCTGATACAGTCACACTTCAGGAGAGCCGTCTGTACTACCAAAAAGCAAAATGTATTGGGCGCCTGGGTGGCTCAGTTGGTTAAGCGACTGCCTTTGGCTCAGGTCATGATCCTGGAGTCCCTGGATCGAGTCCCGCGTCAGGCTCCCTGCTTGGCAGGGTGCCTTCTTCTCCCTCTGACCCTCCCCCCTCTCATGTGCTCTCTCTCTCTCTCAAATAAATAAATAAAATCTTTAAAAAAAAAAAAAAAGCAAAATGTATTGTCTCCCTGCAAAGTGGGTTCCATACAGATCTGTCGCTATCATAACTCCATAAGGTTACTTTGGAATGTATGTGTGTGCTCTCTCAGGACATACTCCTCGTCTGTACCGATTAAGAGAATTTGATCATAAATGATCTGCATATTTGTTCACAGAGCTTTTGAAAACCCCAACAGTGGGCCTGCTGGTGAAGTGAGTGTGAGATTGCGGCTCTTGGGGATGGGCCCGGCGAGAGGGCGTATTTCCTGGACGCCTTCTAGTTGTTTGCTTTCTTCTTCTTTCTTTAGGCTCTGACCCACGTATCAGAGGACTGTTTCCCTTTGCTGGATGGCTGCAGAAAGAACAGGCAAAAATGGCAGGCTCTCGCAGAACAGCAGGAAAAAACACTGATTAACGGAGAGAGCGGCCAGGCCAAGCGGAACTGAGCAGCCCGTTCACGTCGCGTTCAGGTTTACAGATGGCACGTTTGGCAGTATGTCTAGTTTTGCTCTACACTGTACAGATTTAGTGTATACTTTGCCACTGCTGTATTTTTATTTTTGCACAACTTTTAAGAGCACAGCATGACATGTTGTTAGGGAACTATTACATATTTTCTGTATATTTGTTTTATGCCACTGATCTGAGATTATCAACGACACCCACTCACTCTTAGCACATGGACAAGAGTTCTGTGATATTTTGTGTACTGCAGAGTGCAAGTTAAATTCTTGCTCTGAGGTGGTTTTTTTGTTGTTTTATTTCAGGGGAGTTTTGGGGCTTTTGTTTTTTGTTTTTTGCTTGGGGGTTTTAAATAATTGTTTTTGTGTTTTCTGAATTACCAATCTTTTAAAGAATGTTTGGAATCTTTTCATTCTCAAAAATAGTCTAGGAGCAAACTGAATGTATTCTGTGACATTTAAAACCTTCATAGGATAGAGAAAAGTGCTGGCCTAGTGGATTTTAAGGGGAAAGGATAATATTTGTCAACAATGTATTACCTTAACAAAAAAAGTTAAAACTCTGAAACAAATGGCAAGTACTGTAAGGCAGTACTGTAAAGAAAAGGTATCGTTTAATTGATTTGCTGTTTTTGTTAGTGAGCACGAAGGGGAGAACTCTTTCATTTCAGTACATACGTCTATCCAAAGACTACCCATAAAATCACTGCAATCTACCCTATCTGATGGAAAGCAGGGGAAACCTTAGGAGAAGACACTGATTTCACGGACTTCATAGTCACGGACTTTACTGAGGGATGGGTGTGATCCAGAAATGGAATGGCCATATCTATCTGTCAGTGAAGAGAAACATTCTGTTGGTGGCTTCTTCTGAGAGTCAGTGTTTTGAATATTGAACTTCCTTTTTAAAATAACTTCCTTTTCGTTTTTCTTACAAACCATAGTTTATAAGTGAACAGTTTAAGTTTCGACAGAAAACAGAATAAAAGTGGTAATTGGAGCATTGACCTGAGGTGAGATATGACTGCAGATAAAAGGTAAAATGAATCGTTATTTTTCTTTGTCAGAGGAAGTATAGAGAATACTTTTAATTGTATAAACAGCAAAGGGCTATCCTTGATATTGGGGTCAAAAATTAAGTTGAGGGAGCAGGAAGGTAAGAAAGCTTAGGCCTGAATAAAACTTAAGAGTATTGAGTTTGCATCTGAGAAACTGCCATATTTCAATTTATAGGACTAGTCAACTCAGAATCACAGAAGTTGGGGGGTGTGTACCAAATGCTGACCCTGAGCTGAGAGTTGTTGATACTTACTTCTCATAGCTTTTAGCGCATTTCGAAAATGTTAACACTGTCTTAGATTTTAGCCCATTTGAGTGGATTCCCACTGATCATGTGTACCCTAAATACACATTTATTCATTATTGAAGAAGCAGATACTGAATCGAGCAACTGGTTCAGGAAAGGAAAATCTGTTCCAAACATGTGGAAATGTTTGGACTCAGGGAAAGTAGGAAGAGAGGTATTTGTCTGATTTGTTAACCACCAAAGAAAGTGTCTGCGTTTCAGTCATTAAATTGGGTAGAAAATCTCTCGGGGACATGGCGCAGCATCCTCAAAGAACTTTCGCGAAACATATTGTTTCCCATTCATACTGTTTTTTCTCTCAGCTGCCTAAAATTCAACATATTCATTACATTTTTAAAATTCTGAGTGTGAATCTTACATAATGTGATTTTATTCTTACCATTCAGGTAAAAAAAAAAAAAAAAAGCAAAACAAATTGTATTGCCGTCACTTTATAGTGGTAAAGTCTAGTCTAGGAAGTCACCAGCTGTTTGTTGTAATACGTGTATCTTCAGGATGTTACTCGATTTTTATTTGATGTCATATAGGTGAGATCTATAAAGTTGCCTCTTGGTGGCACTGGTGTGTAATTACACAGGCTGTCACTAAAATAACATACCTATATACTGGTATACGCCTATGCATGCATACATAATTCCTTAGTATAGAAAAACTGTTTCAAGAATAGCAGTCTTTAGTAACCTTATTATCATACACCTTGTGATTTAGTAGTTACGCTAAAATCTGTAGTCATATACTTTAGTAGTTTGTGTAGACCCATCTAATATGTCACTGAGATATATGGAGGTTTTGTATGTGTGTCATTTTAACAAGCAAGAAGATCTATGTAGATTAGAAATTGTTTGGTTTACCTTTAGATAATGGTCTATTTTACTTTTCTAGTTTAACAATTAAAAGAAGTTGGGTAGCGCCATGCCTATTCTATTGTTGCAAGTTTTAGTTCTTATAGAAGAAGAGTACTTCTTTAAGACCAGTTAGTTGGTTCAGATAATTTTTACTTTTTAGGAAAATCATTCCATACATAGATTATCTGGTACATGGGCACAAATCGAAGCTTTTGTTCTTATGTGAATATTATTTTTCAGTATCTTCCCAAGTTGGAAAAAGTATATTTATAGTCCTTCCTCCCCTGCTCTATATTTATATTACCCCATAACTAGTAAGAAGTTGTTCTTTTTCTAAATTAAAGTTGTTATAGCTGAATGACATACCATTTCATTTCCATTTTCAGCCCAAAAAGTGTCCACTATTTTACTAAGCTGTTAAAAGATGTCTGTAAAATTGCCTGGCCTTATATTTTTCACAGGATTGGCCCTCGCCAGTGGCAGTCCTGTGTGAACTTGTGGGGGTCACTTAACCTCTGTGTGCCTGAACAAGTGTTACTAGAGGAGTTACGTTTGGGCAAAGCCTCTGTCTTCACGGAGGATGTCACAGAAGGCAGCCACTGCGTCGGCCCCAGTGGGCCCTGCAGACCACTGTCAGAAGTGGGATATCGGGCTACAGAGCACTGTATCTAATCCCACATGTCACTTCCTGTGTTTCAAAGACTGAAAAAACACAATACATTTATTTGGTTTCTCATGCAGATCACTAGTGAGTATGAGATTTTGAGTACCTTGCCTCAAGGTACAAACTCTGGAGAGTGATATTGTCACCACTGATTTCTTAATCGTGAAGAATAGTTTCCTTAGATAGGAGTACTGAGATTAGGAAGTGTATGAAAATATACTGGGTATCTTGGGTTCTGGGAGGAAACTGGTCACAGATCTGTTCTTGCCTAGAGGTAAAGTGCCTTTATTTTCAGCGTAGAGCACAAATGTTAGACCTACTCCAAT
Organism: Leptonychotes weddellii; assembly: GCF_054177405.1. Classification (NCBI taxonomy): domain Eukaryota; kingdom Metazoa; phylum Chordata; class Mammalia; order Carnivora; family Phocidae; genus Leptonychotes; species Leptonychotes weddellii. The sequence continues at coordinate 88,823,633 of NC_138370.1, forward strand.
TTGATTTTCAATTTTTCTGTGTTTTTCATCAGATTTTACTCCTAACACTTGATAGGCCATCACAAGCTGTGCTGTTGTTTTGTTTTGTTTATGAGTGATTTTAAGATGAGAAGAGGAAAAGGTGAAATTGCTGTCCTCCCCTGTGAATGACTGTAGTTGAAATCAGGTGGTATAATTGAATTGCTCAGTGTCAGACATGCGACAGTCAACCGTTTATTGAGTCCCTGCGAAACGTCAGGCACTGTGCTCCACCGTGGAGACAGAGCAGTGACCTCAAGGAGCCCACCGTCTGCAAAAAGGGCTAGATGAAAGACTTACCAGCTTCTGATCCTGCCAATTGAACCTGAAAATATAGGGTACATTATATCACTTGCACTGTTATCTATAACATATGTATTATATACAGTTTTCCAAGGACCTTCTTTTTTTCCCCCTAAGGACCTTCTTTACCTGGAACTTACTCAGAATCCGTCCCTGAATATCCTATCTTCTTACAAGTATGCATCATTTACCCTGTTGATAGCTTAAAGAACACCTTATGTAAGGAGTCATGTATTCTACTATACAGAGTTTTTTTTTTTTCCATATGCTAGCCAGGTAGAGATTACTCAGAGTTCTTTTAGATTGTTCAATTGTACACAGTTTTGGACCCCTTCTGCTCCCCTACAGGGAGCAAGGAAGAAAGTATTAAAGCTCACTTCACCCTTGCATATGTTTCTCAAAAGCCTGAGTAAACGTGTCTTAATAAATGTCATTGAAAGCAGTGTAAATAGTTGAAAATATAAATTTCTATTACAGTTTAAGAAAAGAATACCTTATGAATCATCACTAGCCACTGTTAATATCTATTTGTATTCTTATACCTTTTTCAATATATTTGAACAAATATATAGTTTCTGGCACTATTTTTGTACTAGGATAAAGGAGTTACTATGTATATTATGTTTAGCTTTTAAGTCCTTTTAAATAATTGTGAATGTTGATTTCTTGTCTTCTCGCCCACCATGAGAAACATTTCCAATGACTCTCCTATGACGAAATCACTTTAAAGGAACACCTCCCCACCTATGATCCCCATAAAATCAAGAGACGGTCAGGGTGGTCTTCTGTTGTGCAAACTCTTCACCTGTCGGTTGTTTACTCATTTTGCTATGCTTTGTAAAAATAAAAAGAAGAATGAACAAGTAGGTATGAGTATTGTGTGATTATTATGTGTGATTATTAGGGGGATTTTAGGCAGGGAGAATGAGCCTAATGGCTTGAGAGACTTTAGGCAAGCTAACCTGTGGTCATATTAGCTGAAAAAATGTGATTTAATCAAATCCTTTCCTTAACCAAGACTCCTCTCAGCAACAGTCTTCTTTGTATTAACATCCTTTGCTACCTGTCTGAGGGCAACATTTTCATACCTTTTTCACTTCAAGTTCCTGACAGCTCCATGGAGGGTGATTATTACCAGCCCCTTGTTGCAGGAGGAGCTAAGGTGGAGGAGTTCCATACTTGCCAAAAGGCATGAGCTGGATTCGAGCCCAGATGTGCCTAGTTTCAAAGCAGGTATTTATTCCATTAAGTTCCCTTTTTGAATTTTAATTGTAAAAGGTCTCAAATCCATTCTTAGTGGATCAGTTGGGCTATCTAGAAGCATTAGAGGTAAAATTTCCCTGGCCCAGCAGGTTTGGTTTTTTTTTTTTTTTAAGATTGTATTTATTTGCGAGAGAGAGAATGAGAGACAGAGAGCATGAGAGGGAGGAGGGTCAGAGGGAGAAGCAGACTCCCTGCCGAGCAGGGAGCCCGATGTGGGACTCGATTCCGGGACTCCAGGATCATGACCTGAGCCGAAGGCAGTCTCTTAACCAACTGAGCCACCCAGGCGCCCGCAGGTTTGGTTTTGTTTGGGTTTTTACTGTTAACATTCCGGAGTTCATCTGATGATAGCTAATGTCAGGCCTTCACAGAACCACAGATACCACTGTGCTTCAGAGCTGCTAATGTAGAGGCGTGGAGGTATAATTAAATTCAGAATTTTTGATTCATCATTTAGTTTTGTCACTAGACAAGCCCTCTTCACGTGAGACAGAATATCTAGGCTATGCCTAATTCATAAAACTGAAGACAAAAATGAAATGAAAGCTCATGTAAAATAATAGTTTAGATCTCCTGTCCAGTAGGGGGCGCCAGAGTTCCCGATTATTTAAAGTAGTAATCCCTTACTGGGTACAATGAATAAAACTGCTTTTTAAAAAATTTTTACTAACTAAAGAAAAGCAAAATGGAAATAATCAATAGAGAATTAATTCTTGCTTATTGTTCTTTGATCGGTGATCATTTCATCGAGATGTTCTCCAAACAATAACTGATCATCTGAAGTCTCTGACTGATACTCAGTATTCCATCCATGGAGACACCACCCCTTTTTGTAGAAAAAGGAAGCGTTTGACAACTCTCTTGAATTCACATTCTTGCTATTAGCTGTGCTGCCTTCTCAGCAAACAGGGATTCCTATGTTTGATCTATGCAAATGTCAGGATATGATTTTCTATTTTTAAGGCACATGACATTAAATTAACAGAAACTCTTTGAATTTACAGAGAATATTCCCTGATTGTAAGCTATATCCAGCCTTGGCAAACAAACAAGAACTATGTTTCCAGTTCACAAACCACTTTTTCAAAATAAACGTTCACAAAAGTTGTGAATGGAATCAAAATAATTATTTGAAACCAAAAGAAATCTAATTAAATGGCATGCATGATTTTTCTCTCTGGCTTGCCTCATTTTAAGTGTGTGTGTGTGTGTGTATGTGTAAAATATACAGAACTAAGTTGACTTTCTCAATCATCTGACAGCAATCCCAATGGCACTTTTTGGGCTTCCTCTTTCTAAATTGCCATGTAAGGGACAAGTTTGTATGACCAAATGGCAGGGGGGAAGCAATTAATGTAGACTGTCACAATAGCTTTCAACCTTCAAATCCCCAATATTAATTACTTGTAAAACCATATTTCACTTCTTATCACTGTTTCCCCTTACCCAACAGGAGTATTGTTAGGCTTTATCTAACACCGGTCTAACATACGCAGGAAGAAACAACCTTCACCCTTTACGGGCCAGCTCTCTGAAATTCAGGAGTCCTCTGGTCTCACTGATCTGCCTAGCCCAAGGAGGAAAGACCTAAAACCTGGTCAGCGACTGCCTCAGCTACAACTGCGCTGCTCACACTGCGTGCACGCAAGCCAATAGGACTAGTTTCTAAGGGTGTTCAACCCTCAGTCTGTTAGAATAAGTTATAAATTTCTTGGGCGATGAAGGGGAGACTGTCTTATTCCCTCTTTCTTGAAACCCCTGTTTCTCTTTTTTCTATTCTAGCTCCATCCTCTAGGCCTTCAAACATACTTGATTCTCCTGTGGCCCTAAGAACACCTGCTATAATCACACAGCCCTCCTAAGCTACCAGCATCTCTGCATCTTTCTTGTCCTTTGAAGGTACTCGACAAATACTGAGTGAAAGAATAGATTTCCATGCTTTGCCACCTGATACAAAATTGAATTTTTTATAAAGAAAGGGGAAAGTAATTCCAGTGAAGGGAAACAAAAATCAATACAGAGTTTTTAGGAATTCTCAGTTGGACAAGAGGTGAAATTTAAGATGAAAAAACAAGCTGAATAAAACAATTTTTAGGAAAAAACATTTGTTTTCTATTGTGAAAAATACGTTAGCTATCAGACTTTCATTAATAAGTTGATAACCATTAGTGGTGTTACTCCGAGTGGGAGTTTTACCATATTGCTACAAACCAAGGAAAGTTCATAAAGGCTAGAGCCCAGTGATCCTACAGAGAAGATTTATACTTAAGAATAAATAAGCAACAGTTTGCATTCCCAACCAACAGTCTAAGAGGGTGCCCCTTTCTCTGCATCCTCACCAACTGGTGCAGCCACTCTGGAAAACAGTATGGAGGTTCCTCAAAAAGTTAAAAACAGAGCTACCCTACAACCCAGCAACTGCACTTCTAGGTATTTATCCAAAGGATACAAAAAGAGTGATCCGAAGGGGCACACACACCCCAATGTTTATAGCAGCAATGTCCACAATAGCTAAAATATGGAAAGAGCCCAGATGGTCCATTGACAGATGAATGGATAAAGATGTGGTATATAAATACGATGGATGTTACTCAGCAAGAATGAAATCTTGTCACTTTCAATGATGTGGATGGAAGTGGAGGCTATTATGCTAAGTGAAATAAGTCAGAGAAAGACAAAGACATATGATTTCACTCATGTGGAATTTAAGAAACAAAACAGATCAACATAGGGGAAGGGGGGCAAAAATAAAATAAGATAAAAACAGGGAGGCAAACCATAAGAGACTTTTAGCTATAGGGAACAAACAGGGTTGCTGGAGGGGAAGTGGGGGTGGGGGAGGGATAGGGTAACTGGGTGACGGGCATTAAGGAGGGCACTGGATGTTACATGCAAGTGATGAGCCATTAAATTCTACTCTTTTTTTTTTTTTAAAGATTATTTATTTATTTATTTATTTATTAGAGAGTGAGCAGGAGAGAAACAGCATGAGAGGGGAGAGGGTCAGAGGGAGAAGCAGGCTCCCCGCTGAGCCGGGAGCCGGATGTGGGACTCGATCCCAGGACCCTGGGATCATGACCTGAGCTGAAGGCAGTCGCTTAACCAACTGAGCCACCCAGGCGCCCCTAAATTCTACTCTTGAAACTAATAATACACTACACGTTAACTAAACTGAATTTAAATAAAAATAATAATTAATTAATTAATAAGCAAACAAAATCAGCAGAAGATGCTCATTCATTCACAAATAGTCGATTCTCTACTACGTATCCAGCTGGGGTAAACTAAACAAGCATGGCCTCACAGAGCTTCTAGCCCAGTGGAGACTACATATAAGGGACAGTTCTATCTATGCACTGAGGGTGGGGAGTGGAGAGTACTTAGTTCCAACCTGAGGGCTCACAGTTGGCTTCCTTAATGGTGGATATCTGGTTTAGCTAAGTGAAAAGGAAGGAGAACATTCTAGGCAGAAGAAACAATATGTGTGAAAATCTAAAGGCAGACTAGAGAAGTTGAAAGTCTTCCCACTATTTATTCAAATACTAATTATGAATGATGATTAAAACTATTTATAAAGTATTAATATAATACTTAAATATTATATATAACTTATATATAATACATAAATATTTATAAATGTATAAAATAAAGCAAATGGGCTTTAATAAATGTATATTTGAACTCTTAAGAAGGAGAACTCCCCAGAGGCAAAATAAAGCTAATTAAAAAACAAATCAGTCAACTTGTGAACTGATACTGTCAGACCTAGGAATATTTGCAGAACTATATCATGAAGGGCATTTAATACCCACCCAAGCAGGAAACAGGGTATTTGGGTAATGGCTTTCCAAGTAAGGCTGAAACATTTGAAGAGTTATGCCCTCAATGAACATTAAGATGGGGAGGGGGGGTTTGGGGGGACAGAAGAAATCCACTGGGATACTGGAAAACAAAGGAAGCATGCCTGTCTTAATCTGGGCTAATAATAACATTGGGTTCATCCTCATTAACACAGATTTGATGTTTGAGTATCATCCAGGACTACCCAAGTTAGACTGTAATCACAAAAGAAGTCTCAGGCCAGTAAAGACACCTGGCAAAAGCAAAGGTAAAATGTCTTTGGAAAAACATAACCCCAAATAGACCCATAAAATTTCTATAGAAATTATGCCAGTAAAGACAAATTCCTAATTCATAATTGCAAAACACATGAGGAAACAATTCACAATGCATGAAGTCAGAAGCCACAAGACTAGGATCAGATCCCCAAGAAATTCAGACAATAAAACTCTTTGATAGAGGCTGTTGGAAGAAATCATTAATACCTCATTCTTATATTTCCAAATGAAGGAACACCCCTAAAACCATACTCTTAGCCTCTTGTTCCACCTCTAAATCAACTCAATCAGATACCCAATTGGAGGGTGACGGCCACATCACTCCACAGACCTTAAGTGGTTTAAGTAAATCTAATAAAAAGCAGTGAATGCTGGGGATTTGTTTCTTTTCTTTACCTTTCTAATCCCGATCCAATGTAAGACGGAAATCCTAGGTAAGTGTCTGGATATGTGGCCTGTCTCAAGATCTAACCTTCTGAAGGGGTGCGGGTGAGGCAGGGAATGTTAGCAAACCCATTTAACCGTAGCATGTTCTCCAACCTGTATATTTGCTTCAAACCCCTCATTTACCTAACCGTCTCCACAAAGCGCCACACCAGAGCATCACAAGGTTTTCTTGGAGTGCTATGCCTATCTCCTGTAAGGTATTTCTAGACTGTCATTCTGCAATATCAATGGGCCTTTTCAATCAATGGCTTCTCCTGCTTCTAATCAATGTGGTAAATCTGCTTTCCCGGGTCTGTCAAGGACTGTGCTGTTCAAGGGACGTAATGTACAAGGCAGAACATTCTTCTTACTCACCTGCTAGAGGCTGTATAGAAGGCAGGAGCGAAGTCAACATTGAATGAGATCCCATTTTAGGGAAGAATGCAGTAAATATGGCCTAAAGAGTTCAAGAAAAGCATAGTTGTAAGGTATGTTGTCCTATTTTGTATTACCAAATTCTGAAAAGCAAATTTAACAAGACCAGAAGTTATCATTCATACTTTTCTTCTTCCTATTCTGAGACTTGCGTTTATGCTGATCGCCACCTGATGATGGGCAGTTCATTGACAGCCAGGATTCATAGGCGGTACAATGGTTGTGACTGTGGCAGAAATAATAATATAACCGATATAAATAAATGGTATCAGGAAACTGCAAAAGCAACAAGATACTATTTTCATAGAAACAGGTTCTAAAGAGCCACAACATTGTGAGTATAACAGAGTTGCTCTTGTCTTCTCTCAGTGGAGATTATGAAATTCGGGAGGAGGAGCACATTTGACAATGAAAAACACCAGCAGATGGTTCCTGAACCTGAACACAAGGAGACGGTACCTGGACACTAGTGGTGGTGACTGATTTTCACAATTACTAACTGGACAATGAAACATGTCAACTCTGTGCTCCATTTTCTAAAATTTTCCTTGAAAAGTCATTGTAGTAGTTTCCTATTGCTGGTGTAAGAAATTACCACAAATGTATGGATTTAAAACAGCACAAACCTACTAGCTTACAGTTCAGGAGATCAAAAGTCTAAAATGGGTCAGCACAGCTGCATTCCTCCTAAAGGCCATTCCTTGGCCTTTTTGAGCTTTTGGCTGCAGGCACTGCTTACTTCATGGCCTCCTCCTCCATCTTCAAAAACAAATTTTAATTCTGTCTATATTCCTTTTAGGTAAGCAAAAATTTATATAAGAAAATAGATTTTATGAGGTTTTTGGAAGATAAAAACAAAATGTGTTAAGTGCCCAGCCAGCACAGGAAGTGCACTAGGAGACTAGAAGACCACGATTATTGTCACTATTATCACGATGATGATAATGATGAAAGATTTCCATCCCAGAAGTTAAAATAAAAGCTTTTATTCTTATGAAGAGAAAACTTGACTATTGAAAGCACATCCAGAATGAGTTAAACTTAGATTGTGCTTTGCCATTTACCAAGCCCTTTCACACACGTGACCTTATCTCATCTTGCCCACAATTCTGTGATACAGGCATTATTTTCATTCCTGACTTTCTGGTGATGAAACTGAGTCTCAAAGACTCAGTTGCTTCACCACTGGTAGTCTGCGGAATTGGAATTGCCACGGGAACCCAAGTCTCCCCCATCACATCTGCCGTACTTTGCATTACAAAATAGTTCTGCTCTCTAACAGTTCCAACTGGTCGGGCTTTTATTATGTAAATCAGTAATTTTCAAAGTGTGGTTCCTGGACCAGCAGCACCAGTAACACCTGTTGAAAATGCAGATGCGGGCGCCTGGGTGGCTCAGTTGGTTAAGCGACTGCCTTCGGCTCAGGTCATGATCCTGGAGTCCCTGGATCGAGTCCCGCATCGGGCTCCCTGCTCGGCAGGGAGTCTGCTTCTCCCTCTGACCCTAACCCCTCTCATGTGCTCTCTCTCAAATAAATAAATAAAATCTTTAAAAAAAAAAAAATGCAGATGCTCAGGTCCTGCGCCTGATTGGCTGAGGGTCAGGCTGAGCAAGATTAGTTTCTTATAAGCTCTCCAGGTTATTCTGATGGACGCTGAAGTTTGAGAACTACTGATCTAAAACATTGCTCTTTTCTTCTAACTGCTTACAATCTCGAGATTAAAGACCCAGCCACAAAAAGCCATTTAAGTAATGATTCAGTGATTAACACTTTTATTAGAGAGACTCCTAGAAGTCTCTTTGAACTTTGTTCTCTAATTATTTGGCTTTTTCATCTCAACAGAAATACAACACATTCCATCTACATAGGAAAGAGAAAAGTAAAACATTGAATTTCAACAGGACAGAAGTAAGATAATAATGATGGTTTCCAATCATCTAATGATGGACACCTGGGCTGCTTTCATAGTTTGACTATTATAAATAATGCTGCAATAAACATTGGGGTGCATATATGCCTTCAAATTTTTTATTCTTTGGGTAAATACCCAGTAGTGCAAATTCCTGGATTGTAGGATAGCTCTATTTTTAACTTCTTGAGGAACCCCCATACTGTCTTCCACAGTGGCTGCACCAGTTTCCATTCACACCAACAGTGAACGAGAGTTCCTTTTCCTCCACATGCTCACCCAACAATTGTTTCTTGAGTTTTTGATTTGAGCCATTCTGACAGGTGTGAGGTGATATCTCATATGGTTCTGATTTGCATTTCCCCGATGATGAGTGATGTTGAGCATCTTTTCATGTCTGTTGGCCATGTGGATGTCTTCTTTGGGGAAATGTCTTCATGTCTTCTGCTCATTTTTTAATTGGATTATTCGGTTTTTTGGGTGTTGAGTTGTATAAGTTCTTTAATATTTTGGTTACTAACCCTTTATTGAATATGTCATTTGCAAATATCTTCTCCTATTTAGTAGGTTGTATTTTAGTTTTTTCCTTTGGTGTGCAAAAGCTTTTTATTTTGATGTGGTATATATATATATATATATATATACAATGGAATATTATTCAGCCATAAAAAGAATGAAATCTTGCCATTTGCAATAACATAAATGGATCTAGAGACTGTAATACTAAGCAAAATAAGCCAGTCAGAGAAAGACAAATACCATATGATTTCACTCATATGTACAATGTAAGAAACAAAACAAATGAGCAAAGTAAAAAAAGAGAGAGAGAAATTAAAAAACAGACTCTTAACTACAGAGAACAAACAGATGCTTCCTAGAAAGGAGGTCGGTGGGGGGGATAGGTGAAATGAGTGATGGGGAATCAAAGGCACACTTATCTTGATGAGCACTGAGTGATATATGGAAGTGTTGAATCACTGTATTGTATACCTGAAACTAATATAATTCTGTATGTTAACTACACTGGAATTAAAATAAAAAAATAAGCTGTGGGGTAAATAAATAAAATGATGGTTTCCAGAATTTCCTCTCCTTCCATATTATCTACAGTTGCTTAAGCAGGATCTTGAAAGATCCGATCCATTATCAGTCCTCTTCCTCCTCTGCATAGATCATATGCTTGGAGAGCACTTAATTGCAGCAGGCCGGAATGATGACAATAAGTCCTCTCACAGCTGGAACAAAGACGAATTGGATGTGGCATGCCCTAGGCCGAGAGGGGCAAAGGGAGAGCTGACATTTTATATGTTATAAATACTGCTTACTGGTTATTCACCAAATTGTTTCTAGGTCTGGGAGTAAGGGCGAAGGTTATTGTTCTGATTTATCATCCATGTCCTGACAGGTTGAATCAACATCCAAGAGCAATATGGGAGGGCAAAGATTCCTGCAGGTTGCCACACCAGAGGTTGGATGATCACTGTTCATTATCAGAACCAAGGGACCAGTCCAGCTTCGAAAGAGGCTCTGGGGAAGACACGCAAAAAAGCATCCCTGAGGAAAAGTAGTCTGTTCCAAGTTTATCACAGACAGTAAGCATTTCAAAGGAGATTTAGAAGAGGAGGTGAGGTTAGCGGTGCTTACCCAAATCCAGGGTGAGGCTGGTCCCCCGCTCAGCCTTAGACCTTCCTTGCTGCTCTAGTTTGGAGCCTCTTCAAACCCTGGGGTACACTCCAGATGGGAATGGGGCTATTCCAACTCTTCAAGGAGAGAGCTCTACCCCAGCCGGCGAAGAGAGCCTGACGACTGTCCTGCCACAGGTTCAGTGAAACATCCTCCTGCCCTGAGCCCTGCACCTTAGTCGGCCCACAAGAGCCTTAAAGCCTGTGTCCTGGGCACCACTGGAAGGTGATTTCATGCCTAAAGAGGACCTTTCTGTAGCATGACCAGAGGACAGTTCTCTGCATTATAGCAAGGCCTTCTAGCAGAGTGGAGGGAAGTAGGTGAACATTTATTGAAGCAGTAACTATGCACCAGGCCTTTTCCATATACTAACTCATTTTATCCTTATAATGAGCTCATTAAGTAGATAATTTTATCCCCATTTTTCAGACACGAAAACAAAGCAGAGAAAGTTGGGTTCCTTACTCAAAGTCACATAGCTGGCAGTTGATAGAGCCAGAATATGCACTCTGGTCTGGCTGCCAAGTTCCTGTCGATGCTGTCACGGCGGAAGGGGCCCAATGGGCTCACCGCCTGCCTCTGAGCAAAGGTCACTGCAGGCCTTCCTGCGTGAGCTGTTGCCCCCAGGTCAACGGGGATCACAGTGTGGACATTGCCTGTGCCATCTTTGTTGGCCTGCCAACATGCATCCGAATCATGCGGCCCCGAGGGAGAAGCACTGCGCACTTCTCCCACCACCAAGCGAGGGGATGGAGATCAGAGCCGGGGGGGTTTTCTCATGGGTGATCCCTACTTATTCTATCTACTCCTCTCAGAACTTCCAGACCTCTTTCCTCCACGTTACCCCCCACACACGTCAATTAAACCGAAAGCCATCATCAATTTTTGGGGGGTTCTCTTACATGAGAAAAAAAAAAAGGCTGAGGTGAATATTTGATTGCAAAGGAGGACAAACAGCATTTGCTGCAATCTGCTTATTTCAGCATAATCCTCTAAGTGCTCTTTTATTTGCCCTAAACAAGCTTGATATACAACACAGTCATAACCATCAATGATATTTCAGCCAGTTAATCATTCATTAGGCTATCTAAGTCAGAAGAACAGTTTTCTTTGAAGCTTGTATTCCCATTTTCAAGTTGGCCCAACAGACCTCTTTCAGAAACGGACTCCTTTCTTCTTGGAATATATACTTTTTTTTGGAATATACAATTTATTATTTCCCACTGGGGATTTTAACTATGATAGGATAGTGAGGTATTAACTAACACTTCCCTTTGTATTTACCGACTACAATTACATCCTTCGCTTTACAAGCTATTTGCCAGGACAATTCCGTGTCAGAATCCATTCCTCCATACCAGGGCAGGGTTCCTAGGCAGCACTAACTCAGGCTGCTACTTGCCAGGCAGAGCACACAATATGGAACGGGATAGGAGGAGAGCATTTGTAGATGGCCCAGGGTGTTCTGTCATGGCCCAGACCTAGGAAGGAACAGAGCTGTGTGTGTGAGCTGATTTTACTATGGGCATTTGGTCATCAAATCTAACTTAGGAATTTTGCCTAAGGGGTGAGTATGTGCCTACACTGCAAGAGTGGGGCATCAGCCTCCGGTATATAACTTATATTTAGAAATAACCGCTATATGGTGCTTTATCTTCAACACGGAGAATACAGGGGTCTGAGAAATAGTAAAAGTAAAAGTTGCCCTGTTACCACCACTTCCTACCCCAGCTCTGGTCTCTGTGAGTTAGGAACGCTTATTTCCCAAGAGGCCAATGGACAAGGAAAGAAGTCACCATCCTGGCAGGAATAATTAAGGACGGAGTATCAGAAGATAGGGCTGCTCTTATAGCCGCCACAGTGTGAGCCAGAGTCCCAGGCTCCTCAGGGCAAGTCCCTAAGGCAAGGCAAATCTAGAATGGGGAAAAGAAGAGAGAGATTATGAATTCAGCTGTCACCCCAAGGATAGCTGCCTGCCTGGGACTATTAGCTCATCCCACTAACCTACTTTTCCCCAGAGAAAGAGACCAGTCAGAATCCTAGAGGAACTGTTCCCAGATGAAGTAAACTTATTATATTAAGCAAGTTGACCCGAGCAGTGCAAGAAGTAGATTTTAGTGGATGCTGTGGTGTACTGACAAGATTCACCTCTCGCCCTAGCCACCGCCGCCTCAAGACCTACACTCGCCCCACCAAGGCACAAAGGCACTCACTGTCCAGGCTGACTGTCAGCTCACAGCTGGGCCAAGAAATTATCCAAGGCCTAAGGGAGCTGCCTGGCTCATGGTTCTCTCCGGGGGCAACCTGTGTCCTGTCCCTGGGCTATGAGGGTTCAGAACAAAGACCCAGCCCCCTCGTCTGAGTGAGGCACAACTCTGAAGGGCTATTCCAGTTCCAGAATTCCTCAGAGGACTGGTTAAGGACTTGGTTGCTGTGGCAGAGCAGACCAGCTTCTCCCTGCTGCCCAGTCCTGCTGCCTCCACTCACAGGAGTTTTCCCAAGAGCATTCCCCAATAAGCTGCACTGAATTATCTGTCTTCAAGTCTGTCTTTCAGGGAGCCCAACCTAAAATAAATGTGAAGAGTGGCAATTCCTAAATGAAGGGATTATTGAAGGTTATCTCCTTTTTGCTTATCTGCATTTTCTGATTTTCAACAATAAACATAAATTACTTCTGTAGTAAGAGCTATATATGCATACATGCACACTGCATATATAACAAATTTCTTAGAGTCATTAAGTTCAGAGGAAAAATAGCCATTTAGGTGTGATCTACAACATACAAAATGAAGAGGAGACATTTGGAGGGAAGAATATTTTATCACACTGTTATTTAAATTTGTATTTTTCTAGTTATTAGTGAGTGTGAATTAATATTTCCTGTTTAATGACCAAGAAAATAAAATTAAGAGGAGAAAAAAACCAAAACAGATAGATTTTATATATTAGTGAAAAAAATTTTGGTAACAGACAAAAGAAAAACATCTAGAAACAAATAATTGATTGAAACTAACTCAAAAATATAAAATATGTATAGTATTTATAGTAGTAAAAAATTATAGTATATATAATATACATATTACATGATATGTATTATATATTATATTATTATACTATACCCTTATATATATTATTATAATTAAAGGAATTAAATTGCTCTTTTAAAACATTTCCCATAAAGAAGACAGAAAGGATCTGTCAAGCTCAGACAGATTCACAATGAGTCCTATCAAATTTTTAGAGGAAAAATAATTATTGATGAAGACGTGGCTAAGTACTCTTATATACACTGTTTTAGGGAGCGTACATTGATATACTACTTTGAAAAACTTATTTGGTATTATTTTTTCCCCTATTTTTAAAATCTAAGGGTTTTTTTTAATCCAAGTTTCATATGCACATTTGTCCTCCAGCAGCTTCTCAGAAAAGATGTTTATGAGATAAATTTTTTGAGACACGTATAACTGGAAAACATCTGTAGTCTATCCTAATAATACTCAGTTGATACTTTGGATAGAATTCTAGATTAGAAAAATAAGCAACAATTTCCTTTATATTTTGAAGGCAATGCTCCTTGATCATCTAACTTCCAGTATGCTGTTGAGAAATTTAAACCCATCTCGATTATGATGTGTATGTCACCTGTCCCTGCCACCTCACCCTACCCCCCAGAATCACAGAAATTTATAAAATTATTTCTTTTTGCCCACATACATGAAATTTCACTTTGTGCCTGAGTGTGATCCTATTCTCACCCACTGTACTAAGTACTTGGTGGGCCTATTCAATGTGGAAAATATCTTTCATTTGGGGAATTTTCTTGTGACTTACATGCTGCATGGCTTCCTGCCTTCCGTTCTTCAATTCTGAATTTCTGTTTCTCAAATGTTATGACTCCTAGACTGTTCCTCTAATTTCCTTTTCTTTGTCTTTTTAATATATTTTCTGGGATGTTTCTTTATCATCCAGCTCTTTTATTAAGTATTTCATTTCTTCCATCATATTTTTAATTTCTAAGAGCAGTTTCTGATTCTCTGTTCAACTTTCATGGCATCCTATTTTTGTTCCAAAGAAACATATTCTCTTACATTTCTGAAAATATTAATGAGAGTTACACTCCTACTTTTATTTTTGAAGTTTTATTCTTCCCACATAGATCTAAAATCTATCATCCATTTGTTTTGCTCTCTCTCTCTTCCATATTAGAGATTTCTTTTCTCAAATGTCTCCTTAATTAAATGTTCGTTTTTCAAGGTCTGTGACTAAAGGCCTGGTGAGCTTGTCAACTGTGAACTTCCCTTTGGGTGATCTAGGTGGGCCATTTGTTGGGGAAAGTGCAATGACATTTTCTTCAGGTCTTTCTTCGTGGTCTGGTCAGGTCCCCCAGAGTTCTAAAATCTTGTATAGAGAGTAAAGGCCTGGCTTCTGGTGTTCTAAAAAGTGAATAGGGTGGATCTCTCGATATTTAATAGGCACACATTCAATTAATCTTCCTGTTTCTTTACAGTATTTGTGTCCTCAACTGTGTCTACTTTTCCTCAGTCAGTTCTGTGCTAGCTTCTCTGGAGAATAATTCGGCTGGCTGTAAGGAATAATTGCTCACGGGCTTAGTACAGAGAAGGCGATTTGAGAATTTAACTGCTTCTTTAAACACTTTCAATCAATTCACTATTATTTCAGCTAGCTCCTTTAGTCCCATCTTCCAGAGACACCAATTATGGGGTCTTTTGAAGATTCTGCAGTATAAATTAAGTTTGTTCTCTGATTCCTTCCCAGCACCCCTTACCCTAAGTTAGGTTTGGCTTTCTCAGTCCTACCAAGCAGTTTACCATTCATCCATTTACTTTCCAGATTTAGAAATTTTACTGATATTGTCTCATCTTCTCTTTTCTCCATCTCTGTGTATTTTTGCCTTCTTAAAAGCTTTAGTGAGATTTTAAAAGGAAACAAAATTAGACATATGCATTAGAATTATTGTCTTTACTAGGAAATGTGACTTTAAAAAAATAAAGATGCACAGAGCCTATTACTCAGTAATTTCATTTACAGGTAAACTCTTGGTACATGTGTACCAGCAGCAATGGGCAGAGATATTCATAGCTTTATTGACATATCAACAAAAAGGAACTCATGGATGAGTCTTAGAAACATAATGGTTAGTTCTTTAAAAATTACAGAAGGGTGTATACAGTATGAAATAAATTTGTTCTGTTCAAAATAAAAAATCCTAAACATGTATTGCCAGTTACTGATATCTTTAATATATCTAACAAAACTTAAAAAGGCAAAGCAATGATAAACATAAAAAAAAAAAAATTAAAGCAGTAGTTACCCTTGGTTGGACAGAAACAGAGAGTTAAAATTGGGGATGAAAATAAGGAGCTTCAACAGTATTGGCAATTGTTAGAGTCCCTAGAAGCAAAACCTGATGTAAGAATCTGAGGTAAGTAGGAAGTTATCCCAGCAGATACTGGTAAGGGAGTAGAGAAGTCAAATGGGAAGGGAAGAAAGAGAGAGGAAGTCTACACAGGTAAGTTATAAGCAGTTTATTACTGTGAGCAACCGAGGCTCAATATCCCTGGGGACCTCTTAAACGCTGTAGAGAATACATGTCAAAGTCATCCCACCTGAGGGACCAAGAAGCTTAGATATCTATCTACCAGCTCCTTCCCATTATTACTTGAGGGTTGTTCCCGATGGCTTCCTTCCCTGGCACATCCAGCATGCCCTGCTTGCAGGGGCTGAGCATGGTTCTTGACCAGAGGAAAGCCTGCAGGCAAAGCCTCTCAGGTGCTCAAGGCAGAGAGCCACTGGGGACTAGTGAGCACTAAGCGGGGAGGCCTCCCACAGTACTATTCCACTTTTTAAACTAGGAGTGGCTAAAATGGGATTTATTTGGTTATTCTTCGTAGTATGTATGTGAAGTGTATACTTTCATATCAATGCTAATGTTAATTAAGAATATTAAGTAAACTTGTACATGTTTCTTGAATGCCCGTTTTGTTCTTTGCAAGATGTTTGTTAGAAATGTGAACTTCATGATATGCTTCATTTTCACTGACCTTCTGCTCACTTGCAGGAATGGGGCTGTAGAGTCCCTGGTGTCATTGGGCCCTAATCCATTTTCTGAACAAGCTGGCCTCCACTGCAGGAGGGCTGTTGTAATTCGGTGTAAATATGGTCATTTATAAAGCAGCAGGAACTGATTTGCAAGAACTCTTAAGACAGTGTATTTTAGGAAAACAACATGTTGTGAAATTCAATTCAAGTTATGTGCCTGTTTTTGTATTATATGGATCATTTTTACATAGTAAGATTTTGGCGTTTGGGGTTTTAGAACTCATACGACATGGGCTAAGACAACTTTTTCGATCATAATTAATTCAATTCCCGATTATGCTATTCCAAGCAGGAACAGTTCTATAAAATCCTCTTTTCTGCGGCCAGCATATTACAGTGCTGTTTACTGAGCCAGATGAATTTTAGGCTGTGCTTACGGAGCAGGGTCATTTAATGGACCAAGGCAACAATAGCTGACCCCTGGGTGTTACTGAACCATACGCTGCAGCTGGACTTCAGGAGGGGAATTTACTAATTTGTCCTGGGTTACACAAACAGGCCAAAGTCGCCCTAATTGATTTTAGAGAATTCTTTCCGACTACTCAAAATCCTTGGAGCCAATAGCTCTGTATGAAGTCAGCTATATAGACAACACATATTTATTGATTAAATTACCCCTTTAATACGTCAGCTTAAAAAACAAAAACTTTGAAAATAGGTTTCAAAAAAATTTCAGTGCCTACAATGACAAGCATACCTGTATTCTTTGACAAAAAGTCTGACTTAAACCACTATGTTAAAACGATGGAAAACACTCTTTACAAAGGAACTGACAATTTACTAGCTTGAAGGTCCTTCATTTTCCTCTGAACAATACAAGCTCATCATTCCACCTCTGAAGGTGAGTCTCTATTTACACTCACGATAAACTGATCAGAAATTATGGAATGAGCTGTTTCAGAAGAGCTCCTAAGAACTGACTGTAGAAGTGGGGATGTAAGCAGAATAGAGGAGTTGGACAGAGAATTCACTATCTCTTGCACTAACCCTGTCTTTATTTAAAATTTTGATATCTTGGGGTGTCTGGGTGGTGCAGTCAGTTAAGTGTCTGCCTTCGGCTTAGGTCATGGTCCCCGGGTCCTGGGATCAAGCACCGCGATGGGTTTCCTGCTCAGTGGGGAGCCTGCTTCTCCCTCTCCTGGCTCCTGCTCTCTCTCACTATCTCTCTCTCAAATAAATAAATAAAATCTTAAAAATAAAAATAAAAATTTGATATCTTGCTCATCGTATTTGTTTCCATTAATATATATGTTTTTTAATGTTTCACTAAAATATTTTTATCTTGAGTGCTGACTATTCTGGCATCCCCTTTCACTAGCTCCGCCCTAGTCCCAGTCCTGAGTGAGGGGTGCCAGGTAATGATGTCTGGCCCTCACCTGTGCCTGCTAAAGCAGACTATTACAGCAACACAGAGGCGGGCGACTAGGAAGGTACTGCACTCTCCTCTCATTGTGGGTCGAAAGTATGGGAATTCTAGGAACTAGATGAAAACTAAGGGTAGGAATATTATTCTGGGGTCCTGTCCAAAAGGATGGTCTGAGAGGATTAAAGACAACCTAGCAGCTGCAGGCAGAAGCTGAAGGGCACCGAGGATGAGGCGCTGCTACCTCTGGAGAGCTAGACTGAGGGCCAGGACAATGGAAGGGGCCCCGCCTCTCTCTACCTCCCATTCTGCCCTCCAACCCTAGAGGCCAGAAGGAAGAAGGTTCATGGCTTGCCTGCAGCCAGGCCCTGGAATGAAGGTAGAGTGTAGAGGAGAAGTCTCAATTTTGAATGAAGAGTAAAGTATTCTTTAATATGTTAGACAAAACATTCCTCAATACTGACTTAAAGCTATGATTTTGATATGAACGTGGCCTTAGGACTCAAGGTCCTGCTGCAAAACTCCAGGGGCCCAATTCCCATTAGAATCTACTGGAACTATAGGAGTCTCATTTACAAAGATTACAATGCAAATGGTGCCCCCTGGAGCTGTGTGACTCCGAGGCCCTGATAGAACATTTTATTACTTGAATGGGCAGAAAAAAAAGGGACTGCCTAGGTTTTTAAGCAGGCACAGGAAAAAACTTCTCCCAGTGAAAGATAAAGACAAAAATAAATTTGCATTTTAGTTAAGCTCCATAAATTGCGTTCATTCAACCCATGGTTACAGAAGGATGAGCAGAGGAATGAATGGATGAAAAAACAGATTGTAAAAGGCCAATTTAAGTTATTAAAGAGTGATTCTATTTAAATTAATCTGTTTCTTTAACAGGGAGATGACTGAAGAAGCAAACGCCTACTGAAAAGGGAACCAACATTCATTGGGGGCAAATTTCAATGTCTGACTGACTGATGTTGTTTAGGGACTTTATCTGTATTTCAAAGGTTGGTCTTCCATATAGATAAGCTCCCTGAAAAGAGAAGACTGTGCCCTGATGCCCTTGCGAGATAGCATACACATCTGGCACAGTTGGAATCTGTTGTCTCCTCAGCTAATCTAGTCTGCCAGCCATCTAGGGCATTCCCACATCTCTGTGGCTCTCTTTTCTCCAGTCTCGCTTTCACCATCTTATTTTCAGTTCTCATTTCTCAGCAAGGTTATAGCAATATTTAATTAGCCTTTTCTTCCAGATGAGTCCCTCAAATCCCTCCTCTATTTGGTGCCAAATGAAGCCTTCTAAAATACAAATCTTGATCAAATGAAGATATGTGCATGGGTCTCTATGCACACACAAACTTAAAGGAGTATACACATATACATATCTATGTGTACATATACACACATACGGGTACATAGAAATACATAAATATATATACACACAAAATGCGTGAGTGTGTTCAAACATACGTAAAACTAGATGAATCGTACATAAACCTGCTTAAGATTCTCTCCCTCTCCCTCTGCCCCCACCCAGATAAATAAATAAATAAATAAATAAATTTTAAAAATTTCTTAATGATGTAGAGGAATATTTAATGAAATGGAAAAATTTTGATAAGGTTGTCGATTTTTATTTTATTTTCTTAAAACATTTTATTTATTTATTTGACAGAGAGAGAGAGAGAGCACAAGCAGGGGAAGCAGCAGGCAGAGGCAGAGGGAGAAGCAGGCTCCCCGCCGAGCAGGGAGCCCGATGCGGGACTCGATCCCAGGACCCTGGGATCATGACCTGAGCCGAAGGCAGACGCTTAACCGACTGAGCCATCCAGGCTCCCCAAGGTTGTTAATTTTTAAAGATTTGTAAAATAATATATATAGAATAAGCTCATCTATTTGTATAACATGCATATTTTATATAAATGAATGATGTGTGTATAAATATATATAATATATAATTATAATATCTATTTCATTATAAATATATATATAAATGCTAGCACCAACTACCTTGAGAGATAAGGTCCTGAGTAATTTTTACTTTTCTTTGGGCTTAGCTGTATTTTCAAAATTTTCTACAGTGACATATACAGTCATGGTAGTCTTCCCACTAAGTGTGTTTCTCTGTGGCAAGGATGTAAAGCTACGGTATAGCAAAGTCAACTGATGCTTTTCCTAACACTGGTAACATTTTCTTGATTTCTACAGGATTACTTCTGCCATGCCTAAAAAAGTAGCACTTTGGCAACATTATTCTTTCACTCTGAGATAAAAGTTTGCTTCATTCCATCAAGGAGCCAAGGTCCCTTGTAGTATTCTGCCAACCAGATAGCTTTGGAGCCTATGATCTGCAATTAACTTTCCTTTGGAAAGCCTGCAAACGGAGGCTCCTCAATTAGGTTGCAAAATAGGCAGGGAGTCAAAATATTACACTGGGTAAGCCCATGACCCTAGTATCAAATTAGAAGGCAGTGGGGTACTGTTCATTATTAAACAAACTGTTAGCTGGTTAAACACCCACATGCTAAACCCAGACTGGGAAACAAATGGCACTTCTAAACAGGCAACAAAGGCTTTAATTAGGATACATAAGCTTACTTTGTACATATTTTGTACCCATTTTGAATCGTCTCTGCCGGGGCGCCTGGGTGGCTCAGTCCTTGAGCATCTGCCTTCGGCTTAGGTCATGATCCCAATGTCCTGGGATCCAGCCCCACATCGGGCTCCCTGCTCAGCGGGAAGCCTGTTTTTCCCTCTCCCACTCCCCCTGCTGGTGTTCCCTCTCTCACTGTCTCTCTCCATCAAATAAATAAAATCTTTGAATCGTCTCTGCCCTCAAATCTGAAAATCTCTTAGAAGAAACAGGCTAACAGATACTATAATCAATGCAGTAAGTGTAAAAGGGTTCTGATGGCAATACTGGAGCACAGGCAAAGAAGAGTTAGCCCAGACCAGCAGGAAGGAGGAAGGCAAGGCAGCTTGTTGGATAGGTGAAACTGAGCTGACTCTGAAAATCTAAGTGGGTGCTAGGTAGGGAGAGCATGGAGTAAGGGGTGGGATTTACAAGCAGAGTTAAGAAGATGGACAAGAATACAGAGATGGGAGAGATCAGAGCACCTTGGATAGGGGAAGAGTAAAGCGAGGTGAACAGGAGAGGTAAGGAATATAGAATTTTATGCTGATGGCAATAGGGAATCACTGAATGATAATATGCAAAGACAGGACATGGTCACATGTGCATTTTATGAAGATAATTCTCTAGACAAAACAGATTCTGAGAGACTGGAGGAGGGGAACACCATTTAAATTATTGTAGCAAACTAGGTGAGTGATAGTGACTACTAGAAAATACAAAGAGGGGATATACTTAAGTGATATTAGGGAGTAAACGTTGATTTGTTGATAAAATGGAAAGGTGAGAATAAAGGAGAGGAAAGACATTAGAATCATCCCTAGAATGGCAGAATCAATCACTGATACAGGAAATAGAAGAGGAGAGAACAAGGCTAAGTGGAAAGTTAAGCTCCTTTCCAGTTGTGTGGAATTTGAGGTGCCGATAAAGCATGCAGGTAGAGAAACCCGGTAAGGAATAGGTACCTTGGGATGCCTGGGTGGCTCAGTTGGTTAAGTGTCTGCCTTCAGCTCAGGTCATGATCCCAGGGTCCTGGGATCGAGCTCCGCATCGGGCTCCCTGCTCAGAGGGGAGCCTGCTTCTCCTCTCCCTCTGTCTGTTGCTCCCCCTTCTTGTGCTCTGTCAAATAAGTAAATAAAATCTTTTTTTAAAAAAAAAAAATTGGAATAGGTACCTGGTAGGAGAGAGATCTGGGTTGTAACTCTGAAGTTTGGAATCACATAGATGGAAACTGAAAACATGGGAATGAAAAAGATGGCCCAGATAGACTGTGTGGAATGAAAAGAGATCTTAAGATACAACTTTAAATATAAGGTGTCAAATGAGGAACAATTGCCCATGGAAGAGCCTAAAAAGGAGCATTCAGAGAAGTAAGTTGAATGTCAAGAAAGAATCAAATCAGGAAAAGAAAAGGAGAAATTTCCAAGTGGGGAAGAGTCAATAGTCTGGAATGCTGCAGTGACATAAAATAAAGGCCAAGATGTGTGCATAGTGTTTGGCAACAAAAAATTCATCTATGACCTCAGTGAGTAGTTTCAGTGGAGTGGTGAATGTGAAAGCTGGTATTGCAGTAGATTGAGGCACTAACAGAAGAGAAGAGTGTAGAGACAAGTATAGATTATTTTCTCAGGAAGCCTGGCTATAAAGGGAAGGAGAAAGACTGAATAGTTTCTAGAAACATAAAAAGAATCCAGAGAGTCTTTTCATTTCTTAAAATGGGAAAGACTTGACCATCTTGATATGAAGGAGAAAAGATCCCACCTCAGCTTAATAAACAAAAGAGAAAGATAGGGGCAAATATGAAAATGCAGGGGGGAAAGTCTTTGCATGTGCCTCACTATTATAATTTTAAGCCTTGCTTCCTCTTGACTGAAACTGTATGTATTCATTCTTCTACACTTTAGCATAGTGCCTGGGTCACAGTAGAAATTCTAATATTTGTTGAGTAAATAAGTGGGTAAAAGAATTTATAGCAGTAAAGAAAGTACTAACAGGTGATATTGAAAATGAGAAGGCACAAATTGAGGGAATTATTATTTGATGGTTTATTTCCCCTGTGGAGTAGTATGTAGGTCATCTGCTGAAGGCAAGGGAAGAAGAGTATAAGAAAATGATTAAATCAACATCAAAAAAACAAATAATCCAATTAAAATGGGCAGAGGACCTGCATAGAGATTTTCTAAAGAAGAAGATGGTCAACAGATACATGAAAAGATGTTCAACATCCCTAATCATCAGGGAAATGCAAATCAAAACCACAATGAATTATCACCTCACACCTGTCAGAATGGCTAGTATCAAAAAGACAAGGATTAACAAGTGTTGATGAGGATATGGAGAAAAAATAACCCTTGTGCATTGTTGGGGAGAATGTAAATTGGTGTAGCCCTTGTGGAAAACAGTATTGGGGTTCCTCAAAAGTTAAAAATAGAAATGCCATATGAGGGGCACCTGGCTGGCTCAGTTGGTAGAACACGCGACTCTTGGTGACTAACATAATAAAATTAAATTAAATTAAAAAAATAAAAAGAACATGCGACTCTTGATCTTGGGGTTGTGAGTTTGAGCATCACACTGGGTGTAGAGATTACTTTTAAAAAATCTTAAAAAAAAGAAAGAAATACCATATGATATGGTAATTCCACTATTGGGTATTTGCCCAAAGAAAACAAAAATGTTAATTTGAAAAGATATATGCACCCTATGTTTATTGCAGCATTATTTACAGTAGCCAAGCTAGGGAAGCAGCCCACGTGTCCATTGAATAATGAATGGATAAAGAAGATGTGACATAGACAGACAGATATAATGGAATACATATAATGGAATATTATTCAACCATAAAAAATAATGAGAGCTTACAATTAGAGACAACATGGATAAACCTAGGTCATATTATGCTAAGTGAAATAAGAGACAGAGAAAGACAAATAAAATATAATTTCACTTACACGTGGAATCTAAAAAATAAAATAAAGCAGAAACAGACCCATAAATACAGAAAACAGAGGGATAGGGTAGTTGCCAGAGGGAGAGGGTTGTGAGGATGGGCAAAATAGGTGAAGGGGAGATATAGGCTTCCAGTTAGAGAATGAATCGGTCACAAGAATAAAAGGCACAACCAAGGGAAAATAGTGATACTGTAATAGCGTTGTGTGGTGACAGATGGTAGCTACACTTGTGGTGAGCACAGCATAATGTATAGAGTTGCTGAATGACTATGTTGTACACCTGGAACTAATGTAACATTGTGTCAACTACACCTCAATAAAATAATTTTTAAAAAGAATAAAACTCTGCTTTTAATAGAAAAAAATTATTAAAGATACTGTCATGAAATGAAGAGGGAGTTGACTGGGACACAGAGAAGTCTTGCCAGACAGTGCGGACGATTCAGCTGAGCCTAGAAACCATGCATGTGTCATAGCACAGGGCTTGGTGCAGGGAAAATGAGTAGGGGCTTCATAAGCCGTGTTAGGAATGTAATTCTTACAATCCCCTGCAGGGATGGGATAGGGATCACCAGGAGCTTCTGTTGATTTCCACTTCTTCCATACCACTCCGTGACTAACGTGGACTATGAGCCTAGAGAGAGAGAGAGAGCATCTGCGCACACACACCTAATCCACCCACTCTCCCAAGCTGCAGGACCCTTAGTCTTCTAGCTTTATCAGAGAAGAAAATAAAGAACTGGGTCAGCCCTCAGCCAGATGGTCCAATTGTATCATCAGTAGGAGAGGTCTGCAGGGAACTTGGTCTATAGGTTCTATATAATCTTTTCTAGCTGGGTCCAGTTGAGTAGTAAGAATTGAGAAGCTACAGGGCGCCTGGGTGGCTCAGTTGGTTAAGCGACTGCCTTCGGCTCAGGTCATGATCCTGGAGTCCCTGGATCGAGTCCCACATTGGGCTCCCTGCTCGGCAGGGAGTCTGCTTCTCCCTCTGACCCTCCCCCCTCTCATGTGCTCTCTCTCTCATTCTCTCTCTCAAATAAATAAAAAAAAAAAAAAAAAAAGAATTGAGAAGCTACAGAGTTGGGAAGCTGGAAAAGTATAATGTTAAAAATTTGATCTACTCATTTAAAAAATCCAAGGGTGCCACTCTACAGACAACAGGGACTCCTGACTTTAAATTAGGATATTGCCACTGATATATGGAAGACTGAAAAGTTTAACATGTCCATTTTGTTAGTAGGTTGGCATGAGTTCAAGTGCTATTTGCTTACCTGATCCTATTATGCTCCCTTCTCAAATGGAAGTATACTAGGGTTATGGTTCCCAAATGATGAGTTTTCATTATCACTGATAAAAGGGAGAAAAACAAAGTAATCATTTTTTTTTCATAAAGTTAGTTACAAATGTAAAGGACTTCTAGTATTCTAAAATTACAATCTCTCTTCCCCAACACCCCTCTCCCTTTCTCTCTCTCTGTTTTGATGTCTTTTTCTCTCTTAATGAAATAATGGAGCTAGTGGAAGGTAATTAGCTTTTTAATGTGTTTACTTGATAAAATAATAAGTGGGCAACTCCACTGAAAAAGTGTGCCCAATGGATACAATCAAAATTAAAAACTAGAGATGCCTGGGTGACTTGGTTGGTTAAGCATCTGATTCTTGATCTCAGCTCAGTCTTGATCTCAGGGTTGTGAGTTCAAGCCCCGTGAGTTCATGCCCAGCATGAAGCCTACTTAAAAAAAAAATTAAAAACTTAATTCTATTTCTCCAGTTTCCTGTTCAAATGTGTTAGATACATCCTTCCTCTAACCCTGAATGAAATGTTGGGCATGCTCTTTAGTTTCTCTACTGACCTTGAGTTAATAAGAGTTTCTTTGGTCACATTTATTCACAATAATGGTCTCTTCTTAGCAAGTGATATATTCAGACTAGTTAATAACCAAAACTCTGCATGTCATAATGAGTTAATGTGTTTCCTCTACCAGCTCAGTCCTGCTTCAGGCTGAAAGCCTGCAGTGGGGGAAAGGAGAGATATGGTGGCCTCCTTTACTTTTTACCTTTTTAGCTATCCTCCATGGTCTCGTCCCATATACATATTGACTTTTAGCTTCTGATTGCACCAGGATTGGGGATGAGAGGGAATAAGAGTAAAACAAAGGAATGGTTTTAATTAATGGCATAGCTGATATCTGGTTTTTGTTTTCTCTTTACATGGCAGATGTTTAAAACTGTTTCTCTAATGGAAGTTTTCGAGTTATCTAGCTACATTTCTACCTCTTAAAATTTTTCTCAGCTGCCTATCATCATTCAAGACCAAAACAAAAACCCCAGTGAGCACCCATGTGTTATGGACTGTACCAGGTGTCAGGATATTTACCAAACTCCTGGCAACCCAAAAGCACAATGCAAAAGAACATATTAGTAAAATAAATAAATCTTCAGCCTCAGTATCATATTAACTTTAACTTTTTATTTATATTTGGTCATAAAATCTTACTTTACAAGGTAATTGCTATTGTAAAAAAGGGATAGGTCATCAATTGTCTCAGTTCCCAGATGTTATTTGATATATGTTCTAAATTGTGTTACCTCCAATGTAGTGAGCACTTTGAACTTATAAGCAGAAAACCTATTTTAAGAGAGTACGCATTCTAGTTCTTGAAATAAATGTACTCACAAGTTGTAGTTTGAGATAGACTAGGTATTGTTTATCATGTTTTATAGTTGACTCCTGAACAACATGGGGGGAGGGGTCAGGGGCACCAACCCTCCCCATGCAGTCAAAAATCCTTGTATAACCTTTGACTCCTCAAAAACGGAAACACTAATAGTCCACTGTTGACTGGAAGTCTTCCTGATAACATAAAGTCAATTAATACATATCTTGTATGTCATATGTATTACAGACTATAGTCTTACACTAAAGTAAGTTAGAGAAAATATTTTAAAAATAAGGAAGAACAAATACATTTACAATATTGTACTGTATTTATTGAAAAAAATCCATATATAAGTGGATCCATGCAATTCAAACCCATGTTGTTCAAGGGTCAACTGTAATTCAGTTGAATTTCCGGAGAGGAACTAAGAAATTTATAGAAAGATAAACCACAATGGCTGGGCATTAGTGTAGATAAGTGACCTTTTAAACTTTAAACTTCCACATCACAGTATGAAGCTGGTTCTAAGATAAGAACTAGAATAAATTGTCTCCTAAGGACAGACCTGAATCTCTATTGCTTAGAGGCTGACTCAACTGAAGATCATGGCTTTTGATGGTACTTGGAAGATAGACCGGAACGCGAACTATGACAAGTTCATGGAAAAAATGGGTAAGGGCTTAATTCTTTAGTGGCTTGTTATTTTGTTCTTCACAGACATTTTTCCTTCTAAACCTCAGGGTTTAGGGAATGACTCCTGTTCTGGTGGTGAGGATCCAAAATGTATGAGGCTCAGAGTAGGGAAAACAATATTCTCACTTCTTATATTAGGAAAACTACAGTTTCACTAGTGGGAGAAAAGATTGAGTTCTCTGAAACAAAAAAGATCCAGGTATGATTCACTCACTCTTCAACTGCTGATTGTGCCTGTATCATTGAAAACTTACTCTTTTTTTTTTTGGTTTAGAGAGTAAAAAAGGGCAGTGCATAATGAAAACTTCAAAACGTTGAATTCTAGGGGATGGAAAAACAAAGATCATATAGTAAAGCAATGGGGAAAAAAAAGTTCTATCATGATTCACAGCTCTAAATAAATTAGATGTAATTCTCATTTCCTCTGACATAAAATTTTGGGAATAATCTCATGATTCCATGTGGTTTCTATGTGGGTTTTAATTTAACAAATTTAATATCTATTCCAATACTCTGGCAGCTCATACACTGTGTGAGATGTGCAAACAAATTGGAATCATTCCCCAAAAACAAAATTTGCATCAATTATATCCTATAGTTCCAGAATTCCATGTTGAAATTTATGGGATTTGCACATTCTTACAATAATGAATTTGACTGCAATCTTTGCCAATTTTCTCATTTTTGTGATAGAAATCCCACAAAAAGCAAAGAGAATTATGAAGTTCAAAATTTTAAAGCCATTATGGAAAGTCAAAAAATGTTTAAAAATACTGTTTATGCAGAATTAAAGTTCCTTATAAATATATTAATATATTTAATCCTTTGACATTTCTGGAATTTAGTTTAATTAACACTGAAGCAAAAAGTTTGATAATTATATTAAAATTACTCAGTTGTAAGATTCTACAATTCTGTTTTTCATTTAATTTCTCATAAGTTTTGGAAACATAACTTGAATCACTACTCTTGATCTGACTAAGCCTGAATTTTTTCTGTAAGAGGCAATCTGAATGCTCTTGTACAAAGGCAATGCAATCAAGTTTTCCTTCCCACCCTCAAAATGTACATAAACAAATAAATAAAACAGAACTTGTTGAAATAAACACTTTCTATGGCATTTTGACTCTATTTTCTCCAACATCTTTTGCTTTGCAGGTGTTAACATGGTGAAAAGGAAGCTTGCAGCTCATGACAATTTGAAACTGACAGTTACACAAGAAGGAAATAAATTCACCGTCAAAGAATCAAGCACTTTTCGTACCATTGAAATTGTTTTTGAGCTTGGTGTCACTTTTAATTACAGCCTAGCAGATGGAACTGAACTCAGTGTAAGATACTTTTTACAAGCAATACATTCTTGATTTTTCTACACAATACTAAAATAATCTCTTTTCTGTCACTGGATGTTTAATGTTAAGCCTCCTTCATTTACTGAAGCAGCCAATAGAATTTATCCACATTATATATTGCACAAATTGGCAGGATATTTAAGTCTAACGTTTTTATTTTCATACATCTGTAAATAATCTGGATTGAACAATAAGAATTAGAAAAACATCCTTTGGATGATTAAATATAGACCTATTATTTATAAAGAAAACTGAAGCTCAGTGTTTTCAACTTTACATACCTGATAGCACCAAAAGCTTTTAGATTTATCTAACTTAAGCTTAATAGTCATTTAATAAATACACTAAAATAATAAAATAAATGAATAAATTAATTAATGAATGGGTGACCAAATGGAAAAGTCTGATGCATGCTACATTGTAGGTCACTGGGAATACACCTTTTAATGTTTAAAATAAAAAATTTTAGATAGTCGTATTTTTCAACTGAGTTTTTAAAACATTTTTGTCCTCAGGATTTTCTAGTTAAATTATATGTTTGTAATGACAAACTGTCAAATATTTTATCATTTATGGCCATTTATTTATTTATTTATTTAAAGACTTTATTTGTAAGCAATCTCTACACCCAACATGGGACTTGAACCCACAACCCAAGATCAAAAGTTGCATGCTCCATCAACTAAGCCAGCCAGGCATCCCAATGGCCATTTTTAAATTATTACAACAATTATAAAATTAGAACATACACAGTGTTGTTAGGCTCTCCATGAAACTAACTTGAACCATGACTAAATTTAGGATACTCTTTTTAACATGAAAGATTTAGAAAAAGGAAGCATTGCTCATCTACCTTAAAATTTAGCATTTGGAAACAACTGAGTGAGACAAACATAAGGGTTACCAGCATATAATCTAGAGCCCCAAAAGCCTAGGTTCAATCCTGGCTCTATGACTTTAGGTGAATTATTGTGTCCCATTTTTCTCAACCATAAAATGGAGACAGTAATATCTACTTCATAAGGTCATTTGAAGACTGAAGAAGTAGATCTATAATACTCAGAACAGTGCCTAACATATGTAAGACCCTTAAAAAAGCTATTTGTTATTATTATTATTATTATTTATTACTATTATTTTACATTTATAGGGTACTTGGAACCTAGAAGGAAATAAACTTGTTGGAAAATTCAAACGGATAGACAATGGAAATGAACTGAATGCTATCCGAGAAATTAGAGATGGTGAATTGGTTCAGGTGAGTGGTAAAAAGATCATAGCTATTTCCTAAAGACAAAAATAATTACATAATAATAATTTTATATTTGTGATTGCTGAGTTATATCTTCAACAAAAAAACTATTATCTTTCTCATAAATCTTACTTATTTTAACTAAAAATGTGACTAAAAACCAAAAATGTGTTTGTATAAAATGTTGCTATAAAGACTAAGAAAAAAATACTATAATCATTTCAAAGCTATAATAATACTAACATTTTTCTTAATTGAGCCTTAAATCTTAATGTCAATTTCTTCTATGTTTGTTAACACCTTTCAGACTTACATATATGAAGGAGTAGAAGCCCAGAGGATCTTCAAAAAGGAATGAGCTTTATTCTTGGAGCACAGCCCAGAATACAAATTGAATGGAAAATCTATATTGTAATAAAACTGTTTTTCTCTCTCTGATTAGTCCTTTTGTAAACATAACCAGTGACTCACATTTCTAATCTGACCAAGGCAAAACAAGTAAAAGCTAATTAGGATTTAATTTGTTTTACATTCCCTAAGATGTACGTTCATTGCTGTATTGGTGTTCTAAAAGAATTTGTGCCATTTTTTAACACAGATGAATAAACTTTGTTTCTACATTGTTTTATAAGTAGCTTCTCCTTAAAAAAAAAAAAAAGAAAATTGGGGCGCCTGGGTGGCTCAGTCGTTAAGCGTCTGCCTTCAGCTCAGGTCATGATCCCAGGGTCCTGGATTGAGTCCCACATCGGGCTCCCTGCTTGGCAGGAAGCCTGTTTCTTCCTCTCCCACTCCCCTGCTTGTGTTCCTTCTCTCACTGTTTGTCTCTGTCAAATAAATAAATAAAATCTTAAAAAAAAAAAGCTATGTGACATATGCATTGATAGACTATATGGTTTGTTGTTGTTGTTTTCACATTTGGTAAACTAAAAAGACAGACTGCATGGGGGTCTTTAAAATCCTACACTGGGCATGAGTTTTCAGCAGAAACTTTGTAGGCCAAAAGGGAGTAGCAGGATATATTTAAAGTGCTAAAAGGGAAGAACTTACAACCAAGAATACTCTACCCTACAAGGTTATCATTCAAAATTAAAGGGGAGAGAAAGAGTTTTCCAGACAAGCAAAAGCTAAAGGAGGTCATCACCACTAAACCAGCCTTACAAGAACCGTTAAAGCATCTTCTTTAACTGGAAAAGAAAATGCCATAACTAGAAATAAGAAAATATATAAAAGAAAAAAATCTCACTAGTAAAGCAAATATATAGTCAAGGCTGTGATCAGCCACTTAAAAGCTAGTATGGGTTAAAAACCAAAAATAGTAAAAATAACCATAACTACCTAAGTAGTTAAAAAATACACAAAATAAAAAGATATAAAATATGACGTCAAAAACATTAAACATGGGGAGAGGTAAAAAAGGAAGTGCTTTTAGGCTCATTCACACTTAAGTGACTATCAGCTTAAAATAAACTGCTACATAGGGGTGCCTGGGTGGCTCAGTCATTAAGCGTCTGCCTTCGGCTCAGGTCATGATCCCAGGGTCCTGGGATCGAGCCCCACATTGGGCTCCCTGCTCAGCGGGAAGCCTGCTTCTCCCTCTCCTGCTCCCCCTGCTTGTGTTCCCTCTCTCACTGTGTCTCTCTCTGTCAAATAAATAAAATCTTTAAAAAAAAAACTGCTATATAAATAGATCAACATAGATAAACCTCATGGTAACCACAAGCCTAAAACCTGCAATAGGTACACACAAAATAAAGAGAAAAGAACCCAAACATAACACTAAAGAAAACCATCAAACTACAGAGGAGAAGACAAAGAGAGGAAGAAATAAACAGAGAAAAACTACAAAAATAATCAGAAAACAATTAACAAAATGGCAATAAGTACATACTCATCAATAATTACTTTAAATATAAATGGACTAAATGCTCCAATAAAAAAACATAGGTTGGCTGAATGGATAAAAATAGAAGACTACAAATATGATGCCTCCAAGATACTCACTTCAGTTCAAAGACACACAGGCTGAAAGTGAAGAGATGGAAACAAATATTCCATGTAAATGGGAATGAAAAGAAAGAATAGCAATAATCATATCAAATAAAATAGACTTTATTATTTTTAATATTTTATTTATTTAGAGAGAGAGAGAGAATGAGTGAGAGAGAGAGAGAGAGAAGTAGCATGGGGAGGGGCAGAGGGAGAGGGAGAAGCAGACTCCTCGTTGAGCAGGGAGCCCAACGTGGGACTCGATCTCAGGACTCCGTGATCATAACCTGATCTGAAGGCAGATGCTTAACCAACTGAGCCACCCAGATGCCCTGGAGATAAAATACACTTTAAAACAAAGTCTGTCACAAAAGACTAAGGAGGACATTACATAATGATAAAGGGGTCAATCCAAGAATCAATTAATTTATAGATATTAATGTACCCAACATAGGAGCACCTAAATATATAAAACTAATATTAACAGACATAGAGAAACTGACAGTAATACAATAATAGTAGGGGACTTTAACACCCCACTTACATCAATACATAGATCACCCAGGCAAAAAAAAAAAAAAAATCAATAAGGAAACAGTGACCTAAAACAACACACTAGACCAGAAGGACTTTACAGTTTTATACAGAACACGTCATCTAAAAACTACAGAATATACATTCTTTACAAGTGTACATGGAATATTCTCCAGGATCAACCACAATGTTAGGCCACAAAACAAGTCTCAATAAAATCAAGAAGATTAAAACCAAGACAGGCATCTTTTCTGGTCACAACATGAAACTAGAAATCAATTACAAGAAGAAAACTGGAAAAAACACAAACATGTGGAGACTAACAACATGCTACTAAACAATCAGTGGGTCAGTGT
This sequence comes from Leptonychotes weddellii, assembly GCF_054177405.1. Classification (NCBI taxonomy): domain Eukaryota; kingdom Metazoa; phylum Chordata; class Mammalia; order Carnivora; family Phocidae; genus Leptonychotes; species Leptonychotes weddellii. The sequence continues at coordinate 88,855,684 of NC_138370.1, forward strand.
AGAAAGAAAGAGAATAAAAAACACCTTGAAAATGGAAACACAATGTTTCAAAATTTGTGTGACACAGCAAAAAGCAATTCTAAGAAGGAAGTTCATAGTGAGACAGGCCTACCTCAAGAAACAAACAAAAAAAATCCCAAATAAACAATCTAACTTTACACCTAAATGAACTAGAAAAAGAATAAAGATAACAAACAAAGCCCAAAGTTAGTAGAACGAAGGAAATAATAAAGATCAGAGTGGAAATAAATGAAATAGAGACTAAAAAAATAGAAAAGATCAATGAAACTGAAAGCTGGTTCTTCGAAAAGATAAACAAAATCAATAAATCTCTAGCCAGTGTCATCAAGAAAAAAGACAGAGGGCCCAAATAAAATCAGAAATGAAAGAGAAGTCACAACTGACACCACAGAAATATAAGGGATCACAAGAGGCTATTATGAACGCTTACACATCAACAAAATGGAAAACCTGGAAGAAATGAATAAATTCCTTGAAATACACAACCTTGCAAGACCAAATCATAAAGACACAGAAAACTCAAGTAGACTGATTACTAATAATGAAATTGAATCAGTAATTTAAAAACTCCCAACAAACAAAAGTCCAGAACCAGATGTTGTTACAGGTGAGTTCTACCAAACATTTAAAAAAGAATTAGTTACCTATCCTTCTCAAATTATTCCAGAAAAATTGAAGAGGAAGGAATGCTTCCAAGCTCATTTTACAAAGGTAGAATTACCCAATACCAGAACCAGATACAAGAAAAGAAGAAAATTATAAGCATATATTCCTTAAAGGACACATACGCAAAAATCCTCAACAAAACACTAGCAAACTAAATTCAACAACACATGAAAAAGATCATATACCACAATCAAGTGGGATTTCAGTGTATACAGTATTCCAGGGATACAAGGGTGGTTCAACTTCCTTAAATCAATCAATGTGATACACCACAGAAAAAAAACAAAGGATAAAAATCATATGATCATCTTAATTGATGCAGAAAAAGCATTTGACAAAATTCAGCATCCATTTATGATAAAAACTCTTAAAGTGGGTATAGAAGAACTGTATCTCAACATGATAAAGCCCATATATGACAAACCCACAACATTATATTCAACAGAGAAAAGCTGAAAGTTTTTTCTCTAAGATCAGGAAGAAGACAAGGATGCCTACTCTTGCCACTTTTATACAACATAGTATTGAAAATCCTAGCTACAACAATTAGGCCAGAAAAAGAAATAAAAAGCATCTAAATTGGAAAGGAAGAAGTAAAAGTGTCACTAATTACAGATGACATGATACTATATACAGAAAATCCTAAGCACTACTGGAGCTAATAAATGAATTCAGTATACTTGCAGGATACAAAATTAATATACATAAATCGGTTGCATTTCTATATACTAACAAGCTATCAGAAAAGGAAAGAAACAACCCATTTACAATTGCATCAAAAAGAATAAAATACCTAGGAATAATTTTAACCAAATAGGTGAAAGACCTGTACTCTGAAAACTATAAGACATCATCATCATCATCAGTATGAAAGAAATTGAAGCTGACACAAATGGAAAGATACACAGTGCTCATAGATTGGAAGAATTAGTATTGTTTAAATGTCTATGCTACCCAAAGAAATTTACAGATTCAAAGCAATGCCCATCAAAATAGCAAGGGCATTTTTCATAGAACTAAAACAAAACAAAACAAAATCCTAAAATTTATTTGAAATGACAAAGACCCCAAATAGCCAAAGCAATCTTGAGAAAGGAGAACACAGCTGGAGGTATCATGCTCCCTGACTTCAAACTATACTACAGAGCTATAGTAATCAAAACAGTATGGTACTGCCACAAAAATAGACACCTAGATTAATGGAATAGACTAGAGAGCCCAGAAATAAACCCATGCTTATATGGTCAATTAATCTATGACAAAGTAGGCAAGAACACTCTCTTCAAAGTGGGCAAGAGAATCTTTTCAATAAATGCTGTTGGGAAAACTGGACAGCCACATGCAAAAGAAATTGGACCATTATCTCACATCATGTATTAAAGACTTGAATGCAAGACCTGAAACCATAAAACTCCTAGAAGAAAACATAGGCTGTGAACCCTTTGACATTGGTCTTAGCAATATTTTTGCGGGGAGGGGGGACTAGTCTCCTCAGGCAAAAGCAACAAAAGCTAAAATAAATAAATGGGATCAAAGTAAAAAGCTTTTGCACAGAGAAGGAAGCCATCAACAAAATGAAAAGGCAACCTATTGAATGGGAGAAGGTATCTGCAAATCATACATCTGATAAGGGGTTAATATTCAAAATATATATAGTTTACACAACTTAATATAAAAGAAAAAAGCCCAAACAACCTGATTTAAAATTGGACAGAGAAATTGAATAGAGATTTTTCCAAGGAAGACTTACAGATGGCCAATAGGTACGTGAAAAGATGCTCAACATCAGGGAAATGCAAATCAGAGAACTGCAAATCAAAACCACAATTTTACCTCACATTTACCTCACATCAGGTTGGTTATTATTAAAAAGACAAAAAATAAGTGTTAGTCAGGATGTGGAGAAAAGGGAACCCCCATACACTGTTGGTGGGAATGTAAACTGGTGCAGTTACTGTAGAAACGAACATGGAGGTTCCCCTCAAAAATTAAAAATAGAACTACCATATGATTCAGCAATTCCACTTCTTGGTATTTATCCAAAGAAAACAAAAACACCAATTTGAAGGGATATAGACACCTCCACATTCCCTGCAGCATTATTTACAATAACCAAGATATGGAAACAACCTATCAATAGATGAATGGATAAATAAGATGTGGTACACACACACACACACATATATACAGAGTGGAATATTACTCAGCCATAAAAAAGAATGAAATCTTGTGACATGGGTGGACCTAAAGGGTATTATGCTAAATGAAATAAGTCAGACAGAGGAAGACAAATACCATTATGATTTCACTTATATGTGGAATCTAAGAAATAAAACAAACAAACATATAAAATAAACAGAAACAGTCATAGATACAGGAAATAAACTGTTGGTTACCAGAGTGGGGAGGTGTTGAGGGGTGGGCAAAATAAATAAAGGGAATTAACAGGGACAAACTCCCAGTTATAAAATAAATGTCATAAGAATGTAACATACACAAAGGGAATATAATCAATAATACTGTATTAACTTTGTATGGTGACAGTAACTAGACTTACTATGGGGATCATTTCATAATGTATAAAAAATACAGAATCACTCTGATGTATACCTTACACTAATAGGATATTGTATGCCAATTATACCTCAATAAAAACAAATCTTGCACTGGTTGTAAATATTTTCCTTAGAAACATCTATTATTATAAAAATAACATACGCTCAACCAGAACTTGGAAATAAGAAAAGCAATTGCAAAATAAGTATTTCCATAAACCTATAATCCAGAAATAATCACTATTCTGATTTTGATAAATATCTTCCTAGTCCCCTTCTCTGGGTGTAGGTATGTATATTTCCCCATAAATACCACTTGGAATAAAATGATAGGTAATAAATGATGTACTAAGTTAAAGAATTCTATTATATTTTTCTACACCTGTGACTCCCAGGCCTGGCTCAGAATCAGGATCACCAGAGAAACTTAATTTTTTTTTTTTTTTTTTTTTTTTGCTTTCTTGATCTCCACTGTTAACTGACTAGATAGAATCTCTGCAAATGGAACCAGAGATTTCAGAAAGCTCCCAAGTGGTTCTTGGGTTCTTTGAGAACAAAGCAGTCTTTGAGAACAACTGGGCTATCAGATACCAAAATTGTCACCTTCAACTGCCACCTCTTCCCCCCCCTTTTTTTCCATAAACACTGATTCTAACAGTTGGCTAGGGTCCCAAAAGTTTTATTTTCTTCATATTCTCACACGGTATGCTATGTTACATACTTCAAGCAATTACATTTTAAGAAGGTGGGTATTATGCGGTGGGGAGGGGAGTCAACTTTTTCAGCATTTAACTCTATGAACTTTTGTTTTGACTAACTCTTTTTCATACTGATGAAGGTAGTGGCTAACATTTCTATAGTTCTTACCAAGTGTCAGGCACTGTTCTAAGTGGTATGTACATATGGCAGATACATTACAGTGTGGGAAGAAAAACATTTGAGGACATGATGAAAAGAAACAGATTAGAGAATATGTAACCATTTGCAAAAGTAAGAAATGAAATCCACTGTTCATTTTATAACTGCATTAAAAACTTCACATAGAAAAAAAAAAACTTCACATATAAAATAGCAATTACTTAGATTTTCACTTTTTTAAAAAATAAATGTTCAAAGTACTTTTCTCTCTCTCATCTTGTCTCCATATGTGAAATAGGAAAAGGGCAGGTATTAATCTCATTTGAAAGTAGAAAAGCTATGGCACAAAGTTTATTAGCTTGTCCAATGTTGTACAGAGTCCATAATGAACACAGGAATTAAATGTGCCTTTTGACTTTCAATCCAGTACATTATGATCTACACTATTACTCAGCCTGTTTAAAACAAAAATACCTTAAGAAAAAAAATGCCCCTTAATTCCTTAGTGGCACTCAAGAATAGCACTCTAAATGAGTCAAGTCAGACAGTAAAATAATGGCAATTAAGTGGTTAGGTACTTACCGATTTCTCGCTTTATTGCAGTCTCATATTTTTTCAATTTATATCCTTTCCAGTATTACATTTCCACTATTTTTTTTTTTTTAAAGATTTTATTTATTTATTTGACAGAGAGACACAGCAAGAGAGGGAACACAACCAGGGGGAGGGGGAGAGGGAGAAGCAGGCTTCCCGCGGAGCAGGGAGCCCGATGCGGAGCTCGATCCCAGGACCCTGGGATCATGACCTGAGCCGAAGGCAGACGCCTAACGACTGAGCCACCCAGGCGCCCCTCCACTATTTATTAGTATTAGAGATCTGCCCATCATTTGCTAATGGAGTGCCATTGCCATCACCCCTCTTTGAAAAACTGACCTTAATATTATGCCAGCTTGACTGACCAAGAGAGGGGGCCAGACTCGAGAACAGCCAGTCTATCATAATTTGGCCAGTTTATAACCTCCGTGCAGAGAGAACAATACAACTAACTGAACCCGGAAGAACCTCTCTTGCGGCGTCTGGTTGGCTCAGTCAGTAGCGCACGCAACTCTTGGGGTTGTGAGTGCAAGCCCCACGTTGGGCATAGAGTTTACATTAAAAAAAAAAGAAAGAAAGAAAGAAAAGAAAGAAACTTTCTTCACGGAGTCTGAATTTGAGAATACAAAATTTGTAATTGGTAGGAATGAAAAACGTTTAAAGAGGACAAAGAGGGCAGACAGTAAATAAAAAGCCAAAAGTATGCCAAAGAATGAACAAGCGGAAAGCAAAAAGAAGGGCCGTCAGAAGTAAGTGAAGTAGTAAACGCTGAAATATTTACACATGAAATATGGTGTCTGAGATTTGCTTCAAACTGGGGAGGTGGGGAGGGGGGTGTAATATGTTCAACAAGATTGGTTACAAGTTAATAATTGTTACAGTTGTTGGAAAGTACCTAACACAGGATAGTTTCATTAGGTGCCTAGTAGGAACATGGGAATTCATTATACTTGTCTCCCTACCTTTGTATATATTTGAAATCATATATATATATTCATAACACAAAGTTAAAATTATCATACTTAAATACATGCATAATTCCAGAAGCCAAGCCTTTCCCATCACCTGCACTGCTATCACTTTCATCCGAATCACCATTATCTTTCCTGTGGATTAATATAACTCCCCTAAAAAGCCTCCCAGGTTCTACCTTCCCTTCCTTACCCCCTTAGTCTCTTTTCAACATGTGACTCCGGCAAAACACTGCGGTGTCTCCCATTCCATTCAGAGAAAAAGCCCATCTCCTCACAGTGGCCCACGATCAGGTCCCCTATTTAGCTGACATGCATTCCTGTTTTCATGGATTGTCCAGGGGAATAATCCCAAGTGGAGGAAAAGCCCTGGAGCAAAGGCCCTAAGGCAGGAGCAAGCTTGATGAAGTTTAAGAGCATAGAAAGTCTAGTAAGAGTCCCCAAGATCATCTAGAGCCGGCCAAAAAGACAACGTTCAGGAAATACAGGCTGACTCAGCATTTCTAGAACTCAGGAATGATGTGTCAAAAGAAAATGGGTTTTGGAATCCTATAGACTTGCTTAAATTCTTGTCTTCCTACTTACTAAAAGTCAAGTTCTGAGCCTCAATTTTTCTTAATTGAAAAGTGAGGAAAATAGTAATGATTTTCTGTGACTGTTTTTAGTTGTTTTTAATTGAAGCATAATATGTAATATGTATAATATATAATATATATAATATTTAACATGGTGCCTAGCATATAGCTGGTATTCAATAAATCTAAGTAATATGAGCCTGCACCCTTCTCTTGTAGAGAAAACAGAACAAAGTAGTCTTGATTGAATAGACAGGACAACACTTTTCTCAAAATACCCCTCACCAAGCCTTTGTGGTAGAGTGAGCATTGGCCTGGCAGGTGAAAACTCTTACTTCTGGTCCAACCTGTGATATAACTAGCTGGGGACTTTGGGTGAACCACTTCATCTCTTCAGAACTGAATTCAATCTTTTTTTTTTTTTTTTTTTAGTAGGCTCTCTGCCCAATGTGGGGCTTGAACTCATAACCCCTAGATCAAGAGTCATATGCTTTACTGACTGAACCAGCCAAGTGCCCTAGTTTAGTCATCTTTAAAATAAGGCAATTGGACTAGATGATCTCTAATTCTCTCACAGTACTAAGATTCTATGATGTCTGGGGGTGCCTGGGTGGCTTGGTTGTTTAAGCATCTGACTCTTGATTTCAGCTCAGGTCTTGATCTCAGGGTTGTGAATTCAAGCCCCTCATTGGGCTCCATGCTGTGTGTGGAGCCTACTTAAAAAAGAAAAAAGAAAAAAGAAAATTCTGTGATGTCTGAATAACATTCAGTGATTCTTCCTTTGAGTAGCCCTTTGGTGTGTGTCACAGGACAGCACTGCAATAACAGAGGGAGGAGTGGGCAGAGAAAGAGATCTTTTAAGTTCGTAACACATAGCTGGCTTCCTGCACGTACGCCCTTTGCAGGCTCCAAAGGGCCTTTGTGTTTGGTTTAACGTGATGCTGTTACTGTCTTAAAACACTCAATAAATTGTGAACAAGAAGCCCACATTTTTATTTTACACTGAGCCCTGCAAATTATGTAGCTGGCCCTGTTCCTATGAGCTTACTATGAATAAGTGTAAAAGCTATTTCCTGTGAGTAAATAGAGACTGGCGACAAGAGATCCCTGGGAACCTAAAAAGGGGTGATTGGGTGGATAAGATAGCTGTCTGGGGTAGAAAGTAAGTGGAAGGGGGTTTGGGGGGTATCAGTAGGGGAGGAAGGGCACTGTGGATGGATACTTCAATTTATGAAATGCTTCTTTACCTTCTGCTCCTTGCTTTCTCTAAACTATAGTATAACACTGCCATCTACTGGTCAATGACATGAACTCTTTCACAGACTTCCAATGCAGGGTCTTTGCATTTCAGTGTCCAAAGGATGATCTAGAATGGTTTGAGTGAACGGATTTTGCAGCTAAAAACAGTAATTATTAAGTGCTTCCACAGTTCCAACTTCCAAACTAAGTAATAACAAAGACAGACCTTTTCTATCCCCCTGAACAATCCCTTACAACTGCTTTCCTTGATTCAACAAAAAAAACAATTTTTAAAAAGTAACTATGTGCCAGAAATCAAATGTTCAATGAGGAACACCATTAAGAACTTCATCGAATGAATTCAAATTCTCAGGTTCATCTTAGGTCGGAATCAGAATACTTAGAATATCATCATCATCTTTAAAACTGGTCATTTAGGGGTAGATTTACATTTTTATATTCAGTGTATGCTAATGTGTAAGGTGGTATATATCTATGACCTTCAGGCCCAATGACCTACCTTCAGGCTATTGGGTGAAGCAGACATTACTGGAGAATTGATTGGGAAAAAAAGAGAAAGCAAGGCAGTGGCAGAAGATGTAGAAAGTTAGGGGACATGGAGAAAATTAACAGTTACCGATAAAGAAGAGTGTTCCAGGGGGCTTCTCATCATAGAATATCTACCCCCACTAAGAATTCTATCAGAATGAAGGGTTATCACAAGCCCTCCCTTCTACAATATCTAGATTACCAGAAAGAAAAGAGGGAATTTAGCATAATGCATAAACTTGTCAAATCACTAAATTGAATACTAGAAACTAATGTAGCATTGTGTGTCAATTATGCTCATATAAAAAAAATTAGGGAACTTAAATACCTGTCCAGTAATTACTAGTTAGAACCGCTGTGAAGGGAGAATAACAGAAATCTGAAATCAGGAGGAGGACAAGGAAATTCTCCCCGGATCTCAGCCCAGTTTATGGACACATCTTTCAGATTACTGGGCTGTAACTGGTTATTTTCAAACAATTCTGATACACTCACTACACTCCCTGGAGAAAATATCTGAGAACCAAAGACTCTGTTGTTTCACTCAAAAACAAAAGTCCAGGGCGCCTAGCTGGCTCAGTAGGAAGAGTATGCAACTCTTGATCTTGGGGGTTGTGAGTTTGAGCCCCACGTTGGGTTTAGAGATTACTAAAATACAATTAAAACAAAAAAACATGGGCGCCTGGGTGGCTCAGTTGGTTAAGCGACTGCCTTCGGCTCAGGTCATGATCCTGGAGTCCCGGGATTGAGTCCCGCATTGGGCTCCCTGCTCGGCAGGGAGTCTGCTTCTCCCTCTGACCCTCCTCCCTCTCATGCTCTCTGTCTCTCATTCTCTCTGTCTCAAATAAATAAATAAAATCTTTAAAACAAAAAAAACAAAAAAACAAAAACACAAAAGTCCTTTAGGTGAAGGAGTATATGCTTAATGCCATTTCTTGGTTTTGCTTTGGATAATTTTTTATACAAGATATCAAGATAACAAGGGTATCAAAGGACATAAACGTGACACAGAACTCCTCTTCAGCACATCCTTAGAACAGAAAAATCTGAGTGAAGATGGAGCTTTTTTCACACTCCCAGTCCCTATAGGCTGTTCATTCTGTTTCCATAGAATGCTCACCAATATCATACCATTATTCTGTATTCAATTTGCTTGACTGTTTCCACTAGTCTGGGAGGTCTAGGAGAGCTAGGATAGAGTGTTATATCTCTACCCCTTCCCCCACCATACCCTTTTAATATTATAGTAAACAATATAGTAAACAATAATTGTAACTGAATGAATAAATGGGGCATGCTAAACAGCCTCAGCCTCAGCAAGCCAGCCTTCACCATCCTGTATTCTGAGAACTTACATACAGAGGCTGTACTGAGGGAATCAGCCCTAGTTATTCCTTATACCCAGATAACCTTATTCTGAACCAGATCACCACTACCCTGGCCATATCGATTAGGCCAGAAGATCCAAGGGCAGTCAATCTATAATACTTGAGAGTAGCCTATAATATGAGAATTTTGTCTAAGACCAATAATACTAATTAATTAAGCCAGTAAGGGTCTCTCCCTAGGAAATTTGACTTCAATACAGAGAAAGTCATCAGCTAGTAACAATAGGTAAAAGTTCAAAGGCACAAAGGAAAAGGTAGACAATTGAGGCCATGAGGCAAAGGGAGGTCATGATTGAGTTCAATAAAAACCTGGATAGGGTGCCTGGGTGGCTCAGTCATTAAGCGTCTGCCTTCGGCTCAGGTCATGATCCCAGGGTCCTGGGATCGAGTCCCATATCGGGCTCTCTGCTCGGCAGGAAGCCTGCTTCTCCCTCTCCCACTCCCCCTGCTTGTGTTCCTGCTCTCGCTATCTCTCTGTCAAATAAATAAATAAAATCTTTAAATAAATAAATAAATAAATAAATAAATAAAAAATAAAAACCTGGATAGAAGAAAAGAGTGTGAATGTAGGTTCTTAGAGGCAGAAATAATAAATTCTTGCTTCTGGTGGATAAAAGTATAACTTGTTAACCATAGCTTCCTTGGATCCTGGGTGGCCAAGAGTACATATTTCTTTAACCAAATATGAATTAAGCATCTACCATGTGACAGATATGACATGAATTTTAGTGGTGAACAAGACAGATCTATTTTGTTCCCATGGAGTTTTGAATGTAGCTTCGAAGGTTAGAATCTAGAGGTAGAACATTGACATTGAACAAACACAAACAATGGTAATATGTGTTACAGAGAAGTAGTGTAGCCTCTCATAGACGCAGATAGTATCTTGAATTATATTTTTCATTGGCCTGTTTTTTCCTAAAATGCCTGATTATATGGCCTTTCCAGAATTCAAAGAGGCCTAATTTCCATTCGAGATTCTTTTCATTCTTATTTTCATCTGTAATCCTACATGAAAAGGCTAGCTCCCAGAGCCCATAAAATCTTCAAAATACGAATTTGCTCCAAAATACAAACAGGAAACTGTAAAATCTAAACAAACAAATGTTTTATCCATAGAACACAGCACTAATTCAGATGCAGTTCAGTGCAACTCTTACTACAAGTTACCCTAATTCAGAGGCAGCTCAAAACAACTCTTACTACCACAAGTTACATAATGGTGTTTACAATATGCTAAGTATTGTTCAAAGTGCTTTATAAAAATCAGCTCACATTAATCCTCACAACAACTCTATACAATAAGAACTAGTATTATTATTCTCATTTTACAGATGAGGAAACTGAGGCAGAGAGTGGTTATATAACTTAGCCAAGGTCAACAGCCAGTAAGTGTCTGTATTGGTTCTAGAGTCTCTGTGTTCCAGAGTCCAGATTCAATTTAATTTAATGTGGTTACATAAGTAAATTTTCTTCCAAAATATCATTCAGCAAATATTTGTTGAGCATTTATTATATGCGGGTGCTGACCTAGCTGTTAGGGACAAAACAGCGAACAAAACAAAACAAAAAATCCCTGTCTTCATGGAGGGGATATGGATAATATACAAGAAGTAAAATAAATGGTACATTAGATAGTATAAATGCTATGGAGAAAATAAAGCCAGGAAGAAGGATGGGGAGTGCTAGGGGTGACATTGGGGGTACAGTTTTAAATGGGGTGTTCAAAGACATAACTTGAGTATGTGATGTTTGAGCAACAACCTAAAAGTGAGGGAATGGGGGCACCTGGGTCGCTCAGTCGTTAAGCGTCTGCCTTCAGCTCAGGTCATGGTCCCAGGGTCCTGGGATCGAGCCCCGCATCGGGCTCCCCGCTCAGCAGGAAGCCTGCGTCTCCCTCTCCCACTCCCCCTGCTTGTGTTCCCTCTCTCTCTGTGTCATAAATAAATAAAATCTTAAAAAAAAAGTGAGGGAATGTGCCATTCTAAGTATGTCTTGTAGAATATTCAGTAGAATAAGAGCCCTGGGTTTGGATTCTAGGACCCATGACAGTATTAAAATAGCCCTGGAGTTACATTTAGTGACTTTCTGGGATTTGCGATATAAAGTGCCTAACTAGCACATTCTATGAGGGTTCCAAGTTGCTAGCTTAGGAAGGGCAGAATAATGCAATTGAATGAGCATTATTTTATTTTATTTATTTATTT
>NC_138370.1:88867806-88929625 GCF_054177405.1 Leptonychotes weddellii
TTTTTAAAGATTTTATTTTATTTATTTGACAGAGAGAGAGAGAGACAGCTAGAGAGGGAACACAAGCAGGGGGAGTGGGAGAGGGAGAAGCAGGCTCCCGGCCGAGCAGAGAGCCCGATGCGGGGCTCGATCCCAGGACCCTGGGATCATGACCTGAGCCGAAGGCAGACGCTTAACGACTGAGCCACCCAGGTGCCCCTGAATGAGCATTATTAAACGAGCAACAGCCTCCTCATTTATTTTGAGCTGGAATTTGTGTAGGATTACTTTGTGACTTGGCAATGTTGAAAACTTCATGAACTCATTCTTTGCATTTTCTAAAGTCAATACACTATTTTACTCTGCCTGGGTTACCAACTGATGTAGTATAGTTGGGTGGAGTATCCTATATATGTTTATTAGGTCTAATGATTTATAGTGTTGTTCAAGACCTTGATTATCTTTATTTTTTCTTAAGATTTTATTTATTTATTTGAGAGAGAGAGAAAATGAGTGGGGGGAGGGGCAGAAGGAAGGGGTGAGAGAATCTCAAGCAGACTCCACACTGAGCACGGAGCCCAACGCAGGCTTGGATCTCATGACCCTGAGATCGTGACCTGAGCAGAAATCAAGAAGAGTCAGATGCTTAACCGACTGAACCACCCAGGTGCTAATATCAATTTTCTTACTGATACTTCTAGATGTTTTACTCATTATTGAAAGTAGGGAAGTTTCTAACTATTACTGTAGAACTGGCTATTTCTCTCTTTAACTCTGTCTTTATCCTCTTTATATATTTTGATTCAGCATTTTCTTGGTTGCTGTAAACCTTTGACTATTTCCCAGAGTTCTGACAAACTTGCTTCAAGTAGTTTCTGCTTATTTTTCAATGTTTCTGGAGGCTTGGCATGGCCTACTCCACCAATTTGAACATGGGTCTCCCAAGGTGACTTTTTGACACAGCTCTCACCAGAGCAGAAAAAAAGCAAATCTGTTTCTAACAGGACATATTTATAGATACGAACATAAAAGCTGACCTTCTGCCGTAGGGGCTTGAAGCCTCATTCCCTGCATCTAGCTCTTCCATTTCATGTCAGCCCCTGAGGAATCATAGAACTCCATGAAATGTAGTTTGAAAAGCACTATAATAAGTCATTACAACCCCCTGATAGTTATGTGTCTGGTGCTTATGATCTGGTGTTAAAAACAGTTAAATAGGGATGTCTGGGTGGCTCAGTCGGTTAAGTATCTGTCTTTGGCTCAGGTCATGATCCCAGGGTCCTGGGATGGAGTCCCACATCGGGCTCCTCGCTCAGCAGGGATCTTGCTTCTCCCTCTGCCTGCCACTCCCCCTGTTGTGCTCTCTCTCTCTCTGACAAATAAATAAATAAGAAAAAGCACAAAGAATAAAATGATCTGTGACCCCATCTTCCAGAGATAACTGCTGTTAATATGTTGACATTTTTCTTATTTACAAAATAAGTCTAATTCTGGTTAACATTTTATATATAGCAGTTATCACCTTGGCATCCACTTAACACTGTTATTCTATTCACGCCTATGTTAAGGTCGTCATGTCTACTCCTGGATGCCTATTACATAATTTTATGAGAGAAGACTTTTCGTGTGTTGACTAACTTGTCAATCTCCACCCTCAATGATTGTCCCTTCCAATACCTTTCAATAAAAGAAAAACAGGTTGATCACTCAGTTGATCAGGGCAATGAGATTTCAAGATTGGAGATTTCAACATCTTTCTCATTTATGCTTACCAATTTAAGCCTGGCCCTATTGAAGTTGCTTTTACACTTTAAAAAGCAAAATGCCTTCTTTATTTTGAAATGAAATCTTTTATGGAACCTGAAATTTAAATAAACAAAACTGAGCTTTTACGGTTCAAGTGTGCACACATGTGTAGATGGAAGAGGGAGGTAGTTTGTCCAACAGCCAACCCTGCTTAGCCTTCCTAACACTGAAACCATGATGCGGAACCTCAGGGCTCTGGGACAGAGTGTTTGAACATCCCATTGCTCTGTTACATATCCTCAGTCAGTACCTCTAATGAATTGAATGACTATTGTACCACTTCCTATGGCTCTTCAGACAGTGCCTGACACTCGGGAGGCATTCAAAGAGTATTTATTGAAATTAAAGACAAGAAATCCAAAAGTGGGGAATGGGTTAGTGCATATCTGTTACTAGCAGTTGAAAAAAAACCTCATAAAATAGCCCCACTGAGAGTGGAAGATAAGTAGTAACATATCTTAGTGTTACAACAGAGGTAATTCAACAAGTATTTTTTGACCAGAATTGTATTAGTGGTTGCAGAATATGACAAAATATAACTGAATAAATATTTGATTGTTTCTGTGCTCAAGGTACTGTTTGAGGGACTGTGGAAGTTACAAAGATGGTAAAAGTATAGTTTCCCTTCTAAAGGATACTTAATACGCTAATGGGAGAAAACTTACATAACATTGTGCTATAAAGCAAGCCAATGTGCCAGGCAATGTCCAGAAAATTTTGGTGTTTTTTGAGTTGAAGGTAGGAAAAGAAATTTAATATCTTTTTTTTTTAAGATTTTATTTATTTATTTGACAGAGAGAGACACAGCGAGAGAGGGAACACAAGCAGAGGGAGTGGGAGAGGGAGAAGCAGGCTTCCCGGGAGCAGGGAGCCCGATGCGGGGCTCAATCCCAGGACCCCAGGATTATGACCTGAGCCAAAGGCAGAGGCTTAAGGACTGAAAAATTTTGAAAAATTACCAGCCCAGGAGATAGCCTCATCAATAGGGGGCTGTTATACAATGCAGAGGGTAATAATTAATGCAGAGGAAGGTAAAAGAAAGAGAAAGAAAGAAAGAAAGAAAGAAAGAAAGAAAGAAAGAAAGAAAGAGAAAGAAGAAAGAAAGAAAGAAAGAAAGAAAGAAAGAAAGAAAGAAAGAAAGAAAGAAAAGGAGAGGCGAGGAAACGAAAGGAAAGGAAAGGAAAGGAAAAGAAAAGAAAAAAGAAAAAAGAATGGAAGCAAACACTTCACTGCCTTGATCTTGAGGTGATAACCCTCTCCCCAAGAAGAAAGCTTGGTGTACAAAATAGGTAGAGACAAATTAAATGTGAGGTTTTCACAATTGGTATGTTAGAAATACTGAGAATGGAGAGATCAATGTGAATTCTAGAGGGAAACTTCATGAAGTCGGCATTTGAACTGAAAAAGGAATGGTAGGATTAGGATGGGTGGGGAAGCATTACAGGTTAATGAGAACAACATGCACCAAAGCCCAAAGGCCAAGAGGAGAACAGTCTCCATAAGAAAGATGGAAGACAGGGTGCCTGGGTGGTTCAGTTGGTTGGGCAACTGCCTTTGGCTCAGGTCATGATCCTGGAATCCCAGGATTGAGTCCCGCATTGGGTTCCCTGCTTAGCGGGGAGTCTGCTTCTCCCTCTGGCCCTCCCCCCTCTCATGCTCTCTCTCTCTCATTCTCTCTCAAATAAATAAATAAAGTCTTAAAAAAAAAAAAAAGATGGAAGACAGCAATCTGGCTGGAGCAAAGGGTGTCTGCTGGACGTGAGGTTGGCTGAGTAGGGTGGAGACCAATTAATGGTGGGGTACATGGATGGCAGCTGCTGCAGGCCAAGATGAAGATAAAAGGGAAGCTGCAACAAATAGCAATTAGCTATGATGACGACTCAATTCTCAGAGGAAACTATAATAGAAGTGTATAGCAGTGATGATGGAAGAGAAAAAAAAAACCAAATGGATAAAATTCCCAGAAGACAGAGAAATAACTTGCTGTACCAGTCAACAGGGTTATTGGAACACTCATTCAATTTGGAAAGGAGACAAAAATGGAATGAAAATAAGAAAGGGATAACTTAAGAAAACCCATGTTTTCAGAGGAAATTTGGCAAATTTGCAAAGTTTTTTGCTGTTGGAGAGGTTACTCTATAAAATTAATTCCTAGAATGATCATGAGGATGATTTATTATATGGACATACAAGCTTGACTGCTGCCTGAAGAAATCTGCATTATCACCTTAGGTTAAAGCATAATTTATCACCTCCCTCTTAAGAACTTACTGCACTTCACTTGAACTTCAGAAGTTTGGAATGTCTTCCTAAACATACCTATCTTTGATCTGATTGTTATGGCATTCTCATACACTATCTTCTCAACCCTAGCTCCAGTCAGATTAACTGTGTTGACAGTATTTTGAATGTGCTGGATCATGGTTGCAGTATAATAACTCATTCTGTGGCTTCTGGGGCATCTTTTTCACTTGGACATATCGGGCAAAAAGATTTAAGGGGGTGGGGAAAATGCTGAGGTCCCACCTCACTAACAGTGTGCCTGGATTTCAGTAAAGTACTTTTTGAAATTAAACTGCTTTCAATTTAAGGACATAGCAAATTCTACCACATACTCCATATTCATTTCTGTCATGCGGAATAATCAAGAATTACTGGAATTTTAACAGGGGTGAAGCCAGAAGAGGTGACAGGCTCTTTCAAATGAATTGAGTCCAAATGACCCCTCCCTGTTTGCATTAACTGCTCTCCCAGATGTGACAACCTTCCTGACTCAAGAGATCAGACTCTAGTACCAACATCCTCTCACAGATGAGCATGTGATTCTTTGCCAAGGACAAATTTAAAACCATTTCAGAACTTGTTCAGTTTATGTCAGGCTACTTTTAATAATTTCAATACTTTTTATCGATCCTATTTCAAAAGTTAGAAGCAATTGATTCAACCTTGCCACTGAGAAGAATGCTTCCATCATTTGCATGGGGCAATAGGTGACTTGCCTCCACTAATTTCTGTAAAGCTTCTGTGTCACTTATGATCAGGGCCTTTTCCAATCTACTACCAGCCTATAATCTGGGCTACAACACACAGTCCAGCTAATCTTCAGGAAATGGTCTTCTCATTCCCAGAATGTACAAAGCAAAAGGACAATGGTAGTTTTCTTTAAGGGAGTATACTGTCTTTGTCTCTATTATTGGCTAACAGATTTGGAGGTAAATGAAAGCAAGGGTGGGCATCTATAGAACAGCATTAAAAATGCTGGATTTGGAATCAATCTTAGGCTTTATAATTTTTTTTTAGTAACCTTAGACTATGTACTCCTTTTGTGTCTCATTTTCAAATTCTGTAAAATGGAGTAATAACAGCTTCAAAGAGGTTTCATGAAGATTTAGTGGTACACAGTCATATCTTCATTCATATCATACTAAAAGAACCACTAATACATACCTGTGTTTTCTGAACAATCCAAGATTCAAAATGTGACAAGGGAGAAAATATTTAAAATTGGAGCCATCAGGGAAAATCCAGGCAGTATAGTGGAGTTCAGAGCATGTCACCTCAAAATATGCTGCTTTGGCATACTGATTATTTTAAGTTAAAGGAGCTTGAGGTGCAAGAGGGGCACTCTGACCTTCCTTAATTTTTCCTGACAGGAGATAAAACTCCCATGTGAAAGATGCCCTCCCTGTACCAGGAGGAAGAAAAATAGTCTTATTACCAGAGATGGGGAATCAGGCTGAGAAATCTGTACAAACCAACCTTGTTACACTAATGTTTATCTTCCTAGGCATTTCTCCACAATTTACTACCCCTGGCCCAAACCCCTTCGTCTCATTTGGTTCTTTGTCTAAAAGGTATAAAAGCTTTCTGTTCTGGTCACTTCTTCTAGTCTTCCTTCTCTTGCCAAGGTTCTCACGTACGTGTAAATAATAATAATACGTGTGTGCTTTTCTCCTGTTAATCTGTCTTATGTCAGTTTAATTTTTAGGCCCTGCTGGAGACCCAAAGACGGTAGGTAGAGGAGAATTTTTCCTCACCTACAGTTCTGCTGACAAGGATGGATGTCACTGGTTAGACACTGCTCACCCCAGAGCTGCTTCAGCGGAGAGATCCTACTGATGTGGAGAACAGAGGCAAAAGAAGTATAGAAAAAATCAAACTTCCTTATAACTTAGAGCCCACTGACAAGTACCTGGGACAGGCAGACCTTCCTCTAGGAACTCAACTGCCTCAATGTTAATACTTGGCTAAAGGCAAAGGCAACCTTAGCTTGACATTAGCTGGACCTCCAGGATCCTTAAGTGTTCTTTAACATATAAAAATCCCTTTGGAAACTTCCTTTATCTCTACCCACCCACCCCCAGGATAGATGTTAGCACTTATCCTCCAAACATATGGCCCACTGCTATACATATGAAGGGTCTCATGAATAAGGTTTTACTAGACAGTAGTAAATGACCTTATCCTTTTTTTTTCTTTTTCTTTTTTAAATTTTATTTATTTGTCAGAGAGAGAGAAATAGAGAGAGAGCACAAGCAGGGGGAGCTGCAGGCAGATGGAGAAGCAGGCTCCCCGCTAAGCAAGAAGCCCGATGTGGGACTTGATCCCAGGATCCTGGGATCATGACCTGAGCCGAAGGCAGACGTCCAACTGACTGAGCCACCCAGGGTTCCCTGTAAATGACCTTATCCTAACAGCAGTTAGCCTTTTGAGGTCCTGGAAATCTTACTTACAAATTCCTTGGAAACTTAAGCTATCCCTAACCCCCTCCAACTTGAAAGTATATAATTAGTCACTCCTCACAACCTCAGTGCAGCTTTTTTTTAAAAATTTTTTTAAAAAGATTTTATTTATTTGTCAGAGAGAGAGAGAGAGAGAACACACAGGGGGAGAGGCAGTGGGAGAGGGAGAAGCAGGCTTCCGGCCGAGCAGGGAGTCCAATGCGGGGCTCCATCCCAGGACCCTGGGATCATGACCTGAGCCAAAGGCAGTTGCTTAACCAACTGAGCGACCCAGGCGCCCCAATGCAACTCTTTCTGCCCACAGTCCTGTGCCTGTACTCTAATAAAACTACCTTTTTTGCACCAAAGACATCTCAAGAATTCTTTCTTGACCATTCACTCCTGGATCCCAACATTTCATATCACTGGGACCTCTGACATAAGCCAACACAAGGTAAAAATTTTTACCTGTGTCCTAGGTCTCTGCCTGTAAGATCCAATGAAAGCAAAGTGGTAAGAGTCTCTCCTCATGTTTTTCCTTTTTCAAATTTAGATTAGCAGGAGAAAACTGGTGTGAACTAGCTCTTCAGGTACAGTGACTTATGAATATTCCTGTTTTCGATTTCTAATGGCTGTAAAAAAAAAAAAAAAGTAAAGTTTAAAAAACAATCTCCTTAGACCTCAGCACCCTCAGAGGGTTCACCTCATTTTCCCCTTCTGGGGGATAATACCCCGCTTGTTCTTGTTCTGAAGAGGATGCAGCCTTAGAAGATGTCCCAGCTAGCGCCTGGGCCTCACATGCAAATGAGATTGGATTGTTACAGCAACGCACGTTGTGCACATTACCTGGAGAAGGACTAAACTTCTCCTACCAGTAGCCCAGTGCCGCCCCCATGAGTGCACAGCGAGGCATTGAACCTATTCTCTTTTACAGCAGGGTATTCTTTATTTCCTTGCTCTGTTAACACCGCATTCTTACCAGTAAAGAAAGGGAAATTTGATTCAGACTGGAATCAAATCTATTGATTTGTATAGGATCTGAGAGTCATTAATGCCTTTGTAATTCCTCAACACCCCATAGTCCCTAATTCAGCTACCATCTTTTTTTTTTTAAGATTTTATTTATTTATTTTAGAGAAGGAGAGAGAGATACAGCATGAGCAGAGGGGAGGAGCAGAGGGGGAGGAGCAGAGGGGGAGGGAGAAAGAGAAGGAGATAATCTCCAGCAGACTCTGTGCTGAGCATAGAGCCCCATGTGGGGCTCAAGCCTACAACCCTGAGATCTTGACCTGAGCCTGAAACCAAGAGTCCGATGTTTAACCCACTAAGCCACCCAGGCGCCCCTCAGCTACCATTCTTATCTCAATTCCAGCGGACACAGCCTGATTTACAGTAATTAACCTCTGCTCAGCTTTCTTTTCAATTCCATTGTACCCTGACTCACAATTCCTCTTTTCATTCACATTTAGAGAGAGACAATTAACATAGACTGGTATGCCTCAGGGATATTGCAAGTCTCCCTCAATAATTTCCCAAGTCCTTAAAGCCAACTTAGATTCCAAGGCTCCACCCTTGTTCAGTATGTTGATGATCTTTTACCTTGTAACCAGACTAAGCAGTGTGCTCTTACAGGAGCTGAAAGAGGCCATAAGGCCTTTTAATCTAAACTTAAAGGGATACAAACAACTGTTAACCTACTTAGGACAGGAGATATCTCAAGGCATTCCAAAGCTCACTCCCAAATGCCATCAGTCAGTTTTGTCTATCCCTCTCCCACAGATGAAAACAAAACCCCAAAAAACAGCTACATAAATTTCTAGAGGCAGCTGGCTACAGCTGCAAATGAATTCCTAAGTTGGCTGCCCTTGCTACCCTCCCAAATACTACCTCTGAGCCCATTTCCAGGCCCTCCTTAACCTCCTTTAAAGGCTAAAATTAGCACTGTCCACACCCATAATTCTTGGCTTACCTAATTTTGACAAAACTTTTCACCTATATTGTTATGAAAATACTGGGATTGCTACGGGAATTTCAGGAAATCCTTTGCCTCTCAGCTAAGTCCTTGTTGTCGGTTGGGCCATGCGAGAGCAGGCATGCCATCCTGCCTGCGCACACTAGCAACAGCTGCCTCCCTGACAGAGCCAGTACCCTTAGATCAGGCTTCCCATTCACCTTTATGTTCCTCGCGCTACGTCTGCTCTCTCACAAGTTCACAAGACAACCTCTTCACCTGGTGACAAATCACCCATGAACAGGCCCTTATTATTCGACCCCTCTTTCATCTTCCCTTGCTGGAACACTCTAAATCTGACTACACGATCATCCCATCCTTGATAAGGGACAGCACAACTCCATTCCACAGGATTGCTCTGCAAATATAGAAGCCACGAGAGGAATCTCTTAGATACCCCCTTTACACAACCCAGACTTTAAGTTCTATTTTGTGATCATTCCTACAGAGGAAACTTCTGGGGAAACATAGTAACTGGCCATGCCATAGTTTCCCCATGTGAAACCCTTGAGGCACACTCTCAGCCCAAGCTGCTAAATGTATAGCTCTTACCAGAGCCTGAACACTGGCAAAAGGAAAAACTGCCACAATTTACACCAGCTCTAGATATGCCTTTGGAGCCCATTGGGGCTGTTGCCACAATCCTGTGGATTCTTAACCTCTGCTGGTATTCCTCTTGCCAATGGGCATGTAATTGCGGCTGTATACAAGCTATTCACTTGCCTACTAAAATTGTTATTGTTCGGTGTGCAGCCAAACTAAGGAGACAGATACCGTATCTCTAGGGAACAATAGGGCTGACAAGGTTGCTAAATATGCAGCCCAAAATAGAACTCCTTTCCTTTTTCCACCCAATTTATAAACCTGCTTTTATCCCTGACTGATATTATTAACTATTTGGGCAAATACCCCACAATCTTGAAAAAGACAAATGGATACAAAAGGGTGCCAAACAATTAGACAGATCATACATTGGGTCAAACAGACTTCCTGTGGCCCCCTTTCTTTTGTCCTTTTGACTTGCACTTATCTCCCATCAGATGGGACATATGGGTAGATGGGAGATAGTTAAGGAACTAAAAGATAATTGGTTCTTCCCTGGCATCCACAAAATTTCTGACCAAATTATCTCCCAATGTACTACTTATAAATCTCACCAAATTTCTGGAGGAAACCAACATACCTCAGGAAATCCTCCAAGGCCCACATTCCCCCTTATGGAACCCCAAAATGGATTCCATAGATTTACCTCCAGTGTCAAGCTATTCCCACTATTTGGTTATTGTCTGTATATTTAGTGGATGGACTGAATGTTACCCAGCCAGAAGTACCAATGCCACAACAGTGGTGAAGAATTAATAACTGAGAGTATTCCTTGTTTGGGCATTCTTTTATGGATTGGGTCAGAGAAAGGAACTAATTTTACAGCAGAAATTAACCACTTGCTTGCAAAAACTTTGGGGTACTCATTAAAATTTCACACTCTTTACCATGTGTAAGTGTAAAATTTTGATGCTATTGATATAATGTGGGCTGGGAGTGAATGGTCAAAAAGAATTCTTGAGACAGTGCAAAAAGATGTTTTTATTATGGCAGGGGACAGGACCCATGGGCAAACAAGAGATGCAATGTCATTGTGAACAAAGACTGGTTATATACTTTAAGTTGGGAGGGGGAGAGATAAAGGAAAATTTCCAAAAGGATTTTCATATATTAAAGAAGACTTACAGGATCCTGGAGGTGTCAAACTAAGGTTGCTTTTTTTTTTTTTTTAAGATTTTATTTATTTATTTGACAGAGAGAGAATGAGAGAGAGAGCACATGAGAGGGGGGAGGGTCAGAGGGAGAAGCAGACTCCCTGCCGAGCAGGGAGCCAGATGTGGGACTCGATCCAGGGACTCCAGGATCATGACCTGAGCCGAAGGCAGTCGCTTAACCAACTGAGCCACCCAGGAACCCCTAAGGTTGCTTTTTGCCTCTAGCAAAACATGAACCTTATATCAGTTGTGGGTTCCTTGAGGAATGCCCTACACTGCCTGCCTCAAGTATTTGTCAATGGACTGCAAGTTGTAAAGAGGTTTAATTTTATCTACAATTCTTTTGCCTTTGTTCTCCTGTCCTTATGACTAGCTGTATACAAGACCTAACTAGTCTAAATGGAGCATATCATCAACAGGTAAAAATGGCATGGCCTCTGATGACTGGCAAGCTTTGCCATCCTTTTGACCAGAAGATTAGATATACAACACCGTTTTTAGAGGAAAGCACACATTATCATCTCACTGAGAAGACCTTTATGAAGTACTACTAACCACTCACACTGCTATCAAAATAAAAGAAAAATCCTTCTGGATTCACACAAGCCCTGCTAAGTTAGACCAGGATCAGCACTCCCAGGACAATTGGAAGACCATCCCTAGGGGGACCTTAAAGTAAGGATTTCCCAGGCAAATTCCCAGGTCCCAAAAGCAGACAAAATCATGAAGTAGACAGTTTTTCTCAAGATCACAGATCAAGAAACTTCACTTCTACCTATTTTCTCCCCCACTGGGTCTTCCTACTCCCAGAAGGAAATAAAAAAGAGAAAAAAAAAATCTTCCTTTTAACAAAGCCTCCCCTTTCTTTAGCCATTTATTAAAAGGCTGATTGGAGGGGCACCTGGCTGCCTCAGTCTGTGGAGCATGCGACTCTTGATCTCGGGGTTGCGAGTTCGAGCCCCATGTTGGGTGTAGAGATTACTTAAAATCTTCAAAAAAAAAAAAAAAGAGGCTGATTGGATATTGATTGTCTCAATCTATTCCATTTTCCCTCTGATCCTCTACTATGGACTGTCCTTCAAACTGGGTCTCACTTATTAACTCTTACTGTTTCCTCAGGTTATGCATAGACCTGACACCCACTTAAACCACTTTTCCAAACCCTGGCCACATTAACTAATCACTGGATGCATGACAGGTTATGGCACCCATGGCCAAAACACATCATTCTTCTCTTTTTGTGAGTCAGTTGTACATGGAAAAGCCTCTATGGAAGCTGAAGAACTGTCCTTTGCTCAAAGACATTAGAAGGGACTTTTTTTCCCTTTGCACTGAAAATCGCGGTGGTACTGGACCTTTCCCACATGACATACCAAGGCAATATTACAATCAAACCTTGTGGTCTGATTCCACAGGTAGCATCCTCGAGCCTCTCATGAAGGTCAGAAATGGTCTCATTACTGACTCTTATGGTACTGACACTTGCCAAACCACCAGATTTTACAGCAGGCTCACAAGCCACTCTTGTGTAACCTGGGAGCAGCTGAACTGCCAAAGGCCAAAGATTACATATGGGGAGCCCAAAAATTTGCACTCACCTGGTCACGTAACAAAACCAAGCCTTACAGCTCCTAAGGCCTAATTGCAGGCCTCCTCTATCTGATCTTTCACAACGTGTTCTGCTCCCATAGACTGACAGGGATATACGGAAGATGGAAATGTGCAGATGACAACATGACAGGTGACAAGATATACCAAACCCCAACTTAGTAGGTCACAAGTTTCATTCTGACCTTATCCATGAACAATACTGGTCTTTTTATCTTATGTGATGATAAGGTTAAGGAGTTCCACCTAGATGGTCAAGATGATGTGGACTCAGATTCCTGACACTCTCTGTAACCAGGTACTCCACCTTAAATGCCAGCCAAATTACAAACTTGGGCTCCTTTGATCATAAATCAGTGCCACATAAATATACTATATGTGATGTTACAGAAAATTGGCTTGTGCATCACAATTCTAAGTTTTTATCAATATTGACCTCCCTTTTCCCAGGCTTTGGAACTTATGAGTTGGAAAGGCAGTTCTAAATCTTTCCATAGAAATAGAACAAGAGTTCAGTATCACTACACAAACATTGGAAGCCATTCTATCAGAAGTTAATAGTTTAGGCTCTGTTATACTCCAAAGTTGCCTCACCCTAGACACACTGACAGCCCAAAAGGAGGAGCTTTTACCTGCACCCTTTGAAAGACAAGATGAACACTCTCCATCAGATAAATGAAGTCCAGCCATTTTGTTGGACTGACCTATTTCCAGGGATAGGAGACTGATTTAATGGGGTATGAGGAAATGTGCTTAGATTTGTTATTTCCTATTTATTCTTATTCTAATCTATGCTCTTCTTTCCCTTTGCAGATAGATCCCTTGCCACTTGGCTGCTAACTCAATTCTTTCCACAGTCACCAATTCAGCTTTTATGTGAAACTTCTAAGGAACTTTCAGACAGAGGAAATGAAGGAGTTCACAGCATGTCACCCCAAAATATGCTGCTTTGTCATATTAAGTTAAAGGAGCTTGAGAAACAGCAGGTGCAAGAGGGGCACTCTGACCTACCTTAATTTTTCCTGACAGGAGATAAAACTCCCATGTGAAAGATGCCCTCCCTGTACCAGGAGGAAGAAAAACAGTCTTATCACCAGAGATGGGGAATTCAGGCTGAGAAATCTGTACAAACCAACCTTGTTACACTAATGTTTATCTTCCTAGGCATTTCTCCACAATTTACTACCCCTGGCCCAAACCCCTTTGTTTGAAAGGTATAAAAGCTTTCTGTTCTGGTCACTTCTTCGAGTCTTCATTCTCTTGCCAAGATTCTCATGTACATGTAAAAAAAAAAGTAACAGAACGTGTGTGCTTTTCTCCTGTTAATCTGTCTTATGTCAGTTTAATTTTTAGGCCCTGTTGGAGACCCAAAGAGGGTAGGTATTTTTCCTCCCTTACAATGGTCATTTTCTTTCCGCTAGCACTCTAACCTCTTAGGGGATTACACTCCCAAACCTTCGGGTTATTCTTAAATTCAATCCCATGAGGTACACGCAACATTCTCACGATTTGCTCTCTGGTCCCCTTAGAAACTCATGCTCATAATTATGACGTCCATCTCATTATAGCTGTTTGAGGATTAAAGTGTAACGTGCTATGTACACAATACAAAACCTATCAGAGGGGGCCCTAAACCCTTGGCATTAAGACCCCAAAGAACAGGGATAAGGAAAGGGGACCGTGGGCAGTTCCTGGGTGGAATCCATCACCTGACAGGAACGGGACTTGACGGTGACTTCCGGCGCGGCCAGAGACTTTTCCTTCTAGCAAAACCTGTCTAACCAGCTTACTCCGCTTCCGGGTAGTGGCCGCGCTGCCTGCCGGCTGTCACGGAGACAGCGGACCTCCCGGCGGCGCCTGCGCGCTGGAAGAAGAGGGCACCGGGCCCGTTTCCGGGTATGGTGAGCGCGCATGCGTACGCGGGCAGACTGGGGCCAGTTTAGGGCCAGGTGAACGCGGAAGTACAGGACGTGAGGGTTTGCTGGCTGCTCCGACAGTGGTGGGGCAACTGGTGCGAGATGGAGGACGGCGCAGCTGCGGAAGATGGTCGGGACGGTCCCCGGGAGCGGCTAGGCTTGGGTGAAGCAGGGAGGCAGCAGCAGAACCACGAAGTGCGGTCTCAATCCCGGGCCGACCGGTTTCCAAAGCATTCCTACTGGTTGGATCTCTGGCTCTTCATCCTCTTCGATGTAGTGTTGTTTATCTTCGTGTATCTTTTACCATGGTGAGTACTCTGAACGCAGAGCTGAACCAGTAGGGAGCTTACCACTACAATTTGGGGGGAGGCAGGGTAACTGAATTCCAGAGAGTATGGTATGCCGATGGTAATAATATAGCCGGTTAATGGCGGGGTCAAGGGGCGGGTGGTGTTGGGGTCGGGATGAGGCTGGAATGAAAAGTGTTCTTCCTTGCACCTCAGCGAGGGTCTTCAAAGAGGTGTGGAAGAAACTTGGCTTCATAATTTTTTTCTTAATGTTTTGGAATGAAACCAGCTGGGTTTGAGTTCCTGCACTACTACAAAGGAATTAAAGAAGTTATTTAGCTTTTCTGAGCTTTATTTTTCCATTTACCATTTGGGACCAGTAGTAACCAGGTCATAGGGGTGTAGTGAGGATTAAATGAGATAGTAATTTATCTAAAAGCGATTCGCATTTTTGCCTGGCAGCAGTAAGCCCTTAACTAAAGGTGTTGTTACTATAACTACAGTTTGACCTCGAGTAGGCCAGATAGGTATCTCAAACAGGTCCAAGCCTGAACTGTTAGGAACTTCTTACCAAAATGTACTTATTTTTCAGTGTCCCCATTTCAGTAAATGTTAACTTACTCATTCAGTACCCCTCCCAGAAGCCTGGGACTCTTTGATTTTCCCCTTTTACATACACCCACACATCCCAAAACACCAACTGTTTTTAAATAACAAAATTCTGTAGGTTCCACTTGCAAAATCCTTGCTCTCCATTTTCATTGCCACTCTGAAAAGACAGTTTTGGAAGGGGATAAGGAAAGGAAAGGTAGAGAAGGGGCAGGGGAGCAGAACAAGAAGAGGGACATAGGACCGAGATGATAAGGGAAAAGTTCTGGAGAGAAGCAGGGAGCTGAAGGGAGGGCCTGTGGAAGAAAAGCAGTGCAGCTCATTTGGACATCAGGGAGCTCTCTTGGACTTTGGAGTTCTTGACTTATCATAAATTAACTTTTCTCAATCATGTTTATGAGTTTGCAATCCATGATAGGCAATTATGTCTTCTTTCCTCACCCCCAAAATTTTGGCAAAGATTTGGGCATGAGCTCATTGTATCTAAGGCCCCATTGTCGCTGATTTCTTGGATAATGTGACAGATTAGAAGGCAGAGGGTTGAGGGGCGCCTGGGTGGCTCAGTTGTTAAGCGTCTGCCTTCGGCTCAGGTCATGATCCCAGGGTCCTGGGATCGAGCCCCACATCGGGCTCCCTGCTCAGCAGAGAGCCTGCTTCTCCCTTTCCCTCTGCCTGCCTCTCTGCCTGCTTGTACTCTCTCTGTCAAATAAATAAATAAAATCTTAAAAAAAAAAAAAAAAAAGCAGAGGGTTGAGTGGGTGAATGGAAGAGATGGATATTTCTATAAAATACTCTGCCAAACTATTTGTAGTTTTCACTCTCCTCTACTTCCCCTCCTTTTTTGGTAGAGACTGATACCTCAAATATAGTGATTTTTTTTTTTTTTAAATGACAGTTTTCAGGGGTGCCTGGGTGGCACAGTTGGTTGAGCGTCCGACTCTTGGTTTCGGCTCAGGTCGTGATCTCAGGGTCGTGAGATGGAGCCCCGCGTTGGGCTCCACACTCAGTGCAGAGTTCTTTCCCCCTCCCTCTCCCTGCCCCCTGCCCCCTGCTCCCACTCTCTTTCTCTGAAATAAATAAATAAAATCTTTAAAAAAAAAATGACAGTTTCAGCTCTGGGTAGAAAATGGAAGCCATAGGAGGAATACTCCAGGCCTTTTTTTCTTTCTTAACAATATGTAAATCATTTAGGAATAGGAAAGTGACTGAGACAATCTAGATTTTCAGATATTGGGGTAAAGTATTAGAACTGGAAGGAGACATTGTTGATGAATATTTGGTTTTTACAGAATTGTTTGCCTGATGTCTAGATTAAGAAGTTGGCTCCTGGAGTGGATTCTGAAAATGACTACAAACTTCTTGAACAAAGAAGACAGGATTGTGCAACAGAATTTTAAACTCTGAGGGACTTTCTTCCATTTTACATACTCTTGCTATTCCTTTTGGGGACTATATTAAATGGGTAATCTCACCCATTCGTAGCTAAGTTCTTAAAACTACTCTTTGATTCATGTTTAAAAACTTTTCAGACATCTGATGGCTTTATAGGGGCTGAATATTAAAGCATTTATACGTAAAGGTTTAATGTATTCATTAACAAATATGGTAATGTCTTCCCTTTAACATTTTAAGGATTAGCCAGGGTTTAGTATGATGCAAAAATGTGGTGAAATATTAAGGTGAAGTATTTAAAAATAAATTACTCAAAAGCAAAGGAAGAAAAAGGAGTTAAGAGCTGTACAGAAAGTGCAGGCCCAAAATGTATTGGCTGTTAAGTACCAGTTTAATTTTTAGATTAAGTGGGCCTCTGTTATGGTCGCCAGATTGATACAATCTCAGAGGAAGTATATAATATCCAACTTTGGAAATCTAGTGTGCATGTCCTCTTACCTGGATGCTTCCCCTTGCTTCCTTTTAAGTTCCTGAACTTCCCTAAAATAGGACTGTGTTTGAAACCTATTTTTTATAATTGTGATTGTATTAAGAATGCTTGTAGCTAAAATATATTTTTGTTTTTATAATGTCTGTACCTTAAATACTTCAGCAAAGTCATTTCAGCAAATATTTGATCACTTACTCGGCCAGGTACAGTAGTGAGCAAAAAAGACAAAAAATCCTTGCCTTCGTGGAGCTTACATTCTTTTATATCTAAATGTTAGTAAGAATTTACATTGTAGGAGTGATCAGCTGGTGTTTAATCAAAGGTCACACTCCCAAAGCAGCTACTAAAAGCCCTTCAGAAGCTAGTCCTATTATGTAACAGATACTCCTTTATGTAACAGATGTTAGAAGTGGGCTCTTGTTGGGGCGCCTGGGTGGCTCAGTCGTTAAGCGTCTGCCTTCAGCTCAGGTCATGATCCCAGGGTCCTGGGATTGAGCCCTGCATCAGGGTCCCTGCTCGGCGGGAAGCCTCCTTCTCCCTGTGTTCCCTCTCTCGCTGTGTCTCTGTCAAATAAATAAAATCTTAAAAAAAAAAAAAAAAAAGTAGATAGGGGCTCTTGTTGAAATTGGTGACATTTGGGGCGCCTGGGTGGCTCAGTCGGTTGAGCGACTGCCTTCGGCTCAGGTCATGATCCCAGGTTCCTGGGATCGAGTCCCACATCGGGCTCCCTGCTCTGCGGGGAGGCTGCTTCTCCCTCTCCCATTCCCCCTGCTTGTGTTCCCTCTCTCGCTGTGTCTCTGTCAAATAAATAAATAAAATCTTTAAAAAAAAAAAAAAGAAAAGAAATTGGTGACATTTGATACATGTGAATTGCCTAAATATTTTGAGGATATTCACCTCCCTTAGAAACAGAGTGTAGATCTGGTAAACTCTGCACCCTCTCTCTTAATGGTGTTAGAATGAAATCCAGGACTGATTTTGGAAGATTTTAGTTGCCTATTGCCCGCTACAAGGTAACAGTTACACATCCAGGGTACTGTTGCATCTACTTGGAGAGAACCTTTTATGCAAAGGTTGATGCATCTAAAGAAACACAAAACTGGAATTTCGTTGAGTATATCAAACAGTATGAACTGTTTTTCTGCTGCTTGCTAATAATTTTGTCCAATCAATGTTTATTGTATAGCTAAATTTGGTCTGATTCGGATTTTGCATTTGTTTAAACAAATTACTTGGTAGGTAGCAGGGTTTTGAAAGGATTAACAGTTCTCATGTAGTTTAATGTTGTGTTACACACAAAGATTTATAATTTTATGTTTCTGAGGCTAAAATCAGCCCACTACCACAACTATTGAATATTCTGAAAATTTCTAGTAGAGGGAAGGTAGCAAGGTCTTGGTGTTATGACATGACTGTAAATGGTATACAGAAATGGTTCCAGTATGAGGGTGAATCTTTTCTACAGCTGATCAATAAGAAATTATACCTACTGTGCCATCTCAAGTATAATGAGTGCTTACAGCATCCACACTTGAAGGCTAAATGGGTAAAGGCTAACTGGGTAAGGCTGAAGGATGAATGGGACACCAAGAAAAGTTGGCAAACTTGCTATGATGAAAACAAAGAATAACATCAATGTGATTTTAATCTGATAAATTCCTTTGTAAATTTCAAAGACTTAATTTCATATAAATGAAATGATTATTTTAATAACCATTTGTGAAATGAACTGGCTGACCAGTAACTGTGACAAAGTCTTTAGGATTTAGGAGTCTATGAACCTGAAAATTTAGGACAGAAACCTGTGTATCTAGTCCCTAAATGGCATGGGGATACATTCAGAGACTACAGGATAATTTATTTCAGGTCGTTAAGGTTACTTAATGTAAATTACGTTCAAGGATAAGGATCATCAAACTATGGCCAATGGGCCAAATCTGACCTACCACCTCTTTTGATCAGGCCTGTGAGCTAAGGATGATTTTTACATTTTAAAATGGTTGAAAAAAATCAAGTGACTATTTCATAACAGATGAAAATTACATAAAATCAAGTTTCAATGTCAATAAAGTTTTATTGAAACACAAACATGCCATTCATTTACATACCATTTACGGCTTCTTTCACTACAGTGGCAGAATTGAGTAGTTGTTTGTTACAAAGACCCTATGGTCCACCAAGATCAAATTATTTACTATCTGGCTCTCTCTAGAAAGTTTGCCAACTCCTTTGGAGCCCTGCGTTAGACCTCACTGCAGTTAAACTTTTAGGAGCCTCTAGTGATAACATTTTATGATTAGTGATACTCCAAGTACCCTTGAACTTTAAGGTAACTTAATTTCTCATAAAATACATAATCAACATGTGAGGAGAGGAAGCCACAATTCATGAATGCACAGAAAAGTCCAACCATGTTAACATAAAAATCAGTTTATCTTTTTATTTGACAGAGACAACGAGAGAGGGAACACAAACGGGGAGTGGGAGAGGGAGAAGCAGGCTTCCTGCTAAGCAGGGAGCCCAATGTGGGGCTCGATTCCAGGACCCTGGGATCATGACCCGAGCCGAAGGCAGACGCTTAACCACTGAGGCGCCCCAAAAATCAGTTTATCTTAAAAAAAAAAATTTGAACCGTTAGAAACTGATTTCACAGAAAAATCAACAGTCTGAAGATAAGTATTTTGAACATTACAATAATTATTGGTTGCATTATTTCAGAAGTTACCATAATTTTATAATGAGAAGAAAACACATATAAAAATTAGGTACTCTAGAAATAAAAATTTTACATGTGAATAGTTAGTAATTATGTATTCAAATCTGTATTTGGAGTGTTGAATCAACACCAACAGTTCCTAGTTAGTACTATTACATGATTCAGGTGGTTTCAACTGGACAGTACTTTAAAAAGAGCCAAAGTTAGATATTTCTATTTGATGTTGCAACTGAACTGTGAGTTGAAAATACAAATCTATGAGACTGCTGTTAAATAACAGAAATTAGTTTATGTTTCAAATAATACATTTTTAACTAGACATCTTGACCAAATAGAAATCTTAAAAAAAAACTAGACAAAGTTTTTCAAAGTTATTAAAAATACTTGAAACCCATTTTCTAGTATTTTACAATGTTATAAAAGCAATAATTAAATACAATGTTATGTCAAATACAATTTTAGAAACTTTACAGTATTTACAAACCCTCCATACTAAAAGTTATTTAAAAATAAGCTTTCTTAAAAGATAAAAGTTTAATATAGTTCATATTCAAGTATTTCTAAATTAAGAGAATATAAAGTAATAATCACCCTACTGTTACAGTTAGAAAAGGCTAGTAAAAACTTCTCTAGGTGGAAGACAATAATTGACCAAGATTTCTTAACTGGGTGAGATTAGGTTTTTACAAGCAATTATTTTATATTTATCTAGGAATGCTCATTTTGATCATTTATATTTTAGAATATTTTAACAAGTTATGGAGCTGGTCAAAACATTAAAATTTACTAATCAGATTACAGAATTAAGTTATATGTATGAAGTTTATTAATGTAAGAAAATTTTTAATTCTGTAATTTTCAATTTTCTTACATGGACAATACAATACTTAGCCACAATACATTTACCAACTTAGTACAAAATAAAATGACAACTAATGAAATAAAGCAATTAATGTAACTTCATTTATAGGTCATACTGATAATGGAAAATTCCTTTATTTAAAAAAAAAAAAGCCCTCTCCGTGAAAGTAGGGTAAAATGACTGTTTAGAAAAATGGGAGGGATGCTCAAATTAATACATTTCATTAAAATTAAACCCTCTAAATGAAGGTAGAAATTGAATCTGGAACCCAGAAATACTCGAATTCAAGAATCTGAAAATCATTAAAATGGGTTGACCTATAAAGAGAGGTTAAGATGATAGCAGGGAAAATTTAGGCAGTCACAGTGACATCCCCAGTGGGCCCTAAGTTAAATTCCTAACACTGGTTATTAGCAGCCCAAAATAAACCAAACCAAAATAAAACCTTTCACATTTCATATAAAATTAGAAAAAAAAGTAACACATATACTAACGTTAAGAATTTCACTTATTTTTAGCTTACATGGCTGAAGTAAGTTTATGATAAAGTCCTAATTTATGTTATCGAGGCATTATGAAGATTAAAATTCTAGGAGCAAAATTAAGTTTCTTCTGTTCTGACCTTAAGAATTTAATTTAAAAACTGCTTTATCATTAAGGCTCCCCCCGCAAATGCTATCAATTTCATGGGTTGGTATTTTTTAAGACACTTGAAGGGATCATATGTAGTAGACTATCACAGAAGTCAAAAACAAATGGGTGAAGCCCTCTTTTGGTTGGTTACCCATTAGAAAGAAAGTGCTTCTTCATAAAGCAAATACTGCTTTGACTACACAAACTATGTATCACCTGGTATTTTTCAATTAGCATAGTTTACCAATCTACAAATGTGAGTACTGGTTAGTTTAATACTTACGGGTCTACTAGCCACATATAAAGGAGCAAATTACATTTTTATTCAACTGCAGCAGTGACTTTTTGCATACCCCCTGATTTTGTTTTGCAGGCACGCCAAGACTATTCAAAGGGAATTTCTAAAATATCCAATAAATTGATCACAAAATAAAAAATATATATAGAAAATTAAAGTGATTAATGACTTTAAAAATGCCACGGTTTTAGTTTCATGTATCACCAGGTTTGGTCAGTCAATTCCTATTATATTTTCATGGCCTCTGAGAAGTATAAGCTTACCAGTTTCATCACTTACCTATTACAGTGTATACTAGGTTTATATCTCTGCTCAGAAGGGCAGTTTGAACCAAGACTGTTGTGTAACACAGGTGCTAGCCCTCTTTCACTCTGAGATATTGCATGATCATTACAAAAACCACCGCTTTCTGGAACACAGAGCTTGGGTCTCTGATGGTATTTCAGTCTGTATGTATCAGTCATGCAGCTATCAACTGAAAAATAGGTAGTTAATGAAATGGTCTCATTTGGACAGGTAGAACTAGAGTCTATTTCTGGTTGGCAAAATGCATCAACAATTGTACCCAAGTCTGCCTGAAAATCTTTAGTTGAAAAGCTTGACAGGTAGTTTGGTGTGTTGCCAACATGCTCTTTTATTTGAAATGTTTCCTTAAGTCTTTGATCATTCATATACGTACCTACTTCTGAACTTGGTTCTGAATCCAAATATAAACTGTGCTTTGGAAGACTAGAAGAATTAGCTTTAAACATCTCTGTAAGTTTTACATTAGGTGCGGGATCATTTTTCTCTGACTGTGGCACACTGGTTATAGCATATTTCTTTGGTGGCAAAGGAGGTGGTGGATTATGGCTAACAAGTTTTGGCATCTGACAACCATCAGACCTGCAGGTTGACTCAATTATATGTTCCCTGGACAGAGAGTTCTCAGAGCAACATTGTTCCATCATAGTTTGCTGCTGGATGAGGGGAGAAGTTTCTGGCTTTACCCCAACAGGTCTCATGTGTGAAGACCACAGTGAAGATGATGAGACTACTTCATTACTGTTCATTCTCTTTCCAGGAGCAGAATTATCATCGTGAAAAAGTAAACCTGTTCTCTCAGAATTTTCTGTATTAAGCCACTCAGAAAATTTGCATTCACTTGGGGTTTCAAGTTTCTGTTCACCTGACTGGTGGATATGCTCTCTTGCTGCATTGTCCTCGAGTATCTGTGGACCTGATGAAGGGAATAACTTTCCATTTGTTTCACGTATCTGTGACCTGCAACAGAGAAAAGAAACAAGGACAAAGCTAAAAGACAAAATTGGAGGAAAAACGAACATTTGTCCTGTAGTTTAACTTCTCAATATATACCTGATGTTATTTTTATAACATAACAGAAATGGGAAGATATTTGTAACCATTACCATTTTATACTCTCTGACTCCAAAATGTATGCCAAAATACATGAATGCCAGAAACACCTGTCATTACCAAAATTGGATCTCTTATAATCAGAAGCATAATTAAAAAAAATTCATTTCAACTTACAAACACTGAAATTACATTTATTTGTAATAAAATGTAGCATAGACTTAAAAAATATGTTATAAGCAAACACTTCAATACCCTAAAACACTTCTTGACCAACATTACAAAGCTTATACCAATAGAGACAACTTTGACATACAATGCTATAAGGATGGTATACGAATTAAAAATAATTTAATCAAGATTACCTTTTTTAGGTAATAATTAACTTCTGAGATGAAGATAAATGATACCACATTGCAAATTATTTTTGTCATGAAAATTACTTTTCTCACATGAATTGCATGGAATTCAATTAGAGCGAAATGATGAAAAGAGTAGAGGCTTTGCTAGGTAGATAAGAGCTGCATTCAAATTTCAGCTCCACTGCTTTGAGCAAATTACTTAATAAAAGCCCCTAATTTTCTCTTACTAAATACCACCCACCTCATCAGAATGCTGAGGATTATAACCATCATGTATTGTACCTGGTACTCTGTAGGCCCTCTATCCATAGGCCTATATCCTTTTAATGATCCCCAATAATACAGGCATCATAACATCATGGATTTTTAGCCTGATAAAGAGTTCCTATAATACATGCATTTAATATGAAAGATTTTAGTATTTCTAAATATCTTTGATTACCTTTTCATCAAAGAATTTTTTATTTGTAGATGTGACTCTGGGTGGAACTCATGAGATTTATAGCCTACTTCCAAATTCTTGAGTTCTTTTCTAAAGCCTGAGGCTAGGAGAGAGAAAAACAAAATTTTTTAAATGATCTTTTATAATTTACTGCGTGTATACTTCTCCATAATTTACGTTTCCTACAAATAGGTAATTCTCTTACAACAAACAAAATTAATTCTTCAAGATTCAGCTCAAATAATATGTCTTTTCTGAATACTTTATACAAAATAAATGGTTGTTTCTATCATCACTTGAAAACGTTAGCAATGCCCAAATAACACTATTGCTGTTCAACTGTGGGGAGCTATGTGTTTTCCCTGTCATATAACACACAGTCTTTGCTGACAAAATGGCGGGGAAATCCTGCACTTGAAGACAGATGGCTTGAATTGAAGTCTGGATTCACTACTTATTTGCTAGTAGCTTTAAGCAAACCTCTCAATCCCTTATAATCTCAGTTTCCTCATTTATATGAGATAATGACACCTATTTTACCTTCCTCACAGGAACATTAGGAACGTCAACTGAATTAAAACATGTGGAAAGGTATTATGATTAACATGTAAAATGTTAATATGATCACTCTGTAGCTACCATTTTTTTTTTTTTTAAAGATTTTATTTATTTATTTGACAGAGAGAGACACAGCGAGAGAGGGAACACAAGCAGGGGGAGTGGGAGAGGGAGAAGCAGGCTTCCCGCGGAGCAGAGAGTCCGATATGGGACTCGATCCCAGGACCCTGGGACCATGACCCGAGCCGAAGGCAGTTGCTTAACAACTGACCACCCAGGCGCCCTGTAGCTACCATTTTCTGATTGCTGACTCAAGTTGTAAGAGGTTCATAATAATTATTTCATTTAATCTTTAAAGTTGAACATTGTTTTTTACTTGAAAGATAATAGATTCTGGTTATTCAGACTTGGGTATCTGGCAGAAATTTTCTTGAAAATTAAAGAAGTGAACCTGTCATTTCAAGGAAAACAACCAGAGTTATTTATTGCCACTGATAAAATTCAAATTTTGAGATGAAAATAAGAATTTTGGAAAACTTGTATCCACCACCATGAGTTTTTAGCTTCCCAAGAATTATAAGGGCTTTCTGCTAATATTTGTGGTAATATTAACAAAGGTGTTTTTTTAAAAAAACAATATAAAGAAATGTATCAACATTTGGAAGACTTGCATAAATTAGCAAACCAATATTTTCCAAATAAGGATATACTGATGTTACAAAATCATGCCTAAGTAAAGTAAATCATTCTTTAAATGAATAAATTTCCCATTTTAAAGACTAATACAGTAATTATTAACATCTATAGCCCATCAAAACAAAAGCTCTTTGAGGTCCTTTGTATTTTTTAATAGTATAAAGATATCCTGAGGTCAAAGCACTGCTTCAGTTGATTGAAAATAGTCTTTAAAAAATCTCAGTCACAACTGTTCTGTGAAACAATTTCCCTTTTTCTACCCAAGGAGGTTGGGTGAGCCAAGTGATGCTATATAACTGGGTAAGTGACAGCATTTAAACCAGTCCAGGGCTAACTCCAAAGCCAGTGCTCTTTCCACTACCTGCAAGCTCTCTTTCTCATACGCCACTAAAATCCTAGATCGTCATACAGAATCTCCTCCTGACGAAACTAGGCCCCCAGAAGATATCAAAATATATGGCTTTAGCTTGAATATTCAGTTAATTCCCTATACTTCTGTAAAATTCTAGTAAGTTTTCAGTATCCTCCCTTATTGTTAGATGGCATTTTCATCATGTTCATTTACATTTCCTTTCATTCTCATGCTTCTGACTGTACTCCAAGTCTATGAATTGAAGATTGCAAAGAAAACAAAATCAAAGTTATTAAAGCAGGAACTTTATTTTTTAAACAATAACAAAGAACTTTATCTTTGATGGCTTTTATCCCTAAGTTGATCTTCTGGGTACATTTTTAAAAACTACTCTGTCAGTCAAAATTCAACTGGAATCTATAGTTGATCTAAACATCTAAATATTATCCTGTGAAAAATCTATATTCGATTATCATCACCTCTGCAAGTTAAATCTTGAATTTCCAAGAAACAGTTGTATAATACATATGAGAATTTAATACCCTATATGCAATATTGCTCACACAGTGAATGTTACCTTCCAATAAAAGCCTAAGATAGTAGAATGAGGGGAACTACAAGTCTGGCATTTATTTGCTTAAGATTTCACACTCCTACATCCACTAGATTGCAGTAAGCTCTTTCTATTGGACAGTATATCCCCTTTTTGTTATTGTTTCCCCTTGCACAATATCTAGCACATAAAAGACATTAAATGAAAGTCTAGAGAATGAATAAACAATCACATGGAAAACGTAACTGTTTTTCTTCTTTTAAATCATCCCTACCCTGTCCACCATGTTCCCGACTCACAGAACCAGGACTAGATAAGTATAAACTGAGACAAATTCTTACCTTTCCCCCTGACCTATCTTGGTCTATCAAGTGCCACACTTATACAAATCTTAAAAATAAAAGGCAGTATAAT
The DNA here is from genome assembly GCF_054177405.1 of Leptonychotes weddellii. Taxonomy (NCBI): domain Eukaryota; kingdom Metazoa; phylum Chordata; class Mammalia; order Carnivora; family Phocidae; genus Leptonychotes; species Leptonychotes weddellii. The sequence continues at coordinate 88,893,625 of NC_138370.1, forward strand.
TTATCCCAGAGAGTGTTAGTTGCTTGTAAGCCTGACTCACTGCTGAGGCTCAAAAACAGCCTCTCTCTTCAACAGCTACTTTATGATGGGGGGGGGGATTAAAAAAAAGTAATGTCAAAAAGAACTTCAATAATTTTCAGCCTGAAAAATTTGTTAAGTTGAAGTTACATTATAATTCTCCACTCATCTTGATTTTAACTTCAGAATGTTTACTTAACTTATCCATAATTTCAGGTTTATTATTCACAAACATCAAAGAAACACTTAATTCTTAAAAAACTCTTCATTATTATTAACGTATCCACCTAACAGACAGCAGGAGGCAGCAGAGGTCTTATAAACATGTTTGAAATTTTAATATCACTATGGCAGGCATTCAACCAAGTGGTTTGACTTCAGAATTCCAACTAACTTAAAAATAGATGTGTTATTTTTCTCTTCTGCTGACATAGACATCTATGTATCTTTACTGGGACTTTTGGCTCCAGGTTCTTTGCAAATCTAAAATAGTCTGATTTTTACACTTGGCACAGAAGACACCTTAACATCAGGCAAGAAGCTTTAATTAATAATGCTAATTTTGATACTTTATTTTTTTTAAAAAGCCCAACAGTCAAGAAATCAAAACATATATTTCATCTGAAAAGATGACCTATGTTTAAAATAGGCTTAGGTAGCAATAAAACCAAACTGCTGGTCTAGACAATGTAATCTTCACTCTTGTTGCATAGGGAGACTTCAAAATATAACAGTAAAATTACAATTACAAAGCTTAAACATTCAAGAGCAGTAATCTAATCAATGATCTGATTTACAATATAAAATTGTTTTTAATAAAATTTGAATGCTTTGGAAAAATCACAAAACTTTAACTGGCCTCTTTACCTTCTTTGTTTCATTTTCCTTCTACCTTCAGAGATCTTACTCCATCAATTACTATTCTGATCTAGTTCTTAGCACCCTTCTCTTGCCCTGTTCACATCATTAGTTCCTTACCCTCTGTAACATAAATGCAAAACTAAGCTCTTGGTTGCTTCTTTCTCCTCTAAGTACTGCTTCTTTGAACAGACATTTCTTTACTTCTCTTTTATTAACTTTTTATTGTACTATGATTTTCTAAGACATTTTATTTGAAACTAATTTTAAAAAGCCCAGAAAAACTGAAAGATTAAAACTAGTACAAAGAATACCTGTAAACCCTTTACCCAGATTCACCCATTAACATTTTTTTCTGAACCACTTTAAGTTACAAACATCATGGCCCTTTACTTCTAAATACTTCAGTCCTACCTCAAGCTTGCTTCATTCCTAATGTTCCTCTAACACTGCTTTTCCTCTTTCACTAATGACTTACTAACTGCTAAATCAAATTTTTAATCCTTAAAAAAAAAATCCACATTTTTTATCCTTATTCTGCTCAATCTGTGGCAACTTGTCTTCTTGAAGCTCCCCATTTTCCTGGTTTCCCTCTGATACTCTTCTCTCCTTTTTTCTCATACCTTTTAGCTACTCCTCATACTTTCCCAAAGTTGCTCTTTCTCTCTATCCTTAGCTCATCTCTCTTACTCAGCAAATCCCAAGTTTTTTCCTTTGTCTCCAGTTTTCCTGAGGATGCAGTCCACGTCTATGGCATTCAATTCCCATATATGCGTCTGGTTACCAAATATATCATCTCTCCTGAGTTGTAGACATATGTCCTTAACTGCCTGAAAAATTTATTTACCTAGATGATAAACAAATCCAAAAATAAATTTGGCGTCTCCTCTCATCCCCCAAAAGTTGTTTCTTCTTCTTATATTCTTTGATTTGGTAAATGGTGTATCTACTTACACAAGTCTCAGATAACAGCTATCCCCAGCTTCCTCCTTTTCCTCCCTTTTGTACATCTGTTATAAAAACTGACTCCATTGTCTACACATTCTTATAAACTCCCAAATCTTCTTTTGTGATACTGGTACTGCCTTAGTTTATGCCCCCACCTTTTCTCTCCAGGCTGTTCAAACGGTCATCTAACTAATGTTTCTCTCACTGCTCCAAATTCACCCTCTACATTGCCACCAGTCTTTCTAAAATGCCAACTGGAATATATTCCTCTCCTTGTCCTCTGGTGGCTTTCCACTTACTGTAGGATTTAAAAATAGCATAAAAGTTTCATCATGATTTGGCTTCTGTCCACCCTCTACCTATTATCTCATAATTTCCACAAACGCACTCAGCCTTGCATAGACCAAACTACCTGTATTCTTACAATATGTGATACTTTCTCCCAACCATGTACTTTTGAACATATAAAGTCTGTCTTGAATGTAATTTAAGGCATTTGAAATTCTCCTAATCAGTGACCCATTTTAAAAGAGGAGCTAAAATAATCTAAATGGCACTGTGAAATTTCAACAATGTTCCCAAATAATAGCTTTAGGGAGCAGAACCCATAATGACATAGGCAGAGAAATCTACATATCTTTGTCAATGAAAAAATACCAAGAAATAATTACGATGGAACAACTATAGATTTTTAGTTCTCTGACATCAAACAAATTTGTTTGGATTGTATTAAAAACTCACTTAAATATCAAACAAAATATGAAAATAAAAAAATTTCTAAAGCTTCTTAACTTTCTAAATCTGTTAGCTACTTACAGAGAGTGATTCTTCAGGCCAATAATATAAGTGTGCAAATCACAAAGAATTAAATTAAATTGTGCCTTCCAAAACCAAAAATCCACACAGGGTATGTGTTTGGCTTGGGAAAAAAATTCCTGTACTACTTTAACATGTTCTCAAAGGGTTGGGGAGGGGAATACATAGAGACACCATTAGGCAGGAGCATTAACAAAGATTCTCAAGGCAAAGACAGCTTAAAGAACTATGGTAGGCTTTGACATTAATTAAATAAGAAATAATTTTGACATAATGTAATTTATGTGGTCAAATAAGTGGGTTACACAAAACCACAGTAAGAAACCACTGCACACTTATTAGTGATTAGATGATAATTATCAAAACAAAACCCCAGAAAACACCAAGTGTTGGTGAAAATATGGAGAAGTTGGAATGCTTGTGCATTGCTGGTGGGAATGTAAAATAGTGTAGCAGCTGTTGAAAACAGTGTGGCGGTTCCTCAAAAAATTAAACACATAATTACCACAGAATCCCACAATTGCACTTCTGGGTATATACTCAAAAGAAATGAAAGCAGGAATTCTCAGGTATTTGTACACCAATGTTCATAGGAGCATTACTCATTATAGCCAAAAGATAGGAACAACCCAAATGTCCATCAACAGATGAATGGATAAACATAATGTGTTATATCACACAACATAACATTATCCAGCCTTAAAAAGGAATGCAATTCTGACATATGCCATAACATGGATGAACTCTGAAGACATTTATGTTAAGTGAAATAAGCCAGTCACAAAAAACAAGCATTGTATGATTCCATTTATCTGAGGTACCCAGAGTAGTCAAATTCATAGAGACAGAAAGGAGAATGGTAATTACTGGGGGCTGGGAGAGAGGGGGAAATAGAGAACTGTTTAATGGGTACAGAATTTCAGTCTGAGAAGTTGAAAGAGACCTGGAGGTGGATGGTAGTGATGGTTGTACAACTATGTGAATGTTCTTAATACCACTGAACTGTCACTTAAAAATGGTTAGAATGGCAAATTTTGTTATGTGTACTTTACCACAATAAAAAATATCTTTTTTTCCACAATAAAAAAATATTTTTAAGTAGGTTACATACATACTCTTTCGTATTAAATGGGGAAAACCGCTGCGAAGCTCTTATAGCAATGCATTCTTGACCATCAAAATCTCTATGACGTTATGTTTTTATTACTATCAGGAAGCAAGCATCGTTTTGTAAAAAGCACTGAACTTGTGGTTATTGTTCAATTTCACCGACTTCTGCTGTTGATTTCTGGCCAGCCCTTTACTGTTTCCTGTAATACTTGCTTACCAGACTTTTACCAGATTTTTAAAAGAGGCGAGACATTTTATATAGGAAAGGAAGGTTATTTCCTTAATATAAGTGTTTCCTTCTGATATTATACCACTTGATAAAAACAAAATGATTTAACATTTAATCATATTCAAAGTCTGTAACCTTGAAATAATCTCCACAAAAGCCTTAAGAATGATAAAGATTAAAAACAAACTTTAAAATTTGTTCTTCATGGCTATTTTTTATTGTGAAAAATTGTATCTCTTCTAATCCTCTGAATTCTAACATTTGAAAATACTGTTTTTGATTGCAACCTCAATAATCCCCTTGCTCATCCTTTTCCTTGATCCTTCTCCCCCAAATCCTTCAGGTATATCCTCTCATTAGCAGCCCTGAATTTATATACATTGAAACATCTAATTTTGTTTCTGGGCTGCTTTGTGTGGGTAATGGATCACCTATAATAATGCCACCCCATTAATATATTTACTGTTTCCAAACTGAACTTTTCCAACAGGCTGCTTATCCATTTTTCTATCCTGTCCCTAACTCCTGTGGCAGACATTAGGACTGTCCACACACATTTCAGTTCACCTTCCAGGCACAGGTAAGACTACTTTTCCACCCTCTTTGAAATTAGGCTCGTCTGTAAGACTTGCCTCAGCCAATGAGATTTGAGGGGAATACATGTATCACTTCTGGGTTGAAGTTTTAAGTGACTGTTGTGTCCTCCCTCAATATCCTCTCCCCACAATACTGCAAGGTTCAGAGAAGCATCTATGGAGATGGAGTCTCATTAGCCTGGGGCACTGAGTGATTTCTAGGAAGAGACTCCATTCGGGCCTCCACTGGTCATATATCATCAGCAAAAATCAAATGTGTGTTGATACACTGAGATTTTGAAGTTGTTACCACTGCGTAGCCTAGAACCTAGCCTATCCTGACTGACACTCCCCTCTTTGCCAGTTCCCTGAAGTAGCTATTCCCATCCTTTCAAAGCCTTTAAAAGCATGAACTCTTCTTAACTTCCATCCTCATTACTCATAATCTTATCAGTAACAGGACTGTTCCTAGCTTCTTTACTCTTATTACCACAGTTTATTCTTTATAGCTACTATTACAATATATGTAAATAAAATTTTACCTTCTAAGTAGTTTTTGCTCTGTTGGGGGGAAGAGCTGACACATTCTATATTTAGGTTGTTTGTCTTTACCTGGTCACTAGAAAACAGAAGAAAACATACATCAAATACATCAGCTATCATGAATTATTATTTTAGTTAGAATCTAAGAAAAAGAAAGGAAATAACATTTGTTAAGCAATTATATGACATGTGTTGTTCTAGGGAATTAATGTGCATTATTTAATTTACATTGCCACAGCAACACTTAAAAGTAGTTATCATCCTCATTTTACAAAAGGCAATTAAGGCTGTCAAAGTCAAATTAATTTGCCCAATACTTAAGATCCAAGTCTATCTGGTTGCAAAGTCCTGATCTTTCTACTACCATAGGCTACCCCTTTCCAAGATGTGTTATGAAATTATCCTGCCAAATGAAAAAGTTTCCTGAAGTCTTTATTGCAATGATTATTTTAATAAAATACAAGCAGTTGATTTTTGCAAATCTGGCTTTTTAATAATAAATGTGATAAAACACCAGCTAATAACAAATTAAGATGTTTTAGGTGGATTAAAAGCAGAAATTGTGGCTAGACTGACGTAAGAAATCAGCCAATTAAGCTGTGGACATGCTTTAGAGGTTACACAGAAAAGGGCAAATGTACTGCTAACAGTAACATACAAATATATTCAGAATTAATTAAAAATTAATTGACCACAGACTTAGTTATTTGGCTGCATTCTTTTATATTTGCTAAAGGAAAAAATCTCTCTTCCATGGAACTGGCTGTGAAAGTAGAAAATATTCCCAGCTCTGAGTTACAGATACTAGAGATGGGATAATGAACATTAAATAGACTGAAGAATTAAATAATTAGCTTAATGACTGAGACGCCACCAATTTAAATCTATGCTTTAAAACCTGTAGTATGTATTAACAGTTATCAGTGGCAACAATAATAATGTATTTCTGTACTTTTAAAATTTCCTAAAAATATTTTTGGAATCAGGAAATAACTATTAAAAACAGAAACCTGAACTATCAAATAACCTGTAATATCCCAGAGGTCTCTTCATTCTGAAGTCAAGCTCTTTCCCACTTAAATTGACCCCAGACTTTGAAATTACTTCACATAACAGGAGAGAATGATGGGGGGAAATCATTCATTTCATTTGTGCATTACCTGCAGGATACTGTTTCTTTAACACCACTGACATCCGTTACTGTACCATTTCCATCGATAACAGGTGAATCCAAATTAGCTGATCCATTACTGACATGATCACTACTTTCATATCCAGACTCGGTCCTTTGCATCTGCCAGTTGTCACCATGAACTTTAGTCTCTTTGAGGCCTTTATTTTTCTCTGCTCCTTTTCCATTAGATTCAAGGGAACTCCTGCTTCCTATTTCCTGCTTCATATCATCTTCATATATGGTCATTAAACATTTTTGCTTTGGGTTTTCTTTTGGCCAGTTGTTAAAACTCTGATCTTTGCTACATTTAGGTTTGTTACTGATACTTGATTTATGTCTTGGACTATGCTGCCTTTTTTCACTTTCATTAAAAATACTATCAACATTCAACGTTTCTCTCATAGGTTTCCAACCTCGGGTCCGGCTTTTGCTGCTGCCACTATAGCTGCTTCCTTTATCCCTAGAATCTTGGCTGCTGTCTGTATCATATCCAGTGCCACTGTCACTCTTAACTTTGCCAGTTACTTTCTCTCCTGGGGCAAGAATCTGGGATTTACTTGAACTCAGTGTTTGTGCAGAAGCTCGACTCTGATGGGCAACTCGGTCATGTTTACATGGTCCTTTTCCTTGACTATGATAGAGATGTGGGTTTCCATATTGTCTAAAGCCATTTGGGGCAGGAGGTGATCCAGACTTGAAATGTGGAAGGTCTTCATCAACCAAATCTTTAAATAATTAAATAAAGATACAAATGAATACTCTTCAGAGACATTTCTTAGTTACAAGCCAAACACCTTGCTTGAAAAGAAATGTTAAGCAGTAGTAAGTGAATAATAATTATAAGATTTATATTATCTCACATTGTGATTTGACATTGAAAAGTGTTTTCCTCATTCTCTATGCTTAATGAGAGGCATTTATAAGGTAAGTAGTTATATACTGATTTTAGAAAATGACCTCTATAGTAGATCATAGTTAAAGCTTTAAAAAAAAAAAGCCAGTATTCTATCTCACTCATCATTAATGAAAGTCATAATAATAAAAGTACTTTCCATCTCTTATACTGGTAAAGATTTAAAGTTTGTTAAGCCAACTGCTGATAAGAATGTGAAGAAGCAGACATCTAATCACAGTCAGTGGGAGTGCAGACTGGTTCAGTCTTTTAGGAGAGCAACTGAGCCACATCCATCAAAATTAAGAATAAACACACCTCAACCCAGCAATTCTCCTGAAATAATTTTATGCTCCGGCTATACACAAAAAAGGACACAAAGGTATATGTAAAAGGATATCACTGCAGCAAAAATCTTAAATCAAGTTTTAAAGTCTAGCAAGTTTATCATTTAAATTGTGGTATGTCCTTAAGAAAAGAGGATAAAGCCATAAAGAGTAAGACATGCTCATAATGAACTGCACACTATTAACAGTGAAACAGAGGGAAGGTGAGGGGCTGCTCTTCTCACTTAATTTTATAACCTTCCTTCTTATTTGACTGTACCATATGGGTGAATTGAATTTATAATTAAAAGGAAAGTTAAAACATTAGAAAAAGCACAGGTATTCCAGGCCAGAATTAAATAAGAACCAGAAAAGTTTTATATTTATAGATTTAATAGGTGTATTAAAGAAATAATATTGAGATATATAACATAACATGTAAACAAATATATATAATAAATATAAATGAATTATATTAAGTTGTATTAAAGTTATAAAATTTGGTTTAAAAATAAGATTTTAGCAACTCCTTTTCAAATGAACACTATTAGCTCTAACTTACCTTTATGTCGGCCCAAATCTTTTCTTTGTCCCCTCTCCAAATCTTTCCTTTGTGAGGAAAGTAAGTTTCTCTGTTCAATGGCTTTTAAAGCACATTCTCTGGAAATGTCTTTTATTTTTTCCCTTTGATCACTGTGACTTAACTTAACTGTAAAAGAAATCATTCTTATAAATGATATAGATCATTTTTCAAATTGCTCAACAAAAGTACAAATTGAACTATATAAAAATTTTAAGATGCTATATATTTAAAACAAAATATAAAGTATACAATGAACTCATTTTTTTATGTTTAACCAAAAAACTCAATGTGATTTATTCTGACACTGGAGATGCATGTTGGCTTTTAAAACTTCTTGTATTGCTCCTAAAGCTAGTGTAAAAGGAAAAAAGAGATCTTGTATTGAAATAATAAAAGCTAAAGGTAACTGAGTGGTCACTATGTGTCAGACACTATTATAAGTCTTAACTCATTTAATTCTTTGAGGTGGGTACAATTACTGCCTCCATTGTGGATTAGGAAACTGAGGCACAGAGAAGTTGAAAACTTGCCCAAGTTCACAGAGCTTGTAAATGTAGAACCAGGATTACAAACCCAAGTTGTCTGGTTCTAATGTTTGTGTTTGTAATCACATACACAGTTTCTGGGCTTAAAAGTAGTTCTCTTTTGACAAACAGCTTAATCTAAGAGTATGACAATACAGAGGGTAAAAGGTATAGTTCCATTGAGAACTTTTAAAAGCATTTATTGTAATTCTTTGTTGATGACAATTGTTAATTCTGGATCCTACCACCCTTGATTAAATGGGTTACTTTTATGGTTAGACATTATTTCATTAATGCATTTTAAAACTGCTTATAAAATCATCCTGAACATCAACCTACTCAGAGTTCAATAAATTTCTAAACCATAACTATACACACCATGCTGCAATGTCTTATTTTGGACCCAAGTCACAGAACTTGGTTTGTGAAAATTAAAGTTGTGAGATGACAATAACAAGACAGAGTTGAATAAAAATGAGGTTAAGTATAAAGTACAACTATAATAACTTTGAACTACTACTGTTGCATTCACTAATGGTAAATTTAAATTTAGCATATGTGCCAAATTATTAACTCATGTTTTTCCTCTCCAAGTTAATAATTAACTCCCAGAAGGCCATATTATGACTTTCTTTGGTAACTGTCCAGATTGCCTCAAGCCTACTACAGCTCTGAGTGTATGGAGGAACCCAAACAGTAGTCGAGTCCAACTGTTCAGATCAAACTGTAAGTCTGAGAGAAATGCGTAAAAGACAAAATTTTGCTATCTAGTTGTTATTTTCTCTTCATGGCCAAGCAAAGTTAGTTAAGCACCCTCCTTTTCTATGGTACTTACCAGAAATTACAGATTCAGTAAAGAGGAAAGGGGGAAACGTAATCACTCAGGGACAATGTGAAAATAACAATAAACACATACCTTGTCCTCTACCGTCATTTGTTTGAATGTGGCTCCGATTAAATGATGATGTATTATCTGTATGAAATTTCTGATTTTCTCTCTGTTTTGCCTGATCACCAAATCCATTTTCTTTTGAATTATCTGATTTATAAATTGAGGGCTTTTCACATCCTTAAAAGACAAACAAAAACGTATTATTCCCATCCTCCTCCCCACCAGAAGAAAAGAAGTTTGAATTTTTTTTTTTTTTAAGCAATTTCTACACCCAGTGTGGAGCTCGAGCTCACAACCCTGAGATCGAGTCATGTTCCACTGACCAAGCCAGCCAGCCTCCCCTGAATCATTTTTAGTATTGTGGATAACTGCTTATAAACTCAAAGGACTGACATTTTTAAAGGATTTCTATCTGCTTTGTAATGCATCCAAAAACGGCCTGGCTCCTTTGGACTTTTTCAGGGTATAACTCACTTTAACTCTCAATTTTTACTGCTAGAAAGAGCTTCCAGTCAAGTATCCCCTTCTGTGCTTGTGTGACCACAGAAGTGGGTGGCTCCTGAGGGTGCTTTGGAGGCCACTGGTGGGGAAAGGCTTCCTTATAAAGATTAACTCCAAGTAAGAATTTTCCTGAATTCTGCTTTACTGAAACTGAATTTTGAAATTATCCTCAAAATTCATTTTATCTTCACTATATTAATACTTAGTATGACTATGATACTATAAAGAACACTAAAAAGAACTTTTAAAAATTACCCATATTTTCTGCAACGGATTTATAATGTGACCAGTTGATGACCTGCCTAAGTGCATCTTCAGTAGAAACTGCTGTGCCATCTGGGTTTGCGTAAAACAAAAGCAGTGGCTGGAAATGGCATCGGATACATTTGGAGACCACATCCTTCCATCTAGTCCCAACCTTTAAAAAAACCCACAATGAATAAAAACAAAACAAAATCTTGTAATCAATGTGCTATATATTTGAATAGCAGAGACTAAATTTGTATATTAAAAAAATTTAAAAAATTCAGACACTAGCAGTTCAATTGCTCATATTATATGATTACTTTTGTCTTAAACTAGTCTAACAAACATCTTTTAAATGTTATCATTAAAAAATTGAGCAAAATCGTACACTTACTATATCAAGATTTAGACTAACAAATTTTAAAAAGCTTTTCTATGTATGTGGTTGACTGACTTTTGACAAAGATTTAAAGGTTAATTTAATGGAGAAATATAAGATTCTATTCAACAAGGTGCTGGAACAACTGGATGGCCATATGAAAAAATGAACTTTGACACCACTACACATAAAACACAACAATTAAATCAGAATGAGTCACACAAAAACTTAAAGCTTATAGGAAAAAACAAAAGAGAAAATCTTAACCTTGGAGAAGGTGAAGATTTCTTAGGACATCAAACAGGGGCGATTAGAGGGCTCAGTTGGTTGAGAATCCGACTCTTGGTTTCAGCTCAGGTCATGACCTGGGGATCATGGGGTCAAGGGCTCTGCAATGAGTGTGGAGCCCGCTTGAGATTCTTTCTCCCTTTCCTTTTGTCCCTCCCCCCACTTTTGCACATGTACACACACACTCTCTTTCAGAAAAATAAAAAAAGGATATCAAACCACAGAAGAAAAAAGTTATAAAATGGGCTTCATATCAAAATAAATTAATAACTTCTGCTCTTTAAAGGTTACCATTAAGAAAATGAAAAAAACAAGCCACAAACATCTAATAAAGAACTGCTGTGCAGAATAAAGAATTCCTGCAATTCATTAAGAAGAAGATGATCCAATTTAAAATGGGCAAAACATCTGAAGACACTTCACCAAAAAAATAAAATGGCCAATTAGCACACAAAAAGGTACTCAAAACATTATTAATCATAAGGAAAATGCAAATTAAAACCACACTGAGATAACATTATACATTCATTAAAAGGGCTAAAATTAAAGACTAACATAAAACGTTGCTGAGAATGTGGAGCAACTGGAACTCTCATACACTAATAGGAATGTGAACTGGTATAATCACTTTGAAGATCATTTTGCCAGTTCCCTATAAAGTTTAACTACACTTATCATACAACCCAGAAGTTCCACTTCTGAGTATCTTTTAATATATATATATATTTTTTTTAATTGGGGGGGAAGGGCAGAGAGAAAGAGAATCTTAAGTGGGTTCCACATCCTGTGCAAAGCCCAATGTGGGGCTTGATCTCACGAACATGAGATCATGATGTGATCCGAAATCAAGAATCTGACGCTTAACTGACTGAGCCATCCAGGTGCCCCCATTTCTGAGTATTAGCTAAGAGCAATGGGGAAAAAAACCATGTTCACACAAAAACTATCCATAATTCAAAAGGTAAATGGATAAACTGTTATATAGCCATGTAATGGAACACAACAATAAAAATGAAGCACTGATAGAACATGAATGAGTCTTAAAAGGCATTATGCTCGATAAAGGAAACCAAACACAGAGAATTGAGACTATGAGACACCATTCTTACAAAACTGTAGAAAGAGCAAGACTAATCTATAGTGAGATCAGGGATTTCCTGGGGCCCAGGGTAGGGTGGGGGGGTATTAGTAGTAAAGGAACATGACAGAACTTTCTGGATGATGAAAGTGTTCTGTATAATAATTGTGTAGGTTACACAGGTATGTACACATTTGTCCGTATCTATGTATGGGTGCATTTTAATGTTTGTAAATTATACCTCTATAAAACTGATTTAAAACAAAACAAAACAAAACCCAACCAAATAAAAAACAAAGCATTCTAGAATACTGGCTTTGGCAGAGAAGTAAGGGATCTTTAAAAGTCCTAAGGAGCTTTTTCAAACTACACATATTTAGCTGTTTACCCTTCTTACCTTGGAATCTGAGATACTTGAGGAACTAGAGTAATCTGAAAACAAAACAAACCTAAAACTCAGAGTGACTCAAAATTCTTCCTTCAAATTTTGACCATTTAAACTATGTGGATAGAAAGGAGTGCCAAAATGTTACTACACACTGATTCAACGTGGAATTTGTTGATAAACTGCTATATAAAAGTACCACATAATTTTAGCAAAGTGTTTATTTTAGAATATAAATACCCCAATTTTTTCATTGGCTTTATTGAGTATAATTTACATGAAATAAACTACCCAGTTACAGTACACCAATCAATGAATTCTGCCAAATATATACATACAATCATGTATCTCCCCCAATAAACTTCCTTTGTACCCCCTTTGCAGTGACTGGCGACCAATGATTTACTGTCACTTTGTTTTTTCCTTTTCATGAATTTTAGATAAACAGAATCATAGTTTCTTATGTCTCACTTCCTTCATTTACCATATTGCTTTTCAGATTTTTCCACAGCGTTTTCCACAATGTTGCTTTTCAGATTTTTCCACAATGTTCCACAATGTTCATTACTTTTTACTGCTGAGTATTATATTCCATTGAATGGTTATACCACAGTTTATCCATTCACCGTTGATGGACATTTAAGTTGTTTCCAGTTTTGGTTATTATGAACAAAACTACTATAAACATTCAAGTACAAGTTTTGTGTGGACATAATGTTTTTATAAGAGTGGAATTACTAGTATCTATGGAAGTACATTTTTAAATTTGTAAGAATTTGATAAACAGTTTTCTAAAATGACTGTTCATTTTGCATTTCCATCAGTCTTCTGTGAGAGATCTAGCTATTCCACATCTTCACCAACTCTTAGAATGGTCAGTCTTTTTAATTTTAGCTATTCTAACACATGAGTAATAGAATCTCATTGTGAACTGAATTTGTATTTACTTTATACCTAATAGTTTACTGAGTATCATTTTTTAAGGGCAGGGACTCAGCTTCCTATGGTTTTCCACTCTTGGGTTCTTGCACACTGAGCCCACAGATTTTTTAAATTCCCGAATTTTTATTTAATAGAAAACTAAACCTTTATTTTAGTTATGCAAAAAAATAAAAAAAAAAAGCAATTACAACTAATAATGCATGCACACAAAAAACTTGCAATTCTTTTTTTTTTTCATTTTGCGCTTTCCTTCTTTCACACCTACGGCTGGATTCTCTTTCATCCCAAACTCCAAAAAGACCTTGTTTGACAAACTCAGACTTGGAAGGCTCTCGTGTCTCTCACTATTTTCTTCTTTCCATGCCTGCTCTCTTCCTATGGTCAGTAGCTGTTTGCCTTCTTCTAGCTGCTCTGGCTACTCAGGTCCTGATGTGTATTATAAAGGTTCATGTGCCGACGAGGCAAAACAAACTGCACTTCATATGACAGGAGAGAAGGGAGGCCCCTGAGGGGATTCTCCTGACTGACTGTGAGGCAAGAATGATACTGGGAGTACTCCTCTCACCTTGTCAGGCCAGCCCTCCAGACGGCCCTTCATGCATTCCCATGAGCCACGAGGGCACTATGCAGTATGTACACCGAAAGACCCAGGAGTCACTCAGGGTGGTGGAGTCACTCACAGCTACATGAGCCTTGAGAAGTCCTCCTCCTACCAGTCCTTGTGACACTACTGTTGAGTTTCTTTGCTAATATTAAGACACCTGGGTCAGATTTACTTTTCTCATGACTTTCTTTAAAGGTAAGTAAGGTGACCAACTACAGTATGGTGTGACCTTGGTAGCTCTCTGTAGGACTTCCTGGACCCACCAATTTTCCTTTCATTTGGCCTTGCTGCTAAAAAAAAATTTTGATAGAGCCAAAATACCAAAAAAAAAAAACAACCAAACAAAAGCACCCTGGAAATAAACCTATTAAACTCTTTCTGGAGCAGAGCATCAACTGTTGTGGAGTCATAGGGGACAGGAGCTCTCAGGGAGAGGGACACATCATGGTTGGGGAAAAGGAAGAAGAAAAGGGATGTGGAGGTTTTCAAGTTAAATTTTACATGTCACAGTTTGCCTGGGAGTGCTTATTCTCTCCTTTTCTCTACCTCCATTTCTGGATTCGTATCATAAGGAAAATGCTAGGCAAGTCACATATCTATTATGAGCATATTTCGTGTGTGTGTGTGTGTGTTAGTTTATGCAATTTAATTTTTTTTAAGTTTTTATTTAAATTCCAGCTAGTTAACATACAGTGTTAGTTTCAGGTACATAATTTAGTGATTCAACATTTCTACAGAACACCCGGTGCTCATCACAAGTACACTCCTTTGTCCCCATCACTTATTTCACCCATCCCCCACTCCCCTCCCCTCTTATAACCATCAGTTTGTTCTCTACAGTTAGGAGTCTGTTTCTTGCTTTGCCTCTCTCTCTTTTTCTCTTTGTTTGTTTCTTAAATTCCACATATGAGTGAAATCATATGGTATTTGTCTCTGACTTACTTCACTTAGGATAATACTCTCTAGCTCCATCCATGTCATTGCAAACGGCAAGATTTCATTTTTTATGGCTGTACATGTATATTCCATTGCATGCATGCATACATCCACCCTACTACTTCTTTATCCATTTATCAGTCGATGGACATTTGGGCTGTTCCTATAATTTGGCTGTTGTTGATAATGCTGCTACAAACATTGCGGTGCACGTATCCCTTTGAATTAGTATTTTTGTATTCTTTGGCTAAATACCTAGTAGTGCAATGCTGGATCATAGGGTAGTTCTATTTTTAACTTTTTGAGGAACCTCCACACTTTTCCAGAGTGGGTGTACCAGTTTGCATTACCACCAATGGTGCAAGAGGGTTCCCCTTTTTCCACATCCTCACCAACATCTGTTGTTTCCTAGTTGTTGATTTTAGCCATTCTGACATGTGTGGGGTGATATCTCATTGTAGTTTTGATTTGTATTTCCCTGCTGATCAGTGATGTTGAGCATCTCTTCATGTGTCTATTGATCATCTGTATGACTTCTTTGGAGAAATGCTCATGTCTTCTGCTCATTTTTTAATTGGATTATTCATTTTTTCAGGTGGTAAGTTTTATAAATTCTTCATACATTTTGGATACCAACCCATTATCAGATATGTCATTTGCAAATATCTTCTCCCATTCTGTAGGCTGCCTTTTAGTTTTATTGACCGTTTCCTTTGCTGTACAGCTTTTTATTTAGATGAAGTCCCATTAGTTTTGCTTTTGTTTCCCTTGCCTCAGGAGACATATGTAGAAGGAAGTTGCTATGACTGATGTCAAAGAGGTTACTGCCTGTGTTTTCCTCTAGGATTTTTTTTTTTTTTAAAGATTTTATTTATTTATTTGAGAGAGAGAGACTGAGAGAGAGAGCACATGAGAGGGGGGAGGGTCAGAGGGAGAAGCAGACTCCCCGCTGAGCAGGGAGCCTGATGCGGGACTCGATCCAGGGACTCCAGGACCATGACCTGAGCCGAAGGCAGTCGCTTAACCAACTGAGCCACCCAGGCGCCCCTCCTCTAGGATTTTTATGCTTTCAAGTCTCTTATTTAGGTCTTTAACCCATTTTTAATTTTTGTATGGTGTAAGTGGTCCAGTTTCATTCTTCTGTATGTTGCTGTCCACTTCTCCCAACACCATTTGTTGAAGAGACTGTCTTTTTCCCATTGCATATTCTTTCCTGCTCTGTCAAAGATTAATTAACCATATAGTTGTGAGTTCCATTTCGAGTTTCTATCCTGTTGCAGTGATCTATGTCTATTTTTGTGCCAGTACCATATTGTTTTGACCACCACAGCTTTGTAAAATAACTTCAAGTATTATAACTTGAAGTCCAGAATTGTGATGTGTCCAGCTTTGCTTTTCTTTTTCAAAGTTGCTTTGGCTATTTGGGGTCTTTTGTGGTTCCATACAAATTTTAGGATTGTTTGTTCCAGCTCTGTGAAAAATGCTGGTGGTATTTTGATAGGGGTTGCATTAAATGTGTAGATTGCTTTGGGTAGTATGGACATTTTAACAATATTGTCTTTCCATGAGCATGGAATGTTCTTCCATTTCTGTCATCATCTTCAATTTCTTTCATGTGTGTTTTATAGTTTTCAGAGTACAGGTCTTTCATCTCTTTGCTTATGTTTATTCCTATATATTTTATGGTTTTGGGTGCAATTGTAAATGGGATTGATTTCTTGATTTCTCTTTCTGTTGCTTCATTATTGGTATATAGAAATACTACAGATTTCTGTACATTTTGTATCCTGTGACTTTACTGAATTTGTGTATCAGTTCAGGCAATTTTTGTGGTGGAGTCTTTTAGGTTTTCTACATAGAGCATCATGTTGTCTGCAAATAGTCAAAGTTTTCTTCTTCCTTACCAATTTGGATGCCTTTATTTCTTTTTGTTGTCTGATTGCTGTGGCTTGGACTTCCAGTACTATGTTAAATTAACAGTGATGAGAGTGGACATCCCTGTTATGTTCCTGACTATAAAAGTTCTTTTTTTTCCCCATTATGATGTTAGTTGTGGGTTTTTTATATATGGCTTTTCTTACATTGAGCTATGTTCCCTCTAAACCTATTTTGTTGAGGGTTTTTATCATTAATGGACGTTGTGCTTTGTTAAATGCTTTTTCTGCATCTGTTGAAAAGATCATAGGGTTCTTATCCTTTCTTTTATATTAATGTGGTGTAACATGTTGATTCATTTGTGAATACTGAATCACCCTCGCAAACCCAGGAATAAATCCCAGTTGACTGTGGTGAATGATTTTTTTTAAATGTATTGTTGGATTCAGTTTGCTAGTATTAAGTCCTACTGGTTGTAAGAACTCGCAGAATTTGGCCCTTCTAGTTTTCAAAGCCAAATGTTATAGGGATTTGTCTTCCCAGTGTGATAGTCTGTTTCTCTCCCTTCTCTTCACCTGCAAGTCCCTCCCTTCTACAGACAGCCTGTGATCTGTTTAGCTCCCCACCATGTCTGCCCTTCCTACCCTCTTTGAGGTGGCCTCTTCTCTACCTTTAGTTGTGGAGTTTGTTCTGCCAGTCTTCAGGCAGTTTTCTGGATTATTTACATTGATGTGAGTGTTATTTAATTGGATCCATGAAACGAGGTGAGCATAGGGTCCTCCTACTCCACTATCTTTCCCTATTATCTTTTTTGCCCATTTTTAATCAATTTGTCTTTCTTTATTGAGTCGTAAGAGTCTTTATATACTCTGGATATAGCCTTTATTAGATATATGCTAGACAAATATTCTGTCCCTGTCTATGGCTTGCCTTTTTATTCTCCTAACAGTATCTTATTGAAGAGCAAAAGTTCTGATGAAATCCAATTTATCGATTATTTTTATGGTCCATGTTTATTGACTGTTATCCAATAACTCTCTCTACACTGAAACAGAAGTTGTAACATTCTTGTCTGATACTTCCATCTCTGCCATTTTGGGTCTTTTTTTTTTTTTAATGATTTAATATTAGAGCTGGCCTGGACATGACCTTGGACGTCACCTGATTATTACCCAGAACCCTTTTTTGAGGGTAGGAATGGTGAAGTTGATGAAGTTCCTGAGAGAATAGAAGGTGTACTTCATTTCTCTACCTTGCTTCCTCACCCCCATATCATGTGATTGGAAGAAATGGAGTGGTGGAATGGGTCTGTTTCTATTAATACGGGTATGGGTCATTTTCCTACTTCTCCACATATTTTGTAATTTTTTATTGAATACTATCTTGAAATGCCATATTGAAATTTAATTGAAATTTATATTTTTGGGTGAATTTTGTTGTGTTCTTTTAAAAAGTACTGGACTTCATTCTGGCATTTGTTAAGTTATGTAGGATCATCTTGGTCCTTTGAAGACTTCATTTTAGGCTTTTTATGCCAGGTCCAGAGCAGTATTCAGGCTAGGTATAATTTAGCCCCATTATTAAGGTGGTACTTTTCTGAGGATTCTATTTGTTGCTCTATGCATTACAACATCTTTCCACTCTTGCTGGTGTGGATGCAAACTATTCCTAGCCCTGTATGAATTTTGAAAATCGTCTGACCTTCTGTTTTCCATTAATTCTTTCCCCCACCTTGTGCAGGTTTGCTCCACACATGTCAGATCACTATTCAGCCAAAAATTAAAGGGGACCCATCTACCAATCTCCAGAACTTTCCCTCTGTGCAGTATTCTTTCTGGTAATCTGTCCAGTGAATTTTAGCCATCTTGGCTTCCTGAACTCCAATCTCAGTTTCCTCAACTCAATGAGATGTCTAGGCTTTGTTTGAGTTCCACCTCCCTGCAGTGTAAAAACTATCTGTAGGCAGTAAATGGGAATAATAATAGGGCTCATCTTGTTTGTTTCCTTTTTTCTGTTCAACTGCCTGCTATCCAATGTCTAAAAAAGTTGTTTCATCTATTTGGTTTTCTAATTTTTAATATTGGGAGGGGCTATTTCCATAGCAGTTCATCCTTCATAGAAACAATTAGAAATCCACTAAATACTGAATATTTGAACTTCTCCTGACTTAGTAATTCATAATGCTGATAAATGGCCCTTTCTTCTACATTAAAATGAAAGCAAATGGAATTGTACATCATTTGCTTATAACAGTGAAATAATTTGTACTTTAAATCCATTAACTGCTTAATAATAGGATTCTCAAAGCCAATAGGTCCAGGCATAGTACTGACAAGATCAACAGTTTTCAAATGTGGAAAAATCTGAATCTCCTATAGAACTTTAAAAAAAAAAAATCAGGTATTGGCCTCTACACCTCTGAATTGAGAATTTAAGAGTGCAGGCAGGTACTGGTTTTTTCAAAAGTTCCAAGGGTGATTCTCATACATACTCCTTACTACAAACTATTATTCACTAGTTTTCTAGATATTATAATGTTTGAATAAGTTATTTACCAAAAGATATAATAAGCATATCTAATTCTGAATACCATACACAAAGTTTGAAAAGGCAGTCATAATAATTTAAAAAACAAGCAGATTTTCATCACTAATTATACAAAGCAATTGTGAATCATTCACAAAGAAATACACAGAGCAACTATGTATCAGACAAAATGTATCAGACATATGAATCAATGACAGTTACATATTTGCATTCCAACATTTATTAGTCACCTTTTTTATTATTCTGGAAATGGACTGGCTTAAAAGTTGGCTTTAAAATAAACCAGGTTTCAAAAATTAAAAGGAAGTATGAACTTAACAATACTATTATCATTAAGGTTATTATTTTATATAAGAAATGTTTACATACAATCATTTTTTACATATTATGTAATACACATTTTATATATTATTTCATTTATTCCTAAAAAGTAAAAGTCACAATAATTATCCCAGTGAAAGTGTCACTTACCTCTTTCACATTTGCATCATCAAAAAATACCCATTTGGAACTCTTGGTATGAAAAGCAAAGGCACAATAATGTCGGCTGGTGTAGCAGATCATACCAACTAGGTGAAGTTCACTATTTTTGGCATTTTCATCAGTAACTCTATAAAAAAGCTGTTTAAAAAATAACAATGTATATTTAATACTGTATCTTTTTAAAAATGAGGAACAATAATTTCGTGAGTTATGTATTTGACTATCTATGAAAAAATTTCTTATGCAAGCTTCCCTAATTCAATATTATATTAGTACAGAAGGTATCACTGAGATTGTACTGAATAGAATTACTCTTAACTATTACTTAATATTAACTATAACTATTACTCTTCCTCCAATAAAATGAACTCACTACAATTTAGTTCAGTAACCCAGTATCTTGACACTTTATATACATAAACTGGAAATGTGGGATAAATTACACAATTCCTAATAATTTTTGATTGAATCACATATTTGAACATACATGAAACATATTATCTAAAAGTTAATTATCTAAAAGTTTAATTGTAATATAAACCAATTCAAAATATATTAAAATGTTAATAAGCATATTAAGAGATCAGTGCTGTAGATGATTTCTGAATCTTAAACCTTTCTAGGTTAATATTTATACTTGTCATTACCATACACACACACACACACACACACACACACACAAAGACACACATCACTATCATCATTCTAGAGTAATACAGAATTAGAGCATGAGACAGTTTATAATTGAAAGCTATTCCTAGTCTATGCAAGAAAGGCATTCCAGTTAGCCTGATTTGATGAACTTTATCAGCATTATATCTGAATGTTATTTTCTTAAGAAAAGTTAGTTCTGAAAAACAAGTGTATTATAAAACATGAATATGTTTTAAAAGCATTTAAAAACAAAAAGGAAGAGAATGAAAACAGCTGAGATACCCCAGGAAGATAAAGATGTGTTGCTAGATTCCGAACAACATCTTCAGTCAAGTCAGAATGCTCAGAATCCCATACTAAACCAATTGTAACAATCTCTGGGCAATTCATTAAAACACGGCGAATTTTTATTTTTTGGCCACAGTTACTCTAAAGAAAAACACAAAAGGCAAATTTTGAAATTACTGAAATAGATATACCATAGGTAATGCCTTATACAGTTTGTATTAAACAGTAACAATCTTTACATATACCAGAAAATTATTTGTTCAGCATACTAAAATTCACTTTTATCAAATTATTTGTCTAATTATTGATTAAAAGTAAGTTTATTTTAAATCGAAGTACTTTTCTTTGGTATTTTTTAAATCTGTTAAAACAAGAAGTCTATCTAAAAAATGAGAAATAGAACACTGAAGTCATTAATAATATTACATTAGAAAAGAATGGTACCATTTGTAATGTTTAAATGAAAATAAATAAACTTTCTCTTTAGTCAAACGATAGATTTCAGAACTTAAAAAAATTAATCAGGGGGCACCTGGGTGACTCAGTCACTTAAGCACCCGACACTTGATTTTAGCTCAGGTCATGATCTCAGGGTTGTGAGATCAAGTCTCACCTAGGGCTCCATGCTCAGCAGGGAGTCTGCTTAAGATTCTCTCTCTCCTCTCCCTCTGCCCCTCCCCTCCATCACTGCTTGCATGCTCGCTCGCTCTCTCTCTCAAAAAAAAAAAAAAAATTAATCAGCATACACTAACTTAAATCTTTCACAAAGAGTTTTTAAAGAAATAGTGCTCAAATAAATAGCTCACATGGTATAAAGAGTTGCCTAAAATAACACTGAAAAAAATAAATTCTTAAAATCAAGTCCATGTATAATTAGTATTTTCATGGTAATTTCTGAGTATCTATTTTCAAATTTACAAACATAGAAGCACACTAATATTCTCCAAATTATACTTACAGGACATTTCCTATAGTCATCAGTCGTATTTGCTGCTTGCAGCAATTCTGCAAACATATCAGGCTTAAAACGTTCATGCCTTTCCATCATTCTTTCTACCTCATTGCTACAAAAGAAAGCAGCAGTTTCAAATGTGTACTATGAACTTTAAGAAGATCTAACAAATTATGCATGAAAAATACCAAGTTATCAATATGAGTATGGTTGCTTTTTCTGTCTTAAAACAGGTTCTGTTTGAAAAATTAACCATAAAGTAAATTTCCATACAGAGAAAAATTATGAAATTTGGCAGGTGTATGATGAAAAAAATTAGGTCAAGAATAGAATAACACTAAATTTTACCATTGTTTGGAACTACATGAACGAGGTGATAAGATGATCCATCTGGAGGTAGTTCTAAGTCAAATGTTTCTATTATTACTTAACAAGTAGGGACTTGAGTTTCAACTTTGGCCTAACAAGAACAACAAATTATTGGAAAGACTTCCTCTCTGGCCTAAAGTTCTCAGAAACAAAGGTATCATTTTCAGCTAACAGAGGGGTCCTTTGCTGATTAATGCAGAAGTCAAAACCAAAACTATTTAGGCCAGGCTTGTGCCTTATGAGTGCTAACCATTTCATTAGAGCCTAGGCAGGATATCTGTGCCACTTTTTGTTTAGTCTACTTTAGAATCAAATTTTTATATATCAACGTATTATCTTTAAATAACTATTTAAACATTTCCAAAAAGAAATGTAATAAAAGCTCAAATATCCTTACTACTTTCCATTCTAGATGCTCTGGTTCTGCTTAGTGGTAATATTAACTATTCTAGAGCTGGATATATTTTACAGTTCCACGGTTTAATATACAGTATTCAATAACAACTAAAAGCACCTATTCTTCTAAAGCACTTCACAAGTATATGAGAAAGCACTAAATCTGATAAGCTCATTCAAATTGTACATTCAAAATAGTGTTTTTGTTAACATTAAAAGTGATGATTTATGTAAAGCCTGGAATTCTGTAATTGGTATCCAATACTTATTACCAATACAAAGAAGGTGATTATAGTTGACATTTAAACAACATGGGGTAAGGGGCGCCGACCCTCACACAATCCAAAATTAGCATATAACTTTTGACACCCCCCTCAAAGTTAACTACTCATAGCCTACTATTAACCAGAAGCCTTACCAATAATAGTCAGTCAATTAACACACACTTTGTGTTATATGTATCATATACTATATTCTTCCAAAAAACTGGAGAAAAGGAAATGTTATTAAGAAAATCATAAAGGGGGCATGTGGGTGGCTCAGTTGGTTGGGTGTGAGACTCTTGATCTCGGCACAGGTCTTGATCTCAGGGTTATGAGATC
The DNA here is from genome assembly GCF_054177405.1 of Leptonychotes weddellii. Lineage (NCBI taxonomy): Eukaryota > Metazoa > Chordata > Mammalia > Carnivora > Phocidae > Leptonychotes > Leptonychotes weddellii. The sequence continues at coordinate 88,916,638 of NC_138370.1, forward strand.
GAGCCCTGGGTTGGGCTCCACAAACAGCAGGGAGTCTGCCTGAGATTCTCTCTCTCCCTCTCTCTCTCTGCCCCTCCCTCTGCTTGCGTGTGCACGCTCTCTCTCTCTCAAATAAACAAATCTTAAAAAAAAAAAAATCTAAAGAAGAGACAATATATTTACAGTACTGTACATATATTTATTGAGAAAAATCTGCATCTAAGTGGACCTGTGCAGTTCAAACCTGTGTTATCTGAAGGATCAACCATAATTAGAGTTCAAAGTCTGGTTTCTTGCAATTGGTGGTGTGGACCAGGGACAGACTAATGGAGTTCCAACTCTTGTTACATAAGATACTGAATCAAAGCACTGTCATTTTATATAAGAGTTTCCGAGTAGGCTTAAAGTTTTACGGTTTTTAATGTGTGGCCTATCCTTGTTCAAACACCATCCTACTTTTCACACAAAGTAAAAAAAAAAAAATGAATCTATAACTGACTGAAGTTTAGGGAATGCTTCCCCAAACAATGCTCCCCAACTCTGTATATATTAAGACACTAAACACACCAAATAATCAAATTGCTATTGTTCAATAATCTTCAAGAAATATTGTGTCATATGCAAAATAGCCAGGAAGTTTAATAATATAATGAAACAGATAAGCACCTGAATTTCATTTTGCACAATGATAAAAATATTGGTAGCATTTAGTAACTAACTTTTGTACTAATGTATTGATTGATAATTATTGATCCATGTTTTGTTTTTTGTATCAAAATACCTGTAAATATTTATGATTTTATTCAATGTTTATCATATATCAAATATTTATATTTTCTAATACCTGTGAGGAAGTGTTTAAACTACTCTTATTATGTAAAGTCTAGGGATCATTTTGGATCCCTAACTCGCTAATGTTTAATGGGCAGGGAGGGAGGGGACAGGCAAGCATGGCAAATTTTTATTTCAGGTGAATGTGTTGAGGCCTTAAATGAAATAAATCTAACGGAGAATTAATTTCACCTTTTTCTTTCTTCTCTTCTTACCCTGGCTTCCATCACCATGAAGGGACATGGAGCTGACGGGAAACACTGTTACTACAAAGATAACACCTTAGGAAAAATGAAGAAATCACGTGCAGCTCCATTTACCATTGAACTTGTCATTTTAAGGTCTCCTTTAAAATTCCCAAAACTTGCTATAAATATAAAAAGATACAAATTTTGACTAATATTTGGAAATTTCATCAAGTGTATGGTTTCTGGCCAAATCAGGAACAGCCAGCTGAGACAGACATCACTTAGTACCTCTGATGGTTGCATATTTTCAGGTCTAAGACAGAGAACAGATACTCACATATGTTATGGTTTTATAAAATAAATGCTCAATGTGCTCAAATGCGTTATTAACATCTTCGGTAAACATGCTTTAGTAGGTTCTTACCATAGGGCTGTTGTAGAAATGTACCGCACAAATTCTGTAAAAGGTAGAGGATCTGATGATGCTCCACAGCTGCGACACACACACTACAGGTAAAAACATATGTTTAATTTATCAACCATAAAACATAAATATAATACATATGTTACATATATTTAAATATGTAATATATATGTATAAATGTATGCAAACAAACGTAATAATAACAAATGAAGAATAACTAATGAAGTGGTTAAGCCATCTCACCTGTTCATACAGAGTCATAGCAAACTTCTGGTGAGTGATACAAGACTTGGAGGTACACATGTCTGCATCTCTGCTTGGTACTATATGAAAATGAATCCTCTCCAATATATTTTCCTAATTTAAAAAATTAAAAGACAAACGAGTTGTGAATCTTACAGATGACACTATACAGTATAACTTTTTAACTTTACAAATTTTAAAAATCTTTTTAAGATTTGCCAATTTTAGGGCGCCTGGGTGGCTCAGTTGGTTAAGCGACTGCCTTCGGCTCAGGTCATGATCCTGGAGTCCCGGGATCGAGTCCCGCATCGGGCTCCCGGCTCGGCAGGGAGTCTGCTTCTCCCTCTGACCCTCTCCCCTCTCATGCTGTTTCTCTCTCTCTCGCTCTCAAATAAATAAATAAATAAAATCTTTAAAAAAAAAAGATTTTCCAATTTGAACAGTGCCATATATACTGTCAGCTTTCCAGCTTTCCTCTTTAATCAACCCTTCAAATGCTGTTCAATTATTCACCCTTTGTAGTATTAGCTTTTAAAAAAAAAATTTAATGAAAGAAACATTGTAATGTAACATATGATTTTAATAAATATTTTAAAAATCCTTTAAAAAATCAATTCATGGTGGCTAACATCTAGAATTTAATACTAGAAAACATGTTTCCTATATTTCCAGCATTCTCACATTAGGGAAAAGCAGTTAATCTTTCAAAAATCCTACTTGGAACATTTTTATAGTCTCTATAACTCACATTAAAATAGCAATGATAAAGGTTTACAATACCTACACTAACATCCTAATGCAAGGAATCTGCCCTGCAAACAAATTTCAAATTTGTAATACAGATCAATAAGGAGTATTTATTTCTTTAACAAATAAGACATCTTTTTAGCAAAGCTTATCCAATGGATTCTTTTAATTAGCTAACTTAACCCCTCTCCTCTGCCCTAGGAAGTTTAAAAGCATTCAATTATTTAAACCTAAATTTCTAGGTATTCTATGAATTATCCTATCTCGTATTAGTACATTTCATTTAAGTGAAAATAAACTACAAAGTTTGGTATTGTACAAAATATATTTATATTTTAAGTAATGGATCAATTAGGAACAGAAATATGAAAAGCATATTTTATGACTATGTGTGCTGTTTTTGACACATTTTGATCAACATGGAAAGTATGCTATGCAGTGCACTAGTCAAAGAGCTTTCCATCTGTCCAAGGAAACAGTAAAGATGCTCATTAAGGAAATAACAGGGGCACCTGAGTGGCTCAGTCAGGTAAGTGGCTGACTCTTGGTATCAACTCAGGTCGTGATCTCAGGGTCCTGGCATCAATCCCTGCATCAGGCTCCACACTCAGCGGGGAGTCTGCTTGTGGATCCTCTCTCTCCCCCTGCCTCAGCCTCTCCCCCCACTTGTGTGTGTGTGCATGCGCACACACGCGTGCAAGTGCACGTGCACGCGTTCTCTCTCTCAAATAAATCTTTAAAAAAATGATAATAACATATAAATGCCAAATAAATTCTATAGATAGTAAAATCTATAGAAATCCAGTGAATTTAGAAGACATACTTGAGGAATAGAACCACCTCATAGGAGGGAAAATTCCAGGAGGAAATAAAGAGGTAAACTGCAGTTTAACTGTAAACGGCCTTAAATGTCAGGAGAGAGTCCAGATTTGAATCACAAGAATATTTGAAGGGCAAAGATTAATCTGAAGAAAATTTTATTAATCTGTTGGCCATTAAAAAACACTATAAGGGGATAGGCTGAAAGGATACAAGTAAGGAGGCTTAAATAATGCTGAGAGTAGGGGCCTGAACTAGTAAGAAGTGGTTTCAGGAAAATAATGTGTCAAGGAAAACCTTAAAAGGTTTTCTGATGAAAAAATGTATAGAATTTGCTAAATAGATATAAGACTATGAAAAAAAAATGGCTACCTCTTTAAATATAGGTAACATCTAGAAGACTGACACATTCAATAATCAACACACATATATGTAAGGTTTAGTTACTACTCAAAGGAATGCTCTACTTATCAATATAGTGGTAACACAGAACATCAACCCCAGTCATGATTCTCAACCCAGAGTGAGAGGTGTATCAGAACTGCTGCCCACCCCCCTTGACTCAGGACCAGAGCATGGGGACCCCGCTAGATGGGATGGCAGGCGCAGGGGACCTTCCTAAAGGAAAGGATCAGAAACATTCACAAAGGAAACGAGCCATGTTCACTGAGAAACAACTGGCAGATTTAGAATTCTTGTTCAGCAAGAACCCATACCCCACTCCCAGCCTTCAGAAAGAAATGGCCTCGAAACTGGAGATACATCCCACCATACTGCAGGTTTGGTTCAAGAACCACAGAGCAAAAGTCAAGAAAGCCAAACAACAGCAATTAGCTGGGGTGGAAGTCAAGACTAGCTCTTCCAAGAGACACACGGATGCCGCTCCAGGAGCCCCCAGTGGTGCCTATCCTGCTTCCCTAGTTTATACAGATCACCCCATACCTTCCTTCCAACTCAGCATATGCTCCAATTTTAAGGCTCTCCCAGACCATTCTTTTGGCCACAAAGTAGTCCATTTCGGCTACTGCCGAGATCCTAACATCTACTCCCTATGTCCCATTACGGAATTCCAAATTCTTTCCACAAGCTTCACTGCTAATTCTTTGGGTTCTTCATCTCCACAAAGAACTTAGTGAGCAAAGCCAGACACAAAAGGTCACCTACTATAACGATTCGCAATGATTCCAGACGAGAGACAAGAGTCGGGATCTACGCAACATGGAGGCATTTCAGAAACGGGCTTTGTGAAAACAAAAGAAGACTCACAAGTGCCCGTGGGGTGGAACTGAGTGGCAAGAGTCGCTCAACAAACTACTGCAATGGGCATGTTTCATGTTGTAATTCGGATGGCAGGAACCTGCATGTATAAATTCATCTAAAGACACAGAACTGTAATATTGTATAACATACACCACAAAAAACAATCACATGACAGGACGGAAGCGTCAGCTAATGCTACGCAGTAACCATTTTGCAACATATAAATGTATCAAATCAACACATCATACACCTTACACTTGTATCTCAGTAAAGCTGGAGACAATTTTTAAATTATATCTCAATAAATATATACAATGAGACTACTGAAAAGAAAAAAAAAAGAACTGCTGCCCCTGATAGCTGCCCACCAAGAACCTCTTCTCTCCCAAAGAGAATCATTGCATGTAATGAGAAATGCTACTGCTGGGAATGTGTTGCACATATAAACCCTGTGGAGGCAGAACACTGACTTAAGTGACATAATTTATATTTAATAAATGTTTTCTCCAATAAATAAATTTTAAAATATTCCAGTACTCTAATACCCAATAAAAATGATAGCAGCACAATAACCAAAATCAAGTCATGAGACAGATGGACTTAAACTGAGCTCTGAAGGGCAGGTAAGGCATGGATCCAATGAGTAGTTATAATTCGTTTCCATTGCTAGAAATTCATGTTTCATTCGTCTCGAAATTCGTATCATTTAAGGAAAACAAGCTAGTATTCTGATTTAAGGATTATCAAAAATACTTACAAAGCACTCTGCAGCATCATCCATAAGGCCCAACTGAAATCGCTGCTCATCTTTGAAGCTCTCTGCTAGAGCATGCCTTATGTTATCCGAGGGAAGTGCTTTTTCTCGACTGTGTTGAAACAGTGCAAATATTGTCTGGGGATCAACAAGTACATCAGTAAGTTTAAAGCCAACGACTAAAGAAACATGTCAGTAATTTCATTATAAAAGAGTGAAACTCATAACACTATACCCAGAAACTAATAGTCTTTTGCTCCAAAATTCCATATAAAGATTATTTGTATCAGTAATGTATAGAAATGGTTGCCCCAGCCTCGAAATCAAACGTTAGTGTGCACAGAATTAAGTAAGTGCTCAGTTCCCATCTTCAGGGATTCTAATTGAGTATGCTGAAGTGAGGGCAATTTTTAAACTGTTCCCCAGCTAATTCTGATCCAAATTGTTTAAGGAAGAGTTCTGAGATAAATTGCTATAAATCTAAAAGTATACTATAGGAATTAAAATTGTGTTAACCAAAAATAAATATATAATCACACAAAAATTAGTAGGAACTCACTAGTCTTTTAAAAAAGTAGCTTGGGGCACACCTGGGTGGCTCAGCTGGTTTAGCTCAGGTCACGATCTCATGGTCCTGGGATCGAGCCTGGCATCAGGCTCCCTGCTCTGCAGGGAGTCAGCTTCTCCCTCTCCCACTGCCTCTCCCCTGGCTTCTCTCTCTCTCTCTCAAATAAATAAATAAAATCTTAAAAAAAGAAAAAGTAGCTTAAATGAACTTTTACAGTTTTTTTGTTTCTTCCTAAATAAACCTCAGAAAATGACAAACTCTGGTTTAAAAGTAAACAAAAATTAAATAACTTCAATGCAATGAAAATTTTCCACTATTTAAATTTGCCTTTAAAAACTGACACTGTACAATTTGCATGAACTCTGAAAAGATGATGACTTCTAATTTTTTTTTTTTAAAGATTTATTTATTTATTTGAGAGAGCGAGAATGAGAGAGAGTACATGAGACGGGGGAGGGTCAGAGGGAGAAGCAGACTCCCTGCTGAGCAGGGAGCCCGATGCGGACCTCGATCCCGGGACTCCAGGATCATGACCTGAGCCGAAGGCAGTTGCTTAACCAACTGAGCCACCCAGGCGCCCGATGACTTCTAATTTTTAAAGAAAATTTTTTTTCAAATTATCAGTTTTCCTCACTTAGAGCATTATTTCTATTTTTTTTTTTCAAGATTTTATTTATTTATTTGACAGAGAGACAGCGACAGAGGGAACACAAGCAGGGGGAGTGGGAGAAGGAGAAGCAGGCCTCCCATGGAGCAGGGAGCCCGATGTGAGGCTCGATCCCAGGACCCTGGGATCATGACCTGAGCTGAAGGCAGACGCTTAATGACTGACCCACCCAGGCGACCCTAGAGCATTATTTCTAACCTAAGCTGAAGAAATAGTGGCAACATTCAAGAACAAGTGATTATAGGTGTTAATCTGGTTTTCCATTTTCCTTATTGAATTTAAATAAGAAAAACTTTTTAATAAGTTCCAGTTTTATGACAATCATCTTAGGTGGGGGAAAGTGGGGGGAAAAAGAAAGTTTTCAGTGACAACCCACCAAATAAGGATTGGCCATATTAAACTCTTAATTAGCTCAAGGGGTATGTCATCTCAAAAACATTTTTTTTTTCAGATCAATATATGGTAGGCTAGGAAAATATTTCAAAAATCTGTTCCACTACTGCAAGAAAATCTAATTTATACAAGATAATGCTTAAGATATTAATCCTACACCTGAGTTTCAATCATTTGTTATCTGTTTTTTGACTGCTTAGTATATGTGAGGCATCTTCACTAGAAAATAAACAAAAACCCTGCCCTCATGGGGCACACATTCTAGTTATAGTCAGGAGAAAGCAAGTAAGTAATTATATAGTATATCAGAAGGTGGTAAACACAATAGAGAAAAACAAAGAAATAAAATACAAGACAGAAAAATAAAGTATTATAAATAGAAGTAGAGATACTGAGAGTAGAAAGGAGGTTAACTATTACCTCGGGTAGTCAGGGAAGGTCTTACTGATGTCCTCATTTGAGGATTGGCATAAAGGAAACAGGGTGTTAGCCACAAAAACATCTAGAAGAAAAGCACTCTAGACAAAAGGAATAACAATGAAAAGAGTCAGAGATGGAAACCAGCTCTGGAAATTGCAAGAGGTAGCCAGTCTGGCTAAAGTGCAGTACCTGAGACAGATAGGGAGAGAGAGAGTGAGAAAGAAGAGAGTGTTTTGGGTAGCCGGTGGGGAGGCAGGCAGGTGATTGTGTAAGGCTATGAAAGATTCAGGCTAGAAATCTTAACTATACTCATTTTACAATTGGACAAAATATCCAAAATTGACTGTGGCATAAATAAAATGTGATACTGTAATTTGATCTAAGTTCATTCTTTATCCCCTAACAATAACCCTATTTTGCCATGTTCTAAAAAAGAGAATATAAAATTGCCTTCTTTGGTGATTTATATTCAGGAATATAAATCAAAATAAAGCAGGAAAATGGCTCTTCATTCTCTTGCATGTATGTGTGTGTGTGTAAGAATATTCAAGAATGTGAAAGAATGAAATGTTTATCTCTGAAACATGTTAATAAAACCTTAAATTCTTGGGCAAATTTCAATGATATAAATGAGATGCTAACTCATTGCGACTCCCTGTTTCTGCCTTTGTCTCTCTTCTATTTATTCTCATCCAAGTAGCCAAAGAGATCTAGTCCAAACATTCCATCTAGTTAAAACAGATTATATCACTCTTCCACTCGAAACAATCCAGAGACTTCCTAAATCACTCAAGAGAAAAAGCCAAGGTCCTCACAAAGGCCTAGAAGGACCTACACAATATGGACTCCTGTTCCAGTTATTTATTGCTCCATAACAAACGACCGCAAAACTTATTTGCTAAAAATAACATTATGATTACAAATCATTAATTTGGTAAGGACAGCTCGACTCTGCTTCACTGGGAGTTATCTGGGACAGTTTGAATGCTGGGGCCTAGAACCATCTGAAGGTTGCTCACTTACATTGAGCAGTTGATGCTGGTTGTTGGTGCTGCCTGTCCGCTTAGACTTCTGCTTTAGCTGTGGCCAACTTGGCTTCCTCACCCTATGACGGCTCACTCCCAAGAATGACAGCCCAACAGACAGAGCCAGATAGAAATTTTATCACCTTTTCTAATCTAACCTAACCTCAGATGTCTGCAGTGTCATTTCTGCCATTCTATTTGGTGGGAATGAATCAAGGCCAGTCCATATTCAAAGAACTAGACTCCACCTTTTGATAGGAAGAGTGCAGAAGAGGGGCACGTGGGTGGCTCAGGTGGTTAGCTGTGTGGCTCTAGATTTCAGCTCAGGTCATGAGCTCAGGGCTGTGAGATCAAGCCCCGTGTTGGACTCCACCCGGGGCATGAGAGCCTGCCCAGGATTCTCTCTCTCCCTCTCTCTCTCTCTGCCCCTCCCCTGCTCATGCTCTCTTTCTAAAAAAAAAAAAAAACTTAAGAATTTGCAGGCATGTTTTATTTTATTTTTAAAGATTTTATCTATTTATTTAGAGAGAGAGGGTCACAGGAGTGGGGGGAGGGAGAGCAGAGAGAGAATCTCAAGCAGCTCCCTGCTGAGCATGGAGCCCAAGGTGAAGCTCCTTGATGTCATGACACTGAGATCATGACCCCAGCCAAAATCAAGAGTCTGACGCTTAACCAACTGAGTCACCCAGACACCCCTGCAGACATGTTTTAAAATCACCACAACTCACCTTACTTCTGAGCTCACCTCTTATCACTCTCCCCCTTGCTCACAAAGCTTCTGACACCCAGGTTTCCTTGAATCACTCACACTCACCTCAGGGCCTTTGCAGTTACTGTTTCCCTGCTTGCCTGGAAAGCTTCACTCTATCACCTTTTCCAGGTAATGGTTTAAACTTTCCCAGTGAGGCTTTCCTGACTATTCAACACTCTCTATTCCCTTTCCCTGATTTATCTTCCCCCTTTGTAGTTATTACCATCTAACATACTTTATATGTTGCTTACTTATTTTCTCCTCCCCTACAAGAATGTAAGCTCCATGAGAACAGAGGTTTTATCACCTTGTTCACTGCTGTATCATCAGTAACTACAGCAGTGCACAAAATCCAGTAGTAGTTCAAAATCCATTTCATAAAATGAATAAAGAATTTTTCCAAAATAATGAAAAATGTAATGTTCCTAATGTTTCTACACTATTTAGAATATTAATTTTAACTGTCCTTACATAAAAGTGGGAAAAAATCCATAAACTTGAATAAATCATACTTTAAGAATTCATCTCAAAGCTCTAAGTCACTTGACAATGAATTTCAACTTCAAGTAAACTGATCAAACAAACTATCAAAATTAAATTTTTGGCAAAACAATTAATAGTAATTTTTCAGTACTATTAAAAGGTTACCTTCAATGCACAAAATATGCAGGCATCTCCCTGACAAACATGTCCAGTTAGAACCCGCAAGCTTCTTCGGAATATATCCAATTGCCATAAGACCTAAAAAATTGTAAGAAAGAAACACTGAAGAAAGAAATACAGTAAAATTTTTCTCCCTATAATAAAAGACAGATTTGATTTAAATTGCAGAAGGCTAATAACTTCTTTTAATCTCTTGTGCACAATCAGACATATATAAGCACTGAAACTAACAGCAAGGATGAAACTGCTATATACGTGTAGTGAATATATAAAAGAGGGATTTAGAAGATATTCCTATTGATTCACATGTAAAAACTGACAGACAGAGTTAAGAAAAAACTAATTCCTCAGTTAAGGATTTTATATGAACAAGAAACATGGGACACTGAACGGAGGACTTGGCAGTGACATGAAAGAGGAAGTGATTATAATACTTGGAACAGACTGAACTTTAGGAAGGAAATATAATTGGAGTTGAAAGCCAGGGTGTATCAAATAAGGGTCAGTATGTAACAGCCAGAAAAAAAGGTGAGCTGATGAGGCCTGTGGCCTGGTATACTGAATGACAAAGCAGCCAGCTGTGTGGTAACAGGGGGACAGTACGGTAAAAAGCATCAGTTAGGAATAATACGAATATATTTGCTGCAATTATCCATTCATCATTTGCTACTAAAAGAAAAAAACAAAAAACACTACTTGTTTAAATAAAATCAGTCCATTATTTAAAATCATTCTAAAAAAATCTAAAAACTATAAAGTGGGGATAATTTTGCCTGCCTCATGGCATTCTTGTAAGGATTAAACAGTATGTATTAACATATAAAGTGCTTAGAGGAGCGCCCAGTACATAACTGGAATGCAATGAATGCCAGCTCCTATTTGTTGCTGTAATTACTATTACAACAAACAGATCTCCAAGTTTCCCTATATTGTTCAGTCATTTCCTCAAATACTGTAACTTAGAAAATCCATTCATGATCTCTCATTTCTCCCAATTAGAAACAAAGATTAAGAAAAATAAATGATTTTAATAAATATCCTATTATTTTCAATTACTTAATAACTGAAGGCCATTTCAGAATTTCCCTTTGACAGTTGCTTTTTCTTAAAGAAAATAGGATCCATTTAAGTATTACAAATAATGCAGTGTTTTTGCAAAGCACTTGAAAATGTCTAATAATTTTCTTGCATATCATACATATCTGATCACACCATAAAATACATGGCATTGGAATTCATTCATCTGTCAAGATGAAGAACAGGACAGCACAACCTTGGGAAGTAGCATAGCACTGTGCTTAGTAATAAATGTTTGAAGGCAGACTGCCTAGGTATTAATTCTGGATTTATTGCTTGCCAGCTCTTGGGTTGGCTTGAGCAAAATATTTTCTGAAACTCAATTTTCTCATCAGTAAAATGAAGATTAAAGCAGTACTTACCTCTTAGGATTGTTGTAAGAATTAGATCAGAGAGAACATATAGTGTTCAGGTAAGTACCAACATAAGTAAGAACACAATAAATGCTAGCTATTAAATAACTTTGCTTTTAACTTAGAAAATTTAAAACCACACCATATGTCATAACTACTTATAGTTATGTCGGATAAAATTCTAAAATATTCAGTCAAAAGCGAATACCCTCCATAATCTGTTTCTAAGGCCAGTGAAGTGACTCTTCAAATGTAACTGGAATGTTTTCTAGATGAGCAAAATGTTTAAGTTATACTGGATCCAAACTACAGAAAAAATATTTTATGCGACTTCTCTATACATTATTCAGTATAACAGTTTATCCCCTCTTTTAACAAATCCATATCAAAAGTTATTCTAATTGTTAATCCTTATCCTACTTCATTTTAAAATGTTGATTATAAACAACCAATAGGTAGACAAAGAAATCGAAGAAAAAAATTTAAGTATAATCTTGCCATTTGCACCAACAGGGATGGAACTAGAGGGCATAATGCTGAGTGAAATAAGTCAAAGGAAGACAAGTATCATATGATTTCATTCATATGTGGAATTTAGGAAACAAATGAACAAACAAGAAAAAAAAGAGCCAAACTAAAAAAAAAGACTCTTAAGTAGTCTGGGGGATGGGTTCGATAAAGGGGAAGAGTACACTTACCTTGATGAATACTGAGAAATGTACAGAACTGTTGAATCACTATATTATACACCTGAACCTAATATAACACTACATGTTATGCACTTGAATAATAAAAAGACAGGGGGAAAAAAGTGCTTAGAAATGTGAAGGGGGAGGGGAACCCTTGGGATAAATGAAAATGGAAATACAACTTTCCAAAATCTATAGGATGCAGCAAAAGCAGTTCTAAGAAGGAAGTTCATGGCAATACACGACTACTTCAAGAAATAAGAAAAGCCCAAATAAACAAACTAACTTTACATGTAAAGACTCTAGAAAAAGAAGAACAAAGCCCAAAGTTAGTAGAAGGAAGGAAATAATAAAGATGAAAGTAGAAATAAATGAGAGACTTAAAAAAAGAAAATTAGAAAAGAAGAGTGAAACTAAAAGCTGGTTTTTTGAAAAGGTAAAATCAATAAACCTCTCACCAGACTCATCAGGAAAAAAAGAGACAACCCAAATAAACAAAATCAGAAATGCAGAAGTTACAACTGACACCACAGAAATACAAAGGATATGAGACTACTACAAATAATAAGCCAACAAACTGAAAAACCTAGAAGAAATGGATAAATTCCTAGAAAAAAAACACAACTTCTAAGATCAAACCACGAAGAAATGGGAAATCTGAACAGAATGATTACAAGTAATGAAACTGAATCAGTAATTTAAATATTTCCCCCAAACAAAAGTCCAGGATCAGACAGTTTCACAGGTGAATTCTACTAATCATTTAAAGAGTTGGTAATCCAAAGATACAAATGTAGTGATCCGAAGGCGTATGTGCACCCCAATGTTTATAGCAGCAATGTCCACAATAGCCAAACTATGGAAAGAGCCAAGATGTCCATCAGCAGATGAATGGATAAAGAAGATGTGGTGTATATATATACAATGGAATATTATGCAGCCATCAAAAAAAAAAAAGAAATCTTGCCATTTGCAACAACATGGATGGAACTAGAGGGTATTATGCTAAGCGAAATAAGTCAATAGAGAAAGACAAGTATCATATGACCTCACTGATATGAGGAATTTGAGAAACAAGACAGAGGATCATAGAGGAAGGGAGGAAAAAATGAAACAAGATCAAACCAGAGAGGGAGA
>NC_138370.1:88929725-88995154 GCF_054177405.1 Leptonychotes weddellii
AGATAGTAGAAAGGGAAATATGAAGGGGGAGAAATCGGAGGGGGAGATGAACCATGAGAGACTATAGACTCTGAGAAACAAACTGAGGGTTTTAGAGGGGAGGGGGGTGGGGGATGGGTTAGCCCAGTGATGGGTATTAAGTAGGGCACGTGTTGCATGGAACACTGTGTGTTATATGCAAACAATGAATCATGCAACACTACATCAAAAACTAATGATGTAATGTATGGTGACTAACATAGTAAAATAAAATTAATTAAAAAAAATAATAAAAATAATAAAGAGTTGGTAATTATCCTTCTCAAATTATTCCAAAAAATTAAAGAGGAAGAAATACTTCCAAACTCATTTTACAGGGCCAACATTACCCTGATATCAAAACCAGACAAAGGAAAGAAAGAAAGAAAGAAAGGAAGGAAGGAAGGAAGGAAGAGAAAAGAAGAGAGAGAGACTATAACAGGCCAATATCCCCAATGAACATAGATACAAAAATCCTCAACAAAATATTAGCAAATGAAATTCAACAGTACATGAAGAGGATCAGATGCCATTATCAAGTGAGATTTGTTCCACGGATGCAAGGGTGGTTCAACATCTGTAAATCAATCAACATATTACACCACATTAACAAAACAAAGAACAAAAATCATATAATGATCTTTATACAGAAACAGCATTTGACAAAAATATCAACATTTATGATAAAAACTCTCAACAAAGTGAGTATAAAAGAAACATACCTCAACATAATAAAGGTCATATATGACAAACCCCTAGGTACTATCATACTCAACAGTGAAAGGCTGAAAGTTTCTCCTCTAAAATCAGAAACAAGACAAAAGTACTCACTCTCATCACTGTTATTCAAGAAGTCCTAGCCACAGCAATTAGGCAAGAAAAAGAAATAAAAGGCATCCAAATTGAAAAGAAGTGTCATTATTTGCAGATAACATACTATATATAGAAAACCCTAAAGACTCCACCAAAAAACTATTAGAATGAATTCAGTAAAGTCATAGAATACAAAATTAACATACAGAAATAAGTTGTGTTTCTATATACTAATAATGAGCTATCAGAAAGAGAAATTAAGAAAATAATCCCATTTACAGTTACATCAAAAAGAATAAAATACCTAGGAATAAATTTAACAAAGGAGGTGAAAGACCTGTACAGTCATACCTCTAAGATATTGCAGGTTCAATTTTCGGCCATCACAATAAAGCTAATATTGCAATAAGTCAGTCAAATAAACTTTTTAGTTTTCCAGTGCATATAAAGTTATGTTTACACTATACTGTTGTCTATTAACCGTGCAATAGCATTATGACTAGAAAACAATCTACATACCTTAACTTAAAAATATTTTATTGCTAAAAATATTAACCATCACCTGAGCTTTCAGAGAGTTATAATCATTTTGCTGGTAGAGGGTCCTGCCTTGATACTGATAGCTGCTGACTGATCAGGGTGACGGTTGTGGAAAGCTGGGGTGGCTGTCATAATTTCTTAAAATAAGACAATAATGAAGTTTGCCACATCAATTCTTCCTTTCACCAACTATTTTTCTATAGCATGCAATGTTGTTTGATAGAATTTTACCCACAGAACTTTCAAAATTGGACTCAATCCTCTCAAACTCTGCAGCTGCTTTATCAACTAAGTTTATGTAATATTCTAAATCCTTTGTTGTCATTTCAACAATGTATACAGCATCTTCACAAGGGTAGATTCCATCTCAAGAAACTACTTTCTTGGCTCATCCACAAGATGTTCTTACCCATTAAAGTTTCATCATGAGATTGCAGCAATTCAGTCACATCTTCAGGCTCTACTTCTAATTCTAGTTCTCATACTTTTTCCACCACATCTGCAGGTACTTCCTCTACTGAAATCTTAAACCCCTCAAAGTCATCCACGAAGGTTGGAATTGACTTCTTCCAAACTCCTATCAATGTTGGTATTTTGACCTCTTCCCATGAATCATGAATGTTTCTAGTAACATCTAGATTCACAGCCTTGAAGAACGTTTTCAATTTACTTTGTCCAGATCCATCAGAGGAATCACTACTTATGGAAGCTAGGCCTTATGAAAACTATAGCTTTATGAAATTTCTTAAATAACAAGACTTGAAAGTGAAAATTACTCCTTGATCCACGAGCTGCAGAATGGATATTGTGTTAGCAGGCATAAAAACATTACTCTCATTGTCCATCTCCATCAGAGCTCTTGGGTGACCAGGTACATTGTCAATAAGCAGTAATATTTTGAGAGGATTCTTTTTTTCTGAACAGTAAGTCTCATCAGCAGGATGATTCAGTAAACCATGTTGTAAACAATGTGCTGTCATCCAGGCTTTGTTGTTACATTTATAGAGCACAGGCAGAGTAGATTTAGCATAATTTTTAAGGGCCCTAGAAATTTCGAAATGGCAAACAAGTACTGGCTTCAATTTAAACTCACCACCTATATTAGTCCATAACAAGAGAGCCAGCCTGTCCTTTGAAACTTTGAAGCCAGGCATTGACTTCCTCTCTAGCTATGAAAGTCCCAGGTGGTATCTTCTTTCAATAGAAGGCTGTTTTGTCTACATTGAAAATCTGTTGTTTAGTGTAGCCACCTTCATGAATTATCTTAGATCTTCTGGATGGCATGCTGCAGCTTCTATATCAGTACTTCGTGCTTCGCCTTGCACTTTCTGTTACAGAGATGGCTTCTTTCCTTAAATCTCATGAACCAACCTCTGCTAGCTTTGAATCTCTCTTCTGCAGCTTCCTGACCTTTCTCAGCCCTCATAGAATTAAAGAGTGAGGGCCTTGCTCTGGATTAGGCTTTGACTTAAGGGAATGTTGTGGCTGGTTTGATCTTCTATCTAGAACACTAAAACTTTTTCCATATCAGCAAGAAGGCTGTTTCACTTTCTTATCATTGGTGTTTTCACTGGACTAGCACTTTTCATTTCCTTCAAGAACTTTCTCTTTGTATTCACTATTTGGCTAACTGACTGGCACAAGAGGCCTCACTTTCAGCCTATCTCAACTTTCGATATGCTTTCCTCACTAAGCTTAATCATTTCTAGCTTTTGCTTTACAGTGAGAGTATAGGGGTGCCTGGTTGGCTGAGTTAGTTGGCATCCGACTCGATTTCGGCTCAGTCCATGGTCTCAGAGTTGTGTGAGATCAAGCCCCACGTTAGGCTCCATGCTCAGCTCAGGGTCCGCTTGAGATTCTCACCTTCTTCCTCTCCCTCTGCCCCTCCCCCCGACTTGTGCTCGCTCTCTCTCAAATAATAAATAATAAATAATAAATAAATAAATAAAATCTTTTAAAAAATATAAATAAAGTAAGAGGACATGAACTCTTTCTTTCACTTGAACACTTAGAGGGCACTATAGGGTTACTAACTGGCCTAATTTCAATGTTGTTGTGTCTCAGGGAATAGGGAGGCCCAAGGAGAAAGAGAGAGATGAGGGAACAGCTGGTCAGAACACACAGCATTTATCAATTAAGTTTACCATCTTATACAGGGGTAGTTTGTGGTGCCCTGAAACAATTACAACAGTAACATCAAGATCAGTGATCACAGATCACCATAACAAATATAGTAACAATAAGAGTTTGAAATACTGCAAGAATTACAAAAATATAACAAAGCCACACAAAGCGAACAGTTGCTATTGGAAAAATGGTATCCACTGACATGTTTGATGTAGGGTTGCCACAAACCTTTAATTGGTAAAAAATGCAGTACCTGCAAAGTGTAATAAGGTGAAACACAATAAAACAAGGTCTGACTGTACTCTGAAAACTATAAGACGTTGTTGAAAGAAATCAAAACTGACACAAATGGAAAGATATTCCATGTTCATGGATTGGAAGAATTAATATTGTTAAAATATCCATACTACCCAAAGCAATCTATAGATTCAATGCAATGCTCATCAAAATAGCAATGACATCTTTCACAGAAGTAGAAAAAATGATCCCAAAATTTGTATGGAATCACAAAAGACCCTAAATAGCTAAAGTAATCTTGAGAAGGAAGAACATAGCTGGAGGCATCAAGCCTCCTGATCTCAAACTATACTACAAACCTATAGTAATCAAAATGGTATGGTACTGGCAGGAAAAGAGACACATAAGTCAATGGAACAGAATAAAGAGCCCAGAAATAAACCCACGCTTATATGGTCAATTAATGTATAACAAAGGAAGCTGAGATTATACAATGGAGAAAATACTGGAGTCTCTTCAATAAATGGTGTTGGGAAAACTGGACAGCTACATGTGAATGAAACTGAACCACATTTACATGACATATAAAAATAACTTCAAAATGGATTAGAGACTTGAATGTAAAACCTGAAACCATAAAATTCCTAGAAGAAAAGAAACACAGTAAGCTCTCTGACATCAGTCTTAGTAATATATATATATACATACATACACATATTTTGACCAGTCTCTTCGGCTAAGGGCAAAAAAGCTAAAATGAACAAATGGGATTACATTAAACTAAAAGCTTCTGGACAGCAGAGGAAACCATCAACAAAACAAAAAGGCAACCTACTTACTGGGAGAAGGTATTTGCAACTCATACACACAATAAGGGGTTGTTATCCAAAATATATAAAGAACTTATAGAACTTAATATCAACCACATCATCAACAACAACCTGATTAAAAAATGGGCAGAGGACTTGAATAGACATTTTTCCAAAGAAGACATACAGACAGCCAACAGACACCTGAAACTATGTTCAACGGGGAAATGCAAATCAAAACCACAATAAGATATCACTTCACACCTATCAGATTGGCTATTGTCAAAAAAGAAAAGAAATAACAAGTGTTGGTGAGGATATGGAGAAAGGGGAACCCTCAGGCACTGTTGGTGGGAATGTAAATTAGCGCAACCACTACTGAAAACAGTACATTTTAATAATGTCCACTTTTAATAATTTCTTACAGAACATATTCCACAATTTATTTCTCAGCAGTTTTAAAAACTATTCATCAAACTGTATAATATTTACAGTCTGCATTTTAAAAAATGAAGTCAGGCTTTTTCTAACAGAAAATTTATATCTGAATACCTGTTTTGTTAGTGAAGATTGGCTTTGCAAATTAGTTTAGATGGCAGACATCTTAACATCTGGGCCAAAAGATCTCCTGAGTTGAAAAGATAGAGGTGGAAGTTCAGGGACTCTAAAGTAGCTAGAGTTGGCAAGGCAGAGTGCTGCAGAGGAGAGAGCTGCACACAGATTGAATACCACAGCTCTACAGAGGGTCCCCCTTGAGTATTCAGGCAAATACTGTGAGGAAACTACCCGAGGCTAAGGAAAGAAATACCCCCCAAAATTAGAGAGACTAGTGCCCAGAGCTCATACCTGCCTAGTGCCTGCTCCTAAGAGCCAATGTAGAATGCTTCATAATCCTCAGAGCATTGGCTAAAGAAGGAAGGGTCTTACCCAGGAGTAGACAAATTAATCCTGAAATAAACACAACTTTGGGACTGCCTAACAAAGCTTAAAAGTAAAATGATCAAACTATTTCCAAATAAAGCAACCCTATCCCAGAACAAAGTTCAAGAGTATTTCTAAGAATATAAAAATATCTATCACCCAGTAAGATAAAACTCAAAAGGTCTGACACCCAATCAAAAATTACCAGGCATTAAAATAAACAAGAAAATATATTCCCAAATGAGGAGGAAAAAAAATCAGTTGAAACCCAGAATGTGTAGAATGACAGAATTAGTAGACAAGTACATTAAAAAAATTATTATAACTGTATTTCATATGTTCAAGATGTATAGAAGAGACTGAACATGTTAAGTATAGACTTGAAAGAGATTTTTAAAAGACCCAGATCAAACTTCCAGAGGTTAAAATTACAATGTCTGAAATTAAAATATACTCGGATTAATAACAGATTAAACACTGTAAAGGAAAAGATTAATGAACTTGAAAACACGGTAATAGAAAGCATAAAAAATGAAACAGAGAGAAAGAAAAAAAGACTGAGAATGAAAGTTAAGAGAGCATCGGGACAACCTCAGAGCAGCAGGACAACCTCAGACAACCAACTATATATAATTGCAGTCCTTCAAAGGAAGAGACAGAAAAATTTGAAGAAATAATGGTCAAAGACTTTCCAAATTTGATTAAAATTATAAATCCACAGATCTAAGATGCTCAATAAACACAAGAAACATGAAGAAAACTATGTCAAGGCACATCAATATCAAACTGCTTTAAAGTAGTAAAAAAAGAGAATCTTAAAAGGAGAGAGGAAAAGGACACATTACATACAGAAGACAAAGAATGACAATAGTTGTCACTAGAAATAATGCAAGCTACAAGTCAAAGGACCAAAATCTTTAAAGTACTGAAAGGGAAAAACTGCCAACTTAAGACTTCTTTAATGAGTAAAAATATCTTTCAAAAACAAAAGTAAAACAGAATTTTTTCCAGAAACACAAAAGTTGAAAGAACTCACCAACAACAGACCTGACCTACAAGAAATGTTAAAAGAGGTCCTTCAAGAAGAATAAGTGATACCAGATGGAATGCTGACTCTACCATAAAGGAGTGATGAGCAGCAGAAATGTTAATAAATAACCTTCATGGTAAAGATCAATGGAATGTTCATTAAAACATATAGATAGATATAGATACAGATCATCATTGGAATACTTCTCCATTTTCTTTACCATATAAGTGTCCTTACTCAGAATTTTGTTATAACATGCTTTTCGTCTCACTAACTACACACAGATTTTGGGAGTCAAGGAAAAGGACAGAAATAGAGGGAAATATATAAACATAAAAAAAGAACTGGAAAAGGGTCAACAGAAAAAGATTTAAAGTGACAGAAGCCCTTTCTCACAGCCTGATTTAAACAAAAGCATTTAATTCCAAGTCTTTTGGTATACAGTATTTCCCTAAATCCAGTGCTGTTCAATAAATGTTTTCTTGCACTTCTCATAGCACTTAATGCCAGTAGGATCTTTTGGCCATGGCAGAACAGTGACTGCCACTTAAGGGTCGCAATGTATATTAGAATGCCAATTAGATTTCTTTCCCTGGGTGAATTACAGAACTTTCAAGTTTGACATCTGTCTCAGGCAGAGGACAATTGAGAAAACAAGTCTGAGTCATATGTCTGAGCACGTGACACATTCTAGAGATGTTCATTTATCATGAGTTAATTAACCAGTATTTCTCTTTCTACTCTGTCTTCAGGAGGGGAAAAAAAGCAATGGAAAATATGTAAGAAGTGATTTATTTTAAATAAATTCTTTTAAGGTATATTCTATAGTCAATAGAATAACATTCCAATATTCTAAATCTTCCTCATCTTTAGTACTACACAGTCAATGGTCAGAAGGACATAGGATCCTGCAAAATCTGGAACTACTGAATAAAAACTACATCTTACATAAGAAAGGATATTTATCTAAAGAAGAAAAGCAGGTTAGCACATGCTTGTTAATTAAAAGAATTTCAACAAGGACTGGAGCAAAATGGATTAATCTTCAATTCCACTAAAACAGTGGTGTCCAAATATGATTCCAGAGAAGCGATTTAAGGCCACAGTGGAGGCTGGAAGGAGTTTCAGTCCTGAGAATTAAAACTGCATTCTCATTTCAACCCAAGCTATCTATGGGGATTCTACTGGATTCCTTTAAAAAAAAGGGGGGGGTAAAGGGAGGTAGGTTAGCTGGTTCAAAGAAATTATTTTATGTATTTTAGAAACATAATTTTAATTTACTAAGTAAACATTTTAAGTCAAAATATTTTATATCATAGTAATACATTATTCTATTGCTAAAACCATTCCCAATTATCTTAAATAAATAATATCTATTTCTGTTTATAATAAAAAAACAAAATTCCAAGCCAAAATATTTTTGATACCATTAAAAGTGATATTAAAAAGTCATTCTAGGCAATAATAACTTTATTCTTACACTAGAAGAAACATTAAACAAAGGATTTCCTGACAAGCACTTTTATAAATTTAATAAGAAATTATGGCCTCACCTGTACAGCACTATTAAGAAAGCAGCTGTTTTGTCCTGGTTCATTTAACAAGCCTTTGGTAGGGGCTAGGGATAGCATACTCCCAGGTTGATAAACTTTTCCAAGATTGCCGCCAGGTTTCCGTAAGAATTTTACCCATGCCATTTTCAAGAAAATTTGTGTACATTAAAGCTAAGAATTATATATTTATGTGATATTTCTGATGATAAATGGGATGATGTCTTGAACTGTCCACTTAAATTCACTGTAGTCAATTACAGTAACGTAAGTTTCCAAGTCCATATCTTTCCTGATGCTGTAAATTTTTGACGACTTTGTCAAGCAAAAGTAGGGTACATAAACACTGAAGTTCTAAAAAAGAAATCTTAAAGATTTTGATATGCATTAAATTTTATAAGAGAGTTGTACAGTTAAAGCAAAAAATATTTTTTTTAAACTGCTAAAAACAATGTTGATGAACAAATAATTTTCTTTAAAGCACAAGCCATTGGTCTTGATGGTTTAAAAAACAGATGATACAAAAAGATGTTGAGTTCCCATCTGGCATGATTCCTTTGGTCATTTGTTTTCCTTATGTTTTTTTAGTAAGAAAGAAGACTCTCTCTTTCACGGGTGAAGTTGTCAAAGGTAGTTCCATATTTCTCATCAATGTGACCTCAAAGCAAATCTACAAGAAAGAAAATAAATGTTTAAATAAAAGCAAAAGCTAATCAAGAATGGCTAAACAAGAAAATTCCTACTTTACTATTTGAACACAAATACTGAATATATAATCATAAAAGGATTATAACTGTGTTCTAAAATACAAAAAAGAAGACATTATTCTTCATTAAAATTTTTTAAAAATATCAGTGTGACATCAATCACTACCTGTTTGAAGATTTCAGTGGTCATTGATTTCAAAAGGAAAATAGTCTAGAGAACACTAATTAAATTAGATCTCAGGTAGTATTTTCAAAAGTACTAACTTTGTTGTCAACACTAAATTGCTTTGTTTATTAAAACAAATACACGTACAGATACTCTATGTTGTTACATGTCTTGAACAGAATATTATTTTTCCAAGAAACTCTGTAGATTTTACATAAATTGGTATACATTAAAACTCAGAAGAAGCCTTAAATTGATAAACAAATCTTAGTGAACTTGGTGTTTTCTACACTATTCACTAATGCATGCTCCTGAGTAAAAAGACTTTAAACTTCATTAAAAACAAGTATTACTAACAAAGTCTTGTTTAACTAATTAAATTTCCTTCCTATGTTCATTCACTCAACAAACATTTACTGAGCCAAGTACTGTGCCAGGCAGTGGACTAATTTAATAATGAGGAAAGGCATACATTAATAAATAACAAATTGTAACTGTACTAGAAGAGTTACGTGCTGAGTGCTAACAGAAAAACAATGCAAGGAAAGAGGATGGGAAATGCATATAATGTGAGGGAACTTGCACTTTTAAATAGCATAGTCATGGAAAGTCTAATTGAGCAGGTTATCTTTGCACAAATATTTGAAGTAGGTGAAAATGTCACCTGAGAGAAGGCGTTTCTAGCAGAATGAATAGCATGCTTGACATGTTGGAAAAAATAGTAAGCAGCTCAATGTGGCATGAGAAATATAAACAAAGAGGAAAAGATGAAAAGGAGGAATGGGAAACAGATCATGTGGGGGTACTAAAAGCCCTCTGTAAGGACTTCACCTTTAAACTCTGTTAAAGTCATGAGCTTCATTTTCACAGCATGGAAAGATAAGACAGAATGGCATGGATCAGTTCAATACCATTGGTCAAATACCCACGAAAACAGGAAAGCACCGAGGAATAAAGAAGCATCTTATTTAAAGAATTAAAGTCAGGGCTTGTTTCCAGCCCCACATATTAGCTGATCACTTATTGGCTGTTTAGCCTTAGATAAATCCTTGTCCTCTCTGATTTATAGTGTCTTCATCTATAAAATGGGGACAGCAAGCTTTGCGCAGTGGCAGTATCGTAGCCAATGAGGTTTATCCGAGGCGCGATTATTGCTAATTAAAATGGGGACAGCAATAATAGCCCTGATTAACATAGGTTAAATGTTTCAGGAATTCTAAAACACTATACTATGTTAGTTGTTTTCTTTTTATTTTAACTCCGTGGGTTGCAACCTTCTCTAAAGTGATCTAAATGATTCCCAAACCTTTCATACAAATTAAGTTTTTAATAAATGTGTAATTTTACCACATTAAGGGAGCTCTATGTTGGTAGTA
Source organism: Leptonychotes weddellii (assembly GCF_054177405.1). Classification (NCBI taxonomy): domain Eukaryota; kingdom Metazoa; phylum Chordata; class Mammalia; order Carnivora; family Phocidae; genus Leptonychotes; species Leptonychotes weddellii. The sequence continues at coordinate 88,940,020 of NC_138370.1, forward strand.
AATTTGTATTTTTAATGAACGAATCCTTTTGAAATGATGTTCTTTCATCATTTACTAGGCACCATGTTTGCACCATGAACTGTCCTAAGGTATATGAAATAATCCCTACCTTTACTGAGCTTAGTTTGGTGAGAGGCAAAGACATGAACAGATAACTTAAAAATACTGTGGCTTCCATTCTTGTATATGCTTCTCTGGTTCCCTACCTCCAGCCCAAGTCTGGAGATTACAGGAAGGAAACCTTAAGGATACCAAAAGTAACTGGCTTCTAAAGTGGGAGGGAAACAGTAGCTAAGATAAAGAGAGGGCCAAGTGTTACATACTAGAAAAGATCTTTCTAGTTAAGACCTTTTCCATTCCTCACATTTCTCTGGGCAGAGAATTCCCACCTCACACAACGCAACAAAACGGGAAGTTCAGCTACCACCCTACTGCCATCTGGAGGGTAAGGGAGATTATAACAGCAGAAAAGCACTAGATCACAGGCAGTTTGGGAATGGTAACAAGTACGTGCAAGGACCCTGGGAGTTCTGCCCTCACCCCTACTTCTCAAATAGAACAGAGGACAGTAGGATCTGGGGAAGATCATGCTGCTAGGCACAGAAACAGAAAGTTCTTTTTGGAACCAACGCTCAAGCTGCATCACTCCAAATCAAGCCCCTCTACTCACATCCCACCTCTACTCACTGAAATCATCTGAAGAAACACAAATGAGAGCAAGTGCTTTCACCCTTTTCATGTAAATATCATTAGTTTGTAACTTGGTACTCCAAGAAAAAGAGAAACAGACACTTGAGGGGGACCAGCACTATGAAACAAAGGCAACAAGCTGAACATTCTATAACAGAGAAAACAGAGTGAACAGACCAAAGGGAACACAAATTTAAAATAAACTAAATAAATATCCACCAATTGAATATGGCAATTTTTTAAAAAACTACTAAAATGTTGTAAAAGAATGAGGTAACTAGGGGCGCCTGGGTGGCTCAATCGTTGACCATCTTCCTTCGGCTCAGGTCATGATCCCAAGGCCCTGGGATGGAGCCCCGCATTGGGCTCCCTGCTTGGCGGGAAGCCTGCTTCTCCCTCTCCTACTCCCCCTGCTTGTGTTCCCTCTCGTGTTCTCTCTCTGTCAAATAAATAAAATAAAATCTTAAAAAAAAAGAATGAGTTAACTAGCAAAATGAATAGAAGCAAAAACTGTATCAATGAGCAGTAAGTTCAGATCAGGAAATTTTCCTACAAAGCACTAAAAAAGGAATAAAGAAGTGGAAAATATAAACATTTTGAAAAAACTAAGAGGCATGGATGAAATCAATACTATCTAAAAGGTTCCCAGAAAGAGGATAAAGTAAATTGAGTAAATACTTTTAGAAATGACTAAGATTTTTCCAGGATTAAAGACCAAAAATCTCAGAGAGATATAGAAAATGATAACTCAAAAAATCCAAACACGATGTGGGGAAGAAAGTAGGATGAAAATTACGAAGGCTTAAGCTGAAAAGAGAGAGAGAAAAAGAGATTTTCAAGCCCATTCATAGGCAAACAATAGAAAAAAATAAATCCAAAAGTAAACTTTTGTAAAAACTAATATAACATAAAATCTTCACAAGCCTGATTAAAGAAAGGAAAAGAGGTATGTAAACACCAAAGAGATTGATAAATAAGAAATGACCACACATACATAAGCAACCAAAAGACTGTAAGAGTATGACTTAAGTCTTAGGGCAATAACTTTTAAAATCTAAAGGAATAGGTAATTTCCCAGCAAAATACAAATTAACAAAATTAACCCAAGAAAAAGTAGAAAACATTTTTAAAATCTAGAATAATATGGAAACAAAAGTTCTCCCACTGAAAAAGCCATCTGGATCAGATGGATTCAAAGTTCAATTTTACCTAAACATTAAAGAACTGTTAATTCTAACATAGTACTGCAGACCAGAGGGAAAATAATATGCAAAGTATCCCAAATCATTTCATGAAGCTAACATAACCTTATTATCAAAACATGATAAACCTCAGACTAATGTGACTTGGATACAAAACTTGTAAATAAAGCACTAGCAAACATAATCTATCAATGTGTCAAAAGAATAATGTACACTTTTTAAAAGAATAATAATCAAGGAGGATTTATTCCAGGAACGCAAATGTGATTCTATATTAATTCTTTCAATAAATACTTGGGAGGTTATGGAGAAAAGAGCTAACACAGCAATGTTTGTAACAGCTGAAAGGTGGAGACAAGCCAAATGTTTATCAACTAATGAATGGATAAACAACATACGGTATGTGTGTATACATATTCGTAAAATGGAATATTATTCAGCCATAAAAAGAAATGAAGTACTTTTACATGCTACAATATGGATGAACATTGAAAACATTCTAAGTGAAAACAGTCAGGAAGGACCACATGTTACGATTGATTCCATTCATACAAAATGTCCAGAACAGAGAAATCTACAGAGATGGCCAGGAGATTAGTGGTTGCTTGGACCGGAGAAGTGGCGCTGTAGAGATGAGAAGGGAAGAGTGAGAACTAAAGGGTACAAGGATTCTTTTTGAGGTGATGAAAATGTTCTAAAATTGTGGTGATAGGTTTACCTTCCTGTAAATACACTAAAAACCACTGAATTGTACTCTTTCAATGAGTGAATTGTATGACAAGAAAAAAGAAAGGACAACATAGCAGACCAGAGATTGCTATCCTTAGAAAGCCTGCTTGCAAGGTTTTAGGCTTTTAGAATTTAAATTTTTGGGAGGATTCCACCACAGTAACTAGTGAAAGTTGGTCACTGTATCTAAACTGTGCAAACAATGTGGTTTATCCTAAACACCTGCTTTCCTTCTGGAAGTCTGGAATTCTGGTAACATTTGAGGTAGAGGATAACCATGTGACCCCCCTTCCCAATAAAAAATTCTACGGACTGAGTCTCTAAACAGCTTTCTGGTAGACTGCATTTTACATATGCCACAATTGGTTGCTGGAGGAATTTGTGTGTTTCATGTGACTCCACTGGAAGAAAACTAGGAGAAACTTGTGTCTGATTTCCACCAGAATTCACCCCATGATCCTTTTTTATTTGCTGATTTTGCTTTATTTCCTTTTGCTATAATTTAAAAAGCATACCAATAAGTACAACTATATGCTGAGTGTTCAAAATTCTACAAAATCACCAAACCTAGGAATGTCAGGAATCTTGGAGACCTCAACACAGAAGCATTATGAAAGTAATAAAGAGGTAGTTTGTTTCTTTCCATCAGCTGGCAAAAACTTAAAAGAAACACTGTTGGTGGAGCTAAAGGGAAAGAGGTACTTTCCCTTATTGTTGACCAATAAAAAAATGTAATTATACTATAATACCCTTGTAGCAATATTATATCAACCTGGCAACAACTGTTAAAATTAAAGACACACTTCAATCTAAAAACCCCAATACTGAGAATCTATGCCTCCCCCCAAAAGTACTACCTTATTGAGATATAGTTGATAGGTGCAATAAATAAGGAAAGAAACAAAATGAATGTCCATAAATAGGGACATAATTATATAACAGGGTGTTTTTGAATGACAAAGGCAAAATGCAGAAATGTAATATAATCCTGGGGCACCTGGGTGGCTCAGTCGTTAAGCGTCAGCCTTCGGCTCAGGTCATGATCCCAGGGTCCTGGAATTGAGCCCCGCATCGGCCTCCCTGCTCCGTGGGAAACGGGCTTCTCCCTCTCCCACTCCTGCTTGTGTTCCCTCTCTCACTGTGTCTCTCTCTGTCAAATAAATAAATAAAATCTTAAAAAAAAAAAAAAAGTAATATAATCCTATTTTGGTAAAATAATGTGAAAAAATACATATGCTTTATATGAACATCTGAACAAAGAGAAGTGTGTATATGTCTTGTTAAAATGGGGATGGACAACCAAGCTTGAAAATAAAAGTGAAAAAAAAAAAAAGCCTGTACTAAAAAAAACTACAGTATGTATATTAGTTACATTTATGCATTATATAAGTTATATATGTGTATATACACACAAATATAAAATTAAAATGATACACCAGAAAAGTATAAACCAAAAGAAATTTGATGTAGCAATTTTAGGGTCAGATAAAATTGAATAAAAATGCAACTGATCTCCATATGTTGATTTTGTATCCTGCAACTTTACTGAAATCGAGTATTAGTTCTTTTTTTTTTTTTTTTTAAAGATTTTATTTATTTATTTGACAGAGAGACACAGCGAGAGAGGGAACACAAGCAGGGGGAGTGGGAGAGGGAGAAGCAGGCTTCCTGCAGAGCAGAGAGCCTGATGAGGGGCTCGATCCCAGGGCCCTTGCTTGGATCATGATCTGAGCTGAAGGCAGACACTTAATGACTGAGCCACCCAGGCGCCCCTCGAGTATTAGTTCTAAGAGGTTTTGGTGGAGTCTTTGGGTTTTCCACATATAATATAATGTCATCTGCAAATAGTGATAATTTTACTTCTTCATTTCCTATTTGGATACCATTTATTTTTCTTGACTAATTGCACTGTCTAGGACTTCCAGTGCTATATCTAATAGGTGTGGTCAGAGTTGGCACCCATTTTGTTTCTGATACTAGAGGAAAAGCTTTTGACTTTTCACAGCTGAGATGATGTTAGCTGTGGGCTTGTCATATATGACTTTTATTATATTGAGACACATTCCCTCTATACCCACTTTGCTGAGAATTTTTACATTGAAAGGATATTGAATTTTGTCAAATGCTTCTTCTGCATCTAATCTTTCCTTCTCTTCATGTGGTATATGACATTTATTGATTTGCAATCAGAATTCTTCTATACTCTCACAGCACTTGAGACCAGATGTGTTTTTCCACAAGCCATTCTTCAATTCTCAGTGGACACCAACAGGGTGTCCTACAATTGAACTCAATTTTGACACTATCTACCTGAAGTTAGTGTCAGATCTCAAGTCAAGGGCTCAGTCCCACAAGACTGTCCCACTTCAGACACTGATCACGTGACCCAGGTTGTCACTTGTACTTCTGGTCAATCGCCTATAATTTGGGGGTTCCCACAACCTTTTCCACGGATGATTAATTTGATTAATTTGCTAGCACAGCTCTCAGAACTCAGCTTACTGACTAGACTTTGGGTTTATTATAAAAAGATACTCAGAAACAGCCATGTGGAAGAGATGCATAGGGCAAGGTATGTGGGAAGGGGCATGGAGTGTCCATGCCCTCTCCAGACATACCAGCCTCTCAGCACCTCCACGTGTTCACCAACCCAAAAGCTCTCCAAACCCCTTCAGTTAGGATTTTTTTTTTAAAGACTGTATTTATTTATTTGACAGGGAGAGAGAGAGAGCGCACACAAGCAGCAGGAGCTGCAGGCAGAGGGAGAGGGAGAGGGAGAGGGAGAAGCAGGCTCCCCGCTGTGCAGACAGTCAGACATGGCGCTAGATCCCAGGACCCTGGGATCATGACTTGGGCCAAAGGCAGATGCTCAACCGACTGAGCCACCCAGGCGCCCCCAGTTAGGATTTTTTATGGAGGCTTCATTACATAGGCACAACTGATTAAATCACTGGCCATTAGTGATTAGCTCAACCTCCACCACACTCCTCTCCCTGGAGGTGGAGGAAGGTAGGCAAGCTGAAAGTTCAATTCCTCTAATCACAGAGTTGGTTCCCCTGGCAACCAGTCCCCAATCTAAGGTTATCCAGGAGCCCCCAACCAGCAGTCATCTCATTAGCATGCATGAAAAAAAAATCACTTCCAGAGATGCTTCAAGGGTTTTAGGAGCTGTATGTCAGGAAATGGGGCCAGAGACCAAATTTCTTATTATGTCACACCTTCCCACCCCTCACCTTCATCTCTGACTACTTTCCCTTCACTTTCTCTATTGCCATTGTATCAGCCTCCCTCTGATTTCCGAATACACCCTGCAAACACCTGCTTTAAAGCCCTTACTCTGGCTATTCTTCTGACCGCAATACACTTCCCCTTGATGCACACATGGCTTCTCCCTGGCACCCTTCATGATTGCTTTCCTCAAAAATCACCTTCTAAATGAGGCCTATATGGATTTAAAATTGCAACCCGGGGCACTTGGGTGGCTCAGTCATTAAGCATCTGCCTTCGGCTCAGGTCATGATCCCAACGTGCTGGGATAGAGCCCTGCATCGGGCTCCCTGCTCCGCAGGAAGCCTGCTTCTCCCTCTCCCACTCCTCCTGCTTGTGTTCCCTCTCTCGTTCTCTCTGTCAAATAAATAAAATCTTTAAAAAAAAAAAATTGCAACCCATCACAACCTCCACTCCACACTCCCAATCCCCCTTACCATGCTCTACCTTTTCTTTTCTCCTTGGCATTCATCACCATCTTATATGCAATATAATTGACTTATTAGGATTATTACTGTTTCTCCTCCCAATCATCTTAGAATGTAAAGTGAATCCCAGGCATGTAAACCAGTACCAAATACATAGTAAGTACTCATTAAATATTGTAGGAAGCTCAGGAAATAAAATGAAACCTTAATGAACAAATCAGTGTTCCTAACAAAGATGACCTAGACAATCAGAGTTCAGGACAATTTCCTACCATCTGGCAGCTAGGTCAAGGAGGTAGGATTATTTCAGGCCTATACAGTATACATTATAGAAGGAAAAATCTTTTAGGTTTCAAACAGCCTGCTTGCCTAAAAACAGGGAAGGTCACCATGAGAGGGGCAAGAGTGTATTATGCAGGCTAAGAAGTTTCAAAGATGCCAAAGCATAAAACACCTGGTGGACAAAGAATGCCCTGATAGGTTCTTGACAAGGACGGAATCTAAGTCTGATACTGACCTCATGTGCCCCACAATTATTTCTTCCACCTCTTATAAAGTTTTCAGTAGCGCAGAACATTACTCAACTATTCAATCATTAAAATTGTATGTTACATAATCTATAATCATAATTACATAAAAAGGTCATAGTTATAAGTATCATAAACCATGTATAAAATACCTAATATATGCCCAAAATATAGCAGGCATTCAGTAAATGTAAGCTAATTATAATGATAGCAACAACACTTTTTTTTTTTAAGATTTATTTATTTGACAGAGAGAGAGAGAGAGAAGAGCAGGGGGAAAGGGAGAAACAGGCTCTCCGCAGAGCAGAGAGCCCGATGTGGGACTTGATCCCAGGACTCTGAGATCATGACCTGAGCCAAAGGCAGACGTTTAACCGACTGAGCCACGCAGGCGCCCCAACAACACTATCTTTGAAGTAAAATTATTTTTAATAATATAAACATTTGAATAGAAAGTAAAAGCTGTATATTTTATATCTCATTTTGCTATCTTTCTCCATTTCCTTAAACTGATTTTATCAATCTTGATTATAACCTCAGTTAGATCAGACATACTGTACAATAAAGTATCAATTTCTAAATTGTAATATGTTAATAAGTCATTCTTAGTAAAAAATAAGCGATTTCATTTACAGAGATATCCTACTTTAAGAAAATTTAACATGAAAAATTCTAATTTACAAGAAAATGTTTGGGAATGCTTCACTTTACAAGTGGATTCATCACAGTATTATTTTAAGCATTTGCCTACAAACTTTTGGACTAGAGAAGGAGAAACTGAGGTAAAACATTAGAAATCAATGGTAAGCAGCTCTGAAATAATAAACAACAGAGATTTAATTTAAAAAATTCAACCTATGTGTCATTTTTCAGAAAAATAACTACAAACCTCCTCAACGACAATTTTGATTCATAAATAACATGATCCACCCAGCCACAGAAAATTACTAGAGCACCCAAACCGTACGTGGACATTGCTCTCATCCTGTCTCTGGGTCCCCTAGAAAGCGCCTCTGCCTGCCTACCATTCTTTGTGCTGTCCATATGGTTCTCTCTTTACACTTAAGATGAGAGTACACATAACATCATCTCCAGATTCCCTTATTCTGTCTTCCCTCTACAGCAACACAGTATAGATCTCTATACGATATAGATCAAAATACAGTGGTAACAGAAAAATGAAGTGATAATCTACTGTCTTTTGATGGATTAGAAAATACTTCATCGGTGTGGTATTTTGGGAAGTTGAAAGGAGAATGGGAAGAGGAGAAGCAGCATCTTGCAAAGGCAAGGGTATAAGAAAAAAAGACTTATTTTATCTTTGGAAACTCAGTTCAGTCAGGGGAGGATTGGGAACAGCCAGAGATAAGGCTCTGAAAAGGAAGAACTCAAATTTTTGACTACTTTAATGTTGTCTTATTAATTTTTGAATCTCTGGTGTCTAGCATAACAATAGGTCAATAAATGTTCATTAAGTAAATTTGCTAAATCAGAAAATCACAAAAAGTAAAAAAGTTTCCAAATTCCAAAGGACCAGTATTTCTTCAAACTGCTTTTTGCAGGTCAATATTTACAAAATAGAAGTAAATAGAAGTTACATTTACAAAATGTATTCAAAAATACCAAACAGATTCAAAAATGCCACAACTCAGATGACTGAAATGACAGCTAAGATACTGAAATACAGTTTACGTTGCATTATATTTTATTTTCTGATGAATTACAAATATGAACATATGCAGCAACTTTTCTGAAGTGACTTACCTAAAACAAAAATTCTTCAACCAGATGAAATGGTTTGTGGCACTTTTGTGAATGTCAGAGACACTTTTGGTGGCCTAATGAAGCCTATGGGCTCCTTAGAATGATGTTTGTAAATGCATAAAATAAAATTCATAGGATTGAAAGAAAGAAAAAAATCATATCACAAAGAAAACCAATTATATTAAAATTCAGTTCTAACCACAGACCACAGTTCTAATCATGGACCCTACTTTAAGAACTCCTGGTAGAGGATATGTGTTAACTTGGAAGAGCAAAGACTAGATACTTCTTACCTAAATAGTCTATAGATAGATACATAGATATAAAAATATAATGTTCCTATTAAAAGAAACTCATAATAACTTGCCAAGATTAGGATATTATATAAAGTTATTTAAAGCTTAAATAACCTTTGAAGATTTTATCTGTGGTAGAACAGGTTGCATCCATTTATTGTTCCTACTATGTGCATCTTTTGTATTGCAAAATTTTCTAAAATCATTACATCTGTACAAAATTAATAATAATATACTAATGCTACATTTGTATCATCAGGAATTTCTAGCTAGTTTTCCAAAGATGACATAAATCAGTACACGTCTTTCCTTAATCCAAGAGCTCATGAGAACCAGTAGGATTGACAGTTTGGGGGGCCCTAGCATACCTAGCACACTCTGTATTCAAAATACTTTCAGACGCACTACATAAACAACCTTGTTGTAGGTTGTCTTTGGGGTCTATAATTAAGAAACACCTTATAGTTAAAGCTGTCAAATTACAAGATCTGCTAAGTATTGTAATAAGTAAATGTCTTTGTAGGATAGCCTAATCTACCACTTTATAGATTTCAAACATACTTTTGGAAAATTGTAGGGTAAAGCAACATCCTCCCTAGCATGGTAGGTGAGTGAATTCCAAACAGTTTCAACAGGAAAAATAACCCTGATTTTTGACTTTTTAATGTGTACATCACCTTAAAATAAATAAAAATTTTCATTTTTTAACTGTTTGTTAAAATTGGCTTCTAAACCATAATTCCAAAATTATATTTGAGACTAAAAGAAACATTTGACACTAAATAATAAAGTTCTTGAATCACAGTGCATACTAAAATTATAAGAGTTTTTGAAAAGAGATTTTCTTTTTTAAGGAAAAGAACAAACTAGGTGGAAAAGGGTATCCCTCTCACATTAAAATACCTATCTTTTAAAAAACTACTTTTTGTATCTTCTAGAGAAAATAATATTAATGGAGTGACTATTAGTGTTCCATGAACACTATGCATTTATAAAAAGTTTTTAAATTAATAGAGAAAAAAAGACCTGTTCTTGGTCACTTATTTTTACACTATAGGAAAAAATACACATAACTACCAATGAGTTTAATTTATGAACAAATTTAAATAAATCACTTTCATGGTTTATCACCACTAATCATGAACCTAGGCAAACTGTCCAAAAAGCTCATTTTAAGAGCCTCTAAAATGTAAAACAAAAACTGTGTTTTTTCCAGCCTATAATTAACTCTTACCTACAGTGAGTGTGTCTATTTGGAATTCTTACCACAATGGTAGATAAATCCTAAATCACTTTTGCAAAATAAGTTTGTTTGTTTGTTTTTAATTTCTCTTTCACAGGATGAAGAAGCTTTGCCTAGGCCATCATCAGGAAACTGAAAATAGAAAATTAAACTAACAAGAAAGTATCAATTTGGCCAAAAGCACATTCAATTAGAATTTTGTTAGCACTTGCTACTCCTTTTAAACACAGAATTAGCAATGCTTTTCTTTAAAGAACAGAATTAAAAGCGAATCAGACCCTAATCACAAAGAACTTCCTAAGTTTAAACATCCCTCACAAATAGCCTTGAAAATCCCTTGCAAAAATACATATATTTTTCCAGATAAGGAAACATTTTGGCATACTCTGCTGTCTAACAAATAAAGCCTTGCAGTACATTTTGCAAGCATTAATCAGACCTTGCTCTGATACAGAAAACCCTGTAGCAGGATAACAAAACCTCAGAACACGCTCAGATTGCAGGCTTTAGACAGCCTCCCTAGTACACCTGTACAAGTACTTCCTGTTCTCCAACGATGTTTAAAAGTAGTTTGATAAACGCCCCGTAAGTCGCCGTTTAGAAGCTAAACATTAACTATAAATTACTACTACCACCCAGAAACCACCAGCCCAAAGATTCTCACGAATCCAGTCATCTCTCTTCTCCAAGGAGCGCAACATAACCATCAGGACCCCTTTAAAAAGGGGCTGCTCGGGCGAGGCAGTGGCTGCTCCGCAAGTGAGGGGCAGGGGCCAAGTAAGCGTAATATTCATAATCCGAACGCACTAAGCGACCCAGCTGGACTCCAGGTTCTGCCTCGTGTCCGCCCTCAAACACAGCAGCAATGAACAACCACGACCCAGTAAATACAGCACCTCCTCCCGCGCGCCTACAGCCTGGCCAGATACATCTCCTCCAGGGCCGGGACCGGGCGGGAAGGAGGAGGGAAGGCTGCGTGACCTCGGATGCCTGAGCCCGGGCAAAGAGCCCGGGAACGGGGGCGAAGGATGTCGCAGGGCTGCTAGGGGAGAAGCAAGGTCTGACGCTGGAACGAGGGTCTCCCACTCAGGCCCGGGGCGGGGGTCGCAGGTCGTTGGATCTCTATCTAGGGACTAGTTTCGGAGACTTACCTTGAGCTCTGCCCTAACGAGAGGGAGAGTGCGGTCCAGGTAAAGAAATACGGGCCTTCCACTTTCACAGGACTACCTCCCGCTGGCCCTGCTCCGCCTCACGCCAACACCCGTCTGACACTAACAGCTGCCACCTTAGCCGAGGTTCACCGGGAACTGAAGCAGAGGCGTCTGGTCTCGCCGCCCAGAGCCCGACCCTGCGCATGGAGCATGCGCACACGCCCCAACACCAAGGGCCAGAAAGGGCAGTGACACCTGCGATCAACAGGTCCCGGGAGACCCGCCCCACTCTCCGCCTCGTGCCGGTCCCGCCTCCTCGGGAAAGGCCCCGCCTTCACGCTCCTCGAGCTAACCCCGCCCCGCACTCGATTTCCCGGCTTTCCGGACCTGGCGAACTGTATTCCCGCGGGGGTTCGACTGGGCGCGCGATCCAGTTGACTTACTCCAAGGCGCGAGATCCCGCGAGAGCAGGAACTTGAACATTTCCCCTAAAGCAAGAGTGGAGCGTTATTAGGGCTTAGCTGTTGGAGAAGGTGCGTGCCGGTTGGCTGTGTGGTGTAGAAGGAAGAAGGGGTTAGTTCTTCTCAAGCGGAGGTGATTATTCCCGCGCTCTTGGTCAACGTTTTCGGTATTTTCTAAGCTCAGGAACGCGAACCCACGAAGGACTGGGTTAAGTATTGTTACCTGAGAGAAAACAATCCGTACTGCCTGGCTTCAAAACCGCATGTGGGTATGCAATTCCTTTTAGCTTTCTGTGAATCATTACGATTTGTTTACAGTGAAATGGCTTCCATTGGCTTGAAGGTATATTCCCCAACTGGTTATTTCGTGACTATTAATAAAATGAAAGCTTTAATAAACATGTTGACTTAATTGTGGTAAGAAAAATTTGGCTGCCTCCTTACTCTGCGTTAGAACAAGTTATAAGTTAGAAGTTTTAAGCTACTGCTTCGGAATTGGGCTAAACTTTGTTTTGTAATTTTTTTTTATAGAAGTTTAAAAAAAAACCCACTGCCATCTTTAGTATCAAAGATCCCTCTCAAGTGATAAACAAAATTTTGAAACTCATTTCAAAGCTGATGCAGGTAGAACATACAGGTTATAAAAATTGATTTAAGTAAGCTCATAGGTAACTAAAAGTTTATTTGAAAAATTAGAATGAAGAAACATTTTACATTGATATAGGTGCATTTTGCTTGAGACTGAATGAATGTGAATTTATTGAGAATTTACTATATTTCCTTCACTGAATTAAGCACTAAAGGAAATATAGTGAAAGTTAAGACATAGTTCCTGCCTTCCAGAAATTTAAAACTTCTGGAGGAGGAGGGGAAGAAAAACTTCATTAAAAAATAGTAACACTATTAACTCTCCTTTTGGTTTCCCTAGTACCACTATTTCTTGGTTGTGCAACTACATCTCTGACACACTTTAAATATTTTTCTTAAGGCCCTCTGTGTTCTCAAGCTCTCCATTTTCTTTTCTTTTCTTGTCTGACCTTATTCCTCTCATATCCTTGAACAATCTATTTTACTAGGTGTCCCAGTGCACCAGGGACTCCCAGATGTGTATCTTCAGGTTAGACTTTTAAGCAACATCTTCATTTGGATATCACACAGATACCTTAAATAGGTCCTAAATTGATGTTGGTATCTTTAGCATTCCTTATTCCTGAGACTCTCCCCACCCATCCCTTTTAAACTAGCCCATTTTCATTCCCCATTTCAGATAATGGCACCCAATTACCCAAGACAGGAATCCAGCAGTACCCCTGTATTACATTTCCTTCACTTCCTCTATCCTAATATCAAATTCTATTGACTTATCTCCTTAAGTATCCCTTAAATCCACTCTTCTTCAATCTTCACTCTCACTGTCAGTCCATCAAGTAATTAACACCTTTCCTGACTCATCTCCCTTGGACAATTGCAATAGCCTCTTGTAATTTCCCACTCCACTCCAACCTATATTCTATTAATAATTTTTCTAACATGAAAATATGATCACAATATTCGTCTGCAAAGATTTTTTTCAGGGGCTTCCCATTACCAGTAGGGCCTTTCATGATCTTGCTTCAGACTGCTATCATCTGCCATTCTTGCCCATTTACTCCACACTAGCCATACTGAACTCCTTGCTTTTCTGTGATCTTTCCACGTTCTTTCAGGATCCTTTGGGTCTCAGTTGAATTGAAAACTTACCTCCTTTATGGAACCTTTCATAATTTTCCAAGACGGACTTGCCTTTCCTTCACCCTTTTGGACTTATTTCTGTTATAACAATTATATTGTACTGTAATTATTTATTTGCAAATGTAACTGACAAGTCAACCCCTATCTCCACTCTTGAAAAATAATTTGAACTGTGGATAATAAAAACTCATACTATCTCCTCTCCTCATTTAAAGATTACAGAAGAATGCCCTTTAGTTTACCCTGCTCGAGATTTTGACTAAACCCTGACTGAACACTTTTTTAATCCTCTAAGTTCAAACTTTCTACCAGTTCTTGGCATATCTAAGTACTGAGTTTTAAATTATAGGCTTGTAATAGGTCACAAGTTAAGCATCAGAAAGGCAGTCTGAAGCAAACAGATAGGAAAAAGGAAAATTGACATTGTACTACATATCCCACCCAGAAAACTTTGTAGGTAGGAATGTCTTTTCCTGCTTTTAATAATAACACACCCACAGGTTTTAATAATAACTTAACCACAGAGTGGGCATAACTCCAAGTGGGGTATTTCACCCTTTACTGGCCCAGTGATTGGTGTGTGGGTGATTTAGGCTAATCAGCATCCTTTCAGAGCAGTTTCAAATGGGATGTTTTCTCTGGTCATAAAGCTGTAAAGATGGGAGCTCAGAGCTGCTTGTGGCAATGCATGTTGCCATTTAGAGTAGCTGGTCTGAAAGAATAATGCAGATATGGGAGGAAATATGAGAGAGAAGAGAATCCCTTAAAGTCCTCCATCCTCTTATAAAATAGGAAATTCAGGAGTTGAGTGCTTACCAGACTCCTCAAAGCTCTGCAACATGACATTTTGTTAAATATCAGAAGGTCAAATTCAATATCCTTAGCATCTTAGCCAGCTCTTCCTTAGTCAAAACTTCACTAGCCATGCATCCCAATCCTTCTAAAAGGCTCTGCTATACCAGAGTCAACATTTGTTAGTTAACCACAGCTAGTGGTTAGCCAGTGGCCTCCTTAATTTTTGCTGAGTTATTGTCAGCTTAGGCAATTTCATTACCCTTGTATGTTATTTCACTTTGAAACATTCTAATTTTCTTATCTGTAAAACTGTGATGAGAAATAATACTTACATATGATGTATTTTGATACTGACCCAGATAAAAGCAAGTAAAGTCCTATACTGTATTATTACAGCCATTAGTGCTATTATTATGATTACCAATACTGTTGTCATCAATGATAATGTGATGCTGTAAGAACCTATATATTGTTTTTCTTGCTGTACTATGTATTTTATTACAATCTCAAAGATGTGGAAGGCTTTAGATTATATCTGGGCCAGCCTCCCATTCACTGAAGGATTATTACCACCAGTGGTTGTTTAGGTTCTGTTCATATATAGTCACATGATAGAAAACTTGATGCTTTGTGGTACACCCTATTCCTTTTTAAGATTAACTGTTAAGGGGTGCCTGGGTGGCTCAGTCGTTAAGAGTCTACCTTCAACTCAGGTCATGATCCCAGGGTCCTGGGATCGAGCCCCTCATCGGGCTCCCTGCTCCGCGGGAAGCCTGCTTCTCCCTCTCCCACTCCCCCTGCTTGTGTTCCCTGTCTCGCTCTCTCTCTCTCTCTCTGTCAAATAAATAAATAAAATCTTAAAAAAAAATACTGTTAAGAAATTTTCATCACAATGAATTGAATTCTATCAGTAATTTCCACATACTGGTCTTATTTCTGTTCTTTGTAACAACAGAAATCTATTCACTTTTCCATAAGACACTATTTAACTGTGAAAATACTTCTGTTTTTTCAAGCTAAAAATACTCAGTTCTCTCAATTTTTTGAAGGCCTAATTAATATTAAGCTAATCAATCAATTCATTCATTCATAATATTTCACATCACCTTATGAAATATTTAAAGTAAATTCTAAAGAATAATAATAATAAAATGAATTCAAACATATAATGTAGTGGTGAAATATAAATAAGAAGACAAATCAGAGCTATGAGAAGTTAAAATACAAGTAGAATATAAAGAATGAGAGCAAAAGAACAAAAATATGCACAAACCTATAGCTTAAACTTGTTTGGCTCTGACCTAAAATCAAAAGTGGATATGATATTTAAGTTATTGGTAACAGGAAAACATTTTTCTGTCATCACCTAAAATTGTTTTCCCCCATGTGGGCCTTCATCTAAGGGGGCTCTTATCTATGTTCACTGACAATAGACTCATCAACATGTCCCTGGAAAATGCAGTAACAGGCTTCATGTACCATCCATGAAACTGAGCTCAGGATGCTCTTTTGCTGTCAACTTCTGAAAAAATGTGACACCAAAAAATAAGAACAGATTTTTTCAACTAGCCCAATTATGGTTTGTGCATAAATATTCTTTCCCTTTAATTTTTTATAAAACAAGTTTTATAACATGTTTTACATATAAGGTTCTTTAGAATCTTAGAGATGGAAAGGATCTAAGAGATTAGTTTGTTAAAGTCTCTCATTGTACAGATGAGAAAACTTAAGTTCAGGGAAGTAAAGTTACCCAAGCTTGTGCTGGACGCTAAGTAGAACCAGAACTGAAACCCAATTCTGAAACACTTGGAATTGGCCTGTGTGAAATATTTTCCCTGAAATATTCTGAGGTTTCATAAGAGATAGTATTCTTTTGTCCCTTAAAGTACAATGAAATTTCTTCTATATTCAAGTATTGGTGATAAACATACTTGGCATCTTTGTACCCTTTTGAAAGACAAGGGAAGGGGAACATAAGGAAGTCGAGAGCATTTCACAAGTAAAGATTTTTCTGAATTGTGATATCTATGGTAGTACTTTGACTTCATGAAAAATACTAAGCAGTTTGGAAATTTACCAAACTTGTTTTCTCACCCCTGGGAACCTAACAATTCTAAGCCACGCGCGCATACACACACACACACACACACACACACACACACACACACGACTTTACATCTTGGACTGACTTGTTTTTAAAGTAGTTCTTTAAGAAATACAATAGTAGAATAACACCATATCTTTTGCTCATAGCATATTGGCTGAAGCACTGAGCCCAAAGGAAGTTGCCCTGGAGAGCACTTTTCTTTGTAAAGATGACGAAAATATTCAGGGCACCAGTGTTTTCAAGTTGAACTTCCTTATTGAAATTCACTTCACAGTCAAAAGGAAAAAGGGAAATACAACACTTTTTAATAGAGTAATAAAATTGTTGAAAGATATTCAGTGATAGAAATACTTCAAAGAATTATATATAAAGCAGAAATTCAAAAAGACTGAATTTATTTCTAATTCTCAACTATTAGTGTTCTTGAGTCTTTCATTCTCTTATCTGTAAAACTGAAATTGTGCTGGGGGTAAACAATCTAACTCTTGGCAAATAATATCCCAGGAATGTATGTTAAAGACTTTGTACATTTTATTTTTTTTCAAAGATTTTATTATTTGAGAGAGAGAGCATGAGCAGGGGGAGTGGGAGAGGGAGAAGCAGACTCCCCGCTGAGCAGGGAGCCAGACTCAGGGGTCAATCCCAGGACCCCAGAATCATGACCTGAGCCGAAGTCAGACACTTACCGCTCAACAGACTGAGCCACCCAGGCGCCCTAGACTTTGTACATTTTAAAATCAAAGTTTTTTGATTAAATTGTTTTCTACAAGTTTTGTCTTGTTACTGTTTCAGATTCTTTTTATTCTGAATAACTCTCCTTATGGAATTAGTTATAATAGTTTTAATGTGATGAAGAAAAGCCATCTCAGTTGCTAAAAACTGTGCTGACCTTTCAATTTCAAACAGCAGCTAGCAGTAGGTAGAAGAGTAGCTTTCAAACACTGTAGACTGTAACCTAGAGAAAGCAGTATATATTTTACACTATGATCCAGTTCACATGGACATGTATAAAACAAAATCAATAGTTTCTTAAAACAATATTATGACTGAGTGATGCACTCTGATATTTTATTCATTTCTATTTCATTTGAAAATCTTCTGATCATAACCAATGAAATTGATTTCTAGACCCCCTAACAGAACAAAACTATAGTTTGAAAGATGTGAGCAAGAGGTTTTTAACAGAAGAAGCAGTTCCCCCTTCAATATAGTGTGGAAATTTACTCCCTCCGGTTAGAAAAAAAATATTCATTTTGGTTTGATGTTATCACATTAACAATTTTTCACCCATTAAAAACTTCCTAACATTATAAAAAGGCCATTGCTCTTTGGCTCCACATTTTGCTAACATTACCCTTATTCACAGTTTTAATCCTCTATGGTTAATAAACGAGATGTACAAATTATATAAGGCTATATCCATATAGTTATAGATAAATATAGATAAATATGAAATCATTTACAATATGCCACCAGAAGATGTGCAGCTTATGTCTTTGTGGATGACTATGTTCTCAACTGAGATAGAGAGAGAATAAGATAGTGGAAGGAATGTGACATCAGAAGCAGAATTCTTGTGTCCTAATTTTAGATGTGCAGTGTGAGAGTGGGCTAGTTTCTTAACTTCTCTAAGTTTCCATTCTGTAAATGAGGGAATTGATCTAGAAAATTTCAAGATAGTATATAAAGTTCTTTGATTCTTTGATGGTTGTTCATTTAAACCAAAGAGAGTGTTTTATTACACTATTAACATAGTTCTAGTGGATGACATTTGGAAAATAATAACTTATCTTTGCTTATTCTTATTATATCTAAAACATTAATGTCCTTTGCTATGCTAACAAGAGAACACTTAAGTAAGCATCAGGGTATGGAATTGTACAAATGGCATAGTCTAATAATTTTGATAAGTATGATCATTAACCATAACTGATATATTTATACATATATGCATCTGAAAATATGATTTTTCTGTGTTGCTATGTGTCTTAGTCTGTTTGGACTACTATAACAGAATATAATGGACTAGGTAGCTTATAAACAACAGAAATTTACTTCTCACAGTTCTGGAAACAGGGAAGCCCAAGATCAAGGTGCCAGCAGATTCAGTGTCTAGCGAGAGCCCACTTCCTGATTCATAGATGGCTATCTCACTGTGTACTTATGTGGGGGAAGAGGTGAGGGAGCTCTTTGATGTCTCTTTTATAAGTGCACCAATCCCATTCATGAGGGCTACACTGTCATGATCAAATCACCTCCCAAAGGCTCCACCTGCTAATACCATCACATTGAGGGTTAGGATATCAGCATATGAATTTTAGAAGAGACACATACATTCAGTCTATACCTAAAAAAGTTTGGTAAGTTTATGATAAGTTTAATGTGTTTTTATTATTTTGATGAGTTTGTGAGAAAACTGTAATCATATACTATATTCACATCTCTTTCTATGTATCAGAAGAAAAGAATATTTTTCTTAAATAAGTGTGGCCCATGTTCACATTTGACTTTATGTTCCGAAATAGGTGCTGAGCCTGGAGTGTTGCATGGCCCAGAACAGAGCCTTGTGCAGGAGGCCTGGGACCTAAGGTAAATCAGCTATGTTGTAGAATCTTCGTTAGCCCCAATATTTCACATAGGTAGAATTAAGGTAAAATGGATATTAGAAAGTGAGTTTTAAAATTAAGCTTGAGAGTGGTAATTGGAAAGTATTCCTGCCTGCCTTTACAAGGTATGGTGGAAAAGAAGAAAAGGTTATTTCAGGTAGATTGCATTTAGGTGAATTTTTCATTATTTTAGCATCAGCTCATAGAGGAATCAGCTCCTTCCCCTGGTTATGAATTCCAGATGCCTACTTTCTTTAAGCAAAGCAGAACCCTCTCTACCCCTTGCCCACCCCTGAAAGGGAATGGGAGTGATTGTTTTTATTCACTATACTCTAGAGGTAATTGCGCCAAAACATTAGAATCTAGGGGCAATATGGCTTTTTTTTTAATTAAATTTTTTTTAATTTAAGTAATCTCTACACCACCGTGGGGACTCAAACTCACAACCCTGAGATCAAGAGTCAATGATTCCACTGACTGAACCAGTCAGGCGCCCCAGGGGCAACATGCTCTGTGATTTGAAACATTCCAAACGGGAATTTAAAGGAAAAATCATTTTAGTTGGGGGGGAAAAAAAAAAAAGGGTTATGTAGCCATCAATTCCATAGGAACTCCATTCTGATTGTGTGATGCGTTTTCTGAAGAGGTAGGGTACACTGATCAAGGAAAGTATCCGCCATATTGATTTTTAAAAACTCTTAAGTGACAGGCTGCCTGGGACATGGCAGTCTTGCTGCCCCCAAGAGGACTTTTCTCTCTCCTTTCTTTAACAACTTCACTGGTCCCAGCTGTCAGCTTACCCCCCACCCCCACGCACAAGCATGGTGCGCAGCAGGGTCTCAAGATTCTGCCAAGAACATCTTGCCATGATTGGATAGGAATCCCAGATAAAAATGCAAACCTTTGATTTGTTCACTTTGACATCCCTGAAAGTTGAATCACCATTGGAACAAAAGCTAAGAGAGTTAAGACAAAATACAGAAGGATGTAACCAACAATTCTGTGCAAAATAGAATTTGACTTTTCATAAGAAAAAAGAAGAATTTATTCACTCAAGATTAAAAGCTAAAGGCCTGGGAACTGAAGCGGAATCAGGTCAAAAAGTGACATTGAATGTGGAAGAAATGGCTGACTTTTACAAGGAATTTTTAAGTAAAAATTTTCAGAAACACATGTTTTATAACAGAGACTGGCACGGCCTAATTTTGCCATCGCCTTCTTCATGGGGAGAATGGCCCTGGAGAGGATTTGGAACAAGCTTAGATTGAAACAAAAGAAGACCAGAGCGCACCTGACCCACCCACCTGGTGTCTGAGTTTCTACGAAAAGTGGCTGGTTTGAGAGCTCATTTTACGAGGGCTCTAAAAAGCTGTAAGTGGGGGCACCTGGGTGGCTCAGTTGGTTAAGCGTCTGCCTTCAGCGCAGGTCATGATCCTGGGGTCCTGGGATCAAGCCCCGCCTCCGGGTTCCTGCTCAGTGGGGAGTCTGTTTCTCCCTCTGACCCTCCCCCGTCTCATGTTCTGTCTCTCTCTCAAATAAATAAATAAAATCTTTAAAAAAAAATAAAAATAAAAAGCTGTAAGTGATCTGTGAAAACCTCTAAGTCCCACACCTTCGTTATGCAGGCTCCTTCGCTTATGTCGGCACAGGGTGGGCTGGGAGAATGTGGGTCCTGGTGAGCCGTGGGTCCTGGTGAGCCATGGGCCATGTGACTCTGTCCTGACTGTGGGTTCCCACGCTGGCTCTTGTTCCGGGTGTGATATTAAATAGAGTCCAAGTACTAAGAAAAAAAATTCTTAAATGACATACAAAATATGGAAAAGCTCACAGGAAGGAAGACTATTCTATCAAGATCCTAAAAAGGCTATCTTAACTGCAATTTTGAGTCTGGAGAATGGAGCTAATGCTTATCCAAAAAAGGTAGTCAGTTTAGTGTTTCTATCTATGTCTGTATTTAATAAATTCCTTGCTCCAACATATAGTAATTCCAAATCAGAGCCAAGTATATTTATCCCAAAGAATTTTCAATGTAACCTCTAATCTAGCTTAGTTCTCAGTGCCTTTGATTTCTTACTGTATGATGTTGATATATTTTTATTATATTCATAACAATAGCTAACATTTATTGAGGGACTTACCATGTGTGGGGTAGTATACTTTATAATGCATTTATTTTTAAGATAGCAACTAATATTATCCCCATAATTCAGATACATTTATTCATTTAACACATTTTTATTGTTCTTTACTATGTACCAGGCACAGAGGATAGAGCAATTAATGAAAAAGGCAAAGTTTCTGCCCTGAGAGAACATTCATTCTGGTGGGCGAGATGAACATGGAAGGAACAAATATGTATATTACTTTGGTGGGTCGTAAGAATGCTCCTTGCAGATGTCCAACAACATTATTGACCAAGGGCCCCAGTTCTGGTGCACTGTGACCTCCATCACTTCGTTCGGGCCTAGGCTGCCTTCCAGTCTGTTCCCAGCCGATGACTGACTGTGACAGGGACACTAAGGCAAAACCGCTTCAGGGAAACACAGGGCCTCTCCTGCAGGTGACTTTGGCTCAAGGATCCTCCAGCAGCTGCACTGCATCTTCCCTCGACTGCATGCTAGTGTGGAACAAGTCAGTGGGGAACAGTCAGGAACAAGAGACTCCGTGAAGTCTCTTGGCTCTCCCAGCCCTCTGGACTCCTTCCCCCTTTTCACTTTGAGGGCATTTTTCCTAATACAATTTTTTCAGATTTAACCCCACCTTGACATCTGCTTCTCAGAGGACCCAGACTAACATATTATGTTAGGGAGTAATAAGTGCTATTTTAAAAAAGCACAATAATGGACACCTGGGTGGCTCAGTCGGTTAAGTGTCCAACTCTTGATTTTGGCTTGGGTCATGATCTCAGTGTCGCAAGATCAAGCCCCGCATCTGCATGGGATTCTCCCCCATACCCCCCCGCTTGTGCGCACGCTCTCTCTTTCTCAAATAAATAAATAAAATCTTAAAAAAAAAGCACAATAAGGTGTTAGAAATATATGCTCTGGATTAAGGATGGTCAGGGAAGGTCTCAGGCAGAGGTAGCACTTGAGTCACATAAAGAATTGGAGAAAACGAATTTACAGAGTGAAGTGAATTGCTTGAGAGTACATCGCTGATTTGTGGTAGATCAGCCCCCAGCTGGCACCTTCAAAATGACCACTTTTATGTTATCTGTAAGTACGTGATGATACAGAAAATGTACTGAGAGTATCTGTTTGGGGGGCAATTCACATCAGACAGTTGTGTACATGAAGAATTAGAAGTACTTCAAAAGGTATGAGGAGAAACCTGCAGAAAGCACTAAATGACACAATTAATTCCTGCCCAGGCTAGCATGAACTTCCTTTCAGCCTGCTCCATTCTGGCATTCCTTTTTTGCCCGTTTCATTTATATTTATTTTGCTAGTGCTGCAGCTTCTATACTAGTTCTTCAATCAGCAGTTTTAAAATAGGGTATGACACTGAATTTATCTTTTTTCCTTCTGACTTTTTCCGGTCCTGTTTCCTGAAACATCTCCATCCCCTACAGTGCCTAAGCTGTCACTGAAATGTGTTTCAAAATATAACACAGTAAAACATAACACAGTACAGAAAAATAAGCACATTCTTTTTGGAGCTGAACCATAATCTCTTAAAATTAGCATTTCCCCCCCGTCTGCCCATACGGACCAAATATTCCTATTGATATCACATTATATTGAGAAAGCAGAAAAAGTTTCTATTCCTGGATTGAAATCCAGCCCTTCTAAGGAATTCAAATAGAGACACACCCTGTTCTTTATCTGATAACACTCCAGCTTCAGCCCTGGAAATCTTTACACAATTTTACTTATTTTTTTTCTTGGCTCTGGAAAGTTGAACTTTTTAAAGTATTATAATTTTCCAAAGACTTGTTGATATATTGGTGAAGTGCTTTGATCAGTAGATTCCCCTTGCTTGTTCTCTGAGCAGAAGCTGTCACTCTTCCACCTTTCATAGAAAGCAAACCACTCTTCTTCCTACAGAATAGAGCATGTGGAGGTCGAAAGTATTTTTCATAAGAAAAGAAGCATTCAAAGCAATACTTCCCTAAGCTTAATAAAAAGCAGTTGTGGCTGAGAAACTGCAATGATGTCATGTAAGTTTTATCTTGCCTAAGCAGCAGAGTGAGGAAATTCCAGAATTAATAAGTCTGCTGGTACAGCTGTGCCCTGAGTTGGAAAGTTCAGGATGTTCTTTTCATACTCACGACTGGACATTTTGCTCCACATTAGCCTTTGCAAGAATAATTGGCTCCCTCCATTTCCAAGCTGCTAAAACATTTATAAATGGATCTATTTAGAAAATGTAAAAGTTTAAATGGATTCAATAAATGGTCACTTAGACTCAAAATTATTGTTTATATTTGCCTTGATTCTGTAATGACCTGTAATTAGTTATTTTTAATTATCAAGTGCCTTTGAATAGTGAGTTAAGAAATGGAAAATCCTAACTTTGAGAAATGATTGAAGGGAGTAGAGTTAAAAACCAAGAATGGTCTTTTTAACCATAGCTCTAGTTATTAATGTGGCTCTAGTTATTATCTAGAGAACAATTGGCCAACGGATCATCAGGAAATTGGCTTACATAAAATAGGAGATATAATTTCATGATCCGGAAGTCTGTTGAACAGTATAATGGAAATTGAGAGAGTTCTGTCTAGTTTTGCAAAGTAGAAAATATTTTCTTTAAAGGAATGGCTTTGGTGTATTATCACACTAGATGATTTCTTTCAACCTTACGGTACTTAGTGACATGCACTCCTTTCCTTTCTTTCCTCTTCTTTCCTCCTTTGCCTCTGCAGGGGAAAGAAAAGGAAGATGCACAGTGCTGAGCAGAAATGAGCAAATTTAATCAGAGTTTGCTTTTGTGGTTCTCAAATTTCAAAATTAAATATGCATGTTGCTTGTTTTATTGGGTTCACGTTCAGTATAGCCTGACAGAGCAGCCTTCTCTGATCATGAGTGCCTGAGTGACTTTGGAGGGGGTCTCTGAATTTGTCCAGTTTATAGCTGTATTTGCCTCAAACTAAGATAATGGAGATTTATTCTTATTTTGTCTAATGTAAAAAAATAGCTTAAGGCTGAATATATTTTAGAGCCAGACTTACCAAGTTCTCCTAGAATTAAGCAAATCACCTTAGTTCTCTAAGGCTCAATTTTCTTATATAATATTGAGATTATTTCTAATACATTCCTCACAGGATAATTATGTAAATAAAATATTACAAATATATGTTAAGAAGCCTTTATAAAACCATGAGTACAGTGCCTGGCATTTAATAGTCCATCAATGAAAGTTATTTTTATTCTTTTACTTTTTCTTTTAATTTTCTTTCTCCTTTATTCCATTTTTCATGTATACAAATATGACTGGAAAAGATATCACAGATTTTCTGCTGTTCTAAATAGACTCTCATATTTCTTCAGACTTGGAAAAATTTAGCTGTTTTTCAGGGCAATGGAAACCTATTCAAAATTCCTTTCAAATTCTCGATTGTGTAGCAACCAGAGTATGACATTTTGGCATTTCTAAAGGTGTCAGACAGCTGAGCTAAAATTAATACACACTTCCAGGAAAGGAAGAAATACAGTAGTGAACAGAGAGTTATTCCATCATTTTCTATCCAATCTTAAAAAAAAAAACAAAAAAACTTAAGATTTTCCCTTTTTAAATATTGCTTTATGGGAGTTGCAGAGCTGGGAGTATTGTTCTTTAGCTAGCATATTTAATCGCTGGGCCCCCTTTCGGTGGTTGACAGAATGGTGATATTGAGCATACAGTTTAATTACTTGGAGATGGTTGAAATCATGCAATAAAATTTCAATTTAATGAGAAATGATAACTCATTTCAAACTGCTAATAAAAACTAAATGATTTCTTCATAATGCATAATAGAATATGACTAATTTTTATTTTTTAAAACATTAAAAATGGACCAAAAAATGGCATGATGGGAGCCTTATATCTAGTTTATCACAGATGCCAATGTTATTATTTTAAAACAGATAAACACCAAAACTTAAATAAAACTAAGTTATCTTAAAGATATATTTTAAATTATACAAATTCTCTATAATTTCAGTATGTATTAATATAATACTTTGATATTGCTACTTTCTAGAGATTGCATTTTTTCATTAGCAGTTTTTAAAAAAATTTCTCTGCTTACAAGACTAGAGGATGATTAAAACAACCACCAATTCCAACACTGAATACACAGATTCTTTTGTAAATATGTAATGTTGTTATGTGGCATTTTCTTTATGATCCATTCTCCTTCCTAAACTTAGCCTGGTGCATAGTTTTCTATGACTGAGGCATTCCTTCTCTGGCATAAACATCTATCACAGAACTCTCAACTGAATTGAAATGGAAAAAACTGATACTTACTTCTTACCAGCTCTATGCTATCTACTCCCTCTATCATATTTTAAGACAGATCTATAACTCTATATTAGTTTGAGCCTTGTATATCAGTATGTTCACATATCTCATGATTGATGTGTGCTACCTTGCTTTCAGATGCTTTTGTACTCTTTCATTTCTTGTTTTTGTTTGCATTTTATAACATATACTCCCAAGTATTTAAGGACTAAGTAGACTTTAAAGTTTCAGCAAAAAAAAAAAAAAAAAAAGTGCTGCTAATTCAAATCATACATCTCTCTCTCATGTATATATATTTAGATTTAGATGTATATAAGCATGTATTTTATTTGTTATTACTCCTCTGAAAATGCATACATAAAGTCAAACCTAATCAACACACAGCTTTGGGATTTATGGAGCTTGAATTCCAAGTACACCCTGACCATTAAGACAAGTATGATGTTCGTTGAGTCATTGTCTCTCTGTCTGCTTGACTTAATACTAAATGAATATAGTAACCCAACTGAACTTTGGAGAATGTCATTGGAATAGTTACCTAGTGATTCAAAGCTGGTCAAAAAATACAAGCAGTTTAGATTCTAAGAATGACTAATGAAAAATCTTTATCCAGACATGCTGTTTTATCCCGGTCACCAGAAAGGAACCCTTTCCAACCCTTTTCTCCATCAATTTTGTTTGTATATCAGCTTCCATAGCTTTCATCCCTTAAAGAAAACTCCAAATGAGTCTAAATATCTTGCACTGCATTTTAATTCTAGATTCCACTTGAAAAACTTATTCAAAAATAGCTCATATTAAAGGAAAAGAAGATAAAAGCTTTTGTTGTCAGTTACTCTTCTGGACTTTCTCAGTGAAAAGGCTGGATTGTTTAGATCAGGTGAAAACAAAATTATGAATAAAGACAAGTGAGTTGAAAGTTTTTAAAGCAAGATTTCGAATTGTTTATTAGTGTTTGATCTGAGACTGAATTTAAATGTGATAAAAGGAAAATTGCTAAATTGCTATTAAATTATTGCTACTAATGAAGAGTGTAAGTGGCTTTGCCAGTAAGTAGAATAATAAAACAGCAACATTTATGTTTAGAGGGTTTTGTGGCAAATAAAACTTTCTTTTCATAGGTCTTCTGTTTCTGGTACAGTGGTATCCTCTGTAGGCTCAGTTGTTATCACTATAGGAATATTCTCAGATATCCATCCCTTTGGAGTCCTATTAAAGGACCGTCTGCCAGAAAGAGGATTGGCAAAAACCATAAACCTGGGATCTGTTAGAAGTAGTAGTTCAAAATCTGGAACTTTGAATTTAACCATTTTTGATGCTTTTTCAAAACCTCCAAATGGAGTGGCAACTCTGTGGGAAGTGAAAAGAAAAAGAATATATTAATTAATTTTCAAATTTACTTGCCAGAAAATAGAAAACAATTTAATTCGTGATTCTATGGGCATGTTGTTATATTCTTAGTACAATTTTCTGTTTTTGATCTTTGAGGCAAGCATTTTTATTTAAGGACCATGCTTTTATGATAAAACAGATATTTGTTAATACATTGGTATGAAGTCCCTTTGTATGTACTCTTAGTTTGGGACTAAACTAATCTATTCTATACCCTGAGCTCATTGAAAACATTTCTTGCCTTTGTGTCTTTGCTAACATGTTTCCCCTGCTTAGATATTTCCTCCCTTCCTTCCTTCCACCTGTGTATTGTGGCCTTTAAGTTCCAACTTCCTCTCAATTATCCCAGCTTGCATGCTGTAGTTTAGCCAAATTCCTATAGCATGCATTGTTTTATGTCAGTCATCTGGTGCTTATGATATGACACTTGGCTTTTTTTTCATAATATGATTTGGTCTGAGTTTGTTTTTTTGTAATATGGTTTGGTATAATTTGTGAATCATAAAGTCTTTGAAGGCAAGAAGTGTGTCTTTTGCATCTTTCTATCTCCACTTCAAAGACCTCAAAATTCTATTTTTCTTTTGAATAAAGTCCAACTTCTTATCTTGTCATTCAAGTCCCCACATAACATTCCAGCTTTCTTTGATTTAGCCATTAATTTATTTATTCATTCAGCACCAGACATTTCTAAGTGTTAGGGATGGAACAGGGAACAATGGAGTCAAAGTTTGAGCTCTTATATTCTTTTTTTTTTTAAGAGTGATAAAGCATGCATGCATGGGGTGGGGGGAAGGGCAGAAGGAGAGGGAGAGAATAAGCAGACTCTACACTGATGTGGGGCTGGATCTCACAACCCTCAGATCATGACATGAGCTGAAATCAACAGTCAGATGCCTAGCCAACTGAGCCACCCAGGCACCCCACGCTCTTATACTCCAATGAAGACAGACAATAAAAAAATAAACGTATAGACAAAACATCCAGTAGTAATGAGAACTGTGCAGAAAATTAAAATAGTATAATCCACTAGGGCATAAATGAATGACTAGCTAGTTGGGGAAGACTTCTCTGAAGAGGTGACATTTAAACAATCATCTGATGGTAAGAAGTTAGCCATGGGCAGTACAGCTGAAACACATCAGCATTTCAGGCACAGAGAGTAGGTAATGCAAAGAATCTAAGGCAGAGATATTGTCGATATGTTCAGGAAAAGAAAGAAGGCTTATGTTGGTAGACATGTAGGTAAAGGTTGATAGAGAGAAGACAGGACAGAGAGGTGGATTATATGGGACTTTGTCCAAGTAAGGAATATGAATTTCATTCTAGGTGAAGGGCAACACTGTAAAATGTTCAGCAGGGGAGTAATGTAATCTGATTAAATTTTTGGAAAGGTTACTCTGGCTGCTGTTACTCTGGGAATAGATTATAAGAGGACAAGAGTGGAAGGAGAGAAGATATTGTGGCAATTCAAGTGAGAAATGATGGTGGCTTGGATTTCAGGTGTTTTCCATGAAGATGGAAAGTAGTAGGTGGTTTCAGGATGGGTTTTGGGAGTAGAGTCAACAGGATTTTCTGGTAAAATGGATAAAAATTGTCAAAGAAATATAGAAATCAAGGATTAGTTGTACATTTAGAGTTTTAGCAACTGGCTGGTGGAAGACAGAGAGGAACAGGTTTGGTGTGTGGGTGGAAAACAATTTTGACATCCCAGTAGACAGGTCAATCATTTGTTTGCCCTGTTCTTTTTTTATGCCTCCTTCATTCCAGCCAAATTGAATGCACGGCTTACTCTTCTCCTTTATGCTCTCCTACCTTTAGTCATACTCTTTTTTTCTCTGTTGGAGTACTCTGACACTTACTACTACATTTCTAAGTCTCCTTTACGTTATAACTTTAAGTTCTAATTTGCACTTCCAAATCACCTTTAAGTTCTTTAAGTTCTAAGTTTGTTATTTAAGTAACATATGTAGCTTTCTTCTTGAAGATTTCCCTAATCTCCCACAGCCAGAAGTAAATCTTTCTCGTCTAAGTTTCCATGGACTCTATTTTTACCTCCCCTGTAACCCCATTTCCTATCTTCCATTACATCCATTGATATATCTGCCTTATTTTTAATTAATTAATTTATTTTTTGCCAAACTGTACTCCAAGAGGCCTGGAATTCGCTCTGACATATCTTTGTAACTCATCACAATATACTTGTATAAGGCATTGTACCTAGAAGATCCTCATACACATTTGGACAATGGAACTGGGAAGACTATAGGGACTGTCCAATATGGTGGAGATTATTTTAAAGCCAGGAAGAGATCTGATTTTCTTTGTAGCTCAGTCACTCTGTGATCTTTCATGAATATGTTAATTTTTGTGTGACAATAGCGAGAGACCATGGAGTCTGATTAAGTAAGGAGACAGTGATTGATGGACTCTGAAATATGGGATGGCTTTGACATGAGGAGCTGAAGTATTATTGAATAAAAGTTGAAAGGTAAAGATACAATGTGATGGGGGGGTGCTTGAAATTGAGATTTTTGAAGGCAACACAGGTATTGGTAATGACAAACTTTAAGAAAAGCCAAGAGTGCATGTATTGCATGGAGTACTGGGTGTTATATGCAAACAATGAATCGTGGAACACTACATCAAAAACTAATGATGTACTGTATGGTGACTAACATAACAAAAACAAAACAAAACAAAAGCCAAGAGTGGCTGAGGTGGGATTGAGAAAGCAGTCCTTAAAATGAGACAAAGACTTGAAAGGGTGGAGAGTTCATTAAATCATATGTGGATAGTGAAGCTACCAAGAAGTATGACAGGAATAGTCCTGGGGAGGAAGACAGGGAGCCAGACACTAAAATCCTCAGTGAAGGGAACATCCACAGAGTAGATGGAAGATCTCAACAATGGCTGAACAGATGGTACATGGTGTCACATGGTATAGAATCTCTGTCTTGTTTCCCATAATTTTCTTGTCTTCCTCTAATCTGCTCCTCTCTGAAGAGCAGTATGTTTTATTTTCTATTGCATCTGTTTTCAGGATAACTGACCTGATGATATTTCCCCCAAATTGCTGTGGAAGATATGGATAATAACAAGTCACTGATTGGTGCAGTAACCTCAGTCCAAGGTAGTACTTAGCAATCGTATCAGTAAAGACTTTCACATCCAGGGCCTAAAACCATTACTCTGGAGGTAAAAGAGATCAATTTAGAAAAGAAATTGAAGAACTTAGATTCTCATTTCAGGTCCTTTATGATTATTAAACCTCAGAAGGCATAGTAATGATTAAAGCTATTGTTTATTGACTAGGTACTAATATAACAGACCCCTTTTTTACATGCTTCTCAAACTCTATTGGTAGAGGAGTCACACTGGAGTCTTGTTAAAGAGCAGACACTAATTCAGTCAGTCTAGTGTGTGTCCTGAGATTCCACATTTCTAACCAGTTCCCAGGTAATGCCAGTACTACTGGTCTGTGGATCATACTCTGTATACAAAGGCTTTATATGATTTTTTTCATTAAATCCTCACAACCTTATAAACTGGTTCTACTTATATCCCTATTTAATAGATGAAATAGGGACAGAGCTAAGTTGAATGACTTGCCCCAAGTCACCCAGCTATTAAGTTGTAGAAGAACCAGGATTTAAACCCAGTCGGCCTGACTCATGGGAGGCCTGTTTTTCTAGTCACTACTCTATACCACACCCCCACGAGATAATTCTTGGGGAATATGGGGCCTTATAAGATCACTTTCTAAGTAGAGCAGTGTGTTTAGGAATGTCAGCCTACTTGGGCTGTGTCTAAGGGATGTCAAACCAGGTTGCTGTCCCATTCATGATGCAAAGAGCTGATTCAATGTCCCCCATTTTGTCGTTTGACTTAGTGAATTGAAGAGTCTTTATGACTCAAAGTTGATTCAGTACATAAGTAAAACTTATCTTGGATGTCCAAGATGTCCAAGACAATAAAATGTCATTAATTTTTATGTTGACCTTGTACTCTGTGATTGCACTAAATTTATTTACTAATTCTAATTACTAACCTGCTGCTTTTGAATTTCATGTGGACATAATCCTGCCATTTGTGAATAAGGATAATTTTATTTTTCCTTTCCTTCTCCTTCTGTTTATTATTGTTTCATTGTCTAGCAGGGGTCAAAAAACAACTTCTTTGTCTGAAAATGTGTAAGTATGTTTTCATTTTAACTTTTACCTTTAAAGAATATTTTCACTGGATATAGAATTAAAGGCTGGCAGTTATTTATTTCATTTTTAAAGGTGTTATTCCATTGTCTTCTATAAATTCCAGTTGTCTTATTTTTACCCTTTTAACATAATTATCTTTTTTCCCCTGGTTTTAAGATTTTCTTTTTTTTTTTTTAAAGATTTTATTTATTTATTTGAGAGAGAGAGAATGAGAGAGAGAACATGAGAAGGGCGAGGGTCAGAGGTAGAAGCAGACTCCCCGCCGAGCAGGGAGCCCGATACGGGACTCGATGCAGGGACTCCAGGATCATGACCTGAGCTGAAGGCAGTCGCTTAACCAACTGAGCCACCCAGGCGCCCCGTTTTAAGATTTTCTTATTGTCTTTGGTTTTCAGCAGATTTCCAGTCATGTGCCTTTGCATGGTCTACTTTACATTACCCTTCCTGGGCTGTGTAGGACTTCTTAAACCTGAACCTTGATATCTTTTGTCAGTTTTGAGAAATTCTTAGCTGTTAACTCCTCAAATATTGCTTCTGGCTAATTTTCTCTCTTATTCCCTAATGAGACTAATCACACATGTATATTGGCATTTTTTATTACTGTCCCAGGTGCATCTTTTGCCATTTTACTGCATTTTGAATCCTTTTTTCTGCTTCAGTTTGATCATTTTCCATATCAGTTTATGAATCCTCTCTTCAGCTGTGTTTAATCTGCCATGAAATCTATTTATTTAATTTTTAAAAACATTTTTATCATTAAATATAACAGAAGTACAGAAAACCTGATAAAAATGGACAATAGCTTATTATAAAGTGAACACCCTTGTATACTACACATGTTAAGAGTTCCTCCAGAAAGGGTGCCTGAGTGGCTCAGTCGTTAAGCATCTGCCTTCAGCTCAGGTCATGATCCCAGGGTCCTGGGATTGAGCCCTGATCGAGCCCCGCATCGGGCTCCCTGCTCAGCGGGAAGCCTCCTTCTCCCTCTCACACTCCCCCTGCTTGTGTTCCTTCTCTAGCTGTCTCTTTCTCTGTCAAATAAATAAATAAGATCTTTAAAAAAAAAAAAAAGAGTTCCTCCAGAAGCCCTAAATATGTTCCTGCTCAATCCCAGCTATCTCCTGACCCTAGCTGTAGTCAATATTTTCACTTTTAAGGTAATACCAATTTATAAAATATAAAAAAACCTTTCATTATATGTTAATAACCCAATTCTGTATCTCCAAATACTATGGTTTAGTTTTGCCTGTCTTTTTAAAATATCTTTTAAAACATTTTTACATTATGGAATTTTCCTTTAATCTCTTCCTTGCATTTATTTATTGAAAATACTGGATCATTTGTCCTATAGAGTTTCCCACAGACTGAATTTTACTGATTACATTCCCTTGGTATTTTTAACATGTTCCTCTGTTCTTTGTATTTTCTATAAATTTTATATGGATCCAACCACTTAATCTTTTGACTTCTTAATTTCATTATTACATGCATACCTCATTTTATTGTGCTTCATTTTACTGAGCTTTGCAGATGTTGCATTTTTTATAAATTGAAGGTTTGTGGCAACCCTGTGTTGAGAAAGTATATTGGCCCCATTTTTCCAACAGCATTTGTTCATTTCATGTTTCTCTATCACGTTTTCGTAATTCTCACAATATTACAAACTTTTCATAATTATTAAACTTGTTATCTATGACCAGTGATTATGACTTTCTGAAAGCTCGGATGATGGTTAGCATTTTTTATCAATAAAGTATATTTTAATTAAGGTAGTACACGTTGTTTTAGGCGTAACGCTATTGCATGCTTAATATTCTACAGTATAGTGTAAATATAACTTTTTTTTTTTTAAAGATTTTATTTATTCATTTGAGACACAGAGATACAGAGACAGAGAGAGAGCATGAGCAGGGAGAGAGGCAGAGGGAGAGGGAGAAGCAGGCTCCTCGCTGAGCCAGGAGCCCGATGTGGGGCTCGATCCCAGGACTCCGGGATCATGACCTGAGCCGAAGGCAGACGCTTAACCAACTGAGCCACCCAGGCGCCCCTAAATATAACTTTTATATGCATTGGGAAACCAAAAACTTCATTTGACTCACTTTATTGTGGTGGTCTAGAACTGAACTTATGATATCTCCAAGTTATATCTGTATATTTTTCATTTTTGTACAATTTCCATTTGATTCTTTTTTTAAAAAAAGATTTTATTTATTTATTTGAGAGAAAGAGAGAGAGCATGAGCAGGGGGAAGGGGCAGAGGGAGAGGGAGAAGCAGACTCCGCACTGAGCAGGGAGCCTGACATGGGGCTTGATCCCAGGACCCTGAGATCATGACCTGTGCTGAAGGCAGACACTTAACTGACTGAGCCACCCAGGTGCCCCTCCATTTGATTTCTTTAAAAATATTTCCAATCTGCTGAAATTCTTCATCTTGTTATCTATTTTCCTGAACATATTTTTCACAATTATTTTAGAGTAGCCAACATTCCAATAATTTGATCTTTTGTGTGTCTGTTTCTTTTGTTTATTTTTCTCTTTACTTTTAGTCATTTGGTCTTGTCTCATAGTATGCTTCATAATTTTTAATTGACTGATGAGCAAAATTGTAGAAATAATTTGAGTCTCTGAATGGTGTTCTCTTTCTTTCAGAGATGATTTACTTTTGGCCATGGCAGGCAGTTTGACATAAAAGAGGTGATTTTTATCCAACCTAGGAAATCATTGATTAGGACCAGCATTTATTTTCATGAAAGCTGGTCTATTACTTGTTCACCTTTATTCCAGTGGTATAGTCTATAAGAATCCCAACTAAAAACTTAGAATATTTGGGCCTCTCCTCCTAGCAGACCCTATGTTCCTATTTTTGGCCTTCCCAGATTCAAGATTGTTGAAAAGTTCACTCACTTTCTCTGCTTATTAGTTGTTGCCAATAAATCAGCAAAATGCCTTAACAGGGAAAAGTGGTACCAAATGTTGTGTTTACATCTCTAAATTTACCTCATGTCTAGCTTGGCCCTTAAGTCCTTATTTCCTTGATAGCTTTTCAGACACTTTATAATAATTAGTTTTTCTAGTTATTTTTGTGAAATTATTCTAATATAAACTAGTAGCTGGAAATGGATTTCCATTTCCTACCTATGTAACTTTTTATAGACTCCTTTATTTAGCAAGCATTCAAGGCAAAGATATGGTTACACTGTTGAATTGTTTAAGCTTTTAGAGCATTGTATGCAAGAGACAAGGCCTCAAATTTTGTGTAGCCAAGTACATATACTTTAAGGGCAAAAAGACTCTTAGAGCTCCCTGTTTGGGATTGCCTACATATCATTATATTTTGTTTGATCTGTTATTTAACAATGATAAAGAATCTAAGAATATTGCAGCATTATTTACAATAGCCAAGATATGGAAGCAGCCCAAGTGTCCCTCAGTAGGTGAATGGATAAAGAAGATGTGGTATATATTCCACTGGAATATACACAATATACTACTACTCAGCCATAAAAAAAGGATGAGATCTTTTGACAACATGGGTGGACCTAAAGTGAATTTCACTTATGCTAAGTGAAATCAGTCAGAGAAAAATACCATATGATTTCGCTTATATGTGGAATCTAAAAAAACAAAACAAATGAATGAACAAATAAACAAAAAGCAGAATCAAACTTACAAATACAGAAAAAAACTGATGGTTGCCAGTGGGGAGGGGAATTGGGAGCATGGGCAAAATGGGTGAAGGAGAGCAGGAGATACAGGTTTCTAGTTATAGAATGAATGTCATGTGAATAAAAGTACAGCATAGGAATATAGTCAATAGTATTAAAATAGCGCTGTATGGTGACAGATGGTAGCTACACTTGTGAGCACAGAATGATGTACAGAGAGGCTGAAGCACTATGTTGTACACCCGGAACTCATGTAACATCTTGTGTCAACCATACTCAAATTTTCTTTAAAAATTGATCAGTGCTTATTTACTGTCTCATAAAATCAGTGCAATGACTAAAATATTGGCATATCTGTATGAAATGACATTTGTACCCAGTGAAATAATAATGAAATGTACATTGACTTATACCAAACTATGTTCATAAAAAAGAATCTAAGAATCTGTAATATTGATTAACATTAAGCTCTGAAGTTTTTATTTATATATCGATGTGTATATAAAAAGAAATAAAATTTTCTCAAGTAAAGGAGAAGTATTAACAGGTTAACTTCTCTTTTTCTCTCTCTCACTGAAATAGCACTGACTTGGTATTTATTCAAACAATAGGCATCTCTTGATAGCCAACCCAAATATAGGAGTGTATTGTAAAACTGGAAGCAAGCCGCTCAGCAGGCATGGGGTAGGAAAGCCACAAGATACACAAGAAGTCACATAGCATCTCTAAAGCACTAATCTCAAAAACAAGCCTCAAGTATTCCATTATTTTCCATTTTCCCTTAGTGTTTAACTTTTTATAATTTTCTATGTGGTTGTTTTGGAAAAAAAGTTATTAGAATGGCCCTCCAATCCCCTTTCCCAGACATTCCTCAATCTCTCCTTAAATTCTATGGTATACCTCTTTTATTCAATAGATGTAATACTAATACTATTAGCATTACTAATTAGTAATAGTATTAGGTGAAATCCTAGTAGATCTATTACTAATAATAGACATTAATATTCCCACTATAGTAGTGTGTGAAAACTAACATTCCAATAGTATAATAATTTTAAAAGTACTAAAGAAGATCACTATTTAAATCCAGACTTTGTGGTATTCTTTTGTAAATCAAAGACTTACTCCTTAATTTATTAATTTTCAAATGAATAGTCATTAAGCAGCCTATAAATTAGGAATACTTTTCTGTGGTGCCAAACAGCATACTGGAGATACTTTATTTATTTATTTATTTATTTATTTATTTATTTATTTAAGAGAGAGAATGTGTGTGTGAGCGGGGGGGATGGGGGTGGGGGGGTGGGGAGGGCAGAGGGAGAGAGAGAGAGAATCTTAAGCAGGCTCCATGCTCAGCACAAGCCTGACATGGGGCTGGATCTCATTATCCTGAGATCATGACCTGAGCCGAACTCAAGAGTTGGACATTCAACTGCCTCAGTCACCCGGGCGCCCCATACTAAAAATACTTTACTCTAAAATGAAAATTAAATGATCAAAGAATGGATTATGAGACCATTAAAAATATATCTAAAATATCCATGGAATTTATTAAAATTGGGTAACAGGGAGAAATAGATATCTATTGTGAGTATTACCATGCAGATATTATTTGGCAATATTTTTAGTAGCATACGTTTTGGTTTATACATATGCTGGAGTCTTGGGCCACAAATCCTTAAATTACCTTTAATCTGGTTTAAAAAATGTAAATTGGAGCCTGGAGTTACACAGTAATTCTCATAGTCATATATGTAAATTATTTCTGAAATTCTTGAATAGCGCTGTCAATTTGAATCAACACATAAAAACTAATATCAAATTTTGAATGAGAAATCATTACTAATTAAAAAAAATTTTTTAATAAAATTTTTTAATCAAAATGTTTTTAAAAACATTTAATAATGTGGCAGATAATCTTGATGTTGTGATAGTTCCTGAATCATTTCCTTCATTTTTGTACTAAAAAAAACAAGACTTGCCATATTAGTAATATTGCAAAAATCAGCCCTTGCCTAGGCTTAGGATTTATCCTATATGGCTATTTTGAGTCTATTCTTAAAAGAAAATGTCTTTTTCTGCCAGAGAATTCAGTTCTCCATACCACAATATAAAATCCTCGGTATTACATGCCAACAGTGTCACCCAGGATAATTGGATTACCTGTTAAAGCTCCTGTAATCAGGCAGTTCTACCTTTCCTTCAGGCTTGAAAAATTTAGGGTATAAAGCCTCTAAAAGCTCCGGATCATCGCTAATGGCCTGTTCCCAGGGCGACTGATAGTACTTAGGGACAGCCGTGGTGTTGAACTTTTCAGGAGGAATTTCCTTAAGTGGTCCAGAATATCCTTTGGAAAAATATAGCAAGAATAAATAAATACAGAGTGCTTAGGAGTTACTGAACTCCACCTAACATTTTACCATGTTTAATTTTCCAAATGGGGGTGAATTTATGAAGAATGCATCCTTTCTATGATCTCTCAGAAAAGAGTAGTCTGAAACTGTAAGACATTTTTAACCCCTTTACACTTACAGAATTTTCCAAAAGAAACCACTTTTCTCAGTGTTTAGTTATACCAAATCATACAGTTATTTCTTCCTTGATTATCTTAGTATGTGTTTGTTCAGTGAAACTATTCATTTAATTTCGAAAAATTGTTTCCCTTATGTTAATTTATAGTAGGCTTTAGATACCATAGTGAATGAATTAAGTTAAAAATATATATTGAGTGTCTACTGTGGTCTAGGTGCTGGGGAAGGAGCAGTGAAGACAAAATCTCCCTCTTCTGGGGGCTGATTCGGTAGAGGTAATATTTAGGTCTTGTCTATCTTAAATTGCTGAGTGATCTGCAAACCATTAAAACTTCAAAATGGTGAAGTAACTTGTTTCCATTGCCTTAATCAGGCCCCAGTCTTATTCCCTGATGTGCCCATCCCATGTTTACTTTGTTCCTAAAGATTTCTTACCTAACTTTTCTGCTTCTAGTCTCACCTCCTCAACTTCTTCTGGGAACTGGAAATTTTTTGTAAGTGCCATTTAAAAATCACACAAATTTCTGGCATCAACTTTAAACTGTTTTCACATGCATCAAGTGACATTCTTCAAGTATTCAAAAGCAGCTGTGTACTCTCCATCTACACCATTGTACTACCTCATTGTGTCTTTTGCATAATTCTCTTTTCCACGATGTCAAAACCCTTTACCATTTGATCACTCTTACTTTTAGGTTTTTCTGATGCTCTTTCTCTTCTCTAAAATGTTTTCTATTTTCTCCTGTCCAATCATGCCTATCCTTTCTTTACACTAAAGAGTTTATCTCCTCCAAAATATCTTGCTGATAATGCTACCTCTAGGCAGTTATTTGTTTGCAGTAATTTAATTTTCTTTTGATTGCCTCCAGTATCTCATGGTAGTCTCTTCTGATAGACTTCTTTTTTCTGCTTGCCACTTAGTTACTCAAAGCTCTTTTCTTATACTATACATTCTACCTAAAAAGTTCCATTTGTATTCATGGTTTTAATTGTGACCTAAATATTGATGATTCTCTCTCTCTTTTTTAATCTCCAGGCCCTTCTGTTCCACCACCCATTATATTTGTCCAAATGAATATCCCCTGGCACCCTTAATAATCTGTCTAGACCTATATGTAGCCCTTCTTTACTTGCTTCTTCTTTCATGTTGGTTATCTTAGTGAATGCCAACACTACTCTCAGATGCCCAAGGACAGAAGCATTATCCTAAACTTCCTCTCCTTCCCACAGCAAATCACTAAGTATTACCAGCTGTACTTCTTAAGGATTGCTAAAATAGTGGCTCTCAAACTTTGTTTCTGAGTCACTTTGGACCAAATGTGTTCTTCCCTCCAGAGATTTGGCTTCAGTAAGTCTCAAGTACGGCTTGCAAATCTTAGGCAAGGGATTTGCTAACAGAACATTGGGAAAACTTGCTCTGGAAAATTCCCTCTTTCTTCATCATTTCCATTACTACTGCCTTGTTTCAGGCCTTGACCACCTCTTGCCTGGACTTTCACAATAGCCTTCATACTCATCCTTTAGCCCCCAGTCTCTCCCCTGGACCCTCCACACTGCTGCCTGAGTGACCTTTCTAAACTGGATCATGTCATTGACCTCCCTTTCCTAGGTTGCTATAATGGCTCCCCATGACAAAAACCTAGATTACTCAGCACAGCACACATGGCCCTACCCTCATCCAGCCTCATTTCCTACCATTCTCCTCTCACATTTTTATGCCTCAGAACTTGGAGCTACTTGACACTTGTTGTGTCCCCTTATGCTTCTCTACTTGCTCCATTAGTTCCTGTGCCTGGAATGCTCTTTCTAATTCCTGTTACCTGGAAATTCTTATTTTAAGCCTTAGATTGAGGTTACCTCTTCTATTTAGGTTTTCCTGTCTCCCCCAGGAAAGCAGAGTTACTTTTCTTGCTCTTTCCATTTGTATAGTATACATAACTCCATTATCATAACTAGCACATTTTATTTCCCATTCCTTTCCTAAAAGTGATCAGATGTCAGCCATCTAGAAACTGGAAATTTTAGAATTTTATATTTTTAAAAATTCCTTGAAATCCCACTACCCTAATACAATTATTTTACCTTGGTGTATTTTTTCTCAGTTTTTTTTCACCCATAAACATAATGATCACATAACTGTAATTCTAGTATACATTCTAGTATATTTTATTCCTAACCAACTTCTCTTGGAATACTTTTCAATGTTTCTACGTCATGTTTATGATCACTTTAATAAGAGTTTCATAATAACCTACTACATTAAAATATAAAGGGCCTAATCTTTTCACATTTTTTTTAATATTCCTGGTTTTCCAATTTCTTTTTATAGATATAATTAATAACTCTTTTCTGATATGCTGAACTATGTACAGGAAAGAATGTGCATATGTTTAAGCTCTCAGATATAATACATTTCTACAATGCTACACGATAACATTTCTTATTTGATTTCAAAATACCGTCCTTAACATAACTGATTTTAATTCAAAGGAACTTAATTCCTGCAATATTATGGCATCATAATACTCTTATTGATCCATTTTGAAAAAAGTTAGCTTTTGGATACATAGCATGTTAACCAATAAAAATTTTTGCTAAATTAGGATAAGCTGAAGTTTGCTTCCTCAATTTGCTATACTTTTCAACTTATCAACCAAGAAGGAAGGATCCATTAGTCTTGTTTCAGGACAAACTACCTGATAACCTCCAAGCTCCCCCTTTTCTTAGTCTATATTACATAGACATTTCCTAATATTTAATAATTGGATATTTAGATTTAAAGAACTGTATGAGTTTATACTTTTAAACATTCTCTTCATATATATAAATATTTATGCATATGTGTATATTTATGACAGTAAATAAAATATATGATATTAAATTATGTACGCAGAGAGAAAGTGAGACAACAAATGTAACATGAACTTTTGTACTGTCTCCTTATGTATGAATTCCTTGAGGGTAGAGATGAATTTTTTTTATTCCTTTTGCAATGACATAGTTTACAATGCTGACCATATAATAAAAGTTCTAACATAGTGTTGAGAGTACCAGACTGACCAACATAAACTTTTCCATATGTCTCTTCACTATTTAAAAAAACAAAGAAAAAACACTCCAAACATTAGAAAGTAAGAAGTTGCCAAATAGTGGTTAGAGCTAAAAGAATATGTATGTATTCTATTCTGTTTTGGATATAAAGTTGATAAGGGAAGAATTAACTTTAGCTAAGTACAGTAGTATCCCCTTTATCCTTGGTTTTGCTTTCTGTGGTTTCAGTTAAAGGCAGTTATCCTAGTCTGAGCCTGTCCCGAAGGAGATGCTCCTCCTTCTGACACATGGTCAGAGTCAATAGTAGCCTAATGCTACGTCACAGTGCCTACATCACTCGCCTCGTTTCATCTCACCATGCCGGCATTTCAACATCTTGCATCATCACAAGAAGGAAGGTAAGTACCATATAATAGGATATTTTGAAAGAGAGAGAGAGAGACCACATTCACATAAGTTTTATTACAGAATATTGTTATAATTGTTCTATTTTATTATTGTTAATCTCTTACTGTTCCTAGTTTATAAATTCAACTTTATCGTAAGTACGTATGTATGGGGAAAAAGTGTTGTATATATAGGATTCGATACTACCTGCAGTTTCAGGAAGCCACTGGGGTCTTGGGTGTATCCCCTGTGGATAAGGAGGACTACTGTACTTTATTATATGTTTGGGATTATATCTATCACACTTAATTCTCACAACCCTAGGCAGTGAGATTTGTTTTCCTTATTTTACTGATGAAAGG
Organism: Leptonychotes weddellii; assembly: GCF_054177405.1. NCBI lineage: Eukaryota > Metazoa > Chordata > Mammalia > Carnivora > Phocidae > Leptonychotes > Leptonychotes weddellii. Next base: position 88,981,063 of record NC_138370.1, read on the forward strand.
AACTGAGACTCAGAGTTACCTTCTTTCCCAACAAAGTAGTAAAATGGGCAGGGATGGAAGGAGCCAGAAGGGTGAACCCAGGTTGGTCTGATTACCTGCTTTTCTGCTTTTCCCCCACAAAAAAGGCTACTTGAAAGCTATTTGAGAACTTTATTATGATGCTTCACTTCAGAGTTCTATGCATTCTAAGTGTGTACTTGGTGTCCTTCAGCGCTATTTTATTATGTCTATCACTTTTTTTCATTATTTTCAATAAGAATGTCTTAATAAATCTAAGCCCCTCAATGACTGACAGTTTATTTATTTTTAAGTAAGATTTAATATGATACAGTTGCTTTATTTACATATTTTCAAAAACTGTTGCTGTTTGAGAAGAATTCTAGAATTGCTTTTGCTAAATTTTTTATTTTGCAAAAATATGACATAGATATTGCTAATTTCAAGATAAAAGTATTTGGACCTTTAAAAAATCTACTTTGTACATTACTCTTGAGGAAATACTTGAAGACACTTGCTGTCAGTTATTTTGAAAAGGTATTGTCTAAATAGATAATTCTTGTGACAGATTTAATATTTCAAAATCTAACAATATTTATGAATAACATATACTGACTAGATAAGGATCTGTTTCTCTTTTAAGATAATAAACAAATATGTAATCTTGAAGAATTGCATTTAAAGTCCTTTAAGGAAGCAGAGAATAATGATAGTAATCTCCACAAGGTCACTTTCATGAGGCATCTGTAAATTTGGTATCTGGATTGAATTCTTGATCAATCAATACGAATTTATAGCCATTTATGACCTCAGTTTCTTAATTTGTAAAATGAGGATTATAATAAATGTATCAGAGTTATTTTGAAATTAAAGAAGACAAGATGTATCATAGCACTTCATAAATTGTAGTCCTATACAAACAGAATTTCAATGTAATTACAAGTGACTCAATTTTTAATATAACAGATGATTGCCAACAAATACAATGAACCATCTGAAAGAACATAGTAAATGTTTTACCTGACTCCTTAGATCTGAATCTTTATATTTATCTTGAACTTAACCACAAAATAGATATATAATGAGTAAAGCCATGTCATTTAGATACCATTTACTAAAGCATCCAAATGACCTGAGTCATATATTTAAGGGCACAGCAGTTTCATTCTACTTATTTTACTTATTGTTTATTTCTTGTTTCTAAGGGAATAGTTACCTGGTGCAATGTTTTCTGGATTTGGGGGACTTCGTGGATCCGGAGTGTTGGGAGGGGTAAATGGGGCTTGCTGTGAGCCACCTTCCAAGTTGCTTCCATCCAGTTTCCCATTCTGCATGGCAATGTTGTGCTGTATGCGATCAAAAGTAAATTCTGCTGAAAACTCAAAAATTCTAGACACACTAATGGAGATACCATATGTGTAAAACTCCATTTGTATATTTAAAATTTAAGTACAGTGCCACTTCCTTGTTTCTTGGGGCCTCAATAATTTATATGTAATTGGTTCAGCTATTGAATGAGAACTTTTACTGATATTAACCTAAGATATGTTTTATGATAACACTCCAGTTAATAATTAATTGAACCTTACTATGTGCCAGGCAGTGTCTAGGGCTTTGTATCAATTACTTAATGTACTATTCACAAAGTCCCTATAAAGGTGAATCTATTTAATTTTTAAGTCTTTACTAATCTAATATTATAGAGCATACTGGCCAAACATTTGGCTTAGTCATTGTTACATTACTGTTTTTGTTTATAATATTTATATTTATTATATTCTTTAATTTGTCTTGTTTTAAAATTTAATCTGAAATTTGAATACCAGCTGTATATTAAAAAATATTAATATTTGAAGCTGCATAGATTTGTAAAAGGAAGAATTTGGGATTTCTAGGAAATAAAATGCTTAAAAGAGATGTTTGTCTTTTAAGTTTTAGGTGAATTTGTTTTACTATTATAATTTAAGATTTATTCTATGACATTAATATGGCACTTTTAAAAATTTGCATTTTAACAGAGAAAAAAGACATTGTAATAGGTGATGTCCTTAGAAGCATGGCTAGGCCTTATCTCTATAATAAAGAATTGTTTTAATTATATCTGAGAAATATGTGTGTTTTATTTTTTTAAAGATTTTATTTATTTATTTGACACAGAGAAAGAGAGAGAGAGAGCACAAGCAGGGGAAGTGGCAGGCAGAGGGAGAGGGAGAAGCAGACTCCCCACTGAGCAGGGAGCCTAATGTGGGGCTCAATCCCTGGACCCTGGGATCATGATCTGAGCTGAAGGCAGATGCTTAACCAACTGAGCCACCCAGGCGCCCCAAAATATGTGTGTTTTAGAAAGAAACCAATCTATCTAAGAAGTACATAAAGTCAACCTTTTTTAACTTTAAAAAGAAAAATTTAGTGAAGAGCACAGCAAATAAAAACCAATTTTGACTTTTCTCTGTGTGACATAAGCAGAAAATATTTTTAGATGCTTTTTCACTTCTGCATTTATTTATACAAGGATATGGTGAAAAATAATTTTGCATTTAATATTTAAATAAAGTTTATCCTCATTTTCAGGCTTTACCCACCCACAGCCACTCTCCAGGTGCTTTTTACAAAATTCACTTTATTCTCTGCAGCACCATGGGTAAAGCTGCTGTGGAAATGAATAGGACACATGTTAGCAATGGTGAGCCGGCTTGTGGAAAGGTGCAAAAAGGCATGAGAGGTAATGTTTGTTAGGTGAGCGCACGGTTTGTTTACTGGGCAGAAGAGTTTACATTTTATTCCATAGGCAATAAGGAACAATTTCTAAAGACTGGTGTAATGCTGTACTCAGAAACATTAGTATTTAGCGTTTGGAATATAACTATTATCTTAAGTATTAGACTTCTTTGACTAGATTAATATCTTTTCTCACTCTGAACCTACACCACCTCTTAAAACATTAATTATAAATAAAAAGCCAGTTGAGATAAATATAGGAATATCATGCATTTAGAATTCTTTTTCTGAGTTCCTGAAATGTGTCCATGAAATGCATTTCACCTAAACTTACAAATCATTCTATCTATGATAATTTAAGAATTATAATACTGACTTTCTTTGGAGACTTTTTCCTGGGGATTCGTGAACAGGACAATCAACTGTTTCTAGCTAGTCACTAATTATCAGGAGACACCCAGTATCTCTATTGTCATTGTTAAGTGTACAAACAAAGCCTAATAATAGTTGGGTAGCAACTTACTTTAGTTGTGACATAAGCCTTAAATTACAGAGTTCCGTCATATGTGATTCCCTTCACGAAAAGTTGAAAAGATAAATGAAAATGTGTTTCTTTTTATTTCAGTTAAGTTGACCCTAAACAAAATAAAACTAAAGCAGCATCTTATAGGTTATAAACATAGAAGTTATAAACACGTGGATAATGTCTATTGTATGATTTCTGTTGAAATATCAATAGAAATAAAAGGATTTGTTTAAAAACCTGTACTATAATTTGTGCCAAAAACATAGAAGTTATTTTTGGCACAAAATAAATATATTTTGAGAATCTCAGTATATTTAGTCTTATTTCTGCATTACTTTTTATAGTATACTTCCCTTTTCCCCACTATTATTTAAGATTTCAAAGGATTTCAAAAAGTCCATAGTTACTAAATACATATGTAGTCTTTACTATAAAATGTGGATTATTTTCCTTAATATCATTTTATAGTGATTTATAGAAGATAATTTTAATTATCATGAATCATTCTTTTATTTTATTTTTCCTTATGCTCATTTTCTTCATCCATTTCATTTTTTGCCTATTAGTGTAAGAATTTCATCAGTTAGGGACACCTGTGTGGCTCAGTCTGTTAAGTGTCCAACTCTTGATCTCAGCCCAGGTCTTGCTCTCAGGATCATGAGTCAAGCCCTGCATTAAGCTCCACACTGGGCATGGAGCCTACTTAAAAAAAAAAAAAAAGATTAAAAAAGAGAATTTGGTCAATTCATGAACTACGGCTTCAAAATTGGCTTGTGTAGCAAGCTGTGTATCTTCATTTCTTGTTAAGAAAGTACATTTCCTGTTATTATTTATGTCATAAGGTTTGTGCGGCTTGAATTTGCCAGTTTCTCAGCAGTGGAATAAGACCAAAACTGCCCTTAATTTTTTAATTTTTAGAATGATGCTTAATATTTGGACAAATGGCATTAAATTACCAGGGAGTTGGTTTATAGTTTCATCTAATGATGTCCTAAACATTATAATAAAATAAGACATGTATATAGAGTTAAATAATTATTTTGACAATATAGCTTGAGGGAAGCAATAAAAGTTCATTTCAGAAAATGTAGTCAATAAATTAGGAAAATGTGATATAAATCATATAAAGATGATTCAAGAAGTAGACTATAAGTAATAGTTGTTTTCTTTCAATGTTATTTTGTTTCCACTTCACTACACAAAAGCTATATTTATTTATCTTTGAGCTCCCAGCATCGTATCTAGAACACAGTAGGCATTCAATAAATATTTGCCAAAAGTATAAATAAATGAGTGGAAATAGATCTGAACCTAATATTGTTTTAAAAATTCCTATCATATTAACAAGGCTTGCTCCATGTTGCAGTCTAGTGCCTTGATAAAGCAAATATATCATTATATAATGTGGCTCACTATTTTCCTCAATGATTTATTATACAGGTCATTTTTAGAATAAACACAGATCATTAAAGAAGGCACTTTAAAGAACATTTGAGTCCATTTTCTTATTTTCTAAATGAGAAAACAGGTCCAGGAAAGCAAAGAAACTTTTAAATTGACTCCAAATTGCATGGCTTGTGGAACAGCTGGGACGGAACCCTGGTCTTCTGGTTTCCAGCCCAGTTTCCTTTGATTATACCATGATAAGTGTCAGTACCAAGAATTCTAGAATTCTGAGAGCTGGGTTTCAATCTTCCTTATTATAGTGTTACTTAAGACAAATTAATACACTTCCTTGAACACTACTTTCCTCATTTCTAAAGAGAGAATAGATTTCATCAGACTTCACAGTATGTTATGTAACTCAATGACATACTAGTTCATTGAATACATTATTATTGTTTATTGCTGTAAGTTAACTTATCAACATTTAATTATTTATTTCAATATGCCTGTTTTGGACTATTTTATTTATTTAGTGTTCAACTTTCTAGGAGTATTGAAAAACTATCAAGGCATATTCTTACATTTTATGTATAATCAGAACATTTGGCCACAGGTTAGTGACAATAATCTGAGATACTGGTGATGAGGGAATATGTCGTGTTCATAAGGACATTTAAAAACTCATTGTCCCTTCCACCAGAACTGTAGTTAAAGCATAGACTTAGAGATATTAAGTATAAGTTATGAAAACTGGATTTATTCATCTATTCAGATGTCTAGACTTGTAGATGACTTCTCAAAGAATTTCCTTAAGCCATCTTATTTTATACTACTCCTTAAAGCTGTTGTTATTATTAAAAGAATATGATTATGTAATTAGATTTCATCAGCTGGGATAGGGATTATTTTAGGCTCACATTGTATTAGCTACAGACATATTTTAATAACTAGATATTAGACATAATTATAGAGTACCATAACATTATATCTATCCATGACTTCAAGTGAAAAATCATCCCTCACAATGTCTAACTGAATTCATAGTTATAACTAAACTTTATCTATGGATGTTGAAGGAGGCTTATTAATGTGAAAAAGAAATTATTTCATTTAAGTTGTCCCCTCATATTTATTGTTAACCAGAGAAACAGATATTTTGAATGACTAACATTTTTGTGTTTGTAGGTGTGGTTGTCGGTTCTATTTTTAGTAATTATGATAAAAGAGCTTAGTGAAACTAGTCTGTTGTAAAGAAGTGAGATGTCCATTCAAAACAACTTATTAGTGATGGAAGCTGGCAAATGTTTGGGCTCAAATTCACAAGTAAACTTACAGACTTCCCATAGCTGTAGGAAGAAACCCTCAGTAAATAAAACTGAAATTTATTGTAGTCTCCACCACCTCTTCAAATTTAGAACCAGTGCTTTGTTCCTTTTTGATTCTTCATGTCTGGTATTTTATTTTTAAAGCCAATCCCCCAAAGCTAGCTGTTTTCTATTATGAACTTTTTCCTCGACAATCTCTCTATGTGACAGTTTAAAAGAACATGGTATTAATGCAATATGTAAAATATGATGTAATTAATTTGTTCATTTGTTTATTAACTTTCAGCTGAGGAAAACTTTTGTCTAAAGAGTTTTGTCCACCTTGGTTTTGTTGTTAATAGGAATCAGACTTCCCTACATGATGTGGCGTAAATGCTTTGAGTGAGAGAAGCTCAACTATGTCTGTAGTTCTCAGGCACGTTTCAGTGCCAGGATGTATTCAGCCAATAAAATGCATACACTCACTTTGTGGAGTGCTGTGTGCTTTGGAAGTGTTTCCATCCCAAACATTTAACTAGTAGAGATAAAACCATGGAAACTTTTAGTTCCACCAATCTCCACTCCCTCTCCCTCCTCTTAGCAGAGCACACCAACTTTTCAGTGCCATATATAATACTTCCTTTGTTTATTCATCTAAGCTATTTATTATCATTAAAAAAAATCTAACAGAATCAACAGAAAAAAATATGTTGAATAAATATGTAGAATACTTGTTTGGGAATCTAGTGATACATATACACTTAGAAATGCTGCCTGTTTATTTAGATACCACATAACCAAGTCATACCTACATTTATTTGTGCTTTAGTTTCATACTGGAAATTTTCAAATGTATATTTATCAGATCTTCTTTGTCGCATCTTAAATAGTCTGGCGCCACGGTTACTGAGATGGGATAGTTCTTCCAACATGATGTCTCTGGGGATGCTGACTTTTTTGCCCAGGTGCATGCCATCTACATCTGTAAAACAACATTCATGTGCATGAAAACCCCAAGGTAAGCATTTTTAAATGCTTTGCTAAATTCCATAATTTATTGCCTGCTATATGCTAGTGTAGTGGGTAAGACAAAGACAACTTACTCAGACTTTGGCTTGAATACTAGTGCCCTTACTTTCTAACTCTTGATTATAGATATGTTACTTGTTTTTCTAAGCCTGAGGCTCCTCATCTCTAAAGTTCAGATAATACCTACTGAATATGCTTGATATGAGGATTAAATAAAATGCTTCATATAAATCACTTAGCTATGGTACCTGGCACATAGAAAGAGTGAATGAGGGGCACCTGGGTGGCTCAGTCATTGAGAGTCTGCCTTCGGCTCAGGTCATGATCCCAGGGTCCTGGGATCAAGCCCTGCATCGGGCTCCCTGCTCCATGGGGAGCCTGCTTCTCCCTCTCCCTCTCCCACTCCCCCTGCTTGTGTTCCCTCTCTCGCTGTGTCTCTGTCAAATAAATAAATAAAATCTTAAAAAAAAAAAAGAAAGAGTGAATGAAAGTTAGCTAATAACACTATTAGTATAATTTAGTGTTTCCAAATTTAATGAGTTTTCAAACAGCACCGCTTATAGTTGTTTTAATAAGTTCTGTTTGGCATCCCACATTTTTATGTGTGTTTCAGCTATCCCTGTTGCTTGAGTGCCTACCCTTCCATCCATGCCACTCCATTTCCTTATCTCTGTCAAAATACCATTCATTCTGCAGCCACCACGAGGAGCCTAGTATAAAGTAGGCAGGTGGTAAGTACTGAATGAACAAATCCTTCCCAGTTCAGCTTAATGCTATTTCTGTGAATCCCTTCACTAAATCTCTATTCATAATTATTCATGCCTTTTTCTTTCTTTCTTTTTTTAAGATTTTATTTATTTATTTGACGGAGCGAGAGAGAGAAAGAGAGCACAAGCAGGGGGAGTGGAAGAGGGAGAAGCAGGCTCCCTGCTAAGCAGGGAGCCTGATGAGGGACTTGATCCCAGGACCCTGGGATCATGACCTGAGCTGAAGGCAGTTGCTTAATCAACTGAGCTACCCAAGTGCCCCTATTCATGCCTTTTTCATATCTCCATAGCACTGAACCACAATTACTTGATTACATTTTACTTAGTTGATGGTTTGTATTTTTTTTATGTTTTAGTCTTTGTGTCCCCCATGCCTTAAATAGAGAAGATGTCCAGTAAATGACTGTTATTTTCTATTTTTAGTACTGAAGGACTTTTTTTTTTTTTTTAAGATTTTATTTATTTATTTGACAGAGAGAGATAGTGAGAGCAGGAACACAAGCAGGGGGAGTGGGAGAGGGAGAAGCAGGCTTTCCGCTGAGCAGGGAGCCCGATGTGTGGCTCGATCCCAGGACCCTGGGATCATAACCTGAGCCGAAGGCAGACGCTTAACAACTGAGCCACCCAGGCGCCCCTGAAGGACTTTTTTAAAGTTGAAAAGAGATGAAACTCTTCTATTTTCTCCATTAATCAGGAATATATTTCTGTGTAACCCACAGAATTCTCTTGCCATTGTAGACTGCTAGTAAATCACAGGAAGAAAAATTGGGTTATTAGTAAAATAAATAATTAATTATTCTGATTGACTAGGGCAACATTCTTTAATGATGTGACAAATTAACCCTAATAATTAAGCTTTTGGAAGTGTTAGGGATGAAATAACAGAATTACTTGAATTTTCTCCTTATTTTGTTTTGGAAAAAAATCAATTAGTCTACATATTTTGATGTTATGTGGAGAGAAGCTCCACTAATCATAAAAATTGCCTGCATTTCTACTTCTACCTGACAGTGATGAGGTAGCACTATTCTCCTCCGGCTGAAGCAGTGTCAGACCAATATAGATGAAAAAGAAGGCTTAAATAAGAGCAAGAGTCTTGGAACATAATCGGAACATTTCCAAGCTCAAATAAAAAATCTTTTCATACCAGGAAACAGGAAGATCTCAAACCCAGTGAAAAAAAAGACAGATGTCAACATGAGATGACTGAGATATTAAAATTACACAACCAAGATTTCAAAGCAGCCACGATAAAAATGGCTGCTCAATGGATAGAGACAGCGGAATAGAGGGGAGAATGGGAAAAAAAATCTGTGAACTGGGTGACAGAATAATAGAAATCACCCAATAAGAAAAACTGAGGAAAAAATAAACTGAAAAAAAGATGAAGAAAGCCTTAGGGATTAATGAGACTAGAACAAAAGATAGAGTATTTGTGTCACTTAAGTCCCAGGAGAGGAGAAGGAAGTGGGGCTGGAAAAGTACTCAAAGAAATAATGGTTGGGGCGCCTGGGTGGCTCAGTCAGTGAAGCAGTTGTTAAGCATCTGCCTTCGGCTCAGGTCATGATCCTGGAGTCCCAGGATTGAGCCCTGCATCAGGCTACCTGCTTGGCGGGGAGTCTGCTTCTCCTTCTGACCCTCTCCTCTCTCATACTCTCTCTCACTCTCTCTCAAATAAATAAATAAAATCTTAAAAAAAATAATAATAATGCTTAAAAACTCCCTGAATTAGGCAAGAAAGATAAATTTATAGAGTCAAGAAACTAAGAGTGTCTTATACAAGATAAATCTATAGAACTTAACAAAATATATTATAAACTTCTAAAAATTAAAGATGAAAAACCTTGAAAGCAGCCAGAGAAAAATGACAACTTACCTATAGGGAGGGAAAACAAAAATGAGAATGACAGTGAATTTATCACCAGAAACCATGAAAACCAGGAGAAAGTGGCACAGAGTTACTGAAAGAAAAAAACTGTCAACCCATAATCTGATACCCAGTGAAAATATCCTTTAGAAATGAAGGAGAATTTAAGACATCTTCAGATGAAGGGAAACTAGGAGAATTTGTTTCCTAGAGACCTATCCTAAAACAATGGTTCGGGCAGCTATAACAAAATACCAAAGACCAGTGGCTTCTAAACAACAGAAATTTATTTCTCACAGTTCTGGAGGCTGGAAGTCTGAGATCTAGGTGACAGCATGGTTGGGGTTCTGGTGAAAGCCCCCTTCTGGGTTGCAGATTGCAGATTTCTTGCTGTATTCTCACATGGTGGAAGGGACAAGATAGCTCTCTTGGACCTCTTTCATAAGGGCATTAATCTCTTTCATGAGGACTCCACTGTCATGACCTAATCATCTCCAAAGATTCCATCTCTTAATACCATCACAGGGGCATTAGGATTTCAGTATATGAATTTGGTGGGGGCACAAACAATCAGACCATAGCAAAAAGCTAAGGGAAGTCCTTTAAACAAGAGGGAAACAATAAAATATGGAGCAAAGATAGAATACAGTGAGCAACAGTGTGGGTAAATACAATAAGCTTCCCTTCTCCTCTTGAGTTTTCTAAATTATGTTTGATGTTAGAAGCAAAAACTATAACACTCTCTGATATAATTATAAATGTGTGTAGAAGAAATAGTTAAGACAATTATATTGCAAACAGAGAAGGATAAAGGGACATGAAGGTAGGTAAGTTTTCTATACTTCACTTGAATTGATAAAGTGATCACATCCGTAGACTTTGATAAGTTATGCCTATGTAATGTAATTCTTTTTTTTTTTTTAAGATTTTATTTATTTATTTGACAGAGAGAGAGAGACAGCGAGAGCAGGAACACAAGCAGGGGGAGTGGGAGAGGGAGAAGCAGGCCTCTCACAGAGCAGGGAGCCCTATGCGGGGCTTGATCCCAGGACCCTGGGATCATGACCTGAGCCAAAGGCAGAGCCCAACGACTGAGACACCCAGGCGTCCCACATATGTAATGTAATTCTTAGAGCAACTCCCAAAAAAGCTATTACAGATGGACTTGAAATCACTATAGATAAATAGAAATGGAAATCTTAAAAATGTTCAAGTAAACCATAGAAAAATAGGAAAAAGAAAACAAAAAACAGAAGCAACAAACAAAACAAAAAAAATAAAATGATAGAGTTAAGCCCTAAAACATCAGTAATCACATTAAATATGAGTGCTCTAAATATATCAATTAAAAGACAAAGATTGCAGATTGGATTAAAAAACATGATCCAGCTGTATGCTGTGAGTTGAACAATAGAGGCAAGTTGAAAGTAACAGGATGGATGGCCACCTAGGTGGCTCAGTCGGTTAAGCATCTGACTCTTGATTTTGGCTCAGGTCATGATCTCAGGGTCATGAGATTGGGCCCTGTGTTAGGCTCTGTGCTCAGCGGAGAGTCTGCTTGAGATTCTCTCTTGCCTTCTCCCTCTGCCCCTCCCCTCACTTGCACACATGCACTCTCTCTCTCTCTCTCAAATAAATAAATAAATCTTAAAAAAAAAAAAAAAAGAAACTAACAGGATGGAAAAAGATATATCAAGGAAATATTAATCAAAGATCAGGAGTGGTCATATTAATATCAAATAAAGTGGATTTCAGAGCAAAGACAATTACCAGAGACAGAAAAAACATTATATAATGATTAAAATATCAATCCACCAAGAAGACCTAGAAATTCTAAATGTGTATGCACCAAACCACAACAGCAACAACAAAAAGAATTAAAGAACAGAAAGGAGAAATAGACAAATCCACAGTTATAGTTGGAGACTTCAACATCCCTCTCTCAACAAAGGATAGAACAACAGACAGAAAATCAGCAAGATATAAAAGGACTCAATAATACCATTAACCAGGAAGATCTAACTGACGTTTATAGAATTAGATTCTACTGAACAACAATAGAATGCACATTCTTTTCAAGTGCTCATGGAACATATACCAAGGTAGATCATATCCTGGGCCATAAAATAAACCTTAACAAATTTAAAAGAGTTAAAATTGTATAGAATATGATTTCTGTTTACAATGGAATCACATTAGAAATCAGTAACAGATAATAGGAAAATCTCTAAATATTTGGAAACTAAACAACATACTTCTAAATAATCCATGGGTCAAAGAGGAAGTCTCAAGGGAAATAAAAAAAAATCATTGATCTGGGAATGAAAATGAAAATAAAGCATGTCAAAATTTATGGGACACAGTTAATGCAGTGCTGAGAGGGACATTTATAGCACTAAATGCATACATTAAAAAAAATAAAAAGTCTTAAATGAATAATCTAAGCTTCTACCTTAAAAACCCAGAAAAAGGGGGCACCTGGGTAGCTCAGTCAGTTAAGTGTCAGACTCTTGGTTTCAGCACAGATCATGACCCTAGATCAAGCCCTGAGGGGGACTCTGCCTTGAGCATGGAGCCTGCTTAAGATTCTCTCTCTCCCTCTTCCTCTGCCCTTCATCACCCACTTGCTGGCTTGCACACATGTACGCATGTGTTATCTCTCTTTCTCAAAAGAAAAAACAAAACCCTAGAAAAAGAAGAGCAAAATAAACCAAAAGCAGGCAGAAGGAAGGAAATAACAAAGATAACAGCTGAAATAAAAAAACAGTTAAGCATGGAGTTGAGTTTTGAAAGATAAATAGAATTGACAAATCTCTAACTAGACTGACACAGACAAAAATATAAAAGATACAAATTACCAATGTTAGGAACAAAAGAAGGAACTACAGGAACTACACACATTGTAGATAGCAAATGGATAGTAAGAGAATACTATGAACAATTGTATACATAAATTCACATAAATTTGAAAACTTAAAAAAAAATTCACCAGTTTTTTAAAAGCACGAAGTATCATATCTCACCAATATGAAGTAGAGAAGTTGATTAATCCTATAAATATAAAGCAATCAAATTTATAATTTTAAAATCCCCCCAAAAAGAAATCTTTAGAGCTAGATAATTTCACTGGAGAATTCTACCAAACATTTCAAAAATTAACACCCAATTCATAATCTCTGCCTGAAAATAGAAGATGAGAGAACAGTTCCCAATTTATTTATTAAGCTAATCTTACCCTGATGCCAAAACTAAAGATAACACACAAAAAAGAAAGCTACAGACCAATATTCTCCATGCATATAGAAGCAAAAATCCTTAACAAAATATTAGTAATTAGAATTCAACAATATATAAAAATTATACTATACCATGAATAAGTGGGGTTTATCCCAGGGATACTGACTGGTTCAATATTCAAAAATCAATATATTCCACAATATTAATAGGCTAGAGAAGAAAAATTACATGATTATACCTTTGGGTTGAGGGCTGGGCAAAACACTATTGAACTTGACACCACAATTCATTAGAGGAAAAACTGATAAATAGGACTTCATCAAAATTAAAAACTTTTGCTCTGAGAAAGACTTCTAAAAGGATGAAAAGACAAGCTACAGAGTGGGAAACCGTATTTGACAACAAGCTAGAGTATATAAAGAACTCTCAAAACTCGCCAGTAAAAATGCAAACAATCCAATTAGAACATGGGCCAAAGACATGAAGAGACATTTCACCAAAGAAGAAATACAGATGGCAAATAAGCATACAAAAATGTTCAACATCATCAGTCAATTCAAATTAAGGAAATGCAAATTAAGACCATAATGCGATGTCACTATTAGAATGGCTAAAATGGGGCGCCTGGGTGGCTCAGTTGTTAAGCGTCTGCCTTTGGCTCGGGTCATGATCCCAGGGTCCTGGGATTAAGCCCCGAGTCAGGCTCCCTGCTCCGCTGGAAGCCTGCTTCTCCCTCTCCCTCTCCCCCTGCTTGAGTTCCTTCTCTGGCTGTGTCTCTCTCTGTCAAATAAATAAATAAATAAAATCTTACAAAAAAAAATAGAATGGCTAAAATGAAAAATAGTGATAGCTCCTAATGCTGGGGAGGGTGTGGAGAAACTGGATCACTTACATATTGCTGTTGGAAATGTAGAATGATACGGCCACTCTAGAAAGTAACTTAGTAGTTTCTGTTAAAAACCTACCGTAGAACTAACAGTAATACTGGGCATTTATTCCAGTAAAATGAAAGCTCATGTTCACGCAAAAAGCTATGTATAAATATTCATAGCAGCTTTATTCTTTTTTTTTTTTAAAGATTTTATTTATTTATTTGAGAGAGAGAGAATGAGAGACAGAGAACATGAGAGGGAGGAGGGTCAGAGGGAGAAGCAGACTCCCTGCCGAGCTGGGAGCCCGATGCGGGACTCGATCCCGGGACTCCAGGATCATGACCTGAGCCGAAGGCAGTCGCTTAACCGACTGAGCCACCCAGGCGCCC
>NC_138370.1:88995654-89023518 GCF_054177405.1 Leptonychotes weddellii
TTTTTTTTAAAGATTTTATTTATTTATTTGAGAGAGAGAGAATGAGAGACAGAGAACATGAGAGGGAGGAGGGTCAGAGGGAGAAGCAGACTCCCTGCCGAGCTGGGAGCCCGATGCGGGACTCGATCCCGGGACTCCAGGATCATGACCTGAGCCGAAGGCAGTCGCTTAACCGACTGAGCCACCCAGGCGCCCCATAGCAGCTTTATTCTTAATTAAAAACAAAACAGAAATAATCCAGTTGTACTTCAATGGGTAAATGGTTAAAAACACTGTGGTCCATCCATACCATGGTACTCAACAATAAAAAGGAAAAACTATTGAAATATACATCTCCTGGACCTATCTCCAGAGAATTACACTGAGTGGAAAAAAGCCAACCCCCAAAGGTTATACACTATGTGTGTGTGTGTGTATCATTTATATAGCATTCTTGAAATGAAAAAATATAGAGAGAGAAATTAAGAGCAGAGTTGTAACTGGCAGGAGTCTCTTGACTATTAATAACAATATTCTGGTTGTGATAGTATACTATAGCTTTGCAAGATGTTACCTTGGGAGAAATTAGGAAAGGGATGGGATATCCCATGATGGGATAGCTCTGTATTATTTCTTACAATTGCATATGAACTACAATTATCTCAAAAAAAAAAAGCTACAAAGCCATAAAAAGATATGAATAATCCTTAAGTGTAAATTGCTAAGTGAAAGAAACTAGTCTGTAAAGGCTACACACTGTATGGTTCCAACTACGTGGCATTCTGGAAAAGGCAAAACTCTGGAAGACGGTAAAAGAATCAGTGGTTGCCAAGGGCTTGCGGGGAGGTAGTAGGGATAAACAGGTAGAGTACAAGGGATTTCTAGGGCAGTGAGACTATTCCCTATGATACTATAATGGCAGATATATGACATTATGCATTCGTGAAAGCCCATAAAACACTACAACACAAAGAGTGACCTCTAACGTAAACTATGGACTTCAGTTGTTTTTTTTTTTTTTTAAAGATTTTATTTACTTAATTTAGAGAAAGAGAGAGAGAGTGCATGTGCGTGAGCAGGGGAGGTACAGAGAGAGTGAGGGAGAGGGAGACAATCTCCAGCAGACTCCACACTGAGTGCAGAGCCAGCTCAGGACTTGATCCCAGGACCCCAAGTTCATGACACCAGCCGAAACCAAGAGTTGGTTGCTTAACCAACTGAGCCACTCAGGTGCCCCTCGACTTTAGTGTTTAATAGTGTATCAATATTGGTTCAGCAGCCATAACCAATACATCACACTAAGGCAAGATGTCAGTAATAGAGGAAACTATGTATTGGGAAGAGAAGGGGTATATGGGAACACTCTACTTTCTGCTTAGTTTTTCTGTAAACCTAAAACTGCTCTTAAAAAAGTGTATTATTAAAAAAAATTAAATAAAAAAATTCATAGCCCCTCCTAATGCAAGTGGAGCAGCTTTGTCTGCTCTCCAGTATGAAAAAAAAAAAAAAAGCTATGCTTTACAATCCCCAGGGATGGCAGGGATTGCCTACGAAAAAGGAATAGGAGGAAGAGAGCAAAATAAATGAGGGTGTTTTATAACAGTTGCCTGGGATTTGCTTGCCAAACCTGTTGAGTTCTACAGGGAATATTTGCTTTCATCTATTTGCGAGTGTTTGGAATCTTTGTTACTGTGTGCTTGGAACATGGAAGGAGAAGCTAGGTTATTTTTCAACATATCTATGAATATATACCTCCATATTCTAAAGGGAGTGACAGGGTGGGCTCTTTCAACTTTTTGATCCTTTTTTTAAAGATTTCATTTGTTTATTTGAGAGAGAGAAAGAGAGAGAGAGCGCATAAGCTGGGGAAGGGCAGAGGGAGAGGGAGAAGCAGACTCCCCACCGAGCAGGGAGCCCCACGTGGGACTCCATCCCAGGGTCCTGGTATCATGACCTGAGCCGAAGGCAGATGCTTAACCAACTGGGCCACCCAGGTGCCCAACTTTTTGATTCTATAATCAAAATAGCAAGTTCCCTTTAGATACAAAGGATAGAAGAAACAGTATTGCTTATACTTAGTGCAGTTATGGGAAGGGGGAATCTCCTTTAAATGTTTCTCAAAACAATTCAATTAGCAATGAGAGAGAGAGAATGAAATAGTAACACAAAAAGTCAAAATCTACAGATTTTTTCCATTCAACTTTTCTAGAAATACATATTCTATATAATGTAATATATTACAAATAATGTTTTTAAACACATTTAAGTTTTTCCTGAAAAACCTTTCTAATGGGACATTTTCAGGAAATGAAAAATGCCCCAAAGCAGGCAGCCACTAAAAAACGTGGAGATGACAATCTTCATAGTTATAGAATCTTTCTCCTTACAATGAAGGCTACAAAGATTTTCCATAAAGAAACCAAAACAGAAATGCAATTTTTTTCTTCCTCCCCATTTCTGTTACTGTTTTGAGTCATTACAAACAGTTAAATGAAAGTAGAGGTGTTAGAAAAAGGAATAGCATATTATTATATTAATTTCTATATCTTCTAAATTCTAAGCTATAGCGTAAGTTTAATTCTGTGACTCCAGACAGAAATTTGAGAAAATGTTTTTATCTCATTTCCTTCTTTTAAAGGTCCTCCGATATTAACTGATTCCACCAATGTTTCTGAAATAACCACATGACTTAAGTAGATTCCATCCTGCTGGTCCCTGTGATTTACAATAATCTTCTGAGGTGTGTTTGACCAGAGTTGATCAGCTTGGTGATTGATTCAGAAACAAGTACAAGACCTGACCCAGGTCAATGAGAGTGAATATCAGGACTTTTCTCTGTGCATGTTGTGCCAAAGATGCTTTCTTTATCCTGCTGCATGTAAACACGGAAGTATATTGCCCAGGGAACTCTTGGCAAGTACTTGGTAGAATGATAGAGCCAGGCTTGGGATGAAGTTTACCCCAAGGAAATCAAAACAGAGACAGCGAAACCAGAAAATCCTTGGCAGCATACTTGAGTGGCTAGATGAAGCCCTACAAGATCACCTCTGAACTTTTCAGATATGTGAGCCATAAATTCCCTTTATTGTTTAAGCTAGTTGGCTTCGGACTTTCTCTTATTTTCAACTAAAAGCATGCAGATATAGTTATTCTCTCCAGATCTTCATCTCACTGATGTAGGTCCAAAAACTATATTAAGACGGGAGTCATAAGGAAGAGTGAGGAAGACCAGCCTAAAAGCCCAGAAGTAGGGGCCTCAAAGAGGAAAGAGAGCAGAGAGCAGAGCTATAACAAAAATGGATATACCGCTGGTCATGGACTCATCTGGTTTCATAAGATACATTCACTCCTTTTTAGCAAAGCACTAGAACCATCACTCAAGCTGCTACAAGGAATAGATGTTCAGTAAGAGCCATGAGGAACTTACCTACTAATCAGCTGGCACAATCTGTTATTACTAGTAAATTTGTATCATAAGAGAGGAGAAATAAGAGACAAAAAGGAAAAAGGAGAAGGTGCATAAAATAATGGACACTCAACCTCTTTTCTTATTCGTCACACTCCATTCCACTTCCCCTAAGCCTACATTTTCTCCCTCCTACTCTGTGATAGACAGTGAGTTAACTGGCTTTGAGTGGCCATCTGAAAGTATTAAGGACCTCTGGGGCCAGAAATACTAGATGATAAGTCAGCATTAGAGCAAACTTCTACTGGCTCACAAGAGTTGACTGATAAATTTTCAAGAATTCTGTGAGCCAGTAGTTAACTTCAGTAAACACAGCCCTAATTAAACTTAAATTATATAAATTTAATAATTAGAAAAAGTATTTAAAGACAAAGCAATAAATACTCAAAATGTATCACTTTTTAAGTCTTTTTACTGCATTTTGCTATTACCTATGCTTCTAATGTTATTTCTATCTGTTTGTATGTGTGTGGTGGAAATACTGTATAACGTATTACTGAACATATTTTCCTAAATCTCCATTCAGTGCCTTCTTGATGGTAGCTTGAAATCGGCCGTGGTGGGTGTATTTATACCATAGAAATTGGCAAACTCCGGAAACCAAGGCATTTCCCCCCGCCCCAAAGAACCAGTTGTTAAGTATTTACTAGCAAGGTACTAGACACAGGAATATGTTAAGTCAACATATTTTGCATAAACAAACAAACAGCAAAAGACATATCTAAATTCTCTAGGGTTTTCTTCCCTTCCCTTCCAATAGTTAAATTTATAACTGGAGCAGTAGTTCCAAACCATCTGTGAGGGGAATCTAATGTATGAACACTTTCATTACTTAAACTTACAGAGTGAAGAACACTGTCAACTGAGCACATAGAATCCAAGTCCAGCTGTTCCCTGCCCCTTAGTGCAAACCCCTCTGCAGGGTCTTAACAGTGTTTTTAATCTGGATGCCTGATAAATGATATAACTTATTCAGGATACATATCCTTGCCTTGATGGATTAGAAGGTTGTCTTTGTGGCGTTAGATCATCTATTGAAAATAATATTGCTAGGCATACTTTCCTATTGATGTCATTTATAGTGATCCAGAATTTTCCCTTTGTTCTTTAAAGATTTTCTTGATATATTGTATTTGGCTACTATTTCAAGAATCAATGATTATTTATGAACAGTTGAATATCTAATTATAAATTGATACAGACATATAATCTAAGGATCTTGGCCATAATCAAATTAATTTCCACAAAAAACCCACAATTTTTAATCTACTAGAAATATTCTTCTTCAGTAGTGTCCTCAAACGTTCAATACTTTTGTAGTTAAACTAAGGTTTAAAATCTTACATTAAAAAGTTCAAATAATTTTTTTGAGTATACTTTCCTTCTACCTTTCATACTGTAGAGCCCCATTGCAATGAGTATTAGAAACCAAATGGAAAATTGCATTTTATTGAGACAATATGTGATCTTTGAAAATGTGATCAGTTCCTTTTTCAAACCTTACATTAATGCATAGTCTTATGAACAAACACTGGACTTAAGTTCCTCCAAAAGGAAACATTCTTTTTTTCACATTTATTTCATACATTAACATTCTGAAACTTGATCAAATGATTTATGTGTGCACAGGTAGTTTTACACATTTAATGTGAAATTTTGATCCTACCAAAAGTTACATATTTAGTTAGATCAGTGAATCTAATTCATGGTTTGTAAAGATACTCATTTACACATAACTGTAGTAAGACAAAAGATCTTAATTAAAAAAACCCTCTTTTCCCATGATTCCTTGGCAGTTGCAATTCTGGTAGAATGGGCAAAACCAGTGGAGGGGAGTTAACGAAACTGACTTGCTCTACGGTGGTCCTATTGATTTACTTAGAAGCCTGAGGCCAACAATTTTCTTTGTATTGCACAAGTCTCTTCTGCTTGTATACAGATAGTTGGCCTAAGTGGATTGAATAATAGTCCATAAAATATGCTTTATTTCAAAATGTAACATACACATATACATATTACATGAAAGATAATAGTCCAGACTGTCATTTTGAATAATGCCTGAAAAGACTACAGTTGATAATAAGGCCATTAATAATTTTCTTTACATTAAAAAGTTGATTTTGAAATCCATCTGAGATTCTTTAATTTCCTATTTTATATCTCTTTGCTTTGATTTGAGTTCTATAGCTATTTTATACAGTTTTCAAAAACTTACTATAAAATATTATCATTTAGTAACTGTAATTTTTTAAACATTTAAGAAATGAGATTACCAATATATTGAATTACACAGTTTGGAATTACACAATCATCTAGTACTGTTTATGAAATGCACATGTACAGCATATTAGAGTGAAAAAGACAACAAAGAAACTAGGATGATAGAATAGTATGGTTGGACTTAATACTGTGATTTCTGCTTGGGTAGTGACTAGAATTTATTCTAGCTCTCTGGTGCTACTTTTCTGAAGGACCTTTATAGAAGTTTAGAAACCTATGGCATGCTCAAAAAATCTTATGAATTTACTAATTTCCCAAAAAAGCACACTTTTCTTGGGGTTATGGAGTGCTGATGTGAAAATTTAAACCAAGGAAGACTAATAAACTTGTACACTGAAGCATTAGGTTAAGTTCTTTTTCTCCCCAAACTTTTCATATTTGATCTGTGATATTTAAGGCCTTCTTGGTGTCCTAATTTTAAATTTGATGGCTTGATTAAAACATTATAGTTTAAGATATGCTGATGCAGGAAAAGCAAAAGGGGTCTTCACGTAATCTTCCATCTGAATTTCTAGATTTTATACTCTATACTTTTCAAAGTGCCCTTGCAATTTATGTTAATATTAGCATTGTCTTTGTTATTGGAGAAACTCAGATATGCTGATGTTTGACTGTAGCACACAGCTCAGTAAATTAGAATCATGGAATTTTAGAATTAAATGGATCAGCAAATCCAACCTCCTCATGTTCAGATGAGGCATCTGAGGTCTGGTCTGGAACCCAGGGCTCCTGGTACCATACCAACAACAGCACTCCATTTAGAACCCGGGCTTCCTGTTTTCAAACCACAAAGCTAAACTCTTTTCCTGAAGTCACAAAAACAGGCTGCTCAGTCCTCTTCTGTGTGCTGGGAAAAGCTGTTCACCAGTCATGCAGGGAAAAATTAAAAACATAAACAAAAAACATCCCAAAAAAGCCCTCACAGAGCCCCAGTGAAAAAACTGTAGGGTGACTGAAGCAGCCTTCCGAGGCACTGTGGTCTTCCCTGTTTCTGAAGTTCTTCTAATCTGTCAGTTACATCTGTGTGTAAGACTGGGGGTCAGCGTATGCCCAGTTCTTCTTATGGTTATTTTCATTCCAATTCCTTCTCCCCACCACGTCGGGACAGATGCCAGTGGCTCTCTAGAGCATCACCTGCTTCTATTCTTACTCTCCCTCCTCTTTCTGTCAACTTATCACTCCCTATCATTTTATGCTTCCCTATCTCTCTCCCTCCTCCTCCAGTATTCAAGTCTGGAAGATTTAGTGAGAAGAGGAACAGGATTAATACCGGAGAATATGTACGAATTAGGGGTAAATGGCACAGGGCTGGGGGGCATGAAACTTTGATAAGCCAACTATTCTTGCCCCCACAACTAATTCATGCATGGATAATGGCAAAATATTTTTGTATTTTTGCCTGTCTTAGAATAGCACTTGTTAGATGGTAGCAACATGGTTCTCTTACTTCTGTATAAAGCACAGAAGTTTTGTTTCACAGCAGTAACGCCAAGACGATTGCTACCATCAGCTCTATTCCTTCTAATATTGATGATGATCATGATGATGATGATGATGATATAATGATGTAACGATGTGACAGTATAGAGCCTTCGTGTCAGGGGATACTTTCTATTAATTATTTGTTGGGAGTGTGGTATAGTTGCTGCTGGGACATAATCTGACATGACAAACATAATGGATCTGTAATGAGTAACAATTTGGGGTGTAGTTAGTAGAAGCTGGAAGTTATCTACATTTTTACTCATTCTATCCAGTTCTATGTATTTTAGTCTAGATGGGTAAGATTTTTCATTAATTCTTGGAGGTTATTTCTCCTTCAGATGGAATGAGTGCTCTGATGTACAACTCTCCTTTTTTGATTCTTACATTTTCCTACCGATTGATCTCAAAGGTTCACCAGCTATAGTGTCTCTACCAAACGACAAGAACTGGAGTGAACTTGCAGTTCATGTTAAAAAACAACCCATTTAGTCAGTTCATTGTCACGTTTCATTCTTCTCCAGGCTAAATGTTTTTGAAAAGTGATATAAAAAATAAAGGAGTTCCAAGTACAAAAGAAAAAAAATCCTGATGCACAAGGAGAGAAGGAGGGCTTTGAAAACATCCTTCTCTGTTCAATTTTATAAGGGAAAATCCAACCCAAGTTTGATTTACTAAGTGTTATAATTAAGATCAAAACAGTTGCATGCTCTATCTTAAATTATCCAGATTTTTGCTGCTGTGAAGTATTTGAAAGTTTGGAGGATTATTCCCGAAAAGGTTTCTTTGCAGTCTGTCTCATCTCAGCATTCATGACACTTCCCTAGCTCTGGATCTCTAGACACCATGTCATACACAAATAGTAAAGTTCCATATAAGATGTCAGAGGAAATAAGAGAGGGAAATTATTTAAGCTGTTTCATAAAGTACTACAGCTATTGTATCTCAGATGAGTTAAGAAAGTCTGCGATCATCCTGCATTATCTGGATACTTGACCTCCAAACACAGGCAGAGCATGTGACTCCCCTTAAGGGGGCTGGAAATCTACCCATGACTTGGGAGGGGAGGCTTCAGCAGACTTTACATGGCCAGGATCTACTGGTGGTAAGATAATAGTTTGGAGGGTTTTTTTCCCCTTGAGATAGAATTGTATTTTTTCTTTATATTTCATAAACACAAAATTTATGTTATAAGAAAAAGATATTCTTACCCTTGAAGGTCTATGTCAGGACTAACATAGAGTAGAATCCAACACATGATTTAAACTGGGAATACATTAAATGGATCAATTGATTAATGATTAGAATGCAATTAGAAAATAACTTATCTCAAGTCCAGTTTTAAGGTAAATAATTTATTCTCAAACTCAAGTGTTCATCCAGTTTTTCCTTGTTGATCAGGAAAACTATAAAAACAATTTCAAGTAAACTACCTGAACCAGGAACTATAAAGAAGCATAAAAATTTAAAAGAAGTGTGAATTTTTGAATTTTGGACCCGTACAAGTTTAGTTCTGGAATCTGATTCAGAATTATTCTCACTTTATTCCAAGCTAGTCTGACATCATAGTAAAACATGGAAACTAAGTTGAATCCAGTATGCTAATTTTATATTCCAGAAAATAGAAAATGAAACTTAAAAACAGGACTCTTTAGATATGACTACATTATATGGAGAGTATCTGAAACAATCTTTGACTGGTTCTATGCAGTGTGCTTTATGGAAGGTGAAATATGAAAACACTATACTTACCCCTGTTCCCGGCTGCCCCCACCAGATCTCATGCCTCTAGGTCTCAATAGTGTTCAGGTGAAAGGTTACATTCCTTGTTCAATGGAGGGGAAATAAGGAGGCATTCTGAAAACTCCAGATATATCTGGAATGGCTCAAATCAGCCCTTAAAAGCATCTGGATATTCTACCCATTCACTTTTAAAATTGATGCTATCCTTCGCTCATAAAGTTTCCTTTATAACAATCAAATGCAATTTATAAATCATTGCTTTCTAGAGGTATTTGCTAGAACTTAAGGAAAAGGAGAATGGAATATCATCTTGCATCTAATTTATATTAAATTTTTTGAGTCATATGCTTTGAGACTACATAAACTTTATATTTCCCTAGACATCATAAATAAAAGTAGATTTCTATTGAAAATATCTTAGTAAACCAATTACCAAATATGAAGACTGGTTTCGGGGTTAAAGAAATTCATAATCTGAATTCCAACTTAACAGTTTTTGTACAAAAAAGATGATAGAATATATTTTTAATGTTTTATGTAATATATAAGGTAAAAGAAAGCAAGATATGCCATGTGGGTTGGACCATGAAGACAAGTATGAGACCTGTCCAAAAAAAGGAATTGAGAGTGATGTTAACTTATAATGTGAAATGTGAAAGGCAAGCCAAGCAGAATGTACATCAGCTGTCAGATTGCTTCATTCCTTTAGAGCAGTTGTTCATCTGAAAATAGCTTTCAGATGAGAAAGGATGACTACAAAAGGATTAGTTACCATAGGCTTTTCTACACCCCCTAGAGCTCCAGGTTTGTTATGACAGAATAGCAAGAATTTAAAGGAAGTAAACTATAGAATATTAAATATCATTAGGAAGGATCTTTGTTAATGCTGAGCTAGAGTAATGCTAAAAAAGGATTTTCATTGATACCATTTCCATGGATTTCCTTCATGATGGCTGATGCTTGCTGTTTTCTCTGCTTCACCATGGTATTATGTGAAAGCATGGTCTTTTGTTCCCTGTGGAAAATAAAGGAACGTTATTGAGACAATGTGAAGAACTCATCTGGAGTATTTTATAATCATCCTTTTGAAAGAGAGCATCTTCGTTCTTTATTAGGAATTTATTATTGTTTCTATTGAGTGACTTTAATATGCCTTATCTATCTTGTGACAGAGCATGTTAATCATTGACAGGCAATATCACAGTGAACAGAAGATAATACTCAGAGTTTCAGTCCCAGTCTTATCTATACACTTGTACAATGGTCCCCAGGCAAGGAGAAACAATGAGAGAGCTGCCTCCTCTCCCCTCCCTCTTTCTTTTCCACAGTTTATTTTAATCTGTCATCGTTTCCTTACTGGCCTTCATTTGTACCAGCATCACGGTACATCAGTTCCAGCAAACTGTAAGAATGAAGAAAGGACACTAGATTAAAGCAGAACTCTTTGGTGGTGGCATTTTAATATTAGCATCAACAGCTGCCCTTTAAAGCAAAGAAGGCCCATTTATGGGTCATAACTCTGAACCTCCTTGGACAACTGACTAATAAAACATTTTAGGAAACAATATACTCACCTTGCTCTTAGGCTGTGCTTTACAGCAGGGATGAGTCCCAATTTGTGGAGGAAAGAGTGGAGATGGAATATGGATGGCACTTGGGCCCGATGGTTTTTATCCCTGAGCCTGGGACGGCATGGTCCCTAGCTCTGACTCAAACTGGGGACTGAGCCTTTCTGAAGAGACTGGCATCCAGCTGACATCAACTGACTATATATAGCACCAAATACTTCAGCTACTCATATCTTCCTGGCGAAAGGGAGGAACAGAGAAAGATTAGGTTCTCTCCATTGTGTTTCTAGTTTGTGAGATGGTTGAAGGAACATACAGAAAGTTTTTATGGAGCACCTTCTCTTTGAGGAGATAGTAGCCAAAAGGGATTTTTAAAACTTGTTAAGATGTAGATCTTATGCTGCATCTTCTTGACGTGGCAAGAGACACGTACATGAATTAGAACAGAATGATAGATCATTAACCATTACAATGAAAGTATGGGTAATAATATCTATGGAGTTTCAAGAATGAAGAAAGCAATGTTGGGTTAACCAGTAGAACCATTCCTTAAGCAGGAGTGAGAATTATGCTAGGTCCAGAAAAATGGGTAATATTTGAATGGCAAAGTGGGGGAACACTTGGCAATGGTGTTAAAGGTTGAACCATGAAGCTATTTGAGTAAAAGCTGAGACTCATAACTGGGTCATACTTTTTGAAGAGACCTATAAAGAAGAGAGCCTACAAAGTTGACTAATCTTTGCAAGGTCTGGTGTGAAGGATTCCTGTTTGGGAGAATGAGAAGATAACAGGTTTGGAAGGTGGGCTTTATTGGCCTCCTTGCTGGTCTTTGAGCACAGAAGAAGTATATTCTCATTTCTGGGCTTTGCTTTTACTATTTCCCGCTTGATGGAACATGCTCTTCTTCGACCCATGTGGCTCACTCTCCCATGCAATCAGGACTCCATTCAATTACTGATTCCTTATAAAGCACTTCCCCAGTCACCATGTCTAAAATATCACATGGTGCCACGCTCTGGTTCCTAATTTTGCTTCATTTTTCTTTATATTTTTCATTAATATTAAAGTCAAATGGAAGTGGATGAAAAACCCCCAAAACAGAAATTTTAAAAAGACAGAAGTTTGTTTTTCCCACATATATACTTAGACCAGAGGTAAATAATCTAGGATTGGTGTGATTGACATAATCATCAGGGGCTCAATTGCCTTCTAATTTTTTGCTCCCTTATCCCTAACATGCAGTCCCCTTGGGCCTCAGTGGCTGCTCCAGCTCTAGCCAGCATGTTCATATTTTAGTTAGCAGAAAAAGGAAAAAGTAATGAGAAAGGCACACTGTCTCCTCTTCAGAACATGTCCTGATATTGCTCAGATCTCTTTGGCTTACATCCCCTTGTCCAGAACTTAGTCGAGTAGCCATACAGAGCTCAAGGGAGGCTGGGAAATACAGATGTTATTCTGTGTGGCTGTGCGCCCAGCTAAAATTCAGAGGATAACTTACTGAGAAAGGAGATAAGTGGTTACTGTGTGACAACTCCCAGATTTTGACACAAGAACATATCGACATTATTTTATCTATCTAGTGTCTCTTTTTCCTACCAAAATACAAGGAACTCCATAAAGGCTTGGGTATCAAGAATTGTGACTAGTATGTGGTGGGCACTCAATATTCATTGAATGAATTAATAAATGAGTGGGTTGGAGATTAATTGTGGAATGCATTAAAGGTTTGGCATGATTTTGGAATTCTCTTCCTGTTATGTTAAACACTTGGGGGGAAAATAGGATTGTAATAAATGAAGAGTAACTTGAATATGGGAAGATGGTGGCGACTTATGAGAGAAATTGTTTTGAATGAGATTGAAATAGGTTATACTTTTAGTGCCTGATCATAGGACTGCCTGATCACAGTTCAAGGTAATAGTAGGTTTAAGCTAACCTATTACAATTGCTTCTAAGCAATTGTTTGCTTTGAAGATATTAATTAGGTACCAATGGGAAACCATTTTGCCAAAGCCAAATGAATTTAAATTCCCTCCTAAGATTCTCTAATTGCCCTTATATTCCTGGCTCTAGCATTTACTGTAGTAAGCTATTAGTTAGGTCTCCTGAACTCTTAGTTTTCTTACCTATAAAATGGAGATTACAGTTTCTACCACATCATGTCATGGACATTTTACATATAACAATTTTAGAAACTTCTGATACTTAATAAAAGCTTAATGAATATTAATTTTTTCATTTACTATTATTATTCCTGCACTATGAAAGTATTAGAACAATCGACTGCATTATTCAGTAAAAAATAAAAATATATTCAGAAAACCCCAGTTTTCTGATGTAGTCACCTTCATCTGTTTCCAATTTTGTGTTATATAGCTCTACAGGTTGAACTGGTGTCCTCAGCAGATAATAATTGTTATGTTACCTTTGATTTCTAAAATGAAAGATTTTTTTAATATTTTATTATTTCTTATTTTTTTTTTGAAAAGAGATTTTTAAAAATTAATTCTTTCTTTATTTATGGGGAGAGAGAGAGAAACCCATGCAGACTCCACACTGAGGGTGAAGCCTGATGCAAGGTTCAATGCAGAGCTTGATCTCATGACCATGAGATCACGACCTGAGCCGAAACCAAGAGTCAGATGCTTAACCAACTTAGCCACCCAGGAGCCCCTAAAATGAAAGGAGATATTTTAAATAATTGCAAAAGTTTTAAAGAATGTAACACCTTACTTGTTTTTGTTTTTCAGTTATACTTAAAATTGTTTGCCTTACTTTTAAGCTCATTCATACATATCTTTGATCACTTTCTGGTTTCTGATTTATTGTTTGTTCTGAAAAGAAGAAAGAGCAAATCACTGGTATTGTAACTTTCAGACAGTGTATGCTCTCCATGTGCTTCATGACTAGGCTAAATTTTAGAAAAGAACTCTACGGTTTTTATAAAGCATTTTCAGATGGTCCATTCTGAAAGCCAATGCATTTAAATTTTAAATCGAGTCGCAGTTAATATATTTCTATTTCATCTGCACAGAGATCTGGCTGTATATTAAATTTCCCTTACATTTGTCAAATTGCAATCTTCCTTTGTCCTCAGCAGCCCCCCTCTCATCCCCAAGACCCAGGATGCCTCCCCCCCGCCCCTCCACACACACACACACTCTATATCAGAAAAAGGTCTTTCCTACCCCCAGGATCTCAGTACCTACACTTATCTTGCCCTATTAATTGTCCTATTAATTATTCTTGTCCTTGATGCTTCTTCTAACCCTAATATAAGCAGAGTAGTACTTTAGGTTTCCCTCAAGGCCCTAAATATTTTAAATTAAATGGTGCTAACAATAAAAGATCAGATCTTTTCTTGTAGGCAAAATAATGGGATTCTAATGGTAGAACTCGGTGCCTTGGGAGGCTAGTGTGGAAGAAGTTTATGGCTGAACTTGTCAGTGTCTCTGTAACCAAACTATTTCCATTGCTAGGGCTGCCACAGTGTGTTTCCAACTCCTTTGCCACTTGCTACAAGAAAAAAAGAGACTAAATAAGGTGAGTTTCACTGCCAATATACCACCTAACAAAAATCCACACCATGAAGACCATGAAAGGCAACCTTATTTAGCCAGTGTGGTAAACAATGAGCCCTTTAGCCAAGTGGTAAACAAGGTCTACATTGATCTTCCTCTGACTGAGCACTTGTTTTTAAATTCTGTGTTTCTCCTTGTCCCATTTTCAGTCTATATTAGGTGACTGTGGGCAGTTAAAGATTAGGGCAGGATCCCCAGGGTGGGGGTGGGGCCAGGATGTGGGAACTGACTGTCTGCTAGATGGGCAGACAACATATCACCATTATTGAGACTCAGTTCTGGAAGGATGCACACATAACCCAAACAGGGCAGCTGCCAGGCTAATGTTAAATGACAAATCTGATAGGATGATCAGTTATTTACCAGCCTTCAGGGTGTCATATATGGTGCTAACCCTGGGAGGAGAGAAAGGATAACAAAGGTGTAAAAACTTATAGCCGGTGAGGCTAAGGATGCATGGGTTTTGGTTTGTGTGAAAGGCCTATCCATTCTCCTTATGGCTAATTGGCTTGCTGTATCTTCCATGGTTTCTATTTTTCTACATCGAGGAAGGTCCGGCTTACAATCAGTCTCATTACCCAGACATAGCAAGGGCAGAATAGTTATAAGCAGTGCTGTGCTGATCATCCCACTGGCCAAAGGGAGACAGTACAAGACAGATAGGTGAGTTTGCAACTGGTCTCACTATAGCAAAGGCCTAAGGGCACCTACAGGGGTAAGAGGAACTGTTACAACCGCCATTTAGTTAATGTTTGTTAGGTGGTGCAGTTGGTCACGTATCATTCTACAGTTTTGTAACCTGCTCTGCCTATAAATCGAGGGTGAAATGTTTCACCTTAATCTGAAAGGAGAAATCAAGTCCCCCAAATTGTGCGTGTGTATATATGTACTAAACCACATCACATAAACACATATATGCAGTGCTTGTGGTCCCAGTCAAAAAGTAAGTGGAAGAGAGAGGAAGAATTAAAACCAGATGAAACTGAGAAAATATGATGTCTAAAGTGGACAAAGAGCTTTTTCTTAAAAAAAAAAAAAACACACAACTTTTAACTTCATCATACTTTTTTAGCCTTACTCTTGCATTACAGAGGAGGAAACTGACATTCTGAGAGATTAAGTAAAACCCCCACGCATCGTCTTTGAAAATTATAGAGATGGAATTAACCATTTGTTTTGTCTGATCCAGAGGCTCTTGTATTTTCACTATACTGTGCAGAAATGTCTATCTTCCCAATCTCCGAATTTCTCTGTATTGATACCTTCATAACAAAAATAAAGAAGCAGCATTGAGAACTGTCAGAATAATTATTTCAATGTGCTCCTTATCGATTCCCTTTAGAAGAGAGCATCCCAACATGTGGTTTATTTTGGCTGGGGTCCTTTTTACTTATAACATTTGTGGCTCTTTTCCATCCATTTCATGTGTTTCTCGTTTGCAAGCTTCTAGAGTTCCTCATGGTGTCTATTCTCAGGGTGCTTTCCTTTCCTTCAGCTGTGCAAATACTAAAGTTATTCAAGTGCTGAACATAAACAAATGGAAACATGTGCCATTTGCTGTGCAGACCTCTCCTTCCTTTCCTGTCTGCTGTACCACACACACAAACACACTTATTACCTTCAGGGCCAAAAATAAGAAGCAAATCCAACTCTATCAAAATAATCCATTTATAGGCAAACCCAGGGTTTTACCTGCCTTCCTCTGCAAATTTATTTCTCTTGCTTAAGCATTTCCTTCTAGGCTCTTAAATTAAGCGTTAAGGTAAACTGAGGTGAAAAGGAGAGTTAAACAGAACCCGATGACCAGCTTGTCAAGGATGGCTCACAGAATAGGGTTGGGAACTTGGAAAGAAAGTAAGTTTCATATACAGGAATATTAAGAAACAAGTTGCCAAAGCAAACCCGCAAATCATTTTCTTTTCCTTTGCTTGCATAATCCCAGCATTTATCCAGAACTTTGTCACATTTCCTTTCATGATTCTAGCCAGCCTGTATTTTTCCTACAGTCTGTGGAAGCATTTTCTTTGACAGTTTTCTCACCTGCAAGAAAATGTACCCCTGCTATTATATACAAATTTAGCATGACCTAATTAAATAAAGGTTCATTAAAGAAAACATGAAGTTTTTTTTTTTTTTTTTTTTTTTTAACATGAAGTTTTTTAAAGAATGTATAGGCCACAATTTTTTGCGAAGTCTCTGGATTTCACAGCTATGTATCACATGCTAGAGTATCAGCAGCATTGACTCTAAGATAAGGACAACCATAGCATCAATGTCTTAGAGCAGTTCCGTGGCATGGTGCTTATCACAATGCCTGGCTCATTAAGTGTGTAATAAAAGTTAACCATCATTATTATTATCATCAAAAGTTTAACTGTAGCATAAACATGTGAAAGGATGACAAGCAAAATATGTGAAGTCACCTTAAATAACAATAGCTTAATTCCCATTTGCCAATGAGACACAGAGAGGTTAGATCACATGCTAAAGGTCACACAGATAGAAAAAACAGGGGGCGCCTGGGTGGCTCAGTCGGTTAAGCGACTGCCTTCGGCTCAGGTCATGATCCTGGAGTCCCAGGATCGAGTCCCGCATCGGGCTCCCTGCTCGGCAGGGAGTCTGCTTCTCCCTCTGACCCTCCCCCCTCTCATGAGCTCTCTCTCTCTCTCTCTCATTCTGTCTCAAATAAATAAATAAAATCTTTAAAATATATATATTAAAAAAAAAAAAAAAGAAAAAACAAAATGGCTCCTTAACCAAGAAAGATGGATATGACTTGAGCTGTGGTATTAATACACAGAAATAAAGCATGTGTAGATCAGAAGAGGGATTGCTAAGAAATAAAGCATCCAGAAATGAACAGTGAAGGTTCGTGTACTTGTTAAGTATATATCCTATGTGAAAGTGATTTGTCAGTGTTATCACAACCTAATGGCATTAATAAATAAATAAGAATAACTCTCCATATTCTGAATCTGCTCACCATCCAAATGTCCACTAATTTGCTCGTTTCCCATGAGTTTGCCTAAATCCAACCCACCTACTACTTTATTTCATTAAACTATGACACATTTAAAAGTAAAAAATTCAGTGTCTCGTAAATGTTGAGTGAGTAAGAGAGTAAAAAAATGAATAAGAAAAAGTTAAAGAAATTAGATAAGAACCAGGAGAGCAAAGTTCAAAAGAAAAGAGGATTTCCAGGCACTGTTAATTTCTACAGAGAGTGACATATGAGAAAAGGTCATTGGATTTGGCAAGAAGTCAGTCTTTGGCAGAAGAGAGACATCGTCTTATTGTGGTAGTCACAGAACCCAAATAGAAAGGATTTAAGGCAATAATGAGTGGTTAGGGAGTGTAAGCTGCAAATGGAAACTATTTATTTGAAAGGATTGGCCATGAACTAAAGGGGAGAAAGAGTTCAGTAGCTAAAAGGAAAACAAGTTGCAAGTGTGTGTGAGTGTGTGTGCATGCATGTTTTGGAAGAGGAAATTCGAACATGTTTGGAGATAAAAGAGAAACAAATACTCATCTGTGAAGCAATAAGAATTTTGATAATTTGAGATTTGGAGTGGTACACATCATTGTAGATGTAGGTCTATGATGGTTGATCATTGGAGAGAAATCCTGGTAGGAGGAAAGAAGTATGTGACATGCAATGTTTAAAAGGAACTGTGCAGTGAGATTTGGTATCAGGGCCAGGTGGTGCCATCAGGAGGATCTCCAGCATGCCATCACCAAGATAAATTTGCAAGGGACCAGGTTCTGAGCAGGTCCAGACATGCCAGCTTCCCAACTGCATTAGTCTTAGTAAGGCTGTGCCCCATCAGTTCGTGAAATTACGTTTAAGACAGTCATAAGTGGCTGATCCTGACCTCTCTCCCAGCCTTTTCACCTGTATTTCCAAATTGCAATTAGCACTCCCATTTTGGCATCCTACAAGCAGCATAACATTAACATATCCCAAACTGGGCTCATTGTCTTTCCTCTCAAATGAGTTCCTCATCCTGAATTCCCCATATACACATATAGAGAATGTAAACATCACTACCTACACTGCAGACCAAGCCAGGAATCATCATAGAATCTTCTCTTTTCCTTTTCCCCTTACAATCTAATCAAGCACTTAAAATCACTTTTAGTCTGGGGAATGGAAGTCTACTTCAACCCCATTTCTCTCACCCAAAGGAAGAGAGGAGATAATAACTTGTGTGTTGTCTCTCAAGACACAAATCTGGCCAGGGTGGGTGGTGACTATAGTCACAGTGTTGGTAGGTCGTACAAGTGGGCCTTGTTCCATTTTTAGCTCTCTATTCCAACCACGCAGCAACGGCTCTAAGGCAACTGCAGTCCAAGCCTTCTTGCTCTTCTCTCCTGTTTTTCATTTCATATGATTGACAAGATTATATTAAAATTATCTTTGGGCTTGAGGTTGTTAGGCTTTCAGGTCTCTACTCATGTTCATTGTTTGGGAACCTGAAGTTTTGCTAACAGTAGGTTTTCCCCTCTACCTGATGAACTCTCTTGGTGAGTTTCCATTGATTTTTCCATAGCTTCCATCTACAAATAGTTTCACCTCCTTGTAACCTTTTCTGATGTTCCCAAGTAGTTTGTGCTTGCTCTTGGGTCACTTGCTCTTCTGGGTTATGTTGTATTGTGTTTAAATGTACAATACATCTATTATGTATTCAATCTCTTTGTTCTGACAAGTCTCTAATGTTTTATTCCCTAGTAAATTAAGTCACTTTGTAATCCCAGTGCTTATGAGAGTAATGGCTTATCGTAGTCATGTGGCAAATATTGGTTGGATAGCATAGTATAATGCATGACATATGGCAGGAATATAATGGTTCCTTTCACCACTGTTAACTTAACCGTTCATTCTTCATTCTTACCTCTTGATTCCATGATATGCAGTGGTGGGTCAAGAAGTGATACTGGTTAGGAGAAATTTACCTCCCTTATTTTGTGTCAAAACCCTTGAAGCCGAAATAGTGTGCATGCCATGCAAACACAACCTCAATATATCTCAAATATACACATATATCTTCAGTCAAAAATGCTTCTTCAGTATTAGAAAGGTTTTCTTTTTTTATTGAGGTATAGTTGACACATAATGTTACATTAGTTTCAGGTGTTCAATACAGTGATTTGACAGCTCTATACATTATGCTGTGCTCACAGTGTACTACCACTTGTCACCACACAATGCAATTATAATACGAGAAGCTTGGTCTCTTGATTTCAGAAAACCATATACTCCTGGTTTTCCTCCCGTTTCTTCTTAGTTTATTCATTCAAAAAATATTGATTGAGCAAGTGACATGTATTAGGTATTATTCTAGGCACTAAGTAGTAAATCAAACTTTAAAAATTCCTATCTTCATGGAGCTTACATTCCAGTTGGAGAAATAGGCATAGGGCAAGATAAACAAGTAAAATATACCATATGCTAGATATGATAATTATAAAGAAAAACAATAAAGTAGAGAAGGCAGGCAGCATTGTTGGGGAGAGTGATTGTGATTTTAGAATGACCAAAGAAGGCCCCATTGAAAAGGTGACATTCGAATAAAGACCCAAAGGAAAGGCAAGAGGAAGCCACATGGATGTATTAGGAGAAGAATATTCCAGGAAGACGGAGCAAGTACCCCAACGTGTTAACATGTCTGGCATATTTGAGAGAAGTGAAGAGGCTAGTGTGACTAGGGCAAAGTAAGGGAGAAAGAAGTCAGGAGATTGGTCAGAGGTACATTGGTCTTCTATTTCTACATGTATTTCTACATCTCACTTAAGCGTCTTCTCAAAAGGTAGCTAGAACCTTTTAAAAATCAAATTTAACTCCTCTGCTCAAAAATGCTCTAATGGGTTCATATCCTAGAGTAAAATCCAGCCCTAAGGATAGCCTAAAATTATCCTCCACACTCTTACCATCTGATAACTCTCTGACCACATCTTCTATTCCCTCTCTTGCACTTGCTGCTCTAGACCTCCAAATTTCTTTGCTTTGCTCAAACATTCTAGGCTGTTCCTTCTGCCAGGAACACATTCTTCCAGATATCCGTGTGACTCTGTCCCAAACCGCTTCAGGTCTTTACTTAATACGACCTTCTCAGTGAAGCATTCCTTGTCTACCCTGTTAAAAAATGCAATACCTCTTCCCTCCAGAATTCCTCCACCTCCCTGATTTAATTTTCTCCGTAATACTAATCACTATCTACCATATTTATGTAAATGCCACGAAGGCACAAACTATTATCTGGTTTTTGTTCTCTGCTGTATTTCTGACACCAAGAATAGTATCTGACACATTGTTGGCACTTAATATACTTTAATAAATGGATGATGGGATGAATGAATGCAATAAACATACAATCTAAGCAAAAAGTCTGCTTGCTATGCAAATGTTGTTTCAAACTTGTCTCCTATAAGCTTTTCCCTCAAAATTCCCTCACTTAGGCTCCTCCTAAAAAATGCTGAAACGCCCATAGATGGTACAGTAGAAAGTACATGTGGTTGGGGCTCAAGAGTCATACTGAGGGCTTCTTGAGGTCATGCCTATGGAAGGCATTTATAAAAATGAGTAAAGTGTGGTTTTTGTTTTTGAGGATTTCATAGTGCAATTGGGGAGAAAGTTGTATACTATGTGACTTGCATAAAAAGAAAAAGTTTTAATGTAAATATTCACAACTTTCCCTTTGGGTGGCAATTCCTAAATAATTTTTTGAGCTATGGCAGCAGAGAGCAGCAAATTTGAAACTTGCTTGATTTACATTAAAGAGAAAGGAGTGCTTGAAATTTTTTCTTCTGCAGAAGAAGGCCATATTGGAAGTGAAGGAATTAAATGGTGATAGTAAGATGGATGGAATATGATCAAGCAATAATTATGGCCTGAGATTTTAGCAATAGGGTGCATGGAGGGGAATGAAAAGAAAGATTTTGGAATGGCTTTCATAAGAATTGGAGGAAGCAAGTGGATAAAGAAAAGTTTTAGATATTTATGGATCAAGCAAAGGAACTGTCCTTTCTTTCCTCTAGAATATTTTCAGTTTTATGGCCATTTTTTCTTTGTAAGAGCACCCAAATGATTTGGTTGCAAATATACCTCTAAGAAGCTGAGTCAATTCATTTAACATTGCTACTTGGTGTGGAAAATGTCTTGTTTCAAAATGATAATTTCAGTTTTGCCTAATCACTATGTAGCAGTTCATTCTGACTACAAGTAGCAAAGAAGATGAGGGGCTGTTCTTAGTTTTTTATTAAACCATGCCATCAGCATAGAAGAGAATGTTTGTTAAGGGAACTCTTGCATCTGGTACTTTTACAATCAGAATCTATGAATCTATACGTGTATAGGAAGCTCCTTTTCATCTAAGAAGCACTGCATTTATACTTTCATTAGTTACTGTCTTGAGTATTTTCCCCTTTTTTCCTCTTTTGTTACTTTCCTTCTCCTTTTTTTTTTGGCTGAGATTTTATGTTAAATCATTTTACACCACAAAAAAATCATAAAATTTCATTAATGTTAAATATTTTTCCCATTCCTCCCCCCCATCTTTTTATGGAGGGACTCATAATTGATGAGTGATTGATGAACTGGTCCAAGCAAGGACTAGAAAGACAATTGTCTACCTTCCCTGTTGAGGGATCTCTGAGTGGGGGATTTCTGTATCCCACAAGTGGCTTATCACAGGATCAATTGGTGGGTGAGGATACGTTATGAAAAAAAAATCTCAATTTATTCTTAAAATTTCCAAATTGTATTTACTTAGTGGAATTGACTAGAACGCTAGGGCTCTGAAACTACTGGGGCAATAACCAGAAGTTCCCAGGTGATGCATATCTAAAGGGAAGCATTGCTACCACCACGACCATCACCATTTATAACAACTATCATTGCTTTTTTTTTTTTTTTAAAGATTTTATTTATTTATTCATGAGAGACAGAGAGAGAGAGAAGCAGAGGGAGAAGCAGGCTCCCAAGGAGCAGGGAGCCCGATGCGGGACTCGATCCCAGGACCCTGGGATCATGACCTGAGCCGAAGGCAGACGCTTAACCGTCTGAGCCACCCAGGCGCCCAACAACTATCATTTCTAGACCCCTCACGGTGTATCAGAGACTGTTCTAGTTGTTTTACATAAATTAACTCATTTAATCTTCACAACCCCCTAGATAAGTTCTGTTATCATCGCCTCTTTTTTACAGGTAAAGAACAGAAACGCAGAAGACTAAGTAACCTGCCCTAGCTCAGAAGCATTGTTGCAAACACTCAAACCCAGGTTGTTTGGCTTCACAATAGATGCTCTTTATTTACACTGTCTCTAATAGTGATGAAGGTCCAGACCATCACAATTCATATCTCCCCATTAAATTTAAAATCTTTCAGGTAGACATGTCTTCTACTCTTAGTGAGATGCTTGTTGTCTTACGTATACCTGTTGCTATAAAAACTTGATGCTTTAGGAATAAAGCCATTAGCAGAGAGAGAGACCTGAATAACCAATTTAGCTGATTCTGGGACAGATTCTGTTTCCTGTGTGCAGAAAATTTACAAAGTAGCCATGAATTGGATCTACTTTTAATGTGGATAACACCACTAAGTCTTACCTTACATAGTTGAGCCTTGAACAGCATGGGTCCAATTATACACAGATTTTTTTCTGATAAATACAGTGCAGTACTGTAAGTACATCATTTTCTCTCCCTTATGTTTTTCTTAAAAACATTTTCTTTTCTCTAGCCTACGTTATTGTAAGACTACATTCTATAATATGTATAAAATACAAAGCACACGTTAAGCAACTGTTTATGTTATCAGTAAGGCTTCCGGTCAACAGTAGGCTATTAGTAGTTAAGCTTTGGGGGAGTCAAAATTATATGCAGATTTTTGACTGTGGGGAACTGGGGGGGTTAGTGCCCCTAATCCCCATGTTGTTCAAGGGTCAACTGTATATTTCAATGGCCCATCCCATAGTAAACTGCAGCAGGTGAACTGTCTCTGTGTGAAGAAAGACTCAGGCAAATTTATTTCCCTTAGGCAACACGCAGTGGGAAAATATCTCACTTAAGAATTTGTTCTTTACCTGTTTACTAAACAATTGCAGGGAAAAAAATAGATGATTTTTTTTAAGGAAATATGTATTTAATGTATTTATGTATGTATGAGTGTGTATTTAGAAATACTTTTTCTTTTAATGGTCTATTTCCCCCAATTTTATTACTAATATATGAACATTATATGTAAGTTATGAAGCACAATTTTAAAATGAATACCTGTGAATATATTGCTCAACTTAAGAAATAGAATGCTATCAATGCTATTGAAGCGCATATCCGTCCCTTCTATCTTTTCCCTGCTTCCCTGTCCCTCCCCAGAAATACTCATAATAATAAATACTTTAAGTCATTTCCTAGGTCATCTTCATGGTTTTTCCAATGAGCACGTATATATTGCTAAACTTGTAGTTTGCTTTGGGTTATTTTTGAACTTTGTAAAATATTAAATTATCTATATTCTTCAGCAACTTCCTTTTCACTGAAAAAAGTTTCTAAGATTCATCCATGTTATGTTATAGCTGCAGGTTAATGATTTTCACTACTGTTTAGTATTCATTGTATGAATATACCACACTTTTACTAATTCAGTCTCTTATTGAGAGATATTTGTTTTTGTTTTTTTTTCCATTAGAAGCAGTGTTGCTACAAACACTAGTACATGTCTCTTGGGGGGCACTTATGCAAGAGCTTTTCTGGAGAATAAAGCTAGGAGTTAAATTTGGAGCTTGTAACGATTACACCAATATATCCTCCTACTAGCAGCCTTTAAGAGTTCTACTACATTTTGCATCCTCCACAATACCTGGCAGGTGAGACTTTAACACTGTCATCAATCAAATAGCTGCAAAAGGTGGTTTCATTTGTATTTCCCTGATAACTAAAGTAAGGTTGTGGCCTTCCCAAGTTTATTGGACATTCATTCATATTTCTCTTTGAGAAATGTCTGTTCTTATCTTTGTCTCTTTCTCTGTTGAGTTGTTTGCATTTTTCATCTTGATTTTTAAGAATTGTTGAGTAGTCTGGTAACTAATCCTTCCTTAGCTATTTGTAAAGTGAGTACCTTTCTGTTTTCCTTTTTTGACTATGTTTTGACATCTTTTTTTTTATAGCTTTGTTTTAAACAAAGCTTAACTTCTTATGTATTTGAAGACATCAAATCTTTTAGTTTATGATTGGGGCTTTTTCTGTCTTTTCTAAACTGTAGTCATAAATCTATTCTATTTTCTTCTAAAATTTACAAAGTTTTGCTTTTTCACATTTAAGGTCTTATTCCATCTGAAATTAATTTTTTGTGGGGTATGAGGTAGTGATCCAATTTTATTTTTTATTCAGATGGATAACACTTGTCCTAGCTTTAATTGTAGAATAGTGCATCTTTTTTAGCTAATCTAGAAATTCAACTTTGTCATATATTAAATTTTCATATATGTTTAGGTCTGTTTCTGTGACAGCTATTATTTTCCATTGGCCCATTAATGTTTTTCCATTTCAATATTACACATTATTAAATTTTATAACTTTATAATGAATCCATATTTGGCAATGCAAGTACTCTCTTCTTGTTCTTCTTTAAGAAGATTTTGGCTCAGGGACACCTGGATGGCTCAGTCAATTAAGCGTCTGCCTTCGGCTCAGGTCATGATCTCGAGGTCCTGGGATCGAGCCCCTCATCGGGCTCGCAGCCTTGCGGGGAGCCTGCTTCTCCCTCTGCCTGCCGCTCCCCCTGCTTGTGTGTGCTCTCTCTCTGACAAATAAATAAATAAAATCTTTAAAAAAAAGAAGATTTTGGCTCATTGTGGATCTTCCACATACATTTTCAAATTATCTTGTTCGGGTCAAGAACTGTGAGAGCAGTGAGATTTTACAATATTTGCAAGCCAACAGGTTATCTTACTACAGTTTCATAGATACTGGCAGAAGATACGAACTCCTGTGTCAGAGATAAAGGACTTTAGTTAAGGCACAACAAGCAGCCTGAGCTTCATGTTTGCATCAGTTCTTGTTTCCAAGTGCAGTTGGGCAGCATGGATGGGTTCAGATGGATGCCTACATATGCACTGGGTTGCATTTTAGGAGAGAAACCCTAAGCCTAGGGAACTTGAATCTTTTTTAATTGGCAGTAAATGTTGACTACTTTTTGTTCCAGAAGGAGACACTGTATCTTCCAAGGCTATTCACTATACAAACATCCCTGACAAGTTAATCCAGAACAAAAGACAGTGTCTCTCATCTTTTAATTTTTCATGTATTCTCTTATTTTTAAACTTTCTGCTACAGCTACAGTATGCCCCCTTTTCATTCCTCATATTGTTGATTTTTCACTTTACGTTTTTGCTTGAATCAACTTTGCTGGGGTTTGTTAATTTTATTAGTCTCTCCAAAGACCAACATTTCATTTTGTTTCTCTTCTATTACATGCTTGTTTCTATTTCCATTCTTTTCCATATGATTTTCCTCTTCCAGCTTTCTTTGGGTTTATTT
Source organism: Leptonychotes weddellii (assembly GCF_054177405.1). Classification (NCBI taxonomy): domain Eukaryota; kingdom Metazoa; phylum Chordata; class Mammalia; order Carnivora; family Phocidae; genus Leptonychotes; species Leptonychotes weddellii. The sequence continues at coordinate 89,021,290 of NC_138370.1, forward strand.
ATTATTTAATTCCAGTATTTAAAATTTTTTTATTACACTCTTCTCTTTAACTCTTGAGTTACCATAATTGTGGTTAAAACTTTGCAAACAGAGAGAATTATTTTTAGCTCTCATTTTATTTTTAATTTCTGTGTTCTGTGATAAGCTATCAGCTACAACAAACAATTCCAAATTTCAAAGGGCTTAACGCAGTACAAGTTTATTTCTTGTTCATTCAAAGTCCATCCTGATTATTTCTATGTATGACACAGAGAGTAAGCTTCTTCCCTTTTTTAAATTGCCAACATTCTCAACGTGCAGCTCTCTATGTTTTAGATGAAAAGGAAGCAAGAGTGTACAAGATTGCACAGGATATTCCGTGTGCAGACCTGAAATTACATGCATCACTTCTTCCTACATTCCACAGGACAGAGCTAAGTCTTCTAAATATAAAAGGGATTCTAGGGGTGCCTGGGTGGCTCAGTTGGTTGAGCGTCTTGCCTTTGGCTCAGGTCACGATCCTGGAATCCCAGGATCGAACCCCACATCGGGCTCCCTGCTCAATGGAGAGTCTGCTTCTCCCTCTGACCCTCCCCCTTCTTGTGGTCTCTTTCTCTCTCTCTCTCACTCTCTCTCTCAAATAAATAAATAAAATCTTTAAAAAAAAAAAAGGGATTCTAAAACTGGGGTTTAACTCTATGACCAGGACTGATAGGAAAATCAGAATTCTTGCCACGATCTCTAATGGTCAGAAAATGTGTTCTGTATGATACCAATTCTTTCCAATTGCTGGATGCAGACTTCTATATATATCAGTGAAATCTGACTTGATAATTTTATTGTTCAAATTAACTCCATTTTGTTTTTTATTGAAATACATTTGACATACAACGTTGTGTAGATTTAAGGTGCATGTGTTGATTTATAACATTTATATGTTCTAATATGATTGCCCAACTGTAGTGATAGTTAACATCTTTATCATGTCACATAATTATCATTTCTTTTTTGTGGTAGGAATAATTAAGATCTAGTCTCTTAGCAAGTTTGGCAATTATAATACAGTATTGTTTGTATATTCAGTACACTGTGCTTTATAGATCTCTAGAACTTCTTTATTGGTTGCAACTTTGATGGTTTTATTACTCTAAGTATTTTTTTAAAGATTTTTAAATTTATTTAACAGAAAGAGATAGCGAGAGCAGGAACATGAGCAGGGTGAGTGGGAGAGGGAGAAGCAGGCTTCCCGCTGAGCAGGGAGCCCGATGCAGGGCTCGATCCCAGGATCCTGGGATCATGACCTGAGCCGAAGGCAGACGCTTAACAACTGAGCCACCCAGGCACTCCTTATCTACTCTAAGTATTAATGACTAAAAGATATGTGATAGATATTTCCCACAAATATTTGCATTTGTCAATTTCTCTTTGTAGTTCTTTTTGTTTATATGGTATTTATTTTGAGGCTATGATATCAAATAATATAAACCTATAAATGTGATATTCTTTTGATTATATCTTGTTATTTTTATAGAGTTTTCTTCTTTACTAGTAGTATTTTTTTCCTTGAAAGAATAATTTTGGGGGCACCTGGATGGCTCAGTTGGTTAATGGTCTGCCTTCAACTCAGGTCATGATTCCAGGGTCCTTGGATGGAGCCCCACATCCAGCTCCCTGCCCAGCAGGGAGCCTGCTTCTCCCTCTGCTACTCGCCCTGTTTGTGCTCGCTCTCTCTCTATTAAATAAAATCGTTTAAAAAAAAGAATTTTGTCTGACATTAATTATGGCTATATTACTTTCTTTTGGTTAAATTTGCCTGGTTATCCTGAAACTCTGACTAGATGTATTTTGGACTTCCTCTGTTTTCTTTATGTCTTCAACTCTTTTTTTGTTGTTGTTGTTATGCAATATGGAATATATTATCATTGTCAAAGCTTCAAATGATACAGAAATATAAGGAATATACATTTAAGTTTCTTTTTTTCTTTCTTTCTTTCTTTCTTTCTTTCTTTCTTTCTTTTCTTTCTTCTTTCACTTTTTTGATGCAGTGTTCCATGATTCATTGTTTGCATATAACACCCAGTGATCCATGCAGAACGTGCCCTCTTTAATACCTATCACCCGACTAACCCATCCCCCACCCCCCTCCCCTCTAGAACCCTCAATTTGTTTCTCAGAGTCCATCGTCTCTCATCATTCGTCTCCCCCTCCGATTTTCCCCCCTTCATTTTTCCCTTCCTACTATCTTCTTTT
>NC_138370.1:89023618-89051684 GCF_054177405.1 Leptonychotes weddellii
TATCACTCAGCCACCCCATCCCTCCCACCACCCCATCACTCAAGCAACCCTCAGTTTGTTTCCTGAGATTAAGAATTCCTCATATCAGTGAGATCATATGATACATGTCTTTCTCTGATTGACTTATTTCGTTTAGCATAATACCCTCTAGTTCCATCTATGGCGTTGGAAATGGCAAGATTTCGGGGTTTTTTATGGCTGCATAATATTCCATTGTATATATATACCACATCTTCTTTATCCATTCATCTGTTGATGGACATCTTGGCTCTTTCCATAGTTTGGCTATTGTGGACATTGCTGCTATAAACATTGGGTTGCATGTACTCCTTCGGATCACTACATTTGTATCTTTGGGATAAATACCCAGTAGTGCAATTGCTGGGTTGTACGGTAGCTCTATTTTCAACTTTTTGAGGACCTTCCATACTGTTTTCCAGAGTGGCTGCACCAGCTTGCATTCCCACCAACAGTGTAGGAGAGTTCCCCTTTCTCTGCATCCTCGCCAACATCTGTCGTTTCCTGAATTGTTTATGTTAGTCATTCTGACTGGTGTGAGGTGGTTCCAAAGAAGACATCCAAATGGCCAACAGACACATGAAAAAGTTCTCAACATCGCTCGGCATCAGGGAAATCCAACTCTTTTTAAAAGTATTTCCCATCTTTTTATCTCTATTGCTGTATTCTGTGTAATTTCTCTTTTGCATAAGAATTTTCCATGTTATTAATTGTATTCACCATGGTATCTATCTGCTGCTTTTAATCCCTACATTGAATATTTACTTTTAATTATTATACTCTTATTTCTAGATCTCTTTTCCCAAATCTACCTAATCTCTTGCATATTAGTGAGGTTTTTACCTTCCCTCTTCCCCTTTTAAAACTTCTTTAAACATATAAATATATTTTCTAATATATTCTCTGTATTTGTACATTTCCAGTATTCAAGTTCCTATTGTTTATAGTTTCTATAACAATGTTTGTGGTGGATTAGTTTTTTCTCATGTGTTTTGTGATTTTTCTTTTATTGCAAACTTTTCTTCACAATAAAACACAATCTTTTGGACTCTAATTCATTCCTCCAGGGAGAATCTGTGTTTCTTTCTGGCACCCGTATGAGGACATTACAGACCTGGGTCTAGTTTAAATGGGTCCAGAAATGAAAATTTTTAGCTTACAGTTTTCCATATCATGTAAACAGTGTAAATTTTGATCCTAAATGCATGGCTAAAACTTCCAGGGGCTACAAATTCTCAGGAGAGCTTTGGCCCTGTATTTAAATCTCTTTTAGGGGCGCCTGGGTGGCTCAGCCGTTAAGCGTCTGCCTTCGGCTCAGGTCATGATCCCAGGGTCCTGGGATCGAGCCCCGCATCGGGCTCCCTGCTCAGCCAGGAGCCTGCTTCTCCCTCTCCCACTCCCCCTGCTTGTGTTCCCTCTCTAGCTGTCTGTCTCTCTCTCTCTGTCAAATAAATAAAATAAAATCTTAAAAAAAATAAATAAATCTCTTTTAGACAATTTTCTTTGCTGCTTGCCTCTGTGAAGGGTTGTTTATTCAGTTATTTCCAGTGAACTCTTTTCCTGCATACCTGGCTTTTCCTGAGCATGGCTTTCATGCTGGAGGGTCACTAATGGAGTTTTCTGCTCTGGGAAGATGAAAGTTCTAGGCATCCTGGATATATAGATTCTCCCAGGGCACCCAACTGCTTCTCACTTACTTCCTTAAACTCATACTCCTGCTTAATTCCTGGAAGCCTCCTCCATTTATTGTATACAAAGTATATATATATACGAAGTATAATATGTATATATACATTTATACATTATATACAAAGTGCTTTTAGGATTTTACCTAGCATTTTTTCAGTGAATTAAGAGAATTCTGAATGAATGTCTTTGTTATTTTTTTAAGTAGCATTTAAATACAGTTGAAATCAGTACAGATATTTGTGGGAGAGATCATAATTTCTGCAATCTATTGCCAATGCGGGGTGCCTTGGTGAATTGTGGGTCCCTTGAAATGACTCCTCCACCAATGATCAGAATTGGTGAATTCTGAATGGCATGTAGATTGGAACTACAGTTCATATGAGGCATGTGAAAACACAGTGCTTGCCCTCCCACTAAGTGACTTTGTTAGCCTCTCTGGTGTCAATCCAACTTTTGGGTTTTGAGTTGTCTCCTCTCTAAGAGGCACTGGTTTATCTAGGATCTCTTCTCGAGCGGTATGGGTTACAGAGGTTCTGGGAGATACTGAGCTCTTTGACACCCACCCACTGGCAGCAGGAACCCCATTGCCGGTCATCTGTAGTCTCCGACAGTCTCATCTCTTTATCCCAGTGTGCCACACAAATAGCATTTTCTGTGTGCACTTTGTTGAGGAAAAGGTTAAAAAATATGGTCTAGAAAATCTTCTAACAGTCTTTCTGTCTCTAAAACTCTTGATTCTAAAGTTAACTTTAGAAGTGATTATTAATGCATTTTTCTTCTCTGGGCACTTGTTCAGTGAATGAACATACTGTACGCAAGAGAAGGGAGGGTGGGTTTTATATAGAGTTGCTTTGAACTGAAATCTTCAAAAGGAGTTGCAAATTTTTTTCATGAGGAAAATCCCAAGAATTTTGGGCTAAGTGACTTGTTCAGAGCCAGTAATGCCAATCTAGGATAATAGTTCTGCTGATTTGATTTGAACAAGCCAAGACCCTTGATGGCTCCTTGGACACAAATCATATTTTTTTATAACTAGTTTCATTGTGCTTCTTCTCCTCTTCACTTATTTCCCCCGTGAGTACAGTATTATAGAGACAGCTTACATGACTTCATGTCCTTTTCTTTCTTCCTTTTGGTCTATATTTAAATAGTTTATGCCTTTGTTTTACTTTTTGTTTTCAATCCCTCCATTTCCCTGGTATTTTGAACAGCTTGAAATAACAGAAGCTGATTTCACTTCCCAAAGACTCATATGCATAAAACCTATGAAAAACAATGATTGGTTTTATTGATACCTGAAAGCATGGGTCCCAACATGCTCTACTTCTGGCTGTTTCCAGCATGATCCCGAGTCATGCTTTAAGAAGAATGTTTAGCACTCAGCAACCCAGAGTTCAGTCTGGCCTGAAACTGAACTGCATTCAGTCTGGCATTGTTTATGTTGGGATGTAGCATGTTTTTAAAACAACAGATTCCTGTCTCCACTCCACTCCTACGAAATCTGAGCCTCCATTAGTGGGGGTCAGAGAAGGCAGTTTTACAAAACATTAGTTTTAGCTTTTGGGATGACTTCTCTGGAAACAGCTGAAAGAATGAATCACTTGGCTGAAAAATGGAGGAAATGTTTAAAAAGACTTTGTAGAAGATATATATATGTGTATATATATATTTGTTCTTGAAGGCTATATCAAATATTTGCCTTATGAGGAACACTGGGGCAGGATATTTTGGTCAGAAGGAGTGGCATGAGTCAAGAGTGAAACCCCATGGCATATCTTTGAGAACTGTGAATGATCCCCAATATATGAGATAGAAATAAGATAAGATATAAGATAAAAGACTGATCCCTGATATAAGAGGTAGAAATGACAGAAGATGGGTCAGGAAAGTATATTAGGACTAAATTGTGAAAAGTCTTGAATGATAAGGAATTGCATGTTATTTCATAGGCAATAAAAGTCACCAAAAGATTCATAAACATGACAATAATGTAGCAAGATTTTCATTTGATAATATAATCATGGCAGCAATATGGAGGGTGAATCCAAAGGAAAAGAAGTTGGTGGCAATGAGACCAATTACAGATTATTAGAGTAGTTCAGACAAATGATTATAAGGCAGGAGGTAAGGACACAGAAAAATGGGGCATAGATTTGAGATTATTCATTTATTCAGTAAATATTTGTTGACTATTTATGTGGTAGGCCCTGTGCTAGCTGCTAGAAAAACAAACAAACAAACAAACCAAACTATAAATGTTCTAAGACAAATAAAAAATAGGTAGTGTAGGTGTGTGCATGTGAATGTGTGTGTATATGTATATGAATAGAAGAGCTATTTTTAAAATAATGGTATTTTCTTTGTAGAAGAAATATAAATAATTTTACGTTTTCATTAAACATTCGATTTTTTTTTAAATCTTTTTTTTTTTTTTTTTTTAGATTTTTATTTACTTATTCATGAGAGACAGAGAGAGAGAGAGAGAGAAGCAGGCTCCCAAGAAGCAGGGAGCCCGATGCGGGACTCGATCCCAGGACCCTGGGATCATGACCTGAGCCGAAGGCAGACGCTTAACCATCTGAGCCACCCAGGCACCCAAATGAACATGTGTTGTTGTTGTTGTTTAAAGATTTTATTTATTTATTTGACAGAGAGAGACACAGCGAGAGAGGGAACACAAGCAGGGGGAGTGGGAGAGGGAGAAGCAGGCTTCCCGCTGAGCTGGGAGCCCGATGCGGGGCTCGATCCCAGGACCCTGGGATCATGACCTGAGCCAAAGGCAGCTGCTTAACAGCTGAGCCACCCAGGTGCCCCCATTATTGGATTTTCTAAGGCGTCTACAATGAGAATGCTTCACATTGTTTAAGTGTTATAATTTAAAAATGTATATATTGGTTTGCCTCCCAGAATAGTAGTGAGAAGATAGATGTGTGAACAAACAACTAATAGCTCTAAGGTAATTGTTATGATAGAGAGATGTTGACAAATTACTGAAATCATGTGAGCACTAGCATCTAAGTGTGCCATCAAGAGACAGAGAATCTTCATGAAGGAGGCAGCATTTCAAGTGAAGCTTGTAAGATCTGTGAGATCTTCTTACAGAGAGAAGAGATACTCCAGATAAGGGGAATAGCATTGGAAGATTAATCTGAGTGAAGAGGCAGGTGTCAGACTCTGAAGAGTCTTGTATTTTTTGCAGAAGTGTTGAGAATTGATCTTATACCGCATTATGAAAATGCAAGCAGAAAAAAGACATGCAAATGTTCATCCCATGAAAGCCATTCTGGCAGCAGTATAGAAGTTAGGTTAAGGTGACATGGACCCTGGGATGAAATTAGAGGCAGGCAGGAAAATCAGTAAAGAAACACCTGTGATAGTTTAGGTGATAATTAACAGGCAGTAGTGATTTGATTGGTTGGACAGTGTGTGTGTGTGGGGGGGTGTACATGTGCGCATGCGCATGACACATGTGGTTTGTGGGTAGATGGTCAAAGGAGCAGAAAGAACTTATGAGGTCTATCAAATCACTTTTTTTTCCCTCAGATGAGGGGATAATGGTGTTATTCACCATAATAGGAAATATATGATTAAGAGATTGGTGGGAAATTAGGCTGAGTTTAAGGTACATGTGGGATATCCAACTGGAAAATTTTAGTAGGCAGATTATATATGAATATAGACCTCATGAAAGAGATAAAGAGGTAAAAAATCAGTAAGATTTGATGATTGATTATATGCAGTTGAAGGGGATGGTTTTGAGACTGCCATCCAGTCAAGTTTTTGAAATTCAGTTTGCAGTTGTTCAGAAATAGAAGATGATAAGACAAAGAACAAACTTGTAGTTGTTTCTCAAGACAGGGCTCTCTTGTGTCCATCATGACCATGAGGCTTTCTTGCTGTCTTCTGGGCATGGTAGATTATTTTGTCCTCCTTCTCATTTAAGTCCATCATCGCTTCCTTTTTCTTATGGTGAAGTATTGCAGACCCAAAAGTGAGCCACCAAAGGGAAGTGGAAGCCTGGAATATGACGTTGTTTCCATAAACTCTCAACTGCTATGAGTCATATTGGTTATATCTTTTTGTTTCTTAAGAAAAAATGCAAAGAAATGAGCAGTTAGGCTTTCAAGGTTTTCTTGATCTTGTCTTCTTAGATGGAAGGGATGAGTGGATTTTAAGAGAGACAGGTGGATAAATTTTTAGGAGTTTTTTTTTTTCCTGAAAGAATAAATGAATCATATGGCTTGATTATTTATTTATTTATTTATTTATTTATTTATTTATTTATTTACCTTTTAAAAAGATTTTATGTGTCAGAGACAGAGAGCACAAGCAGGGGGAACGGCAGGCAGAGGGAGAAGCAGGCTCCCTACTCAATCCCAGGACCTTGGGATTATGACCTGAGCCAAAGGCAGATCCTTAACTGACTGAGCCACCCAGGTGTCCCTGGTCTGATTATTTAAATACCTACCTCTGGAATGATAAAATTGCCAGCTGATTCACATATCTTTTCAGATTCTTATTCTTAGGAGAACTAGTATTTGTGTCTATTGTATAAGAGTCATTGTTCTAGGTACTTTGCATATTTGAATGAATATGATGTGCACAACAGCTCTGAAGGTGAGGTAGATACTATTGTTATATACCATTTTATGGACTAAGAAATTGAGAAATAGATTAAGCAATTTGTCCTAGTAAGTGACAGTTTGACTCAAAACTTTATGAGCTTAATCCTGATGCTCTAGTGTATATTAGTTACTTAAAAAGAATTGATGAAAAATCATGGTAAGGGTTATAGATGTATTTTCTTGAGTTATAAGTATATTTTCAAAGACTTTGAAAATATATATAAAAATATCATAGGTGCCTCATTACATATCTTTACTAAAGGGTGTACAAAATCATTACAATTTTTAAAAGTATTTTACATGTCATTTGATATTCACAACAATCATATGGGTAAAGCAGAGAACAATACTTTTGTCCCCATTTTCAAATGAGAAAATGAGGTTCAACAAGATTAAATGACTTACCCAAGGTTGCATGGCAAATAGTAAAGTTGGGACAAGAATTTAGATTTCTCCAGTGTTTTTCCCTTCAAACCATCTTCCTACTTTCATAAACAGTAATCCCATGACGCCTTTGCAGGGTAGAGGAAGCATGGGGTAAAATGTGACATTTTTTGAAATGGGTGTTTTGCTGAATCACAGAAAAGTGCAAAGTAGGGTAAACATTTACTATTGGTACAGTATTTAATACCAAATCTAAATTTCAAGTGAAGAGCAGCTAAATCATTTTATTCATTTATCTATCTATCTCTCAGAGCTACAAGATTCAGTCTTACAAATCCAGTTTTAGAAATGAGTTTTTCAAAATGAGTATTTTGGAAATTAGACTATTTTCATTGCCTGTTGCTCTTTTAAATATTTTTTCTTAAATAAATTTAAAGTTTCTGAGAAGAATCAAAAATTTTATTTGATCTTATTTAAGGCCATTCTAAAAACCAACCTCTCGATGTTATTATTCACTGAGAATAGTTTCGAAATATGAGAAGATTCAAAAATTTTACTTGATCTTATTTAAGGCCATTCTAAAAACCAATCTCTCGATGTTATTATTCACGGAGAACAGTTTTGAAATAATTCATTGTGATTGTATCATAGATTAGTACAGTTTATCCCTTCTGATTTTTTTATTCTGACTATGAATATATTTAACCTATTGATTCGTGTGCACAGCAAGTACCAGTATATGTACGTGAATTAAATAGGGCAACTAAGTAATGAAACATTTTAAATTACAGTAATTGTATATTATTTCATTATACTGTTTGGAAGAATTCTTATCTTCTTAATCTATGCCTTATTTTCTACAAATCAGAAGAGGAAATAATAGTTTTTATTATAACTATGCAATTCAGAAAGGCTTCTTTGGAGGCATTTACAGGCATTCTCAAGGAGGATTTTGTGAATACTGAGCCACTTCAAAGGTTTTTGCAGCTTTCCTTTTCATTCAACAAAGCTTCCTACAGAAAGAACAAACAGAAGATCAAATTCTTCATTATTATACATCTTTCAAAATGAAGATCTTTCTCCTTTATTTTATTATTTTTTAGATCATTCTATTCTTGTTATTTCATTGTCCTTCATAACTTTATCTTGGAACCCTAGCTGAATTTTGAATTATTTAATTCTTTACCACAATATCACTATACAGTTGACCTTTGAATAACATGGGAGTTAGGGGCACCAACCCCCATGCTGTTGAAAATCTCTGTATAATTTTTGACTACCCCAGAGCTTAACTGTTAATAGCCTACTGTTGATCAGAAGCCTTACCAATAACACAGTCAATACATATTTTGTATGTTATATGCATTGTATGTTGTATTCTTAAAATAAAGTAAGCTACAGAAAAGAAAGTGTTATTAAGAAAATCATAAGGAAAAGAAAATACATTTATACCACTGTACTGTAAAAAATCTGCATGTAAGTGGACTTGCACAGTCCAAACCTGTGTTGCTCAAGGGTCAGCTCTGCAATATATTTTAACCCTGAAAGTTTTGTCATTAATGGTGTTCAAACTGAAACATGACTCAGATTGAATCTGAATCCAGAAACAGAAAACTCTTATCTTGCTTTCAAATCCTACATTTAGTTTTCTGATTGTATATAATACTAGTTTTCAAATGAGTAATTTTGTCCCCCAGGGGGCATTTGACAATGTCTGGAGACATTTAACTGTCAGGACTTGAGGTGCTACTGGCGTTTAGTGAATAGAGGCCAGAGCTGTGGCTGATCATCCTCTAATCCAGAGGACACCCCCACCCAGTTATCCCATCCAAAATGTCAAGAGTGCTGAGGGTAAAAACATCTAGCTTATTAAAATTCCTATTGAGAACATTGCTTTGCTACCTTTTCAGCTACTTTAGAGGATTTTTAGGCTCTGTATGGAAAAGTTATTAGGTCTGATTTATAAGGGAACTTACACATTCGAATGAAAGTTGTGCTTCAAAGTCAAAGAGACACAAGGCAAGAATGAGAACCAGACCCTAACTTGAGGAGTTTGGTTTTTTTCCAGGAGAGGGGAGGTTTTTCCCTGTTGAAAGCAGGAAAGAAGGAAACAATGGGCAAAGGTGCAGATAATTTTGAAGATGTGCAGATATAAATTTCCAGATGTTTGTATCAAATGTCTCCTATTTACTCTGAGATAAGAGGTGAGATCATCTGTTGGGAGAAAGAGAGGTAGCAGTGGTAACCTAGGAGGTTTAAGAATAATAGAAGTTGAAATAGCCACTGTAAAGAATGGGCAGTGGCTGTTTTTGAAGTTAAAGGGACAGGTGCATCATGATTCAGAGAGCTCATAAAGTCGTGCTGGAAATAAACAGGGGCTCATTTCTCCTGAGTGGACTAGAGTGCAGGGCAGAGTTCTAGCCATGGCAAGGAACTTGGGAAACCTGTAGAAAACTAAGGAGAAGCCCAGTTAAAATGGCTGGACAAAAACTGTGATAGTTAAGGGAAACGATTGTATCTTGATGGGCACAGAAGGGCCCAGGTTTATGGTGCAGGATTGATCCTTAGTCCCAACTGCAGATGGGACTCATTAATGTTTCAAGCATTAGCTCCACACTTCCTAGAATAAAGCCTAGCATGTTGTGGATGCTTAATAAATATTTGAATGAATAAATGCCACATTCTTTACTAGCCACTGAAGATATATACATTGCTGAAGAAAATGGTCTTTTCTTGTATAAGCTGGTTTGATTCATATTTTTTGGCGTTTTGAGACCGAAAGAGATATACTAGATACAAGAAACAAGCACAGTGTTCTCTAGGACCCAAAGGATGGCCATCTGATCTAGTCTTGAGAGGTCAGAGACATAATCCCAGAGGGAGTGAGATTATAGCATGTCAAAGATGGGGCAAAATCATTTTATTTTTTGTAAGGATGTGTCCACATGGGCTCAGGTAGGCAGGACTGACACAGAGAAATTCACCTCTTTCCCTAAATTCCTTTACCTTCCCCACCAGAGAAAAGTTGTTGCCAGGAAAATCCAACAAAACCTTCTAGTCCAGGGAAGCCTCATGCACATTGTGAGCCACCTCCCCACCTTACATAATTTACCAAGTACCATATATATACATTCCAAAGTCAAATTGCACTAAATCAAGGACAGTGGATTGAAGGATGGTGAAAGTCCTGAATTTGGGATGGAAGACAAGGATTTTACGTTTGGTGTCATTACTTGAGTAATGTTACTAACTATTGCAGGGGAGCTGTTAAATATTCCTACCTCAGTTTCCTTTTAGGCAGCATGAAATTTGTATTGTCTCTCATGTGATATTAATCAGTACCAAAAAAAGGAATCAGAATGCTTGGTTGGAGCAAAGAGTACTAAGGAAATTTATTTTCTTATTCAAGATACATTTTTGGCTACATTTACAGGGAAACACATTTCTTTGTATTAATCCATAATTAGGTGTTAGGTTATAGAGCAAACCAACTGTATTTTTCCGATGAAATAAAATAAATTTTTGCTCCTTCGGGCTTATGTTTTAAATTATTGGACCGAATTCTTGCTAATGTGTCTTTTTTATATTAGATGTGGTGTTCATGCTACAAATCACCTGATAGTTATTAGAATATTTTCCAAGGAATCTGATGCATAAAATGGGGCTGAGGGAAAGACAGTCCTTTGTTCGTTTGTACCAGATTCCAGAAATCTACTAGTTCTGAGGAAAAAACTGAAAATGTATTTATTTGTAAGTTATTTTATGTTTTTAAAGATTTTTTTAATCATAAATTAGTTTAATTATTCCTCACAATAATTCTGTGAGTTAAGTATTATAATTTTACCCATTTTATACTTTGGGAAAGTGAGGAGGTTAAAGAGCTTGGCCTAAGACCCAGGAGTTACTAGGGTAGAGTCAGGTCACATGGGCTGCCTCACTCGCAGGGATGGTGTCTGTGCTAGCCTCCTTCTTGTGGAAAAGTGCTTCTCTACCCTTACCTCCAATGTGTGTTCTGCCTGGGAGCTGCCTCATCTTGTGACCTCAGTCTGCTGAGCAACACTAACTGACCTTGGAGTGGTCATTTGACCTAAACTGGTAATAATAACCCTCCTGACCCATCTCATGAATACATGAAGGGAGCCTAGACAATTAGAATCTTTCCTCACATTTTTTTAACCTAGACGAAGAGAGGGATGGAGGAAAGTGAGGGAGGAGATGTGGAGAGAGATTCTTCTTTTCTGGCTGGGAAGCTGTTCTTATGGGAGCCAGAAGAAGCCACTGAAAGTTGTCATGGTAGGCACATGGAGAGTGCTGGTCCAAGAGAAGAAAGCTGACCTGGCAGCACTCATGACCCTGATTCCCTCATGACAACTGTGTTTTTTTTGTTTTTTTTTTTTTTAAAGATTTTATTTATTTATTTGAGAGAGAGAATGAGACAGAGAGCATGAGAGGGGGGAGGGTCAGAGGGAGAAGCAGACTCCCCGCCGAGCAGGGAGCCCGATGCGGGACTCGATCCCGGGACTCCAGGATCATGACCCGAGCCGAAGGCAGTCGCTTAACCAACTGAGCCACCCAGGCGCCCTGACAACTGTGTTTTTTAACCTGCTGCCTGTCTGGTTTCCTGACCCAATAAATACCTCCTTTTCCTTTGACTAAGCTAATTCTAGTTGGGTTTTTGCAGCTTCCCACAGTGGTCCTGACTCACACAACTATGAAGAGGCAGAACCAGAATTCAAAAGATTTTCTTTCTCCCGTCTCCACACTATTTCTACCAAACTACAATATCTATCATGCCTCTGTTCTGGGGCCTTAGATCCTTCTGGAATTAACATTCATTTATACTGACAAGACTAGAGAAGTTGTGCCAGGTGCAAGTTTCTGGTTTTCTCTCTTGGCTCTTACGATTTATGCTTCCTGAACACTCCAGAGTGGTATTTCTGGTAAGAAAAGCTAAACAGCCAGGTGGACTCAGGAGAAGCTAAGTCCTGGGCTGAAGTAAGCTGTTCAGATTTTGCACATTTAGAACTGCCTGGAACTCTTTGCTGTTAGGTCTCTGATCCCATTTTCCCTCTTTCAATAATAAAAGCCAAAAAGTGGAAAATCTTGGCTATTTGGATGTCATGGAATCCTTGACCCAGATTCGTATTCTCAAATAACAAATACCGATTTACACTAAAAAAGCATGTGCTTTTATATACATATAATGCATGCATTATATAATTAATATAGACTGTATCCTTAACAAATTATAAGGTTTTTTTGGCATAGAAGTAGGACACTCAATTAATGATTTTTTTCAAGCCTCATAGTTCTTATATTTTTCATAATAACTCTCCGTGATTGGTAAGTCTTTTTAAGTTCAATTCAACTTAGAGGTGAAGAAATTCATTTAAAAGGACTACATCATGCTCTCTATAGTCATAAATTAATATATTCATAGGATATATCATTTATGACAAGAAAACAGCTCTGCTTATTTGTTCTTGGCCATTTGCATAGGGCCATTTTCATTGAACTAATTGGCATAATAGCAACGACAACAGTAACAATAACAAATACCGGTTCAATAAAAAATTCAAAGAATATGAAAGACAAAACCAACCTGAGATCCATAATTCAATTAAGAGAGTGACCAAGATTACAGTGAAGAGTTTTAGAAGGTCAAGTCAAATTCTGCTTGTGTTCTCACTGACCTGCAATGCTGTGTGACAGGATTCAGTGCCAAGTCAGCTTTAGCTGTCTCTTTTTTCCTTACCACGCTCACAGCTTCTACTGCCATGAGTAGAGGCAATAAAAGGCAATAGAAGCCAGAGGCAAAAACAATAAAAGGGAAGCAGACCCTTGCTTGAGTTTGCAAGTTACTCATCATCCTGGTTTATGGGCTTTCCATGAATATCTATGTAATTTCTTTTTCATTGCCAAGTCACCTGATTTCTCAAGTCCTGGCTTAGGAAATGAGATGAGCAGGGAGGCGTGCCATTGGCTCGCAGAAAACTGTGTTTGTTACAAGTGCCTTTGGTCTTATTTTTACTGTACAAAGTATAACGTGCCATGTAATTACAAGGCTTGATTGTTTAGACTCTGAGGTTAAAGAAGGTAAGGATTAGTCTCTCTATTTTTTTAATTCCCATTTTTCTATAGCAGTTCTACTTTGCTACACTCCTACATTCCAAGATATGATTTGCCAGACAATGATCAACATTTTGATGTCTGATACACAAATAATCTCTCCAGAATAACTGGAAATTTTAACATTTTGGGGATTTGAAATAATACATACATAAGCTATAGAATTTGGCATAGAATTTATGTTTTTCCCCAAAGAGAAGAAAAACACTAGGTGTGATACCTACTCTAAATTTGGTGGATGCTTTTGAAGAATTTAAGAAATCACTTCTTTACCTAAAGAATTTGTTAAGGCTCTGGGTAGCTGAAAAGTCAACAATAAAATTACTCTCAACTACTACATTACATGGGTCCACTTTCTTCACTTATAAAAACCAAGTTTAATTATGCCTCAGATACTGCATTAATTGCTACATATATTTATATTATACATATATGTGTATATGTAATTTTTATATATGCATTTTCCTTGTTTAAACTTCACGGCAGTATGCACGGATTAGGCATAACTATCCCCATTTTGCAAATGTGAAGTCTGGGACTACACAATTAAGTAGCTTCCCCTCACCTGCAGCTAGTAAACAACCAGGGCTACATACTTCACCCCTACGTTATACTCTTTCCTTTTTGGGGGGCTTATTAAAAATAACAATAAAACAAATTTAAAAATTTACATTCTGAAATATTATGGAAAAGAGACCTGCCTGGAGGCCTAATTCTTCCTCATCACTAATCTGCATCTTAGTAAGGCATTCTTCCTGAACTAGAGCTCCAAACTTTTGTTATATTTGGTGACAGTTCTTTAATTAAGCTAACAGATTAGGACATAAATTTATGAATATACTGTAATGATTCAAAAACAGACACTGGCACCCTTATTCCCACCTAGACAAAGAGCCACAGTTTGAAAACCTGTTTGTGTGGACATCATTGAACCTTACCTCTTGAATTAACTATTCCAGTGCCTGTGTTGGAATAGCTCAAAAAGAACATTTCTAGAGGACATATTTGTAACATGGTGGTAGAAATACTCTGAAAATGAATGAATTACTTTTGCCTTATAGATATTTTCTTTTTTTTTTTTCTTTCTTAGTCACCTACTACTGTTAGCTGCTGGTAATTATAAATATATTTATTTATATATTTATAATTTTATATATATATATATAGTTATATATATATATAACAGAAACTAAAGGAACTTGCAAACATGACACCAGCCCTACAAGAAATAAAGAAGAAATTGTCTTGTCTCATAGTTTTAGGATTTCTTAGTATTAGATCATTGTTTCTAGATGGAAGGAAGTTGAGTGTTTGGAACTTAAGTGACTTACGATTACAACAGAGTCAGCCAAAAAGAATAAGAAACTTCCTGGCTTTAAGTGTTAGACGCTGGCAACCCAATCTGCCTTTTTACCAATGGGCAATCTCCCTTCAAACCCATGGGCTTTTCATGCAGGGCAAATGGGCTTGTTCTTGGGTCTGACCACCACTGCTGCTCTCTGAAATGACATCAACTTGAATTAGGGTTTATTTCATATGGTTGGCATATAAACCTCAGGGTTTTATTATGAGATGTCAAATCTAAAAGTGAAGGTTCCTTGTCAGTTGCTAATTTCTTTGGACAGACTTTGCCTGAAGGGTCAATTGTTCCTGGAGAACAAAGGTTTTGAACTTCAGGCAGTCTTGAGTCAAGCTGTAAGTAGGCAGAAGGAATGAGACAGCATGACCTGTTGCCCTCTTATTTTGAACCATAGTTTGCTCCCACTGGGTATCTACCTGGTATGATGTAATGTTTCAGGAAGGGCACTGTTAGCTCTGACTCACACAGGTATCACTTTTCTGGGCATGAGTGATTTCTATAATTCATTTATCATGAAATGAGAGTTTATTCATAGTGCTTTAGAGATTAGAAATGAGTTCTGCATATGTACTGATCATTCTTTTATTTTATTTTATTTTATTATGTTATGTTAATCACCATACATTACATCATTAGTTTTCGATGTAGTGTTCCACGATTCGTTGTTTGTGTATAACACCCAGTGCTCCATTCAGTACATGCCCTCTTTAATACCCATCACCAGGCTAACCCATCCTCCCACACCCTCCCCTCTAGAACCCTCAGTTTGTTTCTCAGAGTCCATATCATTCTTAATCATCCAGTTTATTTTTCTCTGTCTGTTCCCAATTCTATATTATCATGTCATTTCCTGCAGAGCAGTTGTCTTTATCACAATTTTTCTCATGAGCTTTGATTACATACAATTTGCTTCGTTGACTTATACTTTGATATCTTTCGTGGGGCAAGCCAGAGATGACACCAACCGAGCTGGACGGGCAGGCCTCTTGGTTGGTTTCTCTTGGTACAACAGACATCGATAGACAGTTTCACTTTCCTTAAGTATTACATTTTACTTCCCCTTTCACAGAACCCTGCAGGGTCTCCATGGAATGAGAATATTGCTGATGAAATAAAATTTGAACTTTTAAGAATGTTTCTGATTGTGGATGCCTGGGTGGCTCAGTTGGTTAAATGACTGCCTTCGGCTCAGGTCATGATCCTAGAGTCCCAGGATCGATTCCTGCATTGGGCTCCTGGCTCAGCAGGGAGTCTGCTTCTCCCTCTGACCCTCCCCCCTCTCATGCTCTCTCTCTATCTCAAATAAATGAATAAATCTTTAAAATAAAATAAAATTCGTCTGATCACTTCCTACCTTCTTTAGGTAGTAACCCTCACTGCATACCAGAATACATGTTCCCTCTGACTCCTGCATCCAGGTTATATGGTATTTCTCAGAGCTGTTGCACCATCCACTAGTCATCCTTAGAATGTACTTACCCTCCTCCCTAACTTCTGCTCCTTTAAAAATGCTATAAAATGTCCTTTTGTAGATTTCTTATTTGCCCACAATACTTACCGAACTTACTGTCTTCAGCAAGTAGAGAACAGAAATAAGAGGAGGGTAAGTGTGGTAAGTGTGGCCCCACTCACCACTTTCCATCCGTGATCAGAGAAAACACCAATATCCCCCCAACCATATATGCCAACTTCCTGCTTCAGCAATGTCATATTTTGTCTTCTTTCCTGTTATAAGAGATTCTTTGTCCATACTCCTATTTAGAATCAAGCCCTCCACCCATGAACTGGATCCCATCCTGTCTGACAGCCTCGCTTCATCCAGGGTCTCTGCCTTGTTGTCCTCAGAAAGACTTTTTCTAACGATCTGAAATAGCAGCTCCTCTGCATCATTACCTTCTATCCCCTTGGCCTGTTCTACTTTTCTTCAAGGCATTTATAATGACCTGAAATGATATTATACATTTATCTGACTCCTTCCACTTAGAATAGAGGTTGGCAAACTATGGCTTGAGGGCCAAATCAGCCTGCCATCTGTTTTAATAAATAAAATTTTATTGGGGGGCGCTTGGGTGGCTCAGTCATTAAGCGTCTGCCTTTGGCTCAGGTCATGATCCCAGGGTCCTGGGATTGAGCCCCGCATTGGGCTCCCTGCTCAGCGGGAAGCCTGTTTCTCCCTCTCCCACTCCCCCTGCTTGTGTTCCCTCTCTCGCTGTCTCTCTCTCTCTGTCAAATAAATAAAATCTTAAAAAAAAAATTTTACTGGAACACAACCATGGCCACTTGTATGTCTTTCAGTGACAGCTTTCCCACATTCAATGGCAGAGTTGAGTAGCTGTGACAGAGACTGTGAGGCCCACAAAGCCTAAAATATTTATTATCTGGAACTTTACAGAAGATGTTGGCCAACCTTTGCATGGGAATATAAACCCCCACAAAGGAAAGTATTTTGTTTTGTTCCCTGCCTTAACCCCAGTGCCTAGAAGAATAGCTGGCACTTAACAGAGGCTCAATAAATATTTGTGGAAGAGAGAGTGAATAGACGGATCCTCTATGGCGCCATCTTAACTTCACTCTCTCTGATTCGGTCTTCTGTTTTTATTATCCTTCCTCCATTTTCCATAAACTCTGTCCTCTGATTTGTTTTTCTTCATATTCATCAAATTTCCATTTGGAGGAAAAGTCCTAAAAATAGCTCAACAAATTTTGGAAATAAAGGTTAGCTTAAAGGAATTTTTTCTTTGGCAATAGGAGTAAAAATGTTTCTTTGCCAACATCTGTATCATTGTGTTTGTTTTGGAGCAGAAATTCTGTCAGCAAGAAATGATATTTATTTTATTAGTTATTCTTCACAAATAGTTACCTACCATATTGCTCGATACTCTTGGTAATGTTTGTTAATAATGTTGGCATTTTTTGCTAATAATGTTGGCATTCTTTACCATTTTATTTACTCCATATTCTATGGAGTTTAATTTCTGTAGAGTAATCCCCTTTCATATTTTGTTGATTGAGCACTTTACTTGTTATTATTAATGCGTATTATGCTTACCCTATCTTCAGTTTTTGCTCATGAGACTTTATCCAAAAAGTAAACACTCCTGACACATACAGTTCTTTTGATTTCACAACTTATCCATGCCGGAGATACTTTCCATACTAACTTTGATTTCTTGCAGATGTGGAATAAAACCAGTACTAAATAAATGAACTTTCTATGTCTATTCTTAAAACAAAAGAAAACAAACAAAAATCTCTGCTGGATCTGATTACTCCTAGGTGACTAAAAATTCTGTGAACCTGTGGAGACAGGAATGTACTGGCAGCAAAGAGCATGGGTTATCTATTAGAATCTTGGATTGTGTTTTTGAAATAGGAAGTTAAAACGCTAATGTGTCCAAAAATAATCTCAAGTGTAAGTTATTATTGTTCCCTTAGAGGGAAATTCACAATTGAATAACATCTTATAAAGGTAAAAACGCGACTCTCAATATGCAATTATTCATGTGTTATGAGTGGATGCATAAAATCTGATGCATCAGAGCTGTCCTGACATGATCATTTCTGTGATTTGGTTCTAATACCCAAGAGACTTTCGTGGTGCCTCAGTCAAGGTGATTTGCTGCTGTCTTATCATGAGTAGTGATGACAATACTTAATTCTTCTCTCTGTGTCAATCTCTGACCTCATTTATTTAATTGAGTTCTGAGGTTTACTCCTGGCAGGTCTCCAGTTCACATTGAATCTCACCTGTAGCTCTGGTTTCTTGGTTATAATTTATATGTGTCTTATAAATTGTGATAATGGCAGAAAAAGCTGACAAAAGATATTTATTTCTAAATATCTAAACAAATTTCTAAGTTTATTTCAAAATGTAACATATGTAAATAATAAAAGTTTTATCTTTAATAATAATGGCAACTCTAAGTAACTTTGATGTATTCTAGTTTTCTAAATACTGAACTGGTAAGGATAACTAAGATACTGGAAAATAAAAAGATTAGCCTATCCCATGCAATGGAAAGGTTTTTTAAGCTGTTGTTTTTCATTTTGTATTTGAGTTCCAATAGATTGTTTTTGCTTGTTTTTCATAAATCTCTGTTATTAGGTACTCAAAATAAACTAAATTTATAAATTCTACCAAGTTTATTGTGCATGTTTCTCATTTTCTGGTGAAACAGAAACTACATAGTATATGACAGCATGGTAGAGTTGAATCAGTTCCTAGGAATCAGGAGACCCAACCCTGGAATAGCTTCTATTGTGTGATGTTGAACAGGTCACATAACTTCTCTGGGATTTGGTTTCCTCATCAGTAATGGGAGAAGGTTGAATTAGGTGATCCTCTCTTCCCTTCCAGATTTGTAGTCTCACACTCTATTTTAGGGCCTCTGGAAAGGCTTTGTGTTGTGGAGAAAAAAAATTTCACAAGCTGGAATCCAGGTATATATTCCTACTTCCATTTTTGATTACTTATTTTCAATATATCCTTCAAAATGAGGATAAAATTTAATTTATTTAACTTATTCATCTTTTGTTATTCCAAAGGCACACCCAACCATGGAGTCAGTGAGAAAATGTTCAAACATTTGTAAACAATCAACTTTCCTAATGTGAAGGCCAACTCCATGGAATCTTAAACAGAGCAAGGCAATGAAAACAGTCCAAGTCCTGGCTTAGACTCCTTTAAGGGGTCCAAAATCCAGATTCTTTGCTAACTGTATCTTCTTCATCTCTGTTTCTTCTACAACCAGGTTTTATCACTTAAGGCAAAAGGAGTAGAAAAAGACAATGCACCTGACTCATTGAAATATAAATCTCGGCATAATGATTGAAACACTGTGATGCTGTATTAGGCTGATCACCAAGCAGGATGATCAGGTAACTTGACTCAATATTAGACTGCACAAACTGTGAAGGGCAACCTGGTGTTCTGGGTGCCCAGACCGAGTCTGTTGCTAAAAATA
Source organism: Leptonychotes weddellii (assembly GCF_054177405.1). Taxonomy (NCBI): domain Eukaryota; kingdom Metazoa; phylum Chordata; class Mammalia; order Carnivora; family Phocidae; genus Leptonychotes; species Leptonychotes weddellii. The sequence continues at coordinate 89,042,788 of NC_138370.1, forward strand.
AGTCACAACGTTGGTTGAAAAAAAAAGTCTTGATTGTATTCACAAGCTGGAATACTCAGGCTGTGAATTATATGAAGGTGGGAATGAATCCAGAGAGGTGAGCAAAGGGCATCATTTGAGGGTTTTTCCTGACCTAGATGGACTTCAGGGTTAATTTTTGGTTCTTTGCAGTTTTATGGGGAGGGGAAAGGAAGCCCAGGGCCTGCCTAACATGGGAAGCTTAGTAAGAGACACACCTCCTCCATAAAACTGGATACCAAAGGACTGTACTCTAATTAAAAGGGTGAACCAGATACAAACTTGCATGTACCACACACACTGCCCCTCCCTAGGTATTTCAAGAAAAACTGCCTGTATTAAGCCTTGATGATAAGCAGAATTTTAAAAAAAATCTCCAGAGAATTTCTAACCGTAAACTAACCCTCATATGTGTTTGAAGACAGAACTCCCACTACCAGTGGTGGCCTGAAACATCTTTTTTTTTTTTTTTAAGATTTTATTTATTTATTTGACAGAGACAAACAGTGAGAGAAGGAACAAAAGCAGGGGAGTGGGAGAGGAAGAAACAGGCTTCCTGCCGAGCAGGGAGCCTGATGCGGGACTCAATCCAGGACCCTGGGGTCATGACCTGAGCTGAAGGCAGACGCTTAATGACTGAGCCACCCAGGCGCCCGGCCTGAAACATCTTAAGCCAAGTTAGTGTCAAGTGATCCAAGACTGGTAGTGCTAAGGCACATGGTAGAAACAAGTGGGAGTCTCTTTCAGACCTTAAAGAGTCCCCACCGATAAAGGCCCAAGGGATAGGAGCACCTCGTTAAAAAAACAAAACAAAACACACAAGGAAGCAAAATACCAAGAGTGAGAGCTGACAGACAGACAGAGAAGTCTGAAAACATTTTGCAGTTAATAGATACGTGTGCTAAAAGAAGTATAAGTTATAGATTTTAAGAAATAAAAGAGTTTTTAAATTATAAGTAAAGAGCAAGCACAATTAAAACAGAATCAAATCGACCAGAGCCTGCAGAAACAAAGCATATGAGTGAAATGAAGAACTAAATGTATGGGTTCGATAGTGGGTTCGATACAGTTCATGAGAGAATTACTACTCTAGACCTGAAGATATTGCCAGTTCAGTGAGTAAATGAGAAGGAAGATAAACAGGTGAGGATGAGAGAAATGGAGGCTGAATCCAAAGTAAATCTAGTCAGCATTCCAGAAGGAGAAGACAGAGAATGGGACAGCAGTATTTTCTGAAAAGATAATGACTGAGACCTGATAAGAGATACCAGGAAAACTAAAGAAGCCCAAACAGGAACTATAAAATGATATCTATACCTAAATGTATCACAGTGAAATGCTAAGATTAAAAAAAAAAAAGTCTTACTAGCAGCTCTGGGGATGGGGGATGTTGGGGTGAGGGATGGGGCAGCAGAGAATCAGAAATAGCAAATTGCAAAAGGTACAGAAAAATCAAGTGGTGAGCAGTTTGAGGCTTTTGAACTTCCAGGGTAGAGTAATAATGTGAGTTATGGGAAAGGGGTGAGTAGGGAAGTTTAATAGGTTTCATATTTACCAAAGCTCTCCTATGAACCAGGAGGGCTTAGTTCTACCACTTAATTCTCTGACAGTCTGATGATGTGAATATAGATATCCTCATCTTATAGTAAGAAAAATGAAACTGAAAGACATTAATTTTTCAAGATCATAAAGCTAGTAGGTGGTGGAAGTGAGTTTCACATCCATGCCCATTTGCCTCCAGAGCTTATATGTAGGGGGGGTTTTGCTTTATGGTTATAAGGGACAAGAGAAAGAAGAGAGTAAGTGAAAGAGGAAATAGATTCATAGTGGCATCTTGTATGGGTCCCTGGCAGAGTCACTGGGAAGAAGAGAATTCTGAAGTTAACCACAACCTGGATGAGCTTTATAAAAGCACAGTGAGTGGATCCTTAGCACTAACAGATTTGGCATGCCAGTTTGCTGACATTTGAGATTGGTCACGAAGGCCATGACATGTATTACTTTATAAGGAGGATAGTCAATACTAAAGCCTGTGTTGTTCATTCATTCCTTAATTCAACAAATATATATGGAGCTCCTAACTGGGTCAAGAACTGTGTGGGGTGCTGGGGATGCAACAGCGCGGATCCCTGTTCTCACAGAACTTTATATTCTACTAGAGGACATGCAAAATAGGAAATTTAAGTGAAATATGTTGAGTGATAGGTAAAGTCAAGTTGGGGTGCTAAAAAAAACATGTAGGAAGCAGATAGTTTTGTTGAGGGTAGGAGGTAGGAAAGAATGATCACAAAAGTTTGAAACCTGAAGGACAATGGTGAAAATTAAATGCCTTGGCAAAACCTTGAGTTGTAAACAGTAAGGTTGCTTTGGAGGGATAAGATGGGAAGAAAATATAACCTGTTATCCAGGATTTTGATCTCACTGAGGGCTAAAGCTTAGTCCCCACTAGTCATATCTGGTGGAAGGAGAGCTGGCTTGTCTGGAAGCTATTTCGTGAGAAGCTGAGAGCCTTTTGGTGCAGGATTGATTCTGAAGGACTCGTCCTTCCTCCGTTTTGCCACATAGAAGCAGATGGTAGACAAATGTCACCCGAAGATAAAGTTTTGGTAGTGATGGGCCAGTGGGTGTTTTGAATATGAAGTCACAGCTGTTATTTGTGTAATAGGAATTTTTGTTGGTGTTTATAATGCCCACCGTCTTCTAAGGAGGAAGCGTCCTGGTAATGCAAGAGAGGCACAGCGAGGCTGGGCCTTACCGGGAGGGGCACCTTTGCTAGTCACCGGGCCAGAAAGGGGAACCGGGAGAAGAGAGATGGAAAAATGTCTATGAGGAGTTTCCAGCGGTCAGCTGTAGAGTATGTGCTATTACTTTCCTCTTCCTTTTTTTCCCCATAAAATCTTGTATACAGTCCTCAGTTCTCAGCAACGTTTTTTTGTGAAGTGGATTCATTAATTTTTTTGGTGGTGGAAGAGGTTGGGGAACTCAAAGAGAAAGACACAGGAACAGATGAAATCTGGGTTACATTTACACATGGTCTCCTAATTTAAGCCCCCAAGGAGACTTTTTCAGCCAGAGAGGAGAGGGTGAGGAAGAGAGAATGCGCCTGGAGTAAAAACTAAAAAAGCTGTTTTCTCTAAAAACTCAGAATGACATTAGGGTAGTATGGCTTAACCCAGATGCCAGTGTAAGACACAAACTGGGGAGACAATCTTCCTTCCCTCTTGGGCCAAAATCTAGGCATGAGCTGTGGAGCAAGCATGCAGCAGTCTCTCTGAGCCCATTGTCTCTGCTCCGGAGCAGCTGCACAAGGTCCATCACAGCAGTCACACCAATAACCCAGGCTTGGCAGGACATACACTGTGGGCGTGTGGACTTGGTTTTAAAGATAGGAAATAGCAGGACAGAGAGCTTAAGAAACTTGCTCAAGGTCCCCAAGCAAGGAAGTGACAGAACTGGGATTTGAACCCAGGTCGTGCGGAGTCATGCTCTTCACCACCATACTAGATTGTGATTGAGAGGGGGGGTTCTGGAAACCAGACACCTGGGCTGATCCCAGGCTCCACCACCATGGAAGTGAACTGAATGGTCCAAGTCCTGGAACCGGGGATGGCTGCAGATTGTGTGGGGCCTGAAATGCATACAATCTGGGGACTTCCTTTAAGAAAAAATGACTTAAAACTAGAAAAATAAAATTAGCCCAGGACTTTAAAAGAGGCCTCTATAAATCAAGGCAAGGAGTATATCTGCTTTGCTCATCACTGTACACTCAACAGCTGTTAAATGGTAGGTATCCAGTAAATATTTGTAGAGTGAGTAAAATCAGATGTATCACTGCATACACAGGATGTCCTCTCTCATCCAGACTAGAATTCTCTACTCTGTCCAAGTCATTGGGACACACAAGCCAGAGCAGAAGTATTTTAAATTGTTTTGTTTTGAAAGATTAAAGAGAGCTCTAAGAGACTCAGGAATTAAAGGAACATGACATACCAACTTTATAGATAGAGTAACCAGACCCAGAGTGGTGAGGGACTCTCCCAAGGTCACACCATCAGTATGGGCCAGGATGGTGTTAGAATAGACAAAACTAACACATATCAGCGAAGGAGAAAGTCTGGCTGTACTCAGCATGTCCAAAATGTAAAGATCACAAAATCTAGAAAAATAGTTACCATAATTTCAGCATAAGGGTAAATTATGTGTCATTTAAAAACATTAAAGTATTATATGAGTTACAGAATGAGAGCAGTGGTGGCCCCATAGTCTTCTTGAAATTGGAATCCTGCTCAAGCCAGACCAGGAACTGGACTCAGATCCCCCACCCCCAACTACTAGTCCATGTCTTACTCTTTCTGCCTATTGCCACATGGAGCTATTGTGCCAGGGCCTGACTTGCTTCTGCAGGAAATGCTAAACAAGGGGTGGGGTAGAGAGAAGGAATGTGTATGACGGGTCTCAGCCCATTATTCCTTTCTCCATGCTCAGGGAAGCCACGAGTGACACAAGGAAGAATGGGGCTCATTAGTCATGTTCTTCGCCTTTGTCACATGTCCTTCCTCTCTTTTTTTCTTGCTTCCTACTTCCCTCTTCCCCTCGCTTCCCAACCACAACAAACATGTTTTACTCTGAAACTGTAGTCACGTCACAGGACCCCTGTAAACCCGATGATAACATTGAGTAAGCCAGAGTGATGCATTTTCTGTTAGTAGCTCAGAACCATGGTTTTCTGTTGTTCTTGAGGTGTTTATCTTTTCTTATCTTTTTTTTTTTTTAAGATTTTATTTATTTACTGTTAAGAGAGATAGAAAGAAAGCATGAGCGGGAGAGAGGGGCAGAGGGAGAGGGAGAAGCAGATTCCCCCCAGAGCAGGGATCCCGGTGTGGGGCTCGATTCCAGGACCCCGGGATCATGACCTCAGCTGCTTAACCGACTGAGCCACCCAGGTGCCCTGTTATCTTTGTTTTCTTTCCTGGTTTTCTAATTCACTCCTCTTTTAGGGGTTTGGGTGGTAGGAGAGGAGGGACACTGTAGGAGACTCAGTCAGAGGCCAGTCACCATCCTGCTTCACTCCAAGGGATTCTGAGGGGAGAGTCTGAGTCACTCCCACTCAACAGTCAGTCGGGGCCAGCCCAGAAGGAGACCTGTGCCACCACCCTCCAACCCTCCCCAAATCGCTATTGACTTCTCTCTAAGCTTTGTTTACAAAAATTCCTGACCACAGATAATGGTCCAAGTCCTGGAACCGGGGATGGCTGCAGATTGTGTGGGGCCTGAAATGCATACAATCTGGGGACTTCCTTTAAGAAAAAATGACTTAAAACTAGAAAAATAAAATTAGCCCAGGACTTTAAAAGAGGCCTCTATAAATCAGGTCCCTTAAACTACATTAAACTAGCTGAAACTATATTAGCTGCAGGGTAAATCTTGGGAGAGCTTTGGGACTGAAAAGTCTTATTTTATGATCATAAATAAATTATGAAGGCAAAGATTGTTTTATTTGCCTTTTCCACTTCTCCAACATTTGGCCACGGCATTACTCATGGTGGATAGTAAGTTTGTGTTGAGGAAACAATCAGGCAGGCATTGTGCCCGACTGATGGTGTCACCGTAACAAAAGAGCGCTGGAAACGGTCTGCCCTGGAAGCAGTGGGAACAGAAAGAAGGAAAAGGTCAGTTCTGTTTGGGGCGGAGGCACAGTGATCACAAAAAGCTTCAGAGATAGGTCAGTCTGCGAACTGAGACTAGCAAGATGAGAAAAGGTGTGGGGATGGTGTTGAAAGGCATTTCAAGCAGAGAGCAGCGTGAGCAGAAGCAGGGAGGTTTGAAAGCACCTAAGGAGAAGGAACTGTAGATCCTTTGGTAGTTTGGGGCGGGGCAGGGGGAGTATGAAGTGCAAGGAGAGTAAAGGTTGAAAGGCAGGAAAATAGGAAATACTAGAGGGACATTAGAGGGATACACAGGAGTTTGGACTTTAGCCTGAGAACCAGAGGGGCCATGATGGCTTTAAAAGCAGTAACACAGTGTGCATTTTTGTACTATTAGTTTGGCACTTGAATGAAGAACAGTTGGAGGATGTTGGCAGCAAGACCGTAGGACCTTACTGCAATCATCTAAGTATAAGGTCATGAGGGCCTGAGCAGATGCTGTGATGGGCTGCAGGTAGGGCCAGGCAGATAATGAGAGACGCTATGAAGAGGGGTTCACAGAGTTTGATGATCGATGTGTCGAATAAGGGTTCGGGTGGGGAAAACAATGAGGGCAATGCATCCAGTCCCGCCTTAAGCAGTGGGATGGGTGGGTGGTGGCACCAGGAAGCGAGAAGAGGAAGCAGATTCTGAGGCGGAAGTGAGTGAAGTCTCTTCTGCAAGTGTTGAATCAGTGGTGTTCTCGCATCACTCAAGCGGTGAAATCTAACTAATGAGTAAATAGACTCAGGGATGGAGCCAAAGAGATCATTCAAGTCAGGTTTGGGTATGGATTATCTGTCACCCGTGTGTAAGTGGTAATGATTTAGGTGGTTGTCCATTGGATTGCCAGGAGCAGACCTTCAGGGAGAGAGAAGAGCAGGCGGCCTGGGATGGAGCACTGACGTTCACAACAGGCAAAGGCCATTTCCCTATTTGCTGTGTGGGAAGCTGTGGAAACCTGCTACCTGTGTCCAATGGCACAAATGCTCCTGCGCCGTTTCCAAAGTGCCCTACCAGCTTCTTCTCTTCTCTGGCTAAGGAATTTTGAGCTGCTTCCTGGTTTAATCTTACCTCCCTTTTTAAGTCTACGCTCAAATATAATTTCCTCCAGAGGATTGGGTGCTCCTGCCCATATCACAGTTTATTTTAATTGGTGGACTGACTGACTAATTTTTGTCTCCCTCTCTGGTCAGAAGTTCTATGAAGTCAGAGAGTTGTAGTCCCATGCTTACTCCAGTACCCAACTCATTACAGATGATCAGTAAATAGTTTCTCAAGTGATAACTGTGGATGTAAGTGGGTGTCTGCAGGTGATTGCCTCCAGGCAAGAGAGCTAGATGGGGATCCAGTTAATTCCCCTGGGAGAAGTCATTGCTGATCGCTACTTGGTCCTACTACGTAATGTCATTTCTGTAAGGGCATCCATGATAAGAAAAGTTATTTTGCTTCAACAACAGAGCTGTCATTTCTTAAAATCAGTGTTTAATAAAAGTTCTCATGTAATATGTGGAGAGTTGTGTTTGCTTCCTGTTGGTCTCATTCAGAAATAAGTAGGATTTCCTGGCACCGGGTCATTCGTTTTTTGATGCAGAGAATAGAAGGCCAAGCTCTGAAGTCAGACTGTCTGGTTTTAATCCTGAATCTTCCACTTACAAATGTGAGATCTTGGGGCGGTAACCTGACTATTCTTTTGTCTCATTTACTTTTGTCTTCTATAAAATGGAAGTCACAGTAGTAACTTCCTTATAGGTGATTGTGGAGACTATATAACTTAATATGTAAACCAAGTCTGGGACATGTTGAGCAATCCCAATGACTCTTAGCTATTATTATTGTTATCTGGTAGCTCTTTCACTTTAAGAACAGTTTTCCACAGGAAAGCTTAAAATGTCCAGACTTAATATCAATTCAATATGTCCAAATATGGAACTTTTAATTTTCCGGCCTAAATATCTCACTTTAGTCTTCTTCATCTCAGTAAAACATAATGCCCTCCATGCAATGGTTCAAACCATAAAATCTAAAAATAAACTGTAACACCTCCCTTTCTTTTACTGCCCACATTCAGGATGTTTCCAAGACCTGCTGAGCCTATCTCCCAAATCAAATTAGAATCTGTCTGTGTTTTTTTTCCATCTCTGGTGACTCCACTTTAACCACTGTTTGCCTGGACTTCTGTAAGAGCTTGCTCACTGGCCTTCTTGCTTTTATCCTTGACCTTCAATCCATGTTACTCCATTTTTAAATGCACTAGGTGTTAGGTTAAAAGGTGAGCAAGTCATTGTCCCTAATATTGAGTATAAGTGAAGGATTATGGAAGTGCAGAGGAGGGAGTGACTAGTAATTTGGAGAATGAAATGCTTAAATGAGTGATATCTGAGCTGCTTCTTGATAGATGAACAGGTTCATAGGCTAGGAAAAAGGGTATTTTAGACAAAGAGAAGAGCATGCCTAGACACATAAGGAAAGGCACATGACCAGCAGGACTGTGGGAATGAATTGTTAAGCAGCTGGAGCGGTGGTGGGAGGTGGAGCTGGAAGGGTAGATCTGTGCTTGATGAGGCAGAGCTGGGCCTTCAGGAAGAAAGAAGAGAAAAGCATTTTGAAGTGTTTAATTAATTCAACATTAACAGACATGAGTTTTAGAAATATAATTGGGATAGAAAAAAGATGGAACTGGAGGCAGAGAAACATGGTCTGACACTATTTTAATGGTTCAGGTGACAGGTGATGAGGACCTGGACTTGGAGAGCAGCAGAAGCAAAGTACTTCTGTACTCCATTGGGTGACCTTGGCCAGATTGTCCTAGCGAGATCTCAATTTCCTTTCTATGAAATGAGAGTTTTGACTAGATAATCTCTATGATCCCTTTCAGCAGGATGATCCCATATATGCCTTAGAATGTTTCTTTTGTTATAAATGTATCTGTCTAGTTTCCCAAACATGGAGATACCATGCCATCTACATCTTTGTTATCATGTGTATATAGACGAGTATATATAGAATGGACTGTAGAACAAGTAAATTCACATCCCACATCTACTACTTTCTAGTGGTGTGACTGTCAGTTGTTTATGCTTTCTATGTCTGTTTCGTCATCTGTTAAATGGGGGATAATAACAGTACCAACTGCAAAAAGGTGAGAAGATTAAATGAGACAATAGAGATGAAGCATTTAGTATGGGTTTGATA
>NC_138370.1:89052184-89068164 GCF_054177405.1 Leptonychotes weddellii
ACTGTTGAATCTCAGATCTGTACCTCTGAGACAAATAATGCAAGATATGTTAAGAAAAAAAAAAAAGAAGAAGAAGAAGGTAGCGGGAGGGGAAGAATGAAGGGGGGGAAATCGGAGGGGGAGACGAACCATGAGAGACGATGGAATCTGAAAAACAAACTGAGGGTTCTAGAGGGGAGGGGGGTGGGAGGATGGGTTAGCCTGGTGGTGGGTATTGAGGAGGGCGCATTCTGCATGGAGCACTGGGTGTTGTGCACGAACAATGAATCATGGAACACTTCATCTCGAACTAATGATGTAATGTATGGGGATTAACATAAGAATAAAAAAAAAAAAAGAGTAGCTGTCACCACCATCACCACTATCACCACCTTCATCACCGTCATCACTGTTCTTACTACTAGTAGAAAGCTTACCACCTAAAAAGCTCATAATACATTCCTGATGAGTGATTGGATAAATGCAGTAAATGAGAATAACAATTCAGGTAAATTATTTCAAATAAATCTCTACTTAAGTTTTTCCTCGATTATGTAAATAAGATTTGTGATAATTCTATGAAAGTAGATCGGCAACAATTAAGTCTCCTGTGCAAATCTCCACCTTGATGGATTTAGGAAGCTTCATATAGAGAGACATATATGATGAAGTCACAGTAGGTCACAAGATTATGTGGCAGAAGGGTCTGGTTTTTTATTTTTTTGTTTTATTTTTTAGAATTGTTGGTTTTTAGGACACTAAGATTTTTTCTGTTTTTGAAAATCAACAATCATTAAATTCTTACAAATTTCTGTTTGTCATAATTTTTTCACATATCATCCTGTCAAAAGATTTTCACATCATTCTTGAGCTTGAACTATTTGTGTGGGTATAATAGCCTGGCAATTTCCAGATTACATAGCTGCTTTAGTTAGAATGAGTTACTATTGTAGTCCACTTGGCTTTTTCTGCTTTACTCTTTTAGAAGTACATATTATTATACATCTTCCATTACTATGTTCTTCTTCACTTTATGTTTCTACATTTTGGAAGGATTTCAGGACGGAGATAATGACATAGTGCCACATAAAACTATCCCATCCATTGCCAGTGACATCACCTCTGTCTGTAAGACAGGAAGGGAGGGGGGGATGTTGACATGGGTCATGTCTGGAACAACATGACATTGGCTCGGGTCTATAAAAATCAAGTGCCTTAAGAGCTTAAAATGAAATTAATAATACAACAACACTAATGTTTGAAAATGGCATTGTACCAAAGGTAGGATAATATTGTCATCTTAAATCTAGCAGATGTTGGGTTAAAAAAAGTTCTGTAGGGCGCCTGGGTGGCTCAGTTGGTTAAGCGACTGCCTTCAGCTCAGGTCATGATCCCGGAGTCCCTGGATCGAGTCCCGCATCGGGCTCCCTGCTCGGCAGGGAGTCTGCTTCTCCCTCTGGCCCTCCCCCCTCTCATGTGCTCTCTCTCATTCTCTCTCTCTCAAATAAATAAATAAAATCTTTAAAAAAAAAAAAAAGTTCTGTAAACAGTTCTTTGAAGAAAGAACACAACATTGAATGAAAAGAGAACCTGGTACTCATTCTGGCTTTTTTAAGTCCCTCTTGTATTTCATTACACAGTCACTAGGTCCCCTTCCAATTTTAATAGTCTGTGAGTGTATGAACCCGACTGATGCCATGTTGGACAAATCTGCCATGATGACTACTTGATGACCTGAAGCCTTGAGCACAGTCCTCCTCCCCCACCAACACACACATGTGCTTTTTGTTTAACCATAGCTTTAAGTACATCCTTGGGGTATAACCTGCTCAGTGTGCTTTGGAGATGTGACTATGACACACAACTCTTCTCAAACCTCTCCTCCCAGGTGGTCTACCAGCACATACTCCCCAGCCTCCAGGGCTATAAAAGTGGGTCTTATGGGAGGTGGATTTGTTGAGATCTGAGATTGTGGAGATCTACTGGTCTTGCAGCTACTGAAGACACACTTCTGTCCATAAATCGCCTTCATATACCATTTCTTGTCAAGCTGGATTTGCCAGCCTTTTTCTTCAATCCTATGGCTCTTTCGACCTTTGGAGGTTGTTTGGCATATACCCCCCTTTCACAGAACAGTGAATTTTGAAAACTTTCCTAAGATATTCCTATTTTAGTTTTTAATCTCTTGAAAATAATTTTTTGTTTCAAGGCCTTTTTGTGACATGTCTAATTTTAAATGCTTTGAAATTCAGATTATTTAGCAAAGGATAAAGTCTTCAATTATGGTACAGGAAAAGAAGCTAATCATTTCAGTTTTCTGAGATGGCATCACTTTATCTGTCAAATGCAAATTAAAAAAAAAAAAAGACTGCTATTCTTGTCAACAAGAAAATAACTTTTGCAAAGATTGTGACCACATCTGTAACACATATTGGTGGCTTGCAGGAAGGTTGGGTCATCCTAGCACTCACTCAGCCACCACTGTCTTCCCAGAAATTAGGGAAGTGAGTTGCTGGGAGTGACTTTTTCTTTTCTTTCTTTTTTTTTTTTTAGGATTTTATTTATTTATTTGACAGAAAGAGATAAAGTGAGAGAAGGAATACAAGCAGGGGGAGTGGGAGAGGGAGAAGCAGGCTTCCCGCCGAGCAGGGAGCCCGATGTGGAGCTTGATCCCAGGACCCTGGGATCATGACCTGAGCCGAAGGCAGACGCTTAATGACAGAGCCACCCAGGTGCCTCTGGGAGGGACTTTTTCAACACAATTCCCTCTTATCTGTTCTGTTGGGAGAATTTGAAGGAGGAGGCCAGCTGGCAGCCACAGTGTGTGCTTGGGATGGGGATGGGAGGAGGAGGCACAGTGACAAAGAGAGGGGCAAGTAGTAATAAGGAAGGGAAGGGACACTTTGGAGTAGTTTAAGGTTGATGATTTATTACAGAGTGTTCTAGCAGGCGAACCATGCCTGCCTTTTCACACAGGAAGATTAGACAGCTCTGTGTCCTCCCTTCCCCTTGTCCTGCCCTCTCAACTCTATCTTCCCCAGTGCTGCCAGAATAAACTTCCTACCAAGAAGGCTGGATCATGCCAATTCCTTGTTTAAAATCCTTTAATAGTGCCCCATTGTTGCCCTATGGCAGGAATCGGCAAACTACAGCCAAGGGGCTAAATTTGGCCTGACACCAATTTTTGTACAGTGAATTACAAATAATTTTTCCATTTTTAACTACTTGAAAAAAGTTTTGAAGACTGTTTCATGACTTGTGAAAATTATAGGAACGTCCAATGACAATGTCCATAAATAACGTTTTATTAAGCCACCCTCATTCATTTCATATTAGCCATGGCTGCTTTTGCAGAGTTGAGTTGAAGTCATATGGTTCTGTAAGCCCAAAGTATTTACTAAGTGGCCTTTTACCAAAAAAAAAGTTTAACCTTCCTAGTAGGATAAAACCCACTGCTTTCTGATTCTCACCTTATTATCCAGGGATAACACAGAACTGCCTGGAGTACACCCCGGTGTCTGGAATGGCCTCGCTCTTGGTTGTACTCACCTCTACCAGTTACTCCTACTCAGTCTTAAGATTCAACTCTGCCATAAATTCTTCCAGAAAGCCTTCTGTGAGGACCCTCCCATACTTAAGGTTGAATTATTTTTGCTCATCTCAAAATACTCTGTATGATCTTATCATTGTTCTTGTCCCTTATACTATTCACCCTCTTAGAACTATCAGCTCCTTGGCAACAGAGGCCACGTTTTATTCACTAATATATCCCACATCAAACATTGGGTATGGCACAGTGATAAAGGAAAAAGGATTGCTGATTGTTTGATAAATGAATGAATCCATCTCCCCTTAACAGTAGTTTCTGGAGCTGCCAATAGAAGGGCTTTATATGCCCGTCAAAAGTAATACATTCTAGAAGAATTACTAAGGGTCTACCGATTGGGACATACCAGTCTCCATTCTAGGACTTTATTCTTAAACTGCAAAGAGTCTATAGCCATAGACTGTGGTGAGCCTATTTACATTAGCTCTCCACTTGGGGAGAGGATTTGAGTTTGCTGCCACTTTAAATCCAATTCTAGATATACTCATTGTGCCAAGAAAAAAGTCCAAGGCAGCAACAGAAATGTCATTTAATGTTAATTAAACCTACTGGCTGCTCATGCTGATAAAATTTAATGTTTTCCCTTGTCAGAGAAATTAAAAATCAGAACAAGCATTACCTGCTGACTTTAATTCTTATGTCTTCATGAAAGCCCCAATGTTGTTATTGTTAACTTTAAATAATAATAACTAAGGGGAAATGGGTGATCTCCCCTAAAGGGAGATTTCTCTCTCTCTCTTTCTTTTAAGATTTTATTTATTTATTTGAGAGAGAGAGAGAGAGAGAGGGAGGGAGAGAGCATGAGCAGGGGGGAGGGGCAGAGGAAGAGGGAGAAGGACAAGCAGACTCCCCATTGAGTGGGGAGCCTGATAGTCACCAGGCTTGATCCCAGGACCCCAAGGCCATGACCTGAGCCAGAGTCAGATGATGCTTAACAGAGTGAGCCACTGAGGTGCCCCCTAAAGGGAGATTTCTTAAAATGAATGCATTGCACATGTTTAATGGAAATATCTGTGCCATAAATGTCAATGTCTTCATGGTAGTAAAGATATTTGTTTCATACTTATGGCTAAAATTCACACACATACCCCCCTTTTTTTTTGATCTTGGAATGGACCTCTTTTAATGTGCTTTGTTTTAAGAATAATTTTATAGCAGGGTAATGGTGAAATAAAAATCTGTAACAAATTCTTTTGAAAGTTCAGAATTTATTCCTACCTCTGATTTTTTTCTACATGATAGCATTTTAGACCTGGAACAGAAAAATCTTATTTCTTTCTCAATGTCTTCCCTTTTATACAAATGAGAAACCCAGATACTTTGCTTAATCAAGCGTATTGTGGAAGAACCAGTTGAGTCTCCACAAGAAATGATTTTCAGACACCGCCACTGGAGAACACTATGAGACATGAAACCTCTGCCCTCTTTTTTGGTTATTTTCTTTTTCAAATTCATGCTGGACATGGGGCTTGGCTTAGCTGAACATTGAAGTTTGGCTGTTTTATCACAAAATCAGGGTTCTTTTTCCTCTTCTCAGCCTGCTAGTAATTATCAACTTCAATAAATTATAGGCATTTTGTAATTGCTAATGATCAGAGCTGTAGTTATTGTAGATAGAAATCAGAGAGAGATCATCTGAATTCAAAGACAAAGAGACATTTAAATGGCATAAGGGCCCAAATAATACCAAGTTATGGGAAAATATGCAACCCTCTCCCCTTTATTTATTTATTTTTAAAATATTATTCTTCCCTGTCCTATGTACTAGTCTGGCAGAAAGCTGTGGTATGAATATCATGCAGATCAACAGGCAAAACAACCAAGCCAATCTCTTGAAAGAGGTTAGTCCTGATAGGTCAGGGATTAACCCCAGGAGCTGCAAAGCTTCTGCTGACTTCTGGTTTGGTTTTCTTTTTCTTTCTTTCTTTTCTTTTTTTTTTTTTTTTTTTTTTTTAGATTTTATTTATTTATTTGACAGAGAGATAGAGCCAGAGAGCACAAGTGGAAGAAATGGCAGAGGGAGAGGGAGAAGCAGGCTCTGCGCTAAGCAGGGAACCCAACGCAGGGCTCAATGTCAGGACCTTGGGATCATGACCTGAACTGAAGGCAGAAGCTTAACCATCTGAGCCACCCAGGCACCCCTGGTTTGTTTTTTGTTTTTTTTTTTTAAGATTTTATTTATTTATTCATGAGAGACAGAGCGAGAGAGGCAGAGGGAGAAGCAGGCTCCCAAGGAGCAGAGAGCCCGATGCGGGACTCGATCCCAGGACCCTGGGATCATGACCTGAGCCGAAGGCAGACGCTTAACCATCTGAGCCACCCAGGCACCCCCTGGTTTGGTTTTTTACACTGCTTTGAAAATGGTTGCTTCATAGAAGTGGGAATAGGGGCAGTGCAGTGTCCCTTCCCTAGTTTAAGGATGGCTTTTTACTTCCCAACACATGCACTATACCTTGTTGAGGAAATATCCCTGAAGAATACACCTATAGCTCAATTGTATAAATAAATAATTTTTTCTAGAAAAGGCAGTGTTGAAGAAAGGCTAAGGAGAATCCTATCTCTCCCTCTAAATGTTCATAGTGTGTAGACAGGGTTCTTCAAAGGCACTTTGAGCTTAGATAAGATTTTGCCTTTGTCTACATTGTCAGGGAGGAAGAAATTTTCTCTGCCCTTCAAAGTCCTTCTAGTTGGACTAAGAATCAAAATGACATGAGACCTATTAGCAGGAGAAAATCAAATTTAATTTCATACATGAGAGAAATTCACACAGGCATGAAATTCCAGAGACAGGTAAAATGAAGTATTTTGTCATTCTGACCTTAGGAGATGGGGGTAGGGGTTTGGGACTTCAAAAGGAAGGAATGATATTCACAGGAAGATGAAAAAGAGTAAATGTTTGGTAAATAAATGTTCACTGGGCCATACAGAAACAATGGGACATAGGAGTTTTAATAAACAGATTTTGCTAAATTCCTCCTTGTTTACCCACCCATTCATATTATAATGTAGTTAACTGTGGTGATCAATCTCTTCCTGGAGTGGGTTCTTTACCTAAATTCTTTTTGGGCAGTTGAGGAGGAGGTAAAGAGCTTTTCCTGAATCTGCTGGGTTTTGTTTGCTTTTAACTCAAAATAATCTTCATGCCAAAGTGGCTCATCATGGGGATGGCCCACCCTTGGTCCTTACAACATACTCCATTATAATTTATTTGGTAATTTAGGGCAAACCTCACACATATTCAAATCATCATGGTAAGGCAGTCATGCTTTATAAAGCTTTTTCAGACTCTCAGGTAAGAAATATAAACCGTGATGTGATGAGCACTGGATGTTATATGTAAGTGATGAATCACTAAATTCTACACATGAAAGGAATTTTACCATATATATTCACTAACTAGAATTTAAATAAAAACTTGACATAAGAAAAAGAAATATAAATCTTAAAATCTTTGAAGAGGTGAATGAAGCTTTTTCCTCTTGGGGAAGATGGGAGTAGAGAAAATTCATGACCTGGTGACAGAAAAGTCATGGAGAAAGAAGTTACAATATAGCAAATCTTCACTACAACTTTAGAGATAAAAAAATACCACAGCAAGGTTCATTGGAGGCATTTCCTCTTTAAATGCCTTTTTTATAATTACTTAATTTTTATAGAGAGATTGCCAGATCCTTCCTAGAAATATAAACTGTCACATTTTATAAGGCTATAAATAATGAAATGTCCCTTCATGGAAAATACTGTCCTATTAAATTTGAGAAGTCATAAATTGTGCTGTTTTCCAGAAGCTCTGAGGAAAAGGGAGTAGTTTGTACTAAATACTTTTGGTAGTAAGTAGACCCGGAGAAACTGGCTAGTTTTGAAGCAGCTCTGTTGTGTTCTTCCCAGTGAGGAGCCAGGGAATTGAACTCCCCTTGCCTCAGGCTGTCTGTCAGCTCCATGTGGAAATGACATTACCTACTTCTAAGTATATTTTTAAAATTTATAGTCTGCTAAGCACTAGGAATTCTTCAGAGAAAAGGGTATTCACTATGGCATTAGCATCTTAAGACAGTATAGTGTTACTACTCTTAGGTCATTTTAATCTTTAAAAGAGTCCTCATTTTTGAGGACAGGGAGCTCGCGTTCCTGCTGATAGTTTAATATCATGTAGGAAGAGCCAAAGTCATTTTGGAATGACAAACATGATAGATTCTCCCCAGCAGCTTCAGAAATACAACCAACATGTTATCAAGTCATATTACCATTGGCTATTCATATGTGTGTGTGTGTGTGTGTGTGTGTGTGTGTATATATATATATACACACATATATATATATATACATATTCTTATATATTTCTTTTCAATATACTGTGAAGGAAAGAGTTAATAAAGAATAATACTAATTTATGTTTGGACCCCAAACGACTTAACTTATATGTCAAATTGATCCTATTTTTAGTTTTTTCTAAAGTTTTTAAGTGTTACAGTTAAAATGGTGCCAATCAGCATGAAATTCTTTTGATGTTCTGGAAGCTAATAATATAGAAACTAAAATTCAAAACTATGCAGTAGATAAGATTAACAATGTAAAGTATATAATATAATTAAGAATATAATGTATATAATATATATCAACTTCTGGATTTGGAGTAAATCAAATCCCAGTTCTTTGGGGTGAAAACTAATTCAAAATAATATAAGGAAAAATGAAAACACTCTTTAAGTTGATTTTCAAGTTACTTTTTATTACTAATACAGTTTTGATTTTCAGTATGCATCTTTCAAATACAGTCTTTTGGGATAAACAGTCAGAAATGTCAGTCTAACTAGCAGGAGAACATAGTCATTTTTAATAGAAAATTGTGGACAATGTAGACACTTCTACTTTGAACAGAAATCAAATGTGAAAATCTACTTTCTCTTTAAACATTTCTACAATTCCTCTCTAAATATAATAATTGAGCCTATCTGATACAATCATTTATCCAAAGTTTCAATTCATTAATACATATATATGCTTGAGCCCTAATAGGGTGGCCCTTTTCAGTGTGAGTGATGGTGCCAAAACATAAAAGAAACATATTCAGAAATAAATGGACTAGAACCCATGCATTTATAAAACTCAAAATATTAGACAAAATCTAAGTCATTTTAATAGCGGACACTTCACACACATGCAATGATGTGATATTTAAACTCAATTTGGCAGAAAGGTGACAAATTAGTGTCCCTATGACTGGCATACTGTAACATTTTAGGGCATGCTTTTTAATCCATGGTAAAATAGGAACTCTGTCTACCTATGTGATTACTACTACTAGAAAAATATCTTCACAAATGTGGCTCTTCTAAAAATGCTGTTTTGATCTTACAGATATAAGGTATTCTTACCCATAAGAATCCGATCTCAGTGTGGCAGGTCTCCTGTCACAAACATTAGCTTGAATATAAGCAATCTAACTTTACTCATTTTTAAATAAACTGGAGATTCAATATCTACAATATGTTTTGTAATGATTTGACATTGGCACTTCTGCTTTTCAGAATTATATCTACAAATGACTTCTTGAAACATCAATTTCTAATAAAACTATGAGATGTTCATTTCTTTGCGAGTGAAAACTGTACAACTTTCCTGCCATGTATCATCTTTCTCTTGATGTCTAGAATAAATTCAGATAATGTCACACAAATGATAATTTTGATCTAGTACATTCAAAGAGGGAGATGGCTATTTTATTATAATAATATTTAAGTTTACAATGTCTGCTTTTCTTATTTTGAGTCCAGTGAAAGTTTTAGATATACCAAATATACCAATTTCTGGAGTTGGAGTATATTAAATCCTAGGAATAATGGAAAACACTTCTAGCATTTATAAAAAAAAGCAATCAAATAGGATCTGATCTTGCCAGGCAGTCTTTTCTGCTAAGTGACCCTTATCTTAAGACACTGACATCTAGAGTGATTCAGCCAATATAATAAAATTTGAAGCAAATAAGACTTTTTGTAGGGGATTCCTAAGAATTTGCTGACATACTGATCAATATACCAGGCATTATATTTTAAGATTCCATAGAAAGTCTTTGGAGTCAATAATTATATTTTATAATTTGAGAGAATTAACAATACATAAATTTAAGGGAATTTAACAATATAACTTTAGAAGTATTAATCTTTTCTTTATAACTAAACAAATTAGTATCTGGTTGGGTCCATCAATAAAAGAACATATAATTTCTTCAGATTTTTAATCTTCTACTTCCAAGATAAGGGATCACTTAGACCCTGGAGTTTCTTTTTTTCTTTTTTAAGTTTTATTCTGTGAAAGACACGATTATAATGATAAATTCAAGACTTAAAGAGTAAAACAAAGCCAAATAATCACATTAAAAAATCTAAGAAAAATTTTAATACTCAGAATATTTTTTTATTTTAAAATGCTCTCAATTCTTGTTTATGATGTTAAATACTTTGACTTTCCTTGTACTGAATACTTCGTGGGTATGGCAGTAAAAAGCAGGTGTCTGATTGTCTCATGGTCGTGCTAACAAGGCATGGGTCATGAAATTGACCAAGCAGCTGTTCAGCTTCCTTTGAACATCCTAATGACGGCTTTGTTTTCTGTAACTAAATAAATGGTCATGACCTACAATTGCATAATAACAGACACATCCATCTACCACTTCCTTAAATCCATTAACAATTTTATTTTTCTTCACATCAACCCTCCCTTCACATAACACATAGCACAAAACCTGTCTCCCAACAATTCCTTTTGGACATTTAATTATACTGATGACCTAACCCCCTCCTAAATTAATCCTGCATTTATATGATGAGCAACAAAAATGAATAATGCACCAAAGGCCATTCTACCAATGAGAGAATCTCAGAATATCAGAGCTGTTAAGGATATAAGAGATTAAATAATCTGATCTTCTCATTTGACAAATGAGGATACCTGAGCCCAGAATCTATTCCTGTCTCAGGCTGCTGGCTTTAAATAGATTAAAAATAAATTCTATACCTAAATCTTTCTATTACCCATACATTACACAATTTGCCTCAAAAGTCCTTCTGAATTGTATAATTATCTTTCTGTCAAATATTTCTTTCTTTCTGAGAACACTTATATTTCAATTCTAAAAAACTGAATTTCACTGGACTTTTGATAGTGTTTCAGAGAAATGTTTAAAACAACATCAAGGAAATCTTTTTTTATATAATTATCATTCAATGGCATGCTCTCATTGAAAATTTCTCCCACGTTATGTTCCTTGCTGTTACTGCTAATGACAATTAGTGCATCATATTTCGTTAATTCCTTCCTAGACTAAGACACTTAGAAGAAAATACTTAATTTCACTTTAAATGAGCAGCGTTTAGTTGCCTAGACTACCTCATATTAATGGAATAAATTGAATTAAGATTATGAATTAGATATAAGTGTCAGCACATCAATGCAGAAAGTGAATTTTTTCCTCAAAGAAATTCTCTATCATGAGCAGACAAGGAAGAGATCACTCACGTGTGCATATGTATACACACACACAAACTCAAATAAATGACTTCTGAGAACAAGCCAAGACCAAAAGTGAATCAAAATCTACCGGAAAAGTGAAACACCCTACAAAGGAATATTTTAAAAATTACTATTGTAGATGGCACAAGATCAGTTTTTCTAACATTCATGTTTGGCGCCTCCATCCCCTTGGGTGTGGGTTGTAGTTGCAATCAGCTATTGAAAGACAGTAATCAGACCTAGTTTCCATGGACATTATTTCAGAATCATTTCTGGAAGGCTGCCTATAATATGCATATGGCAACTGTGAACCATATTGGGAGTTGGTGGACATATTATTATTAGGTAAAGATGCAACATTATACTCTTGCCTTGCAAATGCGCTCACATTCACCTTCTGGGCTTGAGGAACATAGGACAGTCCCTCGTTCCAATCCTCTGAGTGCCCTGGAAGCACCTTCCTCCTAGCTGCTGAGACCACATTTGCCACAACGGATTCCTGGATGTTTCTGGGTTTAAAGGCATCATCCACTAGACCAAGAGGAGACTTCGCTGCTGCTTCCCAAGGAGTTAGTCTCTTGTTTGCCTTCTCTAGCTCATCAGTTGGTTTGCTAGAGTAGTTATAAGCAGGCTGGAATACCCAAGGAGATGTTGTGGAGATGGTGGGTGGGACTGGTCTTCCAGGAAGAGAAAGGGAGTGTCCAATCTGCTAGAAACAATGAAAATGTTAGTATATCTCATTCATTTTGGTTTGTGCTGATTGACTGTTATTCCAGAGTAATCTTGGCAACATTACTGAGCACTGTGAAAATCAAACCCCCAAAATACTTAGTCCTAAAGCCAAGACAGGCTGCGTCTGCCTGGTGTATTATTAGCTCTGGCCTGGGACTTGGTCCTCATTTAGGACTTTCTTATTGCTCTCCATCTCTGAACCTATAGCCCCAATCACTACCATCTCTCTTGGGCACAACCACCACCGCTGTGACTCTTATCACTGGGAGCTGCCCTTACTTATCTGCCCTCCACATATTCATATCTATATACACAGCCCACGCTCATTCAGGTCCTGTTTTCCCGGTACAAAATAAACAAAACATATTGACTATCCCAGAAACAGACCATGAGCTACTGGGCTTTTTACTTTTCCCAAGTGACTTCCAATCTGTTATCTTATTTTGGGCCACTGAATATAGCAAAAAATAAATAAATAAATAAATAATTTAAAAAAATAAAAAAATCCAAGAGCTACTTAGATGTATTTAATGTTGCTGATCTGAAGGAGTGGATGGACTTATTCTTCTCAATTTTACATCGCTGAAGACCGTGTGGATCTTCATTTCCTAAGCATGGGATATTACCCATGTCTCAGACAAACACTCCTGCCCCTTGTTTCATCTGAGATTTGCTTTTTTTTTAGTGTGTATTACATTCCTTACTTTTTTGAGATTTTGTGTCCCTGCAACATTCCCCTGTGTATGTGAAATGTTTGGTTTGTCAGTATGCAGAAATATAATTTACTGAAAGCTCTTGTATTCTCTCTCCTCTTGCCCCTTCTCTATTTCCAGGAACCCTGAAGACTAGTTATCTACATTACGTCTTCACACGTTCCTGTCTGCATGAACCTCTCTTAGACAAACTTCTGGCAAAAAGTAGCAAATTTACACCTAGGGGAAATGAGTCAACTTTGAAAGTATTATAACATTGTGTGTTTCTGGAACAAAAAGCATGGCCATGCTTAAAAATGCATCCAAATTTCATAAACGGTTCCAACAGCTTTTCTTTCTTAACCAAGGCCTTAAATTTAAAGTGAATACCAACACCTGGATTTGACAGACTATCTTAGATTCAAATGGTTTGTTTTTGGTTTTCCGTTAGACACAAAAAGAAGGTAGGTGGTCCATTCTTGGCTTGCATATCAAGAATTAGGGGGTCAATATACTGAATCTTGCCTATCTCTTTTTTTTTATCATTAAAATTTCAGTAATAATGGTTGAGTCCTAACAAATGTTGTTTTCATCAATCTCTTCATCCTAATCTAGACCTAATAATAAGTTCTCTGGACTATATAATCAGGGAGGGGAGAAAAGCCTAATTTTAGTTACCATTTTGGACTTGATTTCCATTTCACATTATTTATGCATTGGTTTCACTCATTTAACAAAAATTTTATTGAACACCTAATACTTCCCAGGCACACTCATCGGAGTCTGGAAATACAAAGATGATTTAAATGAAGTCCTTGCCCTAAAGAAACATGTAACACAGTACTGTTGTTAGCTTTGCAGGGGCAGGTTAGTCAATCATGGAAGGTCACTTTAGAGACTCTTTACCTATCTTGACAGGATCAATAGGGAATTTTCTAAACTGTGAGAAATATTAACATTCAATATGATAAAGTCTTTCAACTAGATAGACTAGCTAGACTAGCTAAGGCATAAATGTTAATCAGTTGAATATGTGAGTAAAAAGTAGAATTATGAAGTATGATATTGAAAGAGTAAGGCTCTCTGAGGAAAAAAATTTTTTTGAGGAAAAATTTTAAATAGCATCAAAGTTAAAAAAAATCTCCTGTAGAATAACAAATAGGCCAAATATAGTAGCAGTACTGGCTGTGAAGGAAGAGAGAGCAATTACCTCAATGAACAAAATGACTACTGCTCTCCTACGGATTCCTCAGACTGCCAAACGTGCCCTCATATTCCTTTAAGTGCTAACAATAGTACATAAACTTACAAACTGTCAGAGATGAGAGATGCAAATGTGATATAAATAAATAGTTCTTTAGGTACGTTGTTTCTGTTTGTGCCCAAAATATTACAGGCTTCTGGTCCCTGCCTGCACCCAAACCCCTAATTTAAACGTATTTCCCCAAAGCAATTTTCACATCTTGTTCTTCGGTGCTATTTCCTTCTGTCAGTCTCCGTCCCAAGGCTCAGGCTGTTCTCTGCTTGGCCGGCTAAAGGAAGCCACATGATATACCCTGAGCCAGAAATGACCAAAGGGATCTGAAAATAACAGAGGTGCTTCCTCTATTTTGGAGTTTGAATGTCTGATGGTAGAATCCTAGCATATTATGGGTTAGATCCTTGGTTCTTGTTTCCACCATGGGTTGTATTAGTATCTAAAGAATTTAAATTTTTGATTTGTGAGCACTTAACTAACCAGTATGTTAAATTAGCGTTACGTATGATGTGTCATCAGATTGCTTTTTTCTTTTTGTCTCCTGCCACCCTTTCATTTTTTTAATGAAAGAAGTTTTTCCACTGTCACTAGATGAAAACTTAGTAGGTCCTGTGGCACTCTGCTTTCTTTTAGGAATAGTCCTGTGGTCACTTTAAGTTACCCAAACTAGTTTATTTCAAAATAGAATATTCCATCCCTTGCAGTAACAAACTCCAGTCTCAAGAGTTAAGTCTCTTCTCCCTGGGTCCTGTTTCAGGAAGATCCACTTCCTTCAGGGAAGGCACTGTGGTTGGCTTCTTTATACTTTCTTTCCTCTCTTCCCTCAGCTTGCTAACTGGGACTTCGGGCTTCCTGGGCTTAAAGGACAAGGATGGGGGGCGCCTGGGTGGCTCAGTTGGTTAAGCGACTGCCTTCGGCTCAGGTCATGGTCCTGGAGTCCCAGGATGGAGTCCCGCATCGGGCTCCCTGCTCGGCAGGGAGTCTGCTTCTCCCTCTGGCCCTCCCCCCTCTCATGTGCTCTCTCTCATTCTCTCTCTCTCAAATAAATAAATAAAATCTTTAAAAAAAAAAAAAAAGGACAAGGATGGGGAAGAGACAAAGAGCAGCGGGGAATTTTTACTTGATTTGGTAACATCATATTCTGGCTTTTCACTCTCAGAGCCAGGTAGGCCCAGACAAGGAAACTTTCACGGGATCTTTGAAGATTCCTATCACTGGTGACATTTTTCTTGTAGTCCTCAATTCATGCCAAGTCATCCCTATTCTCACGGGTAACTTGTGACTCATTCTGCACCCCCAAGGAAGCTGAAGCTATGAGACGGTCTATTTGAAGAGGCCTCAAGACAACCCCATCCAGCTCTCCTTTTCTCCTGGCCTGCTGTGGTCCATGGGGAACACACATCATTTGCCTTTGGGATGACAGCAGCAGATTTCCTGGTTCTTTGCCAAAACAATTTGTCAGCCCATGTCTCACCGTCCAGATTTTTTGGGAGAGTGTCAGACCCCAATCCACTCTGCCTTCCTGTCCTTCCTCATGCAGACATCTCATATCAAGCTCTCTAAGAAGCTATTTAAAAAAAAAATTTTTTTTTTTTGAGACACAGAGAGAGTGCAAGCAGGGGGAGGGGCAGAAGGAGAGAGAGAATCTCAAGCAGACTCCATGCCTAGGACACAGCCCGACACGGGGCTCGATCTCACGACTCTGAGATCATGACCTGAGCCAATATCGAGAGTTGGACTCTGAACCAACTGAGCCACCCAGGTGCCCCTCTAAGAAGCTACTTTGAAACTCTTCTCTCACAGGGGTGGAGGTGAGGGGGTAGGACCCTACTCCAAACCCAAACCCCATGATCTATGGCACTCAGAATTCTTCCTCAAGAAATCCTCTCTCCTTGCCGTCCTCTGATAACCTTTTAACAACCTAGACCTGACTGGGGGGTTCCAGCGGGAGTGGCTCCCTGCTGTGTTCTTTTTTTTTTTTTATTCTTATGTTAATCCCCATATATTACATCATTAGTTTTAGATGAAGTGTTCCATGATTCATTGTTTGTGCATAACACCCAGTGCTCCATGCAGAATGTGCCCTCCTCAATACCCACCACCAGGCTAACCCATCCTCCCACCCCCCTCCCATCTAGAACCCTCAGTTTGTTTTTCAGAGTCCATCGTCTCTCATGGTTCGTCTACCCCTCCGATTTCCCCC
>NC_138370.1:89068664-89137862 GCF_054177405.1 Leptonychotes weddellii
CATTAGATGTTAAAAAAAAAAAGAAGATAGTAGGAAGGGAAAAATGAAGGGGGCGAAATTGGAGGGGGAGACGAACCATGAGAGACGATGGACTCTGAGAAACAAACTGAGGGTTCTAGAGGGGAGGGGGGTGGGAGGATGGGTTAGCCTGGTGATGGGTATTAAAGAGGGCACGTACTGAATGGAGCCCTGGGTGTTATACGCAAACAATGAATCATGGAACACTACATCAAAAACTAATGATGTAATGTATGGTGACTAACATAACATAAAAAAAAAAAGAAATGGTTACCTTTTTCATCCCTTAAACCAAATCATGACTTTTTAAATTTAAAAAAGGGGGGGTGGGAATATTTTTCTGCATAGTGTTCTTAAAATTTGAGAGATTTCTCTTCATCACTATTCTTTTTTCCCTTAATTTACCTGGTGTAAATGAGCACAACCCTAGTAGTAATATACAATGCTAGTTGGCTGGAAGTGGGTGTTCGAGGAGTTTGGTCTAGTGCAAATTCTGTTCAATGGTAACTAGCAAAATGTTAGGCTTCCCCCTACAATGTATTGAGTTATAAGCAAATAGGCCGACAGAAATAAAACTATAGCTTTTCTTCTCCCCTTGTACCTGTTTACAAGTGTCTATCATTTGGGGCTACCAAACTCTAAGAAATCTTTTTAATATTTCTTACTTTAATTTAGAAGATTTATTTATTTATTTTTTTAAAGATTTTATTTATTTATTTGACAGAGAGATAGCGATAGCAGGAACACAAGCAGGGGGAGTGGGAGAGGGAGAAGCAGGCTTCCCTCCGAGCAGGGAGATGTGGAGTCCGATCCCAGGACTCTGGGATCATGACCTGAGCTGAAGGCAGACGCTCAACGACTGAGCCACCCAGGTGCCCCATAATTTAGAAGATTTAAAGTAACTTTTGAGTTATTTCTAAGACAGGTAAAGCTTATCGCTGTGATGCCACAATTTCTTTCATCTGTGACCTTTGTCTTGCGATCAAGAGAGGTAATGTAGCCTTGTGGTTAGTGAATGGCTCTGGTGCTTGACTGTCAGGTCTTGAGCCTTATCCCAACCTCCTGTGATAAGTTCCTTAACTTTTCTTTACCTCAGTTTCTCATCTGTAAAATGGGATGATCATAATATCTACTTTATAGTCATTTTGTGATGACTAAAAAAGTCAATGTTTGTTAAGTATCTAGAATGGCAGCTAGCATATATCTAGCATATAGTAAGCCCTCATAATTATCACCTTAATTAGTGGCTCTATGATTTTTAAATTAAGGCAGTGGAGCCCTGCAAATATAATGAGGGCGTTTTTACAATGAACTTAGAAGTTCATGTCTTCTCTCCTTGAAGTTAGTGATGGGAATGTTCAAACCCCTGTCTAGAATCCATTACACCAGTTCCTCAGGAGATGTTTTCAAAATAACAATGAGACATAGTTGAAGAAAAAAAGAAAAAAAAAAGCTACTGGAAAAAACATAAGGTGTAAAACTGTCCTTGCTGGGAAGTCTTTGACAGAAATAACTGTTGAGAAATCTTCCATTGAGGACACAGTGGCTGGAAAGTGTTGCTGCCTCATGTATATCCAGGAGAGACTTAATGGAATGCTAAGATTCCAGTGACAACTATATTTTAGATTTGAAACACTGAAAGTTTGTGACTCTCTCATTATTATTCTGTTTAGAATTATTCTTATTGAAATGTCTTAAGTTATTATGGGTTTAGTAACAAGCCAAGCTGGGTACGGTTTCACTATTTAATAAGAATATAACCTGAATTACATGTAGTCAGAATGGCATGAAGCCTAGGAGAACACTTCCTTTTACGTAGAGACTCCGATTTTACTTTATTTTTTTAAGTGACATTCCGCCCCAATCTCAGCCCATAAGTATCACCTATTCATCCTAAAATAAGAAAATAAGAGAATTTGGGTAACTAGTACAAAAGCACTGTCAAATTCACCTTTTTTACTTATAAGACAGATGCTTCTTTCTCAGAGACTGGTCTTCATTTCCAACATACTATCAAAGCATCTGAGTTTATGTGCAATCTTCTGAAAGTAAGGGGGGTCTTTCTAATGTCATTCAACAGGTCAGAGTCACCTATAAAGCCCATACAGAGTAGGCTCTTGCTAAACAGTTTGGGGAACACACAATTAACAGGTCTCAGGGAGTGGTATTTTGGGGTCTAATGAGACTGTGGAAACCATGCAGTACGGAAGGGAGGGTCCAGGCTTGGATGTCAGACAAAGGTCTAGTTCTAAACCTATCCTACGACTTAAAAGCTTAATGACTGTCGGACAAGTTGTTTAGCCTCTCCGAGCTTCAGACACCTCACCTGTAAACTGGGAATAATACCTTCCTTTCAGCATCATTCTGAGGAGTAAATGAATTCACAGTATAATCAATTAGGAGTGCAAGTCTACATTGAATACAGAGTCCACTAATGAACACTGTGTGATCTTGGGCAAGTTATTTAGCCTATTCGTGCCTCTGAATCCCAACTATAATTTGTCAACTGGGGATAATGATAGTAGCTATTCCATAAGGACTACTGATTAAAAGACATAATCTGTGGTGATCACGTATGGGAATGGAGGGAGGTGTGGCTGAAATGGGTGAAGGATGTCAGAAGGTACAAACTTCCGGTTTTACGATAAATAAGTCTGGAGAATACAATGTAGAGCATGGTGACTATAGTTAATAATGCTATATTGTATATATGAAAGTTGCTAAGAGAGTAGATCTTAAAAATACTCATGACAAGAAGAAAAATTTGTAACTGTGTGGTGATGGATGTTAACTACACTTATCGTGGTGATCATTTCACAATAAATACAAATATCAAATCCTTATGTTATACACCTGAAATTCATATAATGTTATATGTGGATTGTATCTCAATAAAAGAAAAGAGATAATCTATGAAAGATACTTGGCACAACTCAGGGCCCCAAATTTGTGTTCAGTTAATGTTAGCTATTGCTATAACTTATGGGAAATATTTAACACAGTTCTTGACACATAGTAGAAAGGTAATACATGAACCCCTCCCCCCCAACCTCCTGCCTTTTCCTCGGGCCTCACGAGGTTGTTTGAATGGCTGCCCAGCTTCCATCTCCATCCATGTAATCCTGCATTGGATCATAATACTTGACTCGAGGCCTTTGGGTGGTTTTGAAAACAGATTACTGCATCAAGTAAGGATATCAAAGATTCCTTGACTTCTAAAATGTCTGCTGAAGAACAAAATACTTTGCTGCTTGATATTTATTCCCAAGAAGAAAAATTTTCTCAGTTTATTCCTAGATTGCGCACTACTTTTCAACTCAGAGCTAGCTGCAATCCTTTGTTTTTTGGTTTTGTTTTGTTTTTCCATGAATGAATCATTAATAGTTATCAAGGAGCTCAAGAAGTAGAGGCTGTGAAAGCAGGATTCCTCCATGGCACATATGAATGTTATTATTCTGGGTATTATTAGTGTTATCAGGGAGAGGAAGGAAGGTAGGCTGGAAAGTAGGTCCTTGGGACCACTTTTATTAGGGACCCTGAATGCATATTTCACCAGTCAAAAAACACACGTACTTTAGATAAACATGCCAAGAATGAGGTAACAGGGGTAAAAGAAATTCTATGTATCAATAACAAAAAATGACTTAAACTATAGGACCCCATAATAAGCCTAACTTTCTTTTTGAGATATACTTTATTAGCTAGCAAACCTTATATGAAATCAGGAGTCAGAGAAATGTCTGACAGGATTTGATATTTTCAAATTAAATTTTTTCTTCACTCAATTGCCTCTGAGCAATAAGCTCTGTGATTTCCAAGTGCCAAGAGGTAATTTAGTGTACAGATATACATACCATAGAAACATATTAATTTTTTGAAAATTTAATAAACTGGCTGTACCTGGTAATGTGAAGGAAAGAATAAGTCTGATTTGGGGGGCTCTTCCAGAAGACTGATTTTTATTGGCCTGCTGCTCCATAGGATAGACTATAATTTTCATACTTTTCTTTTTTCTTTTTTTTTTTTAACCATAGAGGAAGAAAAGGAGACTGGCCTCTTTTAGTGATTTTGCCTGGTGTTTGGGTCCTGTGGGAATTTGTGAGTTTGCTTTATGGCCTTTGGCCAACCCTGGTGGGAAGTGTAGAGAAGAATTCAATTCTGCTTTTTCCCAGAATACTTGTTGACGAACTTAGTAGCACTGAAGTGTTACATGAGTCTTTGTGTCCCCCAGGGTCCAGTGATAAGGGGACATGAGACCAGTGAGGGTCAGTGTGTCTGGGAATATAATGTTGGTTCTTAGAATTTATATATTTTTCTCATGAACTCTTAGCAATCTTTAAAACAAACTCAACAACTCTGATTTTAGGAGGGAATGAGCACCCTCGCTGCCCACTGCTTCCCTTTGAAGCATTTTAAGCATTTAGCTTTTCAGAAAACAATCACTTCTTGTTGATAACCATGACTTCAAATAGCCTTCCTGCTGGGCCGGTTGTGACTCATAAAACAGCAGGGGATTTCAGGAACTCACCCTTAGAATACGGGTGCTTGCAGCTTCTCAACTTTATAACTGGATAAAATGATACACAGCAAGGGCTTTTGCCTGAAAGGTTAAATCCACCCTCAGACACTAAGAGTCCTGTGTCTTCTTGGGCTCTTAAGAGGCTGAAAGTGCCAAAAGAGTGTCAGTGTTTGATATGCCTGTCAGCAGCACAACGACCTTCAAAGTTCTTTAACCTAGTAGCTGTAAATAGGACAGTGGTCCCAAGTTTGCTTTAAACGTAGATCATTTGTTTTTGACATCTCAGATGTGACTCTCGCTGCCAAGCTAGAATTCAGGCTGTGTGATAATACTGAGCTGCGCTATGAAGAAGCCCTCTTCTAGAAAGGGGTTGGCATGATCTAGAAGAATTAAAGAACCCTGGCTTGCTTGAAAGAACTATTGTGTAACTCGGATCGGTTTTCCTATAGTTAAATGAGTTGCTTCTTGTGCCGATTAAATGCGATACATGTTACCATTAACAATCATGCTAGATATATTTTGAAGTACAAACTTTTACATGCTCCAGAATGACAACCCAAATGTGTCTTATAAAATACATTCCTAAAATCTTATGCTTTATGCTACCAACGAATGGTCAAAATGCAGAAACAGTGTGATCCTTCCTCTCTCAAAACAGAATGTGTTTTTATCAAAATATTAGAAACAATATCATAAATGTTTTAAGACTGAAGTGTCAGCGCTCCGATTCCCAGTCTTACCAGTTCTGTGATTCAGTCTATTCTCCTCCAAGACTGAGAGGCTTATGCTGTGTTTCGATTTACATACGCCTCTCTTCCTAGAATATCTAGTGTTGTGCACATTCGTCATGGCACAACGGTCCAGGAAGAGAGGTTTGAGACATTGTTAAGGGGAAACTCACGGGGAAAACATGGCATGAGATCCTGCAGCAAGTCAGTGACTGTGGCTACATTTTCTGTTATATGTCAGTGCCTGTAAATCATGCAGTGGATTCCTTGGGATAAGGTACATAAGGCCCCGAACATAACACAGGCCCTCAGTAAATGACCACTGCTATGGTGTTGATGATGAAAACTTGACTTCACAGGTGCTCTGCCTAGAAACTAAGCTGACAAAGG
Source organism: Leptonychotes weddellii (assembly GCF_054177405.1). Taxonomy (NCBI): domain Eukaryota; kingdom Metazoa; phylum Chordata; class Mammalia; order Carnivora; family Phocidae; genus Leptonychotes; species Leptonychotes weddellii. Next base: position 89,074,320 of record NC_138370.1, read on the forward strand.
ACAAGGGAAAAGGCAAGGTGCTAAAACTAAACCAAACCTGCCTCCTCATACTCCACAACCAGCCAAACATCTGCCACCACAACGAAGCCAACAACACCCGGATTGCAAAGGGTGCCCCGTGGGCGGGAAGCTGAGGTCATGAGTTCTAAGTCTCCCACCTGCCACACTGACATCATTCCCATAACTCCAACCTGAAAGGTGGTACATACAGCTTATTCTGCATGCAAGTTCCCAGGAGGCTCTCTGGTTGAGGAGAAGAGGCAAAGGGAATCCCTCTTGCTCCAGGGAGCTGGCTTGGGCCTTTTCTTTCCCACTCCCCCAGCCTCACGGTGTGGTTACACTCCGTCACGGATATAGTTCGGGAGGATTCCACCCCTCCTCCATAATGTAGGACCATACGATTCAAGATGAGACCTATGCTTCTAGTTCCCAGTTGAGGTTGTGGATGCTTTGATTGCATGCCTGGCATGTTTCTTAGAAGCATTTTTGGGCACCCTATGACACTCCCAGTTATGCTAGTGGTGTGTTTAGTCATCAACTCCAAATAGTGGCTCTGCTAAGATTGCCACCTGTCCTACAGGAAATGGACTGAAAACACTTCTCATTCCTACATACCACAAACCCCTGGACAACTGGGAATACTTGTGGGTCATTACTAGCCCAGGCTACATTTGAACTGGTCATCTCAAATTAACTACGCTGTGTTCCATGATCTTTCCTCTACTTCATACTTCATTCTTTAAATGCTATGTCAAGAATGCAAAGTTATAAAAATGATCTCCTTTCCTGCTTCACCTTATGAAGCCTTTTTTGGTTGTCCTATTAAAAAAGAATGCAAAATGCACAGCATTTAACAGACTTCCTTTGCAGGGAGCAAGTAATCCAAACAATAGTGTTATATAATGGATAGATTGCTTTTTCCTTTACTCTGTATTAATCCTCCTAATTGATTTCCAAAAAAGGCAAATGAGGGACCTAGCTGCATCCTGTGGTTGTAACCTCTAGGTAAACTGCCACCAAAAGGTAATGGAAGATTTTCCAGAAAAAAAGCAAAAGAAACAGCTCCATTGTCCTGCAGCTGACTTAATTCTTTTTGTGTGTTCTGTCGTAGAGTTTTACAATGTACAGACAAATGAATACGCTCACAAAAGGAAATTCAGAGGTTTGGGGGAGCAACAGAAGAGAAACATCAGCGAAACGACTTAGGTCAGAACAGTCCTACAGGGAAGATTATTTTTAGAAATATGTACATTAAGCAGATAAAGAAGGAAGTGATATTTTAATAGGATAGTGAAAAATAGCAGGTTGACAGTGATAGCAGTAAAAGAACAGGAATACAGACATTTTCAGAGGATTAAAATGGTACCATGTACCCTCAAAGCCGACAAGTTTTTATAAGAGGTCTCTAAACATATCTCCTGTATTGAGTAGATGGTTTTCCTCGGAGCTGTCAAAAACGCTTTGTGGCTCTCTACATTAATTCCTGTTGAATATTTTCCATGGTTGGTCAGACTTGGACTTAAAATAGATATGAGGAAGGTCTTCAGGTTTACCGTCAGTAACATTATTAACTTCATAGGCAGCTGGATGATGGCATGGTGTGTGACCAATCCAAATTTACAAGGTAACCTTGCCTGAATCCTCCTGGTCCATCAAGTATAAATGACAAAGTGAAGGTATGAGAATAGAATTGCAAGGAACAGTGGGAGAAGCAGTGGCCAGAAAGCAAAACAAACACAAGGAAAATAATCTGTGAGGTCACTCAGAAGTGATGCTAATCATTGTGTGTTCTCACCCTACGGCCTCCGCACACATGGGGTTCCTCGTGCTTCACAATCAGCCCTGTAGTCGGTAATCCTTCATGCCTCAATCGTGTGCTTTCCCAAGGGAAAAGAATAGTCCTATGTACCTTTATCTGCAGCCTGCTCACCCTCTTTCACGTTATTCCTTTACACTGTACTCTACCACTTGCCTCGGCTGAAGAACACAAACTTACACTTTCATGCGCAATTGGTGATACACTCACTTCGTTTCTTAATCAACTGGGAAGAGAAGATGGAAATCCGTCTCTAAGGATAATTATCCTTCTTGCCCTATCTCATTTACTTTAAGGAAGTCTTCTGAAATGAGTTAATACATAGAAAACCTAATACATAATAAGTGCTCAGTAATCACTGACCCCCTGTTCCTCACCCTTCTGATTAAACTATGTACATTTCAACAATCCCCAGAGCACCGCCTCTGCAACATCCAACAGGTGGCTGAGGTTGACAGACCAGAGCTGATCCCTGTCCTCAATAAATTTCTTATCCCTTACCACTAGTATTAGAGATAAAGCACTACCTAAAAAGGAAATCTCCGTCAATACGTGTTATATTTTCACTACATTTGACCCTTTTCACCATAGAAGCAGAGCTGTTATGCTACCTAAAGGCTGTGTGCAATGTCTGCTAACACTGATCACTGTCTTTCTTGTGACTAAAGCATAAATCCTAAGCATCCTGCTTACTTAATATAATGGCACATGTCTATTTTGGGGTGCTCCCATATTTTTTAAGTGTGCAAAGGAGATAAATGTGTTTTAAGTCAATCTGAGTTAGATTTTTGACCCATTAAAAATAGTATGCTCCTTGGACCCAGATTGGGAAGTGACATCTGAAATTAAGTAAGTTGAGGACTTGCTAGGCATTCTCGGGGACTCAAGTAACACTGCAAACAACTTGTTTCAAGCAAAGTGGACACTCAGCTTCGGCTATAAGATTACTCTTCCGCGATAGATGGTTTCCACACCTGAACTGGGACACCACTTTTCTTAGCTGAGAACTTCGGCCTCGGTGCCACAAAGTAAGACGTAGCGGCTGATTCTTGCTTGGGAGAGGTGGCAATGCCCACGGGCACTGGGGATGCGCTCACCGGTGAGGTGGCCTCTGCAAAGAACGCAGGCGGAGAGCTGTATGCGGGCACCGAGTACACAGAGGAGGCCTGCGCAGTAATGGGCGAGGCAGCGTTCACGGGCCGGGGAGGAAGAGCTTGCTTCATGGCTGGCACTGGACTGACCTTGGCGGACGACTTCTGGAGGAGGCCATCCTTTGCATCTGGAGGTTGGAAAGTAAACAAGGATGCGTTTAGCTGATACGGTTGGTGCTTCATGACGTCCAAAGCATTGAGGGGTTTTTTGCCCTTTTTCTTGCTTGTCTTGGAGGCCTGTGGGGCTGGAGACTGAGACTTGAGAGCAGCCAGAGGGTAGGAGGGGGAGTGGATAGGATTGTAGGCCACAGGAGGAGGTGCGCGGACGTTGGAGGAGTACTTCCAGCCGGCCGGTAGGGACGGAGTGGGAGACTGGGCGCGAGCAGCATGGGCCTGCACCGTGTCTGAATCGACCACATACTTCTCCATCCTCGACTGCCTTTTTGCAAAGAGCTGGGCTCCTTTCCCACTCATTCCTGGGAGCTCATTGGATGGTCCCGCTGCACCAGCGTGAGCAGCGTTCACTGTTGCTGTGGGAGCCGCTGGCTTAGGTGTGTAGTTGGGACTGGCTACTGCTGGTTGTGGTCCTTTGAAGGGACCAGCCAGGGTCAGAGCGCTCGCGGGCCGGGCAGGAGCGTGGGCAGGCTGGGCTATTTTGATGGAGGAGACACGGGTGCCCTGCGACGGGTTGGACGTGGGGAAAGCAGGAGGCTGGGTCGGAGGCACGCCTGGGGACCAGACCGGAGACATTGGAGTTCCTGGTTGGGAGGACGAGGACTTGACTGCGGGTTTCGGAGCAACAGGAGGCGGAGTCTTTTGTTTTGCCGAGGAGCTCTGCATGAAATTACAAGCCTCTGCTCCTAAACTGAGGTAGTCTTCTTCGGGTCCGGAATCGACTCCGGCTCCAGCGACCTTTTTGCCTTCCGAATTTTGAAGAAGTGACAAGAGTTCAGGATTTGGGCTTACTTTGGGCTCTTTAAAAGTGAACATGGGCTTCGTCGTGCTTCTCCTTTTGGCCTCCTGCAATATTCCTGTTCTTTTTGCGGGCACAGCGATCCTTTCATCCCGGGAGGCTATTCGCTCAGATGAGTCGTAAAAGGCTGGCTGGGACCAGGGGGCAGGCTGGGACCAGGGGGCAGGCTGGGGCCACGGAGGAGGCTGTGCCGGGCCAGCTACCGGACTTGATACCGCTCTGGAGAAGGCTTCAGGTGGAGGTGTGACTGCAGAATAAGGTGGAGGCGCCGGGAAGTCCGCCATGGGACTTGCCATGTTTCGGGTTGGGGAGAAGGGGGTCGCTGGCTGGTTCACAGACCCCGGGAAGGGTTTGGCTGTTCTGTTCATAGGGATCATCCTCTGGGCCTCTGCTGTTTCGGACACCCCACTGAAGCCATTCTGTTGGGGCACATGGCCATGACCATGGCTCACCTCGATGTAGCTTCTGCTCACAGAGCTCTGCACTCTTACAGATTCTTCGTCCTTCCTTTGGTAAGAAGCCATGGTTCTCAGGCCCTCCGACTGTGCAGCATCGGGTTCTCTGCTTGGCACTCCACCCACCCTCTCCTCCTCTTTTTGGGCTGCGATCTGATCCATTCGCTCCCTCCTCTTGGCAAACATGAGGGCGCCCTTGCCTGAGGTGTCTGGCAACATCTCCATCTTGTCACCTCTGTTCAGTTTCTTCTCGATGTCCACTAGTCCGGAATCCCAGTCAAAGTTCACAACTTGTGCGCTGTCGTCAATGTCAGACAATAACTCTTCATCCACCTCTGATTCACTCGTGCCCAGAAAGGCTACTTCACAGGTATCCTCTTTGTCACCTCCTTCGTCCTCGTCTGCCTCGCGCTCAAGTTCGCCAGTGCCGTAGCTGACTAGGGTGTATTTCTTGGCCCGCCTACGACGCTTCTTAAACATCAACACCCCCTTGGAGTTGGGGTTGGGGGCATCTGTAAGAAGGAGGGCAATGCTTTTGCATTTAGATTTTGCTTCTTTCACCTGCTTTTCTGATAGGCTTTCACTCCTCCTGAGCCCTAGGGAAAGTACAAAAATTAAATTGAGTTGATGAATTCCAAGAAGACCTCATAGCAACCCAGAAATCAACTCTCCTGGGGGAAAGTAAATATGGAAAAAACATGCTTACAATTGGCCGCTGAATTTTGAAGCAATCTAACTCATTTATCTTTCTTATTTCTTTTAAAATGTATACTTTTATGATGGTATACAATGAAATATATAACTGCACAATGGTCTGTTTCACTTGCTCATATAAATACATCTTTATGTATGGTGATTAGAATATATGCAATATATGGATCTTTCTACTTTGACAATAAATATTGGCTACTAAAAGTCCATAGGATATAATCAAAACTAAAAAGGAAACAATTTAAGGACATAATATAGTCTGAAAAACAAGGTAAGACATACCTTGTACTTCCGTATTTAAAAAATAAAATGTCAATATAAAACTGTCTCCAAGCATTTTTTAAAAGTGGGAGTGGGGAGGGCAAGAAACTGTTATTTCGAAGTGTTTCAGTGTAATGAATTTAAATATTTAAGTTTTCTTCTTCTTTTTCTTCTTTTTTTTAAACTCTGACATCTCCCCAGAGTCCCTGTATTCATGGTGACTGGATTAATATAAATTCAAAAAACTGAATGAATAATAATTGAAGGCACTGAATCAATAATTGCTAATGATTTGGAACACGGGATCATTGTGAATACATGTAAGAAATTCAAGCTACTAAAGCTGTCTAGATAAATTTGTTTGAAATGGATTGCTATTTTGGAAATATAACACTGCTTCAGTCGCAGCAAGAATAAGCATAAATCTTAAGGAAATTTAAAAATTATGTGACTAGTGACCCTCTTAATTGTGGGTAAAAGCTGATGCAGAAATTCAGTCATTTAAAATGAGAGTTTGACAGTTTTAAAGTAACAACATTTATATTTAAATTTTTTATTTTCTCATGACTGTTATACAAAATAAATTGGTGGCAAACTAATGTATAGCATCAGTTAATTGTCATCATGTATTTAACGATAATGAGCATGATTCACAAGCAAGTTTAGAATTCTTCAAAATAGTTCAGTGGAAATTTCAGAAAAACTTTTTGAATATTTTATGACTGAAAATTAGGTGTTGTTTTTTTTTTTTTGTCCCTGGAAAAAATCAGACTTCATGATTCGTTTTTTTAAAAAATAAAATAGAATCAGAGTGAATAGTTTTCTAACAAAGTTACAGATATTCCCTGGCAATCGAATTTTATTTAGAGAAAACAGTAAAATACTTAATCATTACTAAATGTAACTCCTTTTTTTGACCAGTGTTATACAACTTCCTATTAAATTGACAGTCACAGTTGCACAGTTGTTGCTCACTTCACTGCCAACATGTAAAGTATGGGAGGGATGCCTTAACACACTTGTTTAATATGCCATAAATGTGATGCTTCAAGTCTAAGGACGATTAACAGCACTTGCCAATAAAGCTACAAATGGTTATGCTAAAGATATGCTTGGAAGGGAATAATGAGAGGTTAGAAGATTTAATATAGTACTTTGAATAACTGAGTTCATTACCGTTGCGTATCATTCATACCTTCAAGTGCTTTTGCTAGTCAGCCTTTACCTCCTCAAATGAAATTCTAAAATTTGTTTAAAAAAAAAGAAAAAGAGAGAGAAGAAAATAACAAAAATCATAAAACCTAACTGACACTCTTATCTTCATTCTCCTTTCTGTAATCACTCCCTTGGGTAAAACAAAATACCGTAGACAGCCTTGAATTTAAATATATTTTACATTTGGGGACATTTAAATGCCTCCACGGGTCCCGGGAGACTGACTCCTGTGTCTAGAAGGTAGATGAAATGCTTTGCAGTCGAGTGAAGACATACAAAACGGAGAGGATCATGTAACTGCTCAGTATGCCATATGTCCTTGTCTGTCAAACTCACTTCTGCAAGCATCATCAAGCTGCACGACAATTTTTTTTTTTTCAAAATGAGGATCTGCTTTTAATATCAGTGGTGGAGCCTGTATTTTCAAGACACCACTCAGCAGCAGACTCAACCATTTTTGACATTTAAACTCCGAGTCCACCTGACTTCAGATACTCCCCTCTGCTATTTTACCTGAAATCTTACAACATTCTGAGACAAATCAGAGACTCGTTAACAATATTATTTTCTTGAACAGTTCCTGGCCCTTTGGGGATAAAAGAAAGTGCCTTAAATACATTTAAATCTATGACAAACTTCCAACTTATTGCCTCCTCCATTTCAGAAATTGGTGTTCTCCACAATTTCCCATTTGTTATTCTGTGCATTAATTAAAAAAAAAAATTTTTTTTTAAACCACAGAGAGAGACATAAGAAAAATCTTAAAAAGAAAAAAAAAATCCATGTAAGTGAAGCAGCAGCAAAATGCCCTAAGCTCCCAGGGCCCTTCCAGTAGCCCAGCAGGGGCCCTGGGCCGGACTTACGTGCGTGGCGCGCTCGGTGCTTGTGAGGTCGGCTGTGATCCCTTTCCGAGCGTGGATCTTCTCCCTGCTCTGTGCCTTCTGATGAGACTGCAAAGGATACCAGAGAAGGAGGTGCTTCTGACTGCCCTCCTTCCACTGGAGAATCCACACACCCCTTTCCTGCCTGAAGCCTGCACCCTTCCGTCTTCTGCCTGTCCAAGCAGTCTAGTATCACTTCCACTCGGGGCAGCCCCGAGTCTCCTGCTTCACTTCCTTGGATCACTTTTAACTCTGTGCCACTGGAGAGCTGGATTATCTTGCTGGACCTCAGAGAAGCCTCCCCTTTCTCCTTTGTGGGGACTGAATTTATGTGGACGATCCCGCTGTGGTGTACATGGGGAGGATCTGGGTCAGGAGACTTGGATTTTTCAGCTCCCACGAGAGCCACCACGGGGACATTCGTGACCTTGTGTCTCTCTTGTGAAAGGGACAGTTGTAGCTCAACCACAGGGCCTGGCTGCCCAACTTCTGCCTTCTCCCTTAAGATAATCTCGTCTGCTAAGCGTCCTGTTTGGGGGGCAGGCATAGGGGGTGCCACATGGTAGCTCAGGCCTGTTTCTTCTTTTATGCTCCCAGAAAAGCCAGGACCACTCCCTTGGTCCTCAGCTAGAGGAGCCCCACTCCCGCCTGAGGCAACGTACAACTCTCTGTGCTGGTTCTTTGCGGCTGGTCGAATCTGCAGGGTGGTACTTTCCACGCGCCCCTCATGAGTGAGATGCTCGGGGGGGTTGTTTTCAGTTTCAGAGATGGAAGTCTCATTTACTCCACTGGATGGTCTGCACACAGAAAAAGCAGTCCAGAAGGTTAAATCAGAGTGTTACACCTGCCAGAGAACTTTCTGACACTTTCATGATACATGATACAGTCAAAATATTTCCTCTTAAATGTCAACTGCAACATATTTGAGAGCAGAAGTTGGCAACATGTTTATATTATTATTTAAGGATCTTCCAAATAAACTTTTCTTTAAAGCAAAGCAAAAATGCTTACAAAAGATTATGGAACCTAAATCCATCCTAAATTCAGCTTTGATTTTTTAAAAGCACAGGTTATAGCTACACAGATGTCCAAACTTTATCTGTAATTATTTGGGTGTTTTCAAACAACCACGTTCGTTCTAATATGACAAAGCATTTCAGTGTCTTACTGACTCTAAGTTTAGGTCTGAACATTGCAATGTCATGTAAACATATTCAGCAGCTTCAGAGTAATATTAATATACAGATAATTCAAATAATCCTTTTAGAGGCTGTGCTTTCTTGAAAGGAATGAAATAGAAGCTGTTTTTCAAGCTCCAGAGAGCATGTGTTTTGTAATAAGTGGACCCCAGCCCAGTACTCTTGTGTAAAGAGAAATCCTTTCCATGCTGCAATGAACCATTTGAGTCATGGAGTATTTATAATCGGAGATGTCTCCCCTTCTCCCATTTGAACCTGTCTCTCAGAGCATTTCCTTATAGGATGTCTGAAGTCAAACTGTTCCTTTATCTCTCAGCTAAGAAGCCCAGCTCTGTTCACCACCATCCTTTGCTTTCGGCCTTAACCATTCCCAGCTGGTTTTGCAAATCTGGGTTTGCAAGAAGCAATGCCAGTTTAAGAGTCAAACGACTTCTTGCTAAAATGCTAATTTAAACTCTGCTTTTAGAAGAGAAGCATCACTCACAGAACAGCTGTAGGAGATGCCTTCATGTTTCACATTTGTAAGTTTTTTTAAAAAAGCAGCAGTGTCCATCTCTGCCCCTTTCCTCCTCCCTCAAAATGCCCCCCTGATTAATGCCAGATCATCATTTGAAGGGAGTGAACCCCTACTCAAGGGGCTACCCAAAGGAATATACCTTAGAATCTGTCTGATAGAGTTTCTGACTAATGTTCAAAATCATTGCTCCTAACTTTGCTTTTGACTGCATTTAGTAAAGCAAAACTAAACAAAAACAATAAAAAACTAACAGTCAAATGAATTGCGGCTTTCTTTAAGGAAGTAATCTGTAAACCTTCCTGGTAATTAAAAAAAATTATAACACAGCATTTTAAAAACATGATGATAGCAAATTAGATCTTTCTTATATAGGAAATGATTAATACACTCTATGCAACTAAACTTGATGGTACCAAAAGATCAGAGAGTTTTAATTTAGGAGGGCCTCGGATGGAAGTAGATTAAATCACTTTGAATTATGTTAGCAATCAATTATGAAGCTGAGAAGAGAGTCATTTGAATTTATTCCAGTCTTACAAAGTGTAATACAGGCAAATGGATCATATAAATGTTAACATTTACTGGTAGCAGAAGCAAAATGGATATACATGAATACAAATCATGAGAGCACTAAAGGTTAAAGATTTGTCCTTAAAATGCTCATTTCCTTTCAGTCTACATAGGGACAATGTTCAGATACCCAGAGTGGTGGTGGTGATGATGATGATGATGATGATGATGATGATGATGATGATTGCCTTTGGGCTGATTTTAATTTGAGATTCCATTCAAACCTCATCAATTAATTATTTATTTTGCCGATGTCAAAATACTTAAGAGAAAATAATCATCATCATAATTCCAGTTATTAAAAGTAGCAGAGACCTAGTTCATTTATTTCTGGAAGTAAATATGTACCTAAGGCTCAGCTTTAAATCACCATGGATTTTCCCAGTGATAGCCATTGTAATCAAAACAAGAACCAGCAGGGAATGTCCCAGACCACAAATATGTTCCAAAGAAACTGGCCTCATTAAAAGAGTAAAGACACTAAAAAGGGAACAAATTAGAAAAGGTTTTCCCCTTATTTGGGATGTGATTAAACCTTTAACAAAGATGGAAGTCTTCAAATACCTCAGAGATTTATGGATGATAATGGCAAACGCTGTGTCCACCCTTGGCAAGACACAGTTTTCTTTTAAACGTTTAGTTTTCTTTTAAAAGCAAAGGGCAGCTTTATAATTAAGTAGGATCCTAAAGGCTTAGACATTGGGCTTGCTGGGTAAATACTTAGATGGGAGAGTCTAAGAATAGTGCTACATTTCTTTTATTTTCACAAGATTATGGCCCTACCGAGTTCATGTGTGAAATAGAATCAATAGTGAATGATTATCAGAAGGGTAATGCCACACTGTCGTGTTTCTGCAGAGTTAAGACAAAACCTGGAGAGCTTTCAATTCTGTGTGAGATTGTCCTCTGGCATCTTCCTGAAGGCTGCTCTCCAGGAAGCCAGAACTTTCCTTTCTGGAGGCATTACAGTGCATGGTCAGAGCCTCACTTGCAAAGTTAGTAGGGATTTGTACATGGTCCTGTGGTTTGCACAGGACTGTAAAAATGTTGATGCTGTTGCTTTTTTGTGATTGCCCTTGTTTTCTTTTGTCTTAACGTTTAAAGTTTACTACTGCGTTTTTAAGCAATTAGGTAGGGAGGGTGGTATTTGGGGAGATTAAATTAACAAGTGATTTCCATTAGTAGTCCACAACCTTTATTCTAACCATCTGCTTTTGTCCATACCCAGAAGGTTTTGCTACAGGTCCTGACAAGAAGAAATTGAGCTGCTTTTAGGGGGTTTTGTTGTTCTTTTCCTTCTCCTAGGCATTCTCTTTGTATAAAAAAAAATTGTTGTACAGTGTAACAGTTTAACACTTAAACATTTTTTAATGGAATTGATTGCTGTTCTTTTTTAAAATTTTAATTCCAGTATAGTTAACATACAGTGTAATATTAGTTTCAGGTGTACAAAATAGTGATTCAACACTTCCATACACACCCAGTGCTCATCATGACAAGTACCCTTCTTAAGCCCCATCTCCTATCTCCCCCTCCACCACCCCCCCCACCACCCCACTGGTAACCATCAGTTTGTTCTCTAAAGTTAAGTTAAACATTTTTAATTCATCAGTGAATCTGGAATTATAATGTAGTGATCCTGACCCACCACAAAATCTTGACCTAGAAGTATTAAATTATGTTCAACATACTGAGCTTTCTAAGGAGCTCGTCTAAAATACCTAAGATTTTCAACAAAGTTCATGACACAAAAATTTTCAAGTTAATTCTCAATTAACCAGAAAATTAATTGCCATTTTTCAAATACGGTGGTTCTTCTGTTTAACTATACTACCCTTCTACAGAGCAACCCCAATTTCCCCATAAATGACAAATTATATATTTAGTAAAAGCTATAGTCATTCCCATCTAACTTCAGGAGAAAATCAACATTCCAACAAATGTTTTGTACCTTTTGATAAGCATTTGGAGAGAGTCCGTTATGCTCTCCATGAGCTTGATGACTTGGGGGTAGGTGAGGTCTGCACAAGGGTTGCCATTGATAGAAACCACTTCATCCCCCTCACAGAGCCCAGACCCAGAGGCTTTGCTCTGGCTTCGGATCTGAGTGGAGTGAAAAAAGAAAGAAAGAGTTAGAATCATATAACTTGTAAAAAAAAAAAAAAAATCCATGACACCATCTCCGAGAAACGTTTATTTGGGAGGTAAATAGATCTGCAAAGTATAAAATCAGCCCTGGTTTTTAATCCATCTGTTGACCAAGAAGACCATCTTAAACCCTTCTGACCCCTTTCACGCACACAATGTATTATGCACCATCATGTCAACATTTAATTCATAGCATTGTAAGTGAATGGAAAAGGAACATAAATCTATAGTAAAGGAACTGGAATAAAAGAAATAAAGAATAGGGAAGAATGAGGGCAGACATGTGAAAATAACTGAGTTTACATTAAAAATAATTGTCACACTGTGAAGTTTGATTCCAGTCAGAGAGTGACCGCTCACATTCAAAAAAATGTTAAAAGCTTTTCCATTGTGGAGGTGGGTTGAACACTGACTGAAGAAGGAGATGTAGGACAGGACAATTTAAGGAGAGAGCAGTACAGCTAAATGAACTAATGAAAGCTGTCCCAGCATAATGGGGAAGTTAGGCAGCCAATATTAAGAGTTATGTCAAAGACAAAAATCCTTTATTGAAATCAACTATTGAAGTCTCGGTACGAACCAAAGTTTAGCAAAAAAGAAAGAAAGAAAAAGACGATTTTGCAAATAATAAAAACGTCCCTGCTATAACAATTGTATCATATTCTTGCCCAGAATGACGTGGAACAAAAAACTGGCTAAACCTAAAAGAGAACTTTTAGAACCTGGAAAAGAGAAATTTAGAGAAGTAAAATAATGGCAGAGAACCCCCACCAGCTCCTTAGTGAGGAATAACTGGAGGTTTATATCACGTATAATTCAGATTATGGTAAAATGTCATGCCGATTATTCTCCCTCTGCCCTTCCAGGTTCCTTCTCCCCCTCCTCGGTGCTACATCATGCCAGTGGGGGACCGGCCTCTAGAGACAGCACTGGCTGAGCTCCCTGCAAGCTGCTCCTGGTTGGATTTGGTCAACAGTAAGCCCCAACAAGTGCTCAAAGAGCAAGAGGAATGAGAGATCAGGTAGACAGATGTTCTCCCTACTGAATGTGCTTGGTCGTGGTTTGGCAATGGCTCCATTCCTCCATCTAGAGAGTCACGGCTCCTGTCTGTCTGCCTCTCTCCCTTGCCTTAACTCTTGCGAGATTCCAATTAACGCGTACCATCTTCTTGCCTCTTCAGGCTTTTTATCTCCAGGTCCTTCATTATCATTTGGTGGTTCACTTAAACCTGCCTTTAGTCCCTGCATTATATTATCTTCAGTTACCCCTCTGAGCATGCCACCTATTTCCTGCTGGGACCCTAAGTGATACTAATGTGGTTAGATGTCACTTTATAATGTGAGTTTACTAGTTCTCCATGAGCCATGTAACATGTCATACAATCTGAAACTTAACGGCACTTTAAGATCCTATTCTAGATATTTTCCACCAAGATGATCCCTTTCTCACTATTAAAATCAAGATTCTTTTTTTTTTTTTTTAAAGATTTTATTTATTTATTTGACAGAGAGAGACACAGCGAGAGAGGGAACACAAGCAGGGGGAGTGGGAGAGGGAGAAGCAGGCTTCCCGCCGAGCAGGGAGCCCGATGCGGAGCTCGATCCCAGGACCCTGGGATCATGACCTGAGCCGAAGGCAGACGCTTAACCACTGAGCCACCCAGGCGCCCCTAAAATCAAGATTCTGAGTCCAGAGAGATCAAAGCCTTGTCAGCAATACTTCTTGAAGAACGTTTTCATAGCCAGGCTCATTTCTGACTGGGCGTGAAACGTATTTCAACTTACCTCCAACAGCTGCCCACTAATCGATAATCGGCTGTTGACTAATAAGGTTTAAGTTTCTATCTCCAGGTGCATTTACATGTTAAGTGGCACTCTTGAAAGTAAAAGATACCTTTAAGTGCCAAAACAATGACACTTGTGAAGTTTAAAGTGATTCAGGTAGTTTTGCTCTGGGAAGGTCTGTCCTTTGATGGTCATAAATTATAATCTACAGTGGTTTCCTGTTTTCTGACAAAATTATCTCATTTTTGTTTTGGAAGAACATACTAGTTTATTGCAAAATATTTGCAAGGCTATAAGGAAGCAACAAAAGCAATGAGAAAGAGCATATGCCCCCAATTTTGAAAAATATCTATTTACCTGCCAAATATATTTGTTTTGTTTTGTCTTGCATGAAATAATTAAAATAAAGACTCACAAGAGAGCTGTTAATAAGTCAGGGATAAAATAATATCCAACAGTGAACATTTAAGTTAAGGTTAGAGTTGTTTGTTCACATTTCAGTCATTTAAATTTATTTATTTTTTTTTTTATAAAATAAGATGAGGTGGATAATAAAGCATTTTTTGAAGCGTAAACCCATTCATTCAGTTGAGTCAGATGTACTAGAACACAGACAGGAAATTCATCCTTTGGAGGACCAAAGAGGTTTTATGTTTCTAAGACAGATGTATCACTACACCTTGTACCGCTCAAGGCCCAGTCTCAGGGGTGGGGAGAGGGGGTTTCCCTTTTATCGGCAGTAAGTTGTGTGAGTTTTAAGCAACTTCATGGGTTTGCAGAACAAGTTGAAAAACTGATCCTTGGAAGAGAAATAAATCCCCAGCTTAACAGAGCTGTCTATCATGCAAACGTTTTGCTTGATGGGAAAAGGGCAATTCATCATTATGCTTGTCAAGTGGAGCTTTTAATGGTATCCGAATAAGCAAAAGCATTATGGGAGGAGTAGTTAGCATTCCTTCAGAGCATGCATTCTGAGGTCAACATTCAGAATCAACTGCGGCAATTGTGTTTCACTGACCTTTTACATCTGTCTGAACAGCAGGAAATATTTTCCTCAAGAACCATGTTAAATGTGGGGATACTGTCCTTGCCACAAAGTAGTTCTGAAAGAACTACTCTTCTTCCATTTCTAATAGGACTACCAAAACAAACAAGATGGTACGACAGTGTCTATTACGCCCAGACATATCCTTTGCAATCACCAACTTCACCAATATGGCTCATTTACTAGTGTACAAAAGATCCTTACCTTATGTTGTGTGTAATCAGGTATTTTAGAATGTATATATTTGTGTATTATTACGTACATGAGTAAAAATGCTAACTCCCAAAAATATTCTTATTTGTGAAAACGAAATACACTGTCAGTAGTAAGTTTGGATATGCAGATCATTAGCATTGACAATGTGAATTTCAGTGAATTTATCAACCAGTCCTCTTCTTAGGCCATTAGTGCTAGAGTCATAAAATACGTAGTGGGAGAGAATGCCAGCTCAGAAGGAAGAGAGGGTTCAATTGCGTAGCTCCAATGATTACTGGCTGACTGAACTTAAATAAGTCATATTACACCTTTGAGCTTTAGTTTTCTAAAGTGTAAAATAGAGCTAATGAATTTTATTTCCCTAGATGGTTAAAAAGGATTAGAAATAATATGTACTAAGTTTATGACACACACACAGCTCCTAGAGGTACCCAAGAAGGGGCAAATGCATAAAAATGAGTTGGTTTCACACACACACACACACACACACACACACACACACACACACACACACACGAAAGGAACATGCCAAGTAAAAAGAAAAGCCATAAAATGTTGGTACTTTGTCTACAAGATGTTTGAAAATAACTGGATTTATTTTCAGTTTTTATGCCTATATTTGGCATCAACTCATCATAATCTAAAGATAAATGTTATATCTGTCTTTTCCTCAGTAAGTACACATTTCATAACTGAGAGGTGAAAGAAGACAAGCCTATTTATTGTTTCCCAGCAGAAATAACAATACAAATATTTAAATACTAGGGGCTTATCTTCACTGAGCACTTACTATGCTAAGCCCTCTACATGCTTACACCGTTTATTCCTACAAAACCTCAATGAGAAGTATACGTCCACTTCCATTTGTGAATGTTCAGATGGACTGCACCCAGGCGCCCCCTATCATGAATCTTAGGAGTGTAGCAACAATTAGCAGAGGCCGTAAGGAAAGTCAGGGAGGAAATAAAAACTTGCCAAGTCAGTCCATAACCTGGGAAAGAGAGATTTTGTTTTATTTGGTTTTCTTTCTTCTTCTTTTAAGATTTATATATATATATATATATAAGGTATTCTTGAAAGACTGGAAAATAATCAATATTATGACCCAATATGTTAAAAGTTCAAACTCGAGTATAATTATCTTTTGCAAACTGTGATTTGACTCAATACGAGCATGCAATGTATGCCTTTGTCTTGAGAACATTCCCTTAGACACTTCATTCCACATCTAATATATTAGAGAAGGAGTTTCTATCCATAAAATACTGTATTTCCTATTAGCATCTCTCAGTTTGATCAGACCACAGAACTAAGAGGTACTGGTAATGTAAATATTTACCAAAGACTGTATTTTTTTGCTTACTGCTTCTTGATCCATACCAGGAGAGATTTATTTTACTACAACCAAGTGAAAATGGAAAGTTAGAGCTTCTCTGGGAAATTCAACAACGTTATTTTCATTTCACAGAATAAATCTGGGAAAGGTTTCAGCTATGCTAATTTGGTTTTAGGAGTTAATAATTCCCTGGCAAAATGCAAAAAGTTTCTTTTTCTATTCTTTATCATCACTTCATTTCTAAGTCTTCCAGAACCGACTAGAAAGCAGGTATCAGATTTGAATTCTCATAGAACTTTGTAGTTGAACTATTTTGCCTTGTGTAAATGGCATGTCAGTTGTGTCAGCTTGCTGCTGCTGAGACTAAATCTTGTCTCAGGGGCTGCATTTTCACGAATAGCTCATTGACAAGTCCTGTCGGAACATGTCACAGTAAATGGCAGAACCAAGACAAGTAGTAGATTCCACTACTCTATCTAGTAAAATATATGAAAAGGAAAGAGGAAATTAGGATAAATCTAACCTATCACAGGTGGGCTATTCTCAATCCATAACATGAAGTCCCAGGGACCTGGAGATAACTAAAAGAGGATGAGAGAGATGATCTCAGACAAGTAAAATTTCAGAAATTAAAACATTCTGATGGAAATTGGAAAGTAGTCTATGATCTCGCCGCTCTTTCTGAAGCTCCAGGCTTTCCTCAGTTTTCCGCTTCAGGCCTTCAACAAAATCCGCCTCGTATCTCTGAGACGAGGCTTAATAAGCATTCCCTCAGCCCAGCTGGCTCTCACACGGAAGCCCCAGGTAGGTCTGCATTCCTCAGCTGACCAGAGAAATGGTCGGAATGGTCACGGGGAGGTACAGCAAGAGCAGTGATGATGGTAGATTAAGTTTTAGAAATTAAGGAAATAATCCAACTTTTAAAGGACCAGATTCTGAACTACAAACCTCCATCTTTGGTGGTGAGTTTCCTAGTACCAAAGATGAGGTCACAGGATGCTGGGAATTCATGTTTACGGTGGTACAGTATTTCTGGAAGTCAATAGCAAATAGCAGTATAGCTTCAGGATGACAAGGCAAAAGAAAACAAGGACCAGAATACAATGGAATAAAAGCAGTAAGAACCCCAGGAAACTCTTTATTGTGGGAAGCAAAAGGCATCTGGATCTTAGTGCGAAAATTCAAACAGTGCAAAAATTCAAACGGTAAAATAGAGGGGGAGAAAAGACTTGAGAAAATACCTAGAATATGGTAAATAAATATGAAATATAACTAATAACTGAGTAAATCAAAAGTCAGTGGAGAAGACTGTGGCAGCGTTGGACGGACTGCTCAACTTGTGTCCCAAGCTCATTCGTGTGTGCCTTGGATGTCACAGAGGCTGAGAAGATACAGCATATCCCAGACTCTCCTGCAGCCAGGGCCCTGGGTGTGATGTAGTTCTAACCCAGCGGGTGTAGCTGCAAGAACACTTGTATTTGGGATTGAGTTCCGCAGAGAGGGACGTTAGACTGTGAGGCACCCATTTCGCTGGTGCAGATCTGGGAGACGATTTTACTCTGGATTCAACACTTTTGCTGGCAGCTTCTTAATCCCAGATCAACGCTAAGGTGTATAACCCTAGACCCAGCGCTGGGCCCAACGGCTCCGGACTCCCCTGCTTCCGTATCGTGGCAAACGTTGCCAATCCCTTGGGTAGCCAGTCGTGCAGTGTTGTTTGAAGTCATTCCTGGAGGCCCTGCCTCAAGCCTGCCTTTCCAGATCGTTCAACAATTCTACAAGTACTTACTGAATTCCTTTCTGACTAAAATAACTAGAGAGGTTTCTATTTTCTGCAAGTGAACCCAGAACTGATACAGAATGATAGAATTAATGGCAAACACAGAAGGTTAAGAGAGGAGCGGCAACCAGTCAGGTACAGATAAGAAAAAAAGATGGATACAGACTCCGATACTTCAAGACAGGAGAGACAATGCAGAAACGTATACCAGATAAATGGTATGAGGTCACCATCTGCTAAGAACAAAGGAGGAAGGGCAGGCAGAGGGGATGAAAACTTGAGGACAATGAAGGAAGTTCAGAAAAGCCATTATAGAGTACATACTAGGAAATCAATACAAGAGAAAGAAGAACTTTGTGAAGAATTTGTAAAGAAGAAAGTGAGATGATTATCAACATGCACAGTTACCTCAGACAAATGTTCTAAAAGGACAGTAGTTGATTACTAAAAGGAAATGAGGCTTTTCTCCATTAAAGCATTGACAAGTGCATAAAAAATTGAATAAGGCATTCAATTTACAAAATGTTTGTCTAAATAGTGACAATAGATCTTAAACTATATTCACATCAGGCCACGAGGGCAAGTGCAAACAGACACTAGGATTTTTCAGTTCTTCTATCCTCAGTACCTCAATTCAAGCTCAATAGCTTGTTTTCATGTTGAGTTTTGGTTTGAAGGCTATGAACTTTACTGCTCTGGTCACTAATATATATACAGATACTGGGCAAAAAATTTTCCTTTTGGACGACTGTCTTTCCCCGTAGGGACCAAGTCACCATAAAAGTAAAAAGCATTCCTGGTAGCAACCTTGGAAACATTCCCGGAGTAAATAACTATCTTTGACAGGAATGAGGGCCCTAATCCATGGGGCTGCATACTTCAGGATCTGCATACCAATGTGATTTCACAGGCAGAAACGATGCTGCAATTTAACTACTATGAGCTCTTATTAAGCAGCCACCATGATGCTAGAAAACCAACAAGTACAAATATGGAATGGTATTCTTTGCTCTTCTTTTCTTCCTAAGAATGTAAACATCCTAGCTCTTTCAGGAAAACACTGATGGACCAGAGCCTATGTGGACATGTCGTCCCTGTCTGCTTTTTTGTTGGATTAAATGTGAAAGACAGCATAAAGATTTTTGACCCATAAGGAACATTCCTTCTATAAGCATTTATACAGAATATTTTTAAAAATGCTTTTTAAAGCATTCATTAAAAAGCCTATGTGAAATCTAAGACTAGATAAATATGTAATCAGTAGAAGCAAAATTACTCAGAAAAGACAACAGAACTAGAATTCACTACTTTCAAATATCTGTTTATTTTTATGATTTTGTTAGCTGTACACATTACTATTAGCTAAATAATTATTATGCTGCAATACCTCACCTAATACGAATTTAGTCAGTCATCTAAAGAACCTATAAGGGGAGCCTGGGTGGCTCAGTCGGTTAAGCGTCTGTCTTCGACTCAGGTCATGGTCCCAGAGTCCTGGGATCAAGTCCCACATCAGGCTCCCTGCTCAGCCAGGAGTCTGCTTCTCCTCCCCACCCCTTCCCCCCCCCGCCCCCCCTTTGTGTGTGCATACTCTCTCTCTTTCAAAAATAAATAAATAAAATCTTTAAAAAAAAAAGAACCTATATAAGTAAGCTCAAAATACAACCTATATAAGTGGTCAAAATACAATAATAAATAAAGCTCACTAAGACTTCTGTGCATCACTGTAAGGGTCTGGGGCCCTTTCTCATTCTATTTGTTCAATTTTATATAATTCTGATAAGGTTTTTTATTTGGTTTACAGAAAATTAGAAATAGAGAGGTAAACATGCATCCTGTATAAAGAAAGATGTTACAGTTAATACAATGCCAAAGCAAGAAGGTAAAAGCCAAAATTTAAAAACACATCAAAATCTTAAAAGAAAAAAAAAAAAAGACTCCAAATACAGGATCATTTAATGAAGATGTAAAAAAAACTCTCACACGCTCAATGGGACTTGATGCCTCTATTGTACTTGAGTGAAAGAGTGAGCATTAATAATAATGATCTCAAGTCATTTAAAAAGTTTCAATCAACTTTACTAGATTGATTAGATGCAGAAAAACAGGTAATACCTTTTAGAGAGTATCATCCCAAATAGCTAAAACAAGATTTGCTATTTAAAGGTATAACTGGATCTCAGGCATTGCCACATTAGGTACTGGATTAGAGTTCATAATCTGAGGTCCTAAATACTTTTCTTCTATTGGTGTTTTTACTGAAATGGATTAGTTTTAGACACTGACTATGTCTCACATATCCAGAAAATGTATCTTTCTGGAATCCCCTTTGGCCATCTGAAGTTTTACTATATTTGACTAAACTAGATAAAGCAGTTTTTTCTTCAGATGGCTCATACATAAAACTACACATAAAGAAGGTAGACATAACATTAAAAATGTCCTCCCCATGACAAGGGTACAGATTTTTAAAAAACGTATAAATTCTATTATTTTGCTCTAGTAGCAAACTGGAAATCGTACCTTAATTAAGCAACCAAATCACGTGACAAGGCATTTAGGGTTTCAGGGAATCGTTTGCCTTTCAGGAGAATGAAGGAATCCCCACCCAGATTGCTAATTCTATGCCTTGTTGAACTGCAATACACACACACACACATATACACATACACACATACATACATATAAGATCTGTCATGGTGCTTCCATTTTGGAAAGAATCATGTAAAATTTTTGAGGAGGTTTTAATTAGAAAACTGTCAACAGTACAAATTTATAAATATTTTGCATAGTTTTAATCCAAGAAAGTCACTGACTGCACTGAACATTTATTTTAGTAGGAAAGTGGGGTAAAAGACAATGCCAATGTTGTCTTCACATAACTAGAATACTTGCCACCAGCCCAGCCACAGGACCTGCTGAGCCATCCGGCTGCAAAAAGGAACAAACTAGCTGATGCGGAAGCCAGGGGAAGTTAATCAAGGACTGTGCCCTTTCAAGGAAGGGCCCGGGTTAAATGATCACTTCCAGAGCTTTGGTTAACTGGAATTTCGTTTAGCCCATCATCAGTATTTAAGAGTGTGTGACCCAGAGCAACAATTCTAAACCTTTCGGTCTTAGGACCCATTTGCAATCTAATGAATGATAGCAAACTTTAAAAATATTTTGTTCTTAGGGGTTCTATTGATACTTACCAAGTTAGAAATAAAAAGTGAGATATTTAAAAATTGTGTTCATTAATTAATTATAAAGTACAATAACTGGTATGTTAACATAAACAGTATGTTTTTATGAAAAATAACTGTGCTTTTTAACACTAAGTTAATTTAGTGAGAATAGTGACATTGTTTTCCATTTCTGTAAATCTCTTTAGTATCTGAGCTTAATAGAAGACAACTGGATTCTCATATGTGCTTCTTCATTCTGTTGTATTAATGTTGTGTTGATTAAAGTGTATGAAGATCTAGCCTCACACAGATATATGTATGTGTACATATATATTATATATATATATATATATATAGTTGGAAAAGGGGAGAGTATTTTAATAGCTTTTCAGATAATTTTGGATATTTTTCTTTGATACTACATCAAACTCAACAAGTGGTAGTTTCTAAAGTTGCAATGTGAAATTTAAAACCATAGCAATGAACTTTTCATACTTGGTTACATTAAAATCCATTGGCGTATTTTGCACTTTGAATGGACATTTTACTGATTCATGATTCTGTTACACCACACATTGTCATTTGGAAAATATTGATTCACTGAGTCAGGCAGATCTTCCAAATGTTGACACACTTCATTATACAAATATACAAAATCACCCTCCTTAATATCATCAATGTTCTCATCAGAGAAGTCTTTAAGTATTGAAAAGCTGTCAAATTCACAGTGGCAGATGAAACTTAATTTTCCCTTGAAAGTTCAAATACTGGCAGTGTTTTCCTTGAAGTGACAGGTTCATTTTGCTCATTTTTTAGAAGTTATCTACTGAATACCCAGTCTGATTAACCACAGTGTGTCTGTCAGTCATTCTTTAAAGTAAAAATGGTGAAAAAAAAGGCTAGTAGAGCTTGCAATTAAAAGGATTGTCCAAGTGTTTCCTCAAGACAAACATTGTTCTTCAGTATTCAGTCAGAGTGCTTTATGTATATTTTCATTTTGTCACACAGGATATTAAAAATATGTGTGCTGGGGCGCCTGGGTGGCTCAGTCGTTAAGCGTCTGCCTTCGGCTCAGGTCATGATCCCAGAGTCCTCCGATCGAGTCCCACTTCGGGGCCCCTGGTCCACAGGAAGCCTGCTTCTCCCTCTCCCGCTCCCCCTGCTTGTGTTCCTGCTCTCGCTATCTCTCTCTCTGTCAAATAAATAAATAAAATCTTTAAAAAAAAAATATGTGTGCTGAAAATTTAATAAAATGCAAGCTTTGGGGCACCAGGGTGGCTCAGTCGGTTAAGCGTCCAACTCTTGATTTTGGCACAGGTCATGATCTCAGGGTCGTGAGATGGAGCCCCGTATCGGGCTCTGCGTTCAGTGAAGAGTCTGCTTGGGATTCTTTCTCCCTCTCCTGCTTCTCCTCCCCCACTTGCGCTCTCTCTCCAAAAACATAAATACAATCTTTAAAAAAAAAATGCAAGCTTTTACTGCCTTATCAAGAATATCCTGATATGAAACCAGAATCTTGTTTCTTAAGTCACCTGGTGACAGTGAGGAATACAATGACTCCTAGTACAGGTAGGAGTCATTGCCCTGAAGGCTACGGTGCAAGTGGCTTCATCCACCTTTGCTTTTTGCGTCATCGGTGCAAATGTCAACACAGTGAAAAAGAGAAGCAACAATCTTGGTATTATTATGAAAGTCATTTTGAACTCATGGATCTCCTGAAAGCATCTCAGAGCCCCCTGGAGGACTGCAGACTACACTTTGAGGGTTACTGATATAAAGGGACAGACATATATGATATGCATCTTCGGCATCCTGGGTCTCTGAGCTGGAGAGAAGGAAATTCCATCAAAGGCAATGCAAGGGCAAACAGCCCAGGGAAGAAAACGCTGACCGAAACCAGGAAGGGATGCCTTCTGAAAACCTTGCACTGAGACAGCACACCTGAAAGCAACCGTGAATTCCGACTAAAGGCAACTCTGGTGACCTAGGGAAATGAAGAAGCTCATTGTTCGGCCCAGTTCTAGAGATTCAAAGTCTACTGTCTGTGGGAGGAGAGACAAAGGGAAGGAGAAACTCTTCTCCTTGGGCTGGAATGTCAAGATTGCATTGGAAATAGTCCCCATCTAGTTGCCAAACTAGCGGCTAATTCAAATTCATTGAGCACTGTGACCGCAATACAAAGATCTTTGTGTTGTTTACAACCCAAAGTATGTCTTGCACACAGTAAGTGTGCTGAATAAATGACAATATGAGAAAATCGAATTTTACTCCGATGTCTGTCTCACTTCCCTCAGTACCAGGGCCAACAGTCACTCCCAAACCTACAGTGTACTTTGTATTTATTCTCTTTCTAGTGTCTTGCAGGTGTGAGATTACAACAAAGGTCTCATGTGAGAAATAGGGAACTCCCGGTGTATTTGGGGAAATGAATCGGTCTTATCCGAAACTGCACAGCCGGGAGAACGGAGTTTTCCCCAGCAGGGGCCATGGTCACACGGCGACTCCATAAAGCAACTCTGCAGCTGCTCCTGCCAGTCACTCCATTTCGCCATCATCCCTCTGGCCCCAGAAGAGGTGAAGTCACAAGGCAATCAGTAAAACCTAAACCTTTCCTGAGTATGGGCGTGGTTGCAATTTATGGAGAAAGGCACGTGAGCGGAGGCAGTGCGAGGCGCCCAAGCTGAGGCAATGCGGCAGGTGCGACCGAAGTTCAAATGTGCCCTGTCTGCCTTGGCAGGTCCGCGGGAGTGCGCCAGGGCGAGGGGCGTGCTTTCCAAACCTAGTACTTCAAGAAGGGAAATCGGGGTCATGCCAAGTGCCCTCTGTGTCCACGTAAGTGTTCTGTTAATGCATTTTAAAACCAGTCATGCCCCCTGCTGTGATTGACTAACACTTCTCCTGTTTATTTCGGATTGAGGAGCGCCTACATGAATGTCATCATCTTGCCAAAAAATCTTGGGCCAGAACCAGCCAAGGAGAGCCTTGTGGGGACAGGCAAGAGCCTACTCTCTCTCTCTCTTCACCTAGCCAGAGGTCTTTCTTGAATTTATGTAAGAAAATGGAGCTGGAGCTTTGTTTTTGTTACTTCATTTGATGAATTAGTTAAGTAAGTAATTATGCTACATATTTACTGATTGTCTTTAATGTGACTGATAGTGTTCTGGGTTCTGAAGTCAGTAATGAATACTGTCTTCGATAGCTTTATATTCTTCAGGGGCCTGGATGGCTCAGTCGGTTGAGCGTCTTGACTCTTGGTTTCAGCTCAGGAGTTGTGGAATCAAGACCTGCCTGGGCTCTGCGCTCAGCGGGGAGTCTGCCTGAAGATTCTCTCCCTCTGCCCCCTACCCGCACTCTCTCTCTCCCTCTCTAAAATAAATATATAAATCTTTTTAAAAAATCTTTATATTCTAAGATAAATAAATTGGTAGATAAGTGTAACCCCACATGACAACTGCTATCATTCAAGTCAACACAGTAAGCAATGAGAGCACACCCAGGGCAGTACTGACAAGGATTCTTGGAGGAGGCAAGGTTTCCTAAAGGACAAATAAACGTTAGCCTCATGAGGAGGGGGCAAGGGAGATCTGAGATGCACAGACATAGCACCTAGGACACAGTGAGTGCTCAGGGAGTGCTGTTGTAGGACTATACTTTCACAACACAATGCCATCTCCAATTAATACTGTAGTATCTCAAAGAGTACTTCAAAGCAATTGCCTGTTAGCTTGCAATTCAAAGTGAGGTTCCCAGACCAGTAGCCTTGGAATCACCCCAGAACTTGTTAGAACCATCGAATTCCAGCCCCCAACCCACATGGATCAAAGGCATTTAACAAGATCATCCATAGGGGCACCTGGGTGGCTCAGATGGTTAAGTGACAGCCTTCAGCTCAGGTCATGATCCTGGAGTCCCGGGATCGAGTCCCGCATCGGGCTCCCTGCTCGGCGGGGAGTCTGCTTCTCCCTCTGACCCTCCCCCCATCATGCTCTCTCTCTCATTCTCTCTCTCAAATAAATAAAATCTTTAAAAAAAAAAAAGATCATCTGTGATTCATATACGTATTAGGGTTTGTGACATGCTGTACTAAAGGCTCATCAACCAGTGACGGCCTTCTAGAATAGTGGTTTACAAGCTTTGGTGAACCTCAAATCTCCGGGCAGGACTTCCAAAATGCAGAAACCCAGTTTTTATTCCCTATCCTCCACGGAAACCAAATCTCAGAGGTTAGGACGTGTATATCTGCATTTTTAACAAGCTTCCCAGGGGCCCCTGAAACTGATGTTATTTTCTATAAAATGCTGTAGGGAAATACATTGTGGGGCCAACCATTTCGTGTGTGTGTGTGTGTGTGTGTGTGTGTGACAAATAGACTGATCTGTACTGAGGAACTTTCTTTCGAGGATCATCTCATTAACTCTATTAAGCTAAAATAACCAGACTTTTCAAGGAGACTAGAAGATGAGTTTATGATCATGATTTTCAGATTTTTTGGCATATTCTTTTATTTTAACAACACAACTTTTACTATTCTGAAAACAAAGATGTTCCAAAGCAAGACTGTCTGGATTAGAAGTGGTAAATAAAATGTGAGCCAGAGTGCTGCTAAAGACTGCTTACATGGAAGCACCATTAGCTGAATTTTATCCATAAGGAGTTCATGCAGACAAATAACTAGTTCTTCAAAAATATCTTGTGTAGCCTCCAGCCATAGAAAAAGCTCCAAGTACCATTTGAGAATACTTGTGCTAAATGTACAATGCAAATATGACAACACATTCAAATTCTGATTTACCCTAACTATAATGTTTATTCTCTAGCTGGTCACAAAATCTAACATGCTAAAGACAATAGATTTCCATTTGTTCTTGATTTTCATTTGAAACTAAATATGATGAAATTCCAATTTCCTCTCTATTATTACATAAATCCGAAGCAAAGAAATGGAATTACCAAGTGCTTGTTTTATAGGAAAAATTGTCTCCACATTAATTACATTAGTTGTGCATAATATTTGGAGGAAATGGAATAGTCAAATGGCAGATAAATATATTAAAGTAATTTAATGAATTAAAGTTTGGTATAGAAACATTTGAGATAACTCAAGCAAACTGTATAACAGCCTATATGAATTATAATTTAAAGGAAAAAAATAAACCACACTAATTTTTTGAGACACGGACTTTCATAATTTGCAAATTATAAAAGAAAATTTATGAAATACTGAGTTTTCTCCTCGTCCTATGAAACAATTTGGATTTCAAAGAAAATATCAAATTGTTTCAAATTTTTTTCAAATGAATGGGAATCATTATTTACAATACCACAACATAATCTCTGTCACTGTTTAATCTCATTTATATTTGCTAAGACATGCTTTCTTTCATTCAGAGTTTGCTTTACAGAGAAATGAAAAGCCAGTGAAAATTAGACCAATGTGCTTACAAGTTTCCACAGCTCATTTCACCTCACTCCTGAAGGCATTCATTCATCTACCAACTACTGAGTGTCTCCAGCAGCAGGTACTGTTCCAGGCTTGCCTTACAGGCTAGCCCCGGAGACTAGGTAGACCTTGGCAATTGGACCTCCATCTTAAAAGGCTGGTTTTCTGACATGCCCTGATAACCACAGATAATTACCAGGACCAATAGTGAGAGGGGCACCTAGCCCCATGAGAACTGATGTAATCCAACAACAAATATGCTGCTTTGCTTCATTTATTTGTTTGTTTGTTAGTATGTGCTTTGTTTCATTTACTTGTTTGTCTCTCCCCATCCCCTTCCCTGTTCTCTCTCTCTCTCTAATAATGGTGTCTTACAAATTCTTCATGGACTATAATTATAGTTGATGGACTCAATTTGCTTGTCATTTTCAAGGGTGTAAAGAATGGTTTCTTGTGCCTGGCTCTATATCTTACAGATTCCTTTATTAGCACATTTATATCTGACATGTTAATATTCCTTGAAACAAAAGCAAAAGTATGAGATGATGTTAACATTGAAATGTATAAACCAGATGTTCTGTCCAATATCAGTGTTAAAAAATTCGAAACCCATATCAAAGTGGGAAAGAGTGTGATTAGAAGAAATATAGATTGACACCCCTGCACCAAGAAGTTTCTTTGATGTTTGAATTATTAAACACAAATGTACTGGATAATTTGTATTCTAGTAAAAGACCTTCTTTTCCTAAGAGTGTTAGCTGTGTCTCCTTTTCGATGAACACTCTGACTCCATCTTGAATAAGTTCTTCATCAAAATCTCCTTTTGTCTTCATATATTGTAAGGTGTAAGAAAGGCAATGGTTAGGACACCAACTTTCATGCCGTCAAGTTCAGGCTTATCTGTAAGAAGTTTTGTATTTATTGCTGATGGTGTCAGGGTGAATGTGGCCTGGGAGGGTTGTCGCTTCTCCTTTCCCTCACTTACAGCTTCTTCTTGCCATGGAAGGTGACATCTTTGCCTTTCTGGCATCCCAGTGCCTCTGGCTAAAGCTCTGAGGACACCCTAGCTTCTCTCTATGGACATACTGCGGGCCAATGCATTTTCTTTTTACTATCAAACCATTTATTCTCTTTGCAGAATATAATAGTCATAGTTGCGGAATGCTCCAATTGGATATGTGTTCCTAGACTAGCTTGATGTTAATGCTATTTTGAAACGATTATTTAGTGGTTCGCAGCAATGCTATTTGCCCATACTGTTTTCCAAAGGTAGATATTTATTTGCCATTTTAAAACTTTTCTCTGTTATTAAAAACAAAGGTAATTTTTAACAGTTCCTACAAACAGGCAGACCTGAGAATGCTAACTCCTATGTCAGGAAAGGAGAAAGCCAAAAAGCAACACAATTTGCTCTGTAGAATTCCCTCAACTCTCAGGAATTTGCGGGAACAGCTCCCTCTTGAAGGATGGGGGTAGCGATGAAAACAGGAAGGTTAAGAAGACATTAGAACCTCCCAGTACCATTTCCTAATCCCACTCAGCCAAGCAAATGTCCTCTATTAGCCCTACAGGACACTGGGCACAGTTGAAGGTGGATGTGCCAAATGGAAAAGAAGGACTTAAGTAAAAGAGTAACTACTGGATAGCGAGACACCCCCCACCCCCACCCCAAGCCCCCTTCTGTCTGCCAGGACTCTGGCAGCTGGACTTTATACCCTTTTGGAAGAAGACTGAAAGATTCTGATTAGCTAATTAATGAAAGTAGAGATATTAGGGCTTCACCAAGAAATGTTTCAGTTTGATCACTCTACAGTAAGCAGATAGCCAAGGAAATCTATCTACTAATCTAAAGGAAAGCTTCTACTGTAAAAGATAGGCCAAAATGAGCAAAAAGCAAACAGAAAAACTGCTGGGAGAGGAAAACACCAAAAACCATTATCACTTCTATCTTCAAAGTGATATGAAATTCATGAAACAGAAATAGAAGGATATAGAGAAGAATGAGACAGACTCTCAGAGATGAAAAATATCTCAGCAGAAATGAATAGCTCAACAGAGTTTGGAAGATAATGTTGAGGAAATTTTCTAGAATCTCCTAGAAGCTAACAGGTTTAAATATCAAGACAAAGAGATGAGAGTAGAAGGAAGGAAGGAAGGAAGGAAGGAAGGAAGGAAGGAAGGAAGGAGGGAGGAAGGAAGGAAGGAAGAAGGAAGGAAGGAAGAAGGAAGGCAGGAAGGAAGGAGGGAGGAAGGAAGGAAGAAGGAAGGCAGGAAGGAAGGAGGGAGGGAGGAAGGAAGGAAGGAAGAAGGAAGGCAGGAAGGAAGGAAGGAAGGGAGAAGGAAGGAAAGAAGGGACACAAATAAGTGTGTAATTTGAAAATAAGAAGGAAAATAGCCAAAGGTAAAAAAAAAAAAAAAGGGAAGGAGGAGGGAAGGAGGGAGGACGGCGGTGGAAGGAAGGAGAAAGCACAAGACACAGACCTTCCGTGCAAATGATAAAACTGAATTCTAAAAAGTGGAATTAAATGTTTTAATTAGTTCAACCTGCTTATCTTTGCTTCCTGTCCGTCCTGTCTACCTCCCTTCCCCTTTCTCCTGGAATCCAGCCCTGGCAACTCAGACCGTGATGAAGTCATAGGCTCCAAAATATGGCCATGGTATGAAGGCAGCAGCACAAATTTTTAACCAGCACTTCAACACCACCCCATAGTGCCGAGAAGGGAACCTTGTGTAATGGGAACAACTATGAGCTTGTGCTATTTTATTAATCCAGCGTGGTGATCCCTGGGTGTTGCATTACCTGCGTGTGTGTGTGTCTTCTGAAATCTCCTATTTATATGGCAGTCATCAAGAAGTCTTCCTCTTCTTGAACATGGCAAAGGCAGAATGAAGATAACTCAGTATTAGCCCTAACTCTGGGGTTCTCACCTATTAGCAAGGTCTTTGACATTAAAAGCAAAGAAAGGTTCTCAAATGATGACCTTCTCTGATATCCCCTTCTTTTGACTCCGCCTCAGCATGTGTCAGTTTCTTGTTCCTTATCACCTCATTTAGTCACCAAACATTGCTACCTGGGAGGAAAGACTGATGGAGTGATAACTGGCAGCTCTCTCATGACCTGCAGCCAGTGCATTTCCATTTGCTTGTTAAAAGAGTCTTGCTTTTCCCCAAATAGACCCATATTTTGAAATTCCTTTCTGCTTAATGTGCCATTCTCCAAAGCTCTTTAACTTTTCCTTTGCCAGATCCTCCAGAGGAAAAATAACTTCTTGGGCCAGAACATGTTGGTATTTAAACATCTCTACTTGAAAACCTTTTATAAATGTCAGGCAACAGTGCAAACCTTGAAGAGAGTAGTAGATTAAAAGAAAATTTTCTGTGTTTAGAATCCACCCTGTATTTCCCAGAATGTCCATCCTGTCTTGAAATCTGATTTCCCCTTCAGAGTCCACATTAAATGGCTCTCCTCCCTGAAGCTCTTCCTTTCATTATTCCCCTTGGCCCTGCAGACAGAAATATTTGTGGTCTATGAACTCATTAAAAGTCACTTTGAATTTCTCTTGTGGCACTTTATAACTTATATTTTAATTATTAGAAAACATGGTATCTGCACTCCTAAACTGTATCTTCATGAAAACAGGAACCTTGTTTGAATCTCCTTATCATTTGACGTGGTCAGTTAGGAGTAACAAAAACCACAGCTAAACCATTGCTTTGTACACACACTCTCTAATCCTCATGACAGTCCTGAGAGGCAAGGAGTATTAAGTCCATTTTGCAGAAGAAGAAACTAAGTCTCTGAGATGTGAAGTGGCTTGCCTAAGATCACACTTTCAGTGAGTGTTGGGTATTTCAAGAACCTGTCATTTCAACTAGAATCTGTCCTCTTCATACCCTGCTCTAAGAGAGGAAAGAAGGAAGGAGGGAGGGAGGAAAGAAAAAGTTTAAAATCTCAGGCTTTGACCCACTTATTGGAATAATACTTCACAAACTCCCAGAGTTGGAGAGTTGTGAGAGATTGAAGAAATTAACACAACCTGTCCTCTGCTTTTTACACAGAGAAAAACAAAGACCAGAGAGGTTAAGATCCCTGTTCAAGTTTGCACAAGCAATGACACAGCTAGGACTAATGCAGACCTCAGGGATCCTGGACTCTCACTCCCAAGTTCCTTCCGATGTAAATTTTGAACCAGACACTAACACATCAAGACATTTAAAACAGGACAGCAACTAATAGACATATAAGCTTGTTTGTTTAAACTTTTGTCTACTAAAGTCCTCTGGACACTAAGAAGCAAGAATTATAATTTCTAAAAGTCTTCGTGAATAGTTTTCTCATTTGCCAAATATATAAGGATAATATCTAAATATACAAGATAACATAATTCTCTTTTGTTGGTTCACCAAAATGGAAATATTTTGCCTTTAAAAGGTGCTTTGCCACTTAGTAGTCATTACAGTACAAATAGTGAATGCTTCATCTGTCAGCAACCTGAACATCACAGAGCCAGCAAAGTTTAGAATATGACCAAGCCAGGGAGGTGAATATGTACATTCAGGGCCAAGTTCAGGGCCTTGTAATTTTCCCCAATTAACTGATACATACTTTCAGAAAAATGTGATTAGCGAGCAAGGACAATAATTAACCAAGTCCTAGATGACCCCCAGTGCAGAACTGTGGGCTTTCCGAGCTCCATGCCATGCCCCACCCCTACCCTTCTCCAGAATCCTAACACCATCTCCTCCAGGAAGCTTTCTTTCCTCTTCTTTCTCAGTGCCTCCCCTCCATCCCCAGCAAATGCACTGTGGCAGGAACCAGGGATGTCTAAGATCTTGGAAACAAGGAAAGGGGGTTGTATGTGAGAGTTAACTCTGAGGTCAACAGTAACAGATGAGAACAGGAATTCTCAAAGTAACTTTAGATAAATGGACTGAGCGTCATCCAGAGCAGCCTAATGGAAGGTATTACCGTATCAAAGAAAGAATGTGTCTTTCTGAATGAGTTGGCCAGAAACAGAAATTAGAAAAGGGTAAGAGACAAAGCAGTGCCCAAAAAAGTACTGCCCAGAAGAGAAGCTCTCCAGACCAAGGGCTTGTTGTGCACAATACCAGGTGCTTTCCAACTGTGGAGGGGAGCACGGCAGGCATCTGCCATCGAAGCTTTCAACTTGTGCACTTTGTTCTGATTCCACACTCACAAATTCCGGATTTACATAATAATTTGGTTTCTAAGAGAAGACAGGCACTGGCCAGAGATGCAAGTATTCAGTCTTCTTGTCATTATGATTTTCCCTCTCTCTAAAGGAAGAAATCAGAATTCTAGCTTACCCTTAGTCTTCTTTGTCTTCAGGTAGCATGGGTTAGTATCCCCAGATGGGGTTACTGCCTGAACAATGACAAGATTGCTATAGAACCTGCATAGCTGAGAGTCAGGTCCTGGACTATGTTAAATTTATAAAAGACCACCTTTGAGAGACCTTTCCTCAGCCAGTCAGTCAAATCCGCCCTACCTCATCATACCTTCTTTCAAATTTCAGTCAAAATTAATTGACTTCTTGTCTTCCCACAAACAGATATTCATCGACCTCTCTCTTAGGGCACAGTTTATGCCTTGTGTTATTTATATCTTACAGATGTGTATCTCTTTTTGAGAGCAGGTTGTTTTATTTTACTTTATTTTATTTTATTATTTTATTCAGTCACTGTTTTTTTAATGACAAAATAGAAATGAGTAAGTTACAGTCATGTCCTCTATAGATTCAGGTTAGCAAGGGGCGACAGATATAGAAACAAGTTATACATGTGGAAAGGCAATAACAAAAGTAAAAAGAACAAGACTATTGCAAAAGAGGGAACAATGAACCTTGTTGGGAAGTCTCCCAGAGGAGGTGCTGTCTCAGATTTTGGAAAATAAATAACACTTCGCCAAGAAAACCAGAAAGAAGAGTATTCAAAACAAAGGGGAAAACATGTGCAAAGGCAAAAAGTAATGAAATGGCCTGGGAACCAAAATACAGTTCAGTACTGCCAAAATGTGAAGTGCAAGGAAGAGAGTCATGCAAGATATGAGGCTGGCCAGGTGGAGAGAGGATGAAAAGTTGGTGTATGCCCCAGATGCAGTTTGGACTTTCCATTGTAGGTGACCATCGAAGCCAGCCAAGGCTTTTAATTACAAAAAGAGACTGGACCAGATTTGTGTTCAGGAAGACATATTTAATATTACTATGGACAAGGAAATAGAGGTAAAACAGAAAAAAGTAGGATTAGCTATCTAGATGA
Source organism: Leptonychotes weddellii (assembly GCF_054177405.1). Classification (NCBI taxonomy): domain Eukaryota; kingdom Metazoa; phylum Chordata; class Mammalia; order Carnivora; family Phocidae; genus Leptonychotes; species Leptonychotes weddellii. The sequence continues at coordinate 89,107,264 of NC_138370.1, forward strand.
CTGGATACATAGATAGATAGATAACAAAAGAAGGCATTTGGAAACATACAGACCAGCACTAGTCAGTACAAATATAATATGAACAACAAATGTAAGTCACATGTATAATTTTAAATTTTCTAGTAGCCATGTTAAAAACATAAAAAGAAACAAGCAGAATTAATTTAGATATACATATTTGGGGCATCTGGGTGGCTCAGTTGCCCCAGCGCCTTCAGCTTAGGTCACGATCCCAGGGTCCTGGGATCGAGACCTATGTTGGGCTTCTGTTTCTCCCTCTGCCAATAACCCCCCCACCACCACCACTCATGCTCGCTCGTGCTCTCTCTCTCTCTCTCAAATAAATAAATAAAATCTTTAATATATATATACATATATTCCAAAATATTTTTCTTTCAACATGTAAGCAATATAAAAAGCCATTAATGAGATAGGTTACATTATTTTCTCATTCTAAGTCTTTGAAATCTCTACTATAAGAATTTTATACTTAGAGTGCATCTCAATTCAAATTAGCCACGATGCAAGTGTTAAATAGCCACATGGGGCTGGTGGCTACCATACAGCAAAGGTCCAGACGATACATGATGAGGCAGTGACTCATGCAGAAATGGAAGGATGGAATATGTTTATAATGTATTTACAAGATGAATTTGACAGAAATTAGGTACTGGTTTATATCAGTAAGGAACTACTAGTCGAATATAAGGTTTTCTAGCTTGGAAAACCTGTGGATGACAGTTGCTCAGGCAAACCCGGAAAGCAAGTCTAGGGGAAATAAGATGATGAATGCGTTTGGGACGTGCTGAATTTGAGATGTGGGGGGGCTGTCATCACTACGGGTACGATAATGCACACACAAATGTGAACAGCATATACTATATAATACCTCTGTGTTTCAAGCTCTGTTCTGTTTTTTGCATATGAACACATTTAATCCTCAAAACAACACTACAAGATGGGTATTACCACCACGCCCCCGACCCCCATGTTACAAATGAGAAAATCAGTTATTTGGCCCAGGTCTCAGAGTCCTCAGTTACCAAGCGGCAGAGCAAAGACTGAAAGCCAGTCTGGCTTCAGACGCAAGGGTTCCAACCACACACAGTACTACCCCTCAAACGCAAGGCCTCTGGAATCACACAAACTGGGTTCGAATTCCTCCTTCACTTACTAACTGTGTAAATTTGAGCAAGTTATCTAATCATTGAACTTCAGTTTTCTCACCCATAAAATGGGTATAAGATGCCTATCGTAACCATGGTTGTTGAGAGAAATGACTGACTGAAATACATAATGTATATAAAATGTTCATCACAGCAATGGGTATACAACAAATAATAAATAGTAGCTGCTTCGATTATTACATGCACTGGGTTTGGAGCTCAATGTAGAACTCCAAATTGGGCTATATATTTCTCTTCAAATACCTAACACACTAGCTGGTCTGAGTTTCACCTTTTGAAGAAATGGCTTTAGCTCTTTACAAAGACATATATTTAAAGGACTTCACAGATGAGAGCTATAGGCTGGGGTCATCTTGCACCAAAAGCTGAAACAATCACGGGCATTTAGATCATGAGACAGCAGAGCTGAGTGTTCACGGCACTTGGACATTGTGGAGACTTGCTCTGGAAATAAAACCTTGCTCTTACCTTTTTTTTTTTTTAATCAGAACACATTTGTTTGTGTGCACTTTTATTAATTAGTGATTAAAAAAACAGCAAATGAAAAATATTTATCAAACAGAGATCTGCGGTTATTTGGTTAAAGTCCAAGAAAATTTAATCATAAGGTCTAGGTTTATCACATTTCCCCCCAGATAATCTCATTTCTTGTATGGGCAGGCATTTGGATATGAAAATAAAAGACAAATTAAATAAATAACCAAAACCATAAACAGAGGACATCTTGCTCTGCAATCCCTGGCATCTGTAACTTTAGATTTCCAACATGTTAATGTTAATTACATGCTATTTCCTGCCAAGCTTACGGTCATGTGATCTAAATTTGCATTGTAATTGGCTTTGCCTTTCATAAAACACTCTGCCTTTTTTCTAGATGAGGAGATGTGGATGCAGAACCTCTTAAATAGCCTTTAAGAAGACCTCAGCAGCCTGATACCACTCAAACTCTTCTAATCCCCCAGTCCATAGGTTGAATCAACAGGTGCTCCATTGAACCATCCAATCCAATTGTCATTCCTTCCCTCAACACTTTAAATTCCATTTAGGTGGTAGGTCTCCTCTTTCAAATCAGGACTAACCTAATCACCCACTTAATGCTCTGAATGCCGAGCTCATTTGATTCTTCTCATCTCAGGTTCCGTCAGGTGGCCTGCCTAGGAAACCTCTCCCCTACAAGATGTTCAAGTGGCCCACGTATCTGGCTTGCTCAACAGGCACAGCAGATGAGTAACAAGTGTGTTTATAGACTTTGTGGTGCTCCAGCTGTCGCTGATGTGTTTTCTGCTAAAATTGGTGTATTTTTTGCTATCTGCCTCATCCCCTGGGCCGTTCAAACATCACCAGCAGGGCCCAGTGGTCTGGGGAGGCCTTGCTCCAGAGAAAGCGAGTAGATTCTCTGTAGGAATAAGACTACTTGTCAGGATGTTGCCTAATATAGTGGCAGTGACTGAGCCAGAGGCCTCCTAGAAGAACCAAATGTTCAACAAGACTAACAGGGACCATTAATTAGTTCAAGGACAGTGCACGGGACTACAGATCAGCCAGTCAGGCTTTGACGCAAGCCTCTCCCAACTTGATGAGTTCTAAGACTAGGAAAAGCATTAAATCATGTTTCCATCACTATAACTCGAGGGATTAAATTTGTTAATGGAATACATTTTCAACCCATCTAAATATAAACGAGCATTCATTTGAGACTCTTACAATTTGGAAAATTCAGAATAATATTTCAAATGCAAAAAATATTATAAATATTGAGAGGAAAATTGTGGGGAGGGAGAAAAGACCCTCAGAGCAGTTTTAAATAGGTTCTCAAACAGACTTCTAGAAACACCTTGCTTACTAAGCTGTAGGTTATGCAAGGGAAAACCTGTGTCATGAGTCTGTAGGCTAAGAGTTTTGTATGCTAAGAGAATTGTGCTTGTAGAGCAAAATGGAGGGGGGAGGGAGGTTGCTGGCTCATACACAAGCATTCAGTAAGAGCATGGATCCAAGAATTGAGTGGTGAGTTGTTAGAAGACCTTAGAAATTCATATAGACATGTTAATGAGCTGCACTTGACAATTTGATCCAATGAAATAGGTTTTTTTCTCTGAATTTTAAACCAAATTAAATCAAGGAGGGATCATAAAACAAGGTAAACTTGTCTAAAAGAAAAGTTTTCCAAATAAATGTCAATCCTCTAAAACTGCATTTCTTGACAATGGCCAATCCCACACACTATTGGATTTGCTATTTCAGTTCCACGTTGTAAAGGACTTTTTCCTTTAAAAAAGAACACACACACCCACACACACACACACTACACATTTGGCTTCCTGCTTTTAGTCTCTTCCTTCTTTAATGAATTTTGCAAATCACTGTCAAATTAATAAATACTTCTCTTATGTTGCTTTCCTATTCAAGCACTAACACGGGCTTCCCATTAACTCTTAGCTCTACTCTGCTTTCAACAGTCTTTTTTTTTTTTAAAGATTTTTTATTTATTTATCTGAGAGAGAGAATGGGAGACAGAGAGCATGAGAGGGGGAGGATCAGAGGGAGAAGCAGACTCCCTGCCGAGCAGGGAGCCCGATGCGGGACTCGATCCCGGGGCCTCCAGGATCATGACCTGAGCCGAAGGCAGTTGCTTAACCAACTGAGCCACCCAGGCGCCCCTCAACAGTCTTTTTAAGAAGATGAACCTAGCTTTGTCTGACCACCTGCCCAGGGTCCAGAGCAGAGAATGCTCTTTCTATGGTCAGAATGAGAGCTCCTTCTCGATAACAGAAGATGCCTCAGATCTGAGCAGCAAGACAAACTGAAGCCATGCAGAGGAGTAAGGATCCAAAACTTGGAAGACTGTCAAGAAGCCACCATCAGTGGGAGGGCTTCAAGACAGGCTTGGAAGTTTAGGCAAGGGTTGTTGCCCCAGCCCAGGAGTTCCAAACTGAAAAGGCCAGAGCAAGTCCAAGTGCAAATAACTGCAGATCACGTGCATTTATGAGGTTGTTGGTGGTGAGTAGTTTATGAAGGGAGGTCAGAGATGGCGAAGGGAATCCCAAGTAACTGCCTAGAACAACATGTCTCAAAGCATGGTTCAAGGACCCTGAGAGGTCCCTGATGCCCTTTCAGAGGGTCTGTGAGGTCAAGACTATTTTATAGTTAATAGTAAGGCAATTTTTGCCCTTTTCACTCTCATGAACACACAAGGGAGTCTTCCAGAAGCTATATGCTATGTGTGACACTGTCACTCAGATGGCTAATGGAATGTGTGCCTCCCAAACTGGAACCGTCACTGTTATCCTAACTCTTCCATGCCCTCACTCCGTATCTTATCATAGCCTATTGCTTCTACCGCAGGATTGTCTCTTCAATCTGGTCCTCCCCACCATGGCCTTGTTTCAGTCTTTCCTCAGACTGTTTTGGCAGCCTGCCATTTGACTGCCACCTTTCCAATCTCTTCACTTTATATCCATTCTCCACAATCAAGTCCTGCATCCACACTCCCTTGTAAAAATCTCTGCAGTCTTGCTTATGAACAGAACTAGATCTAAACATCTTCACATCACACAAGCAAGATCTTGCACAATCACACCCATCTACCTTCCTAACTCCATCTCCTGCCTCCCTTCTTCCTCGCTCCCCTCCTTCCTCCAATCTCAAGTGCAGCTGCAATGAAGTTCTCAACATTCTTAGAACATGCCAGACTCTTTCGTGACATGTGAACTCTCCTGAATCCTTCATTGTTGAACTTTATTAAATGCTATCTTTTTCCTTTTTTATTCTATTCTTTCACTTGCTCAGTCCTGCCCTTCCCTGCTTCAGAGCAACTAAACATGCTATTTCTGCTTAGAATGTTCTTCCCTTCACTCTTTACATGGCTTGGTCCTTCTCGTCCTTTGGTTCTTGGCTGATAATAGGTCAGATGCCCTGCCAGCCGTTTTCCTAGTAAATGCAGATGCACATGAGCTTCACATGTGGTTCTGCCCAAGCACTGTCTGGTCAATGCAAATGTCAGTGGCTAAGAAGTCTCAGTGGCAATATGCATCTCTCTTTCTCTCTCTCCATCCCCTTTCTTTTCTATTTTTTGTCTGTCTCCTAAAGTCTAGTCACTTCGGTCTTAAGGGTCTCTGAGCTTTGACAGAAGGCTCAAGTTTGATGAAAACTTCTCTAGAAGAACACTCAAGTGGCATTGATGATGAATAGCAGGTCAGACAGTTCCTTTCTTTAATTTAAAAGAAAATGAATAAGGTGTACACACAAAAAAGGAGTCATTGAATCAGCCAGACCTGGATGTTGGATATAGAATGTGAAGCCCTGGACCCAGTGATCTTACCTGCATGATTTCATGTTGCACACAAAGGAGTTGAGTAGGAAAGGCATCTCAGCCTGGTCTGGGCTGAGTTGTGGGCTATGTCAGCTTGGTGCTCTTGCCAGAAAACTGAATACATGTGAGAGTCACAGTTCTCCATCTCCACTGCCCTGCTTATTCTTAGTATGTCCATTTGTTTGGTTTTGGTCTGTCTCCTCCTCTGGCAGATAAGCTCTATGAGGTCCAGCATTGTCTGTTTTTTTTTTTTTTTAAAGACTTTATTTATTTATTTGAGAGAGAGACTGAGAGAGAGAGAGCATGAGAGGGGGGAGGGTCGGGAGGGTCAGAGGGAGAAGCAGACTCCCTGCCGAGCAGGGAGCCCGATGCGGGACTCGATCCCGGGACTCCAGGATTATGACCTGAGCCGAAGGCAGTCGCTTAACCAACTGAGCCACCCAGGCGTCCCCAGCATTGTCTGTTTTGTGCACCATTGTGTCCCCAGCATCTGGTATAATATTTGGTACATAATAATGCTCTGTAAACAAGTGCTGAGTAAATGATTGAACACGGGACTTACTTACTCTTCAGGATCAAACAGAAATGTTATTTCCTAGGGGAATTCTCCTCTCCCTTTCTCAAGCAACCATGGGGCCTTGTCTCCGAGCATCCATCACACTGCAAAATCTATGGTTACCGAGCATGGAATCAAATGTTTTCTGACGGTTGGGAGCCCAACACAGGGGTGATCATGACCTGAGCCGAGGGCAGATACGTAACCTACTGAGGCACCCAGGTGCCCCAACACGACACATTCTTTTATCACTTGGAACATGAACTATTTCTCTTTATTTGCAGCTGAAGTCACTGCTATCAGTGACTGTCAACCAACAAGGTGAGCCCATGACTCTGACAGAATCTTTTGGGAAATCAAAAATAGCATTGTCTCTATCTTCTGAGGCTTTCAGGCTTGCGAGGGACACATGAGCACACATGAAACAATTCGAGAATGGTACAAACAAGTTTTACATCATATGCCAATTTGAGTCACAGTCTGAGGAACTGGCTCTCAGTCTCAAGCTTGCCAAAGCCTGAGCTACTCTCAGTTGCGCTCCAGAAATCTCTGCAATGCTGTTCACTCCCCTAGAAGCTGACAGTCTCCTCCCCAGCAATGGGCACAAGGTCTCACAGGCATAATCATGACCCAGAGTCTGATGTTTTCAAGTATTTTCAGAGGCTTCTGGTGAGAGCACCAGGCTAGCACAGCCGGTGTGATTCAGCCCAGACCAGGCTGAGATGCCTTTCCTAATCAACTACTTGGCGTGTAAGCATGACATTATGCAGGTAAGATCACCGGTTCCAGGGTTTCACGTGCATTTCCAAAGCCCAGTTCTGGCTCATTCAATGACTGCTTTTTTGTGTGACCATCCTCCTCTTTTTTTTTTTAATTTATTTATTTGAGAGAGAGAGAGCACAAGCAGGAGGGGCAGAGGGAGACAGAATCTGAAGCAGACTCTGTGCTGAGCACGGATCCCAATGTGGGGCTCGATCTCATGACCCTGAGATCAGACCTGAGCCGAAACCAAGGTTCAGCTGCTTAACCAACTGTGCTACCCAGGCGCCCGCCCCCCTTTTTTTTTAATCAAAGAAGGGAACTAACTGCCTGAGTGGCTGCTCATCATCAACACCACTTAAGCGTTCTTCTAGAGAAGTTTTAATCAAAGTTGAGCCTTCTGTCAAAGTTTGGAAATTTAAGATCAAAGTGATTAGACTTTGGGAAAGAAAGATTTAAAAAAAAATAGAAGAGAAAGGAGAGAGAGAGAAAGAGAGAAAGAGAGGAGGGGTGCCTGTTGCCTATTGAGGCTCCTTAGCTGTTGACCTTTTGCAGAGAAGCCCGAACGGCGCTTGGACGGAGATGAATGTGAGATTTGTTGAGTTCTAACGTCTGTGCTCGCAGGGAAAGACGCTGGAGGTCTGATCTGGGACTCTTCATTGTAATCAATCGAATCCCCTTCTTCTCTCAAAATGAAAGCGATGGCCACTTATTAATTTACAAATAAAAGTCCGAATTCTTACAGACTTTCTTCAGAATAACTCATAGAATCCCTGGAGTTCTTCTAAAGGAAATGTTGGATGTATTTTCTAAAATGTCAGGTCGAAATAAAACAGAATCCAAATGTCCCACCTCGTAGTGTCCAAGCAAGTCCTATTTTTAGGATGAGGTGTCACTCAACCTGCTGTATAAGGCCGTGCTAGGAACCTCTGCTTTTAGGGAAGTTCCCGGCTCTTCTTGGAGCAGGACTGTTTCATTTCACACATATATGCCTCTTGATTAATACCTTCTTCCCATTCCCAGGGGGGAAAAAAAAAGCTTCACTCTAAGTCCAAAACTTTTCTTAAACGTATGATGGTGTACAATATAAAGACCTAAAAACAAAACCAAAACAGAACAAATAAAACAAGAAGACATACAGATGTACATGCACATAAATTAATGTTAATAAGATATTGACAGATAAATATAGTTTATGCAATATTTGCTCTCGCTGGTCAAATAAGTAAGATTTAAATAACTTTGCTCATAAAATCAAGTATGAAAATTGAGGCAGTGTGTGGACAGTGACAAAAGCATTCTGTTATATTTGACTTCAAATTCATATTCTCCCATGTAGTAACCGTGTGACCTTGGGAAAAATAATGATTCTTTTTACTAATATTGACTGAGAAATTGTTACATGTCAGGCACCGAGCTCATTAATTCACATTGCATAACTTTCTGGAGTCATTTTCCTTTTCTGTAGAGTTACAATGGTAAGATGTACTTAACACATCATTGTGAAGAATAGAGAAAACACATGTAAAACACCTAAACATGGAGGCATTATAAAAATGAGTATTTTAAAAATAAAAACGGAACAGTAATAGCACTGCTAGGATATTTAAACCACAATCTAATTTTTTCTATTCTTAGGTGCATCAGTATTAAGTAAACGAAATCTAGAAGCAGCAATTCTGGGTGCATATTAGGTATTTTAATAAGTGAAGGAAGTAAAATAAAAAATAACTAAAGCCACATTATCTTTAAATCAAAGTGAAATCCTAAAGAATGAAAATTATTCAATTTCTCTTTGATGTTATTTGTGTGAGACATTCTATGTTACAAGAGAAAGTGTATTTTATTATGGCCTTTGAAGAAAATTATTAGGCCTTAGTTCTTGGTCTGTTCTGCCGTTACTAAGTTGTTCTGTGAAATCAACTTTTTCTCATGTCCATTTGGATATCTATAATCAACTCATTATAGATGTTACTTATTTGTAATTCACCTAGAACAATGACAGGATAATGAGATATCTAAGGAAGACTTGGTGTTGGTATAATTCAGCAAAACTGCAGTAGTTTTATTGAGTGAGACATAGAACACATTTGCAATACACATGAATGGACAACAGCAATCCACTGGAATTTTTTGGCCCTGTCAGAGATGTTGATAGGGGAAGTTGTTGGAAGCTTTAGGGGGCAATATCAATAGCTCACTGAGTAACATTCTGTTTCCTGGTTCCCCTGATCCAGCCAGGGCATTTATTTAATGGCTACATGAGATGGAAAAAGGAAGAACATGTTACAACATTAAGCCTGAAATAGAATGTCGAACAATGTAGAGGTAAAATTACTGGCCCAAATCCCTCTCAGCAAAGGACCAGACTCCCTGCCACCCAAAGTGATTTGGATTAATTCTCAATCCAGCCTACTTACAGACTAGATAGAGAGTAGAAATGGCCACATGTGCCTTTTATCACCTCTCAAACCTGAGATGGGCCAGTGATGCTCCCCATAGATACCTTTGGGGCTACCAATGCTAATTGAAAATCAGGGTCAAGTTTACGGACTATTTTTAAAACCATATGAAATCAGGGGCGCCTGGGTGGCTCAGTTGTTAAGCATCTGCCTTCGGCTCAGGGCATGATCCCAGGGTCCCGGGATCGAGCCCCGCATCAGGCTCCTTGCTCCACGTGGAAGCCTGCTTCTCCCTCTCCCTCTCCCCCAGCTTGTGTTCCCTCCCCCTGCTTGTGCTCTCTCTGTGTCAAATAAATAAATAAAATCTTAAAAAAAAAAAAATGAAATCTAAGAAAGGAAGAAGGCCAAAATTTTTTTCAGATCTTATCCATGAGAGTTTGGTTCAGATACTAATTCCATCCAGGTAGTCTGTGATAGTTGAATTCTGATTTTCAGTACCCAGGATGACTGTGTGTTAACCTACAGGACACTGGGCATAGATAATCCAGTTTGAGTTGGCATTTTTAAACAGGTAGTTGAACTTACTTTACTATCTTTGGTTCATAAAAAAAAAGTAAGCTGGCCAAAAAGAGCAAACTGGGTTTGTGCACACATGGTTATGGTTTCCACTGTGACTGTTAGAAAATTAAATACTTGTAAGTGTCAATAAAGGCAGCCTGTAGCACAAAAATATTCTTTTTGCCTTGTGGTTTTAGGAAGGGGTATAGGGTTGGGGGCCATGGGGTAGAAGTAAATAATCATCATAACATATAAAAGGATTTCAGATTGTGAAAATGAAGGCCATTTATGCTGAGGGTAGAGGTTTTTGAATGTACATCGACTGGAAGGGGAAAAGAAAAAGATTTCTTTCACAGAGTCACATACTTGTCTGCAGAATTTTTTTTTTTAAGATTTTATTTATTTATTTGACAGAGAGAGAGCACAAGCAGGGGGATGGGCAGGCAGAGGGAGAGGGAGAAGCAGGCTTCCCACTGAGTGGAGAGCCCAATGCGGGGCTCGATCCCAGGACCCTGGGATCATGACCTGAGCTGAAGGCAGAAGCTTAACCGACTGAGTCACCCAGGTGCCCTCGTCTGCAGAATTTCTACTTTTAATTCAATGGAAGTCCAAGGAAAACCGAACATTGTCAGAGGCACAATGTCAAGCTAAGATTGCCAAATAGTCGGTCATGCTGGAGGGGCTGGCTTAGCCCTGTTCCTCTAAATTTCATTAAGGGCTATAGAATTATGTAGTAAATGGTGGTAGTGATGTGAAATATAGCTCAGCAACCACAACGGCAGCAAACTGTGCACAGCATGGTACACAGGGATGATGTAAGGTCACTGAACCAAGTTCCGCACCAGCCAGCAGTTGTTAAACAAGACACTTCTGGACGCCTATTTGGCATTCAGTAAATACTTGTTGATTAACTGATTGACTTACTGATTGACAAAATGGCCACTGGGAGTGCCAAGTTGGATGACAGGGCTTTTGACATTAACTCTATTAATATGTCAGAGGCTTAAGCAAGTCTCAACATTTTCCTGCCTCAGGATCCCCATGCCTACAACACAGAGATAATCACTTGCCCACAGCAGTTACAGGAAAAAAGAGAAGAGTGAAAAAAGACGAGATTATTGTTGAAGTCTGAGGCACTCAGTCGGGAGGTGCCAGCACCAGCTTCTGCAAGGAATCAGAGCTTGACGGCTCAGCTGTCACCCTTCCGAAAGGATAGACAGAGGGCAAGCCCTGTTCCAGAAGCAAGAGACACAGCCAGGTACATGGAGCAGGCTGGGCCACAGGGTGGAAGGACTGGCAGAAGCTGAGAAACACTGAGCACAGGAGCAGGATTGCACTGAAGAAACCTCAGGGATTCTCTCTGCTCAAACCTCCCCCCTAAACCCTGGTATAGCCTTCAAAGGCAAAGGCTTTCAAAACTGAAGGTGCATAAAGATCACCTGAGATGCCTGCTTAAATTACAGATTGCCAAATCCCACTCCCAGAAACTCCGGAACCAGCAGGTCTTAGTTGGAGCCCAGCAATTTACATTTTAGTGAGCTCTCCAGGTGCTCCTGAAGCAGGTGGTCTAGGACCAGAATTGCAAAAGCACTGACCGCAGAGGGAATCATCAACTTTTGTATTTCCTGATGGCAATGACAAACACCAGGAGAGACAGACACAGAGGGCCCCCTAGCCAAACAGTCTTAATTTTGGTGGTGTCCGGGGCCAGGGACATTCAGAAACCATTTACTGAGAACCTATCATGTGAAGAGCATTGAACGAAGGGGTGCAAAATATACAAAGATAAGAACAGTCACGTGCATAGGGCTGGCTCTGATAGAATCAAGTGCGGAGGCCCGGAAACCTACAGAAGAGAAGGAGTGGTTTTACATGCTGGGGTCCGGGAAAGCACTTTGGAATTGGTGACATCTGAGGTGAAACTGGAAGGAAGGAAAGACTGCATCTGGTCTGAAGCAAGGCACCGCAGGCAGACGGGATGGTTTAAGCAAGGGCATGGAAGCCTCGGAATCCTGAGCAATGGCACGTGACCGGCCTGTGCAGTGGAGACAGCAGAGAGAAAGCAGACTAGAAGGGTGGGTGTGGTCAGACCTAAGGAAGCTTTCAACGATGGGATGAAGTCTGATTTGGTTTTGAAGTCAACACATGTAGGATTTTGAGAAGAACTGAAAAAAAAAAATGTTTTGTTTATTTTTCTAAACTTAATTGGCAATACTTAATGTTTAACTTAAACATTATTTTTGTTTTATTTTTTTAAAGTAGGCTCCACGCCTGGCGTGGAGCCCAACGTGGGGTTTGAACTCACAACCCTGAGATCAAGACCTGAGCCGAGACCAAAGAGTCGGTGGCCTAACCAACTGAGCCACCACCCAAGCTCCCCTAAACATTATTAATAGCTGATATATTCATGGGGCACAGAATTTTAAAGGAACAAGAGGTATATAAGTGTAAATTTCCCCTCCCTCCCATCCTTGTCCCCCAGCCATTTATTTTAGAAGCAACTAATATTACCACTTTCTTTTGTACTGGAGAGACTGTTTGGGAAACTAGCTAATGGCCAAATACTGACTGGGCTGGAACAAGGAAGAGCGAGATGAATGACAGAGACACTAGTTTGGTGATGGTTTCAAAAGTCCAGGTGACAAAGGCCTGAAGTGGAGCACTGTCACTGTGAATACAAGGGAGATTTCTGCAAAAGCGTTTCCTAAGCCCTTATGGCCCATGTCCAAACAATTTACAAATGGCATAGAAGGAGCTGAGGATGACTGGAATTTGTCTTGAGACTTGAGGGATAGTAAAATGGGAGAATGAGTTTGGGACAGACAGATGGGGAGGGAGGCTGTGCAGCAAAGTGAGATACAGGACATAAAAGTGGACATGACAAATATCCCATCGGAAGGTGAGGTACATAGCTTGGAAGGGAAATGCATACTGGGGCGTCAAGGGCAAGGACGTGGTAGTTAAAGCTGTAGGAGGAGACAAGCTCAGGAAAAGAGGACACACCACATGGAGGGGATGAGTACTGAAAAATCCCTACATGTAAGGGGGAAGGAGAAGAAGTGGGGCCAACAGAGACTGAGGAGAAAAGGTCAGAGAGCGAGTATGTGTGTTTTCGAATCCAAGGGAAGAAAGAATTTCAAAGAGAGAAGCAGGGGCCCGGGAGCGGGGGCAGAATTTGTCAGTGTTGCCACCATGGTGATAGGCGTGTGATGTCGTAAAGAGAAGAGCTGAGAAGAAATCACTGACCACCTGGTGATGAGCAGATTACTAATGAGCTTTAAAGGGTGGTTTGCGAAGAGTGGGAGCAGCGTGGAATAATGCAAGGGAGAGTGTCAAGGGAGGCGAGGACGTGGTCTGCCACGAAGGGAGGGAGAAAGGATCAGAGCTGGAAAGGTGAATAAGGTGGAGAAGGAACTTTTTCCTCAAGTGTGGGAGAAAAGAGTGGAGTTAGGGAGATATTTGATGGAACAAGATCCTGGAAGAGACTGAAGGAGAAAAACTGAAGTGAAGGGAAGAAAGCCAGGGAGTTCACACCTAATTACCTTGGCCATCTCAGCAAAGGAGCTGAGGCCTCCTCCATGCTCAAGGGAGAAAGAGTTTGTTTTTGGAGAATTGCCAAAAAATACAGAAAGGAATTTGATAGCATTGGACTTGAGATGAAAGAAGGGATTTTCAAGAGGCACTGAAGGTCCAACTGAGCTTGGACTAAAGAAGCTCCTCATATGAGTTGCTTCCAGATCTTTCCTTCAATTACTCGCCACAATCACAACCTTGAAAACAAACAAACAAACAAAAAACATGCATTGAGTTAAGACTTTGGCTTCTTCAGATAATCTGGGGAATGTATTCAAGAATTATCATATTCTTTCTACAGCCTACACAGAGGAGAGGAAAGAATGTAGAGTGCCTTCCAGACAGCTTTCTGGGAGTCAGTCATCTGTCTCTTATTTAGGTAGCTTATGCAGTGATACGTGGAAAGAGAACATAAATATCTCAGGCTGATCAAGTGCAATTTGTTAATTAACAGCATGTGAAAACTACCAAAAGGTATCTACAGACAATATATCAGAGAGGGTTGGAGACGAATGGAGCTAGTATAGCTCCCTATGATTTGGGCCAATGTAGACGTTTCCCTACAAATCACTACTAGTGATTCTCCAAGGACAGAGTGCAATGCCTCTCTACTTTTCTTTCCCCCTAAACCTCCTCTTTTTATCTTCTCTTGCTCATCCTGGATTTACTCTCAAAATATAGAATAAAGGCAGAGAGGCAGCTTTCCTGCTTAGCTTAAAAGAGGTAGTAACAGGAACACGTTAGTTGTGAAAAACCGTGTCCCCGGGAGGAACATAAACACCTGCAAACATATCCAGGATTTTGTTCCCAGGTCAATTGTGGGGCATATTTTATTTTTTTTTTAGATTATTTATTTATTTGACAGAGAGAGAGAGAGCACAAGCAGGGGAAGCGGCAGGCAGAGGGAAAGGGAGAAGCAGATTCCCTGCCGAGCAGGGAGCCTTATGAGGAGCTCTGTCCCAGGACCCTGAGATCATGACCTGAGCTGACGGGAGACGCTCAACCAACTGAGCCACCCAGGCACCCCTGTGGGGTATATTTTAGTTTAGCCTTTTTTTTTTTTTTACTGTCTGGGACCCCTTTTTTTTCTGAGAGCACTTGGTTTTATGTATTTTATTTTATTTTTTAACTAAAAAAATGTTTTAAGTTTTTATCTTAATTCCAGTTAGTTAACATAGTGTTATATTAGTTTCAGGTGTACAGTATAGGGATTCAACATTTCCATACAACACCCGGTGCTCATCACAAGTGCCCTCCTTAATCCCCATCACCTATTTCATCCATCCCCCCACCTCCCCACTGGTAACCATCTGTTTGTTCTCTGTAATTAAGAGTCTGTTTCTTGATTTGCCTCTCTCTTATTTTTTTCCCTTTGCTTGTTTGTTTCTTAAATTCCACATAGGAGTGAAACCATATGGTATTTGTCTTTCTCTAATTTATTTCACTTAGCATTACACTCTAGCTCCATCCATGTAGCTGCAAATGGCAAGATTTCATTCTTTTTTAATGGCTGAATAATATTCCACTATCGATCTATCTATACCGCTTCTTCTTTAGCCACTCATCAGTCAGTGGACACTTGGGCTGCTTCCACATCTTGGCTATTGTAGATATTGCTGCTAGAAACATAGGGGTGCATGTGTGCTTTGAATTAGTGTTTTGTATTCTTTGGGTAAATACCCAGTAGTGCGACTGCTGGATCTTAAGGTAGTTCAATTTTTAACTTTTTGAGGAAGTTTTCCACAGTGTCTGTACTAGTTTGCATTCCCACCAACAGGAGAGCACTCAGTTTTAAATCTCTTTCTCATATGAATGGTTTATATTGTGCCTGCCTCAAGTAACTATGTTATATAAGAAAATGATGTAGGTACATTTAAAATTAGACATGTATTCCTTCATCCTTAAATTTGAAATGACTTCCAGGGAGTGTTTTCTCGTTATTTACGGTTTATTCCCTGAATTACAGCAATATGTATATGAAAGTCACAGTGCATATTTCCTCCTATTGCTACATATCAGTTGGTCAAAAAATATGCTCCTAAGGCTATGCTGCCCTCAAGTGGTCTAATTAGAGAATAATCAACTAGTTTTTTTCTGGATGGAAATTTTTTTTTTCAAGATTTTTTTTTAATTTATTTATTCATTTGAGACAGAGAGAGAGAGAGAGCATGAGCAGGGGGAGGTGCAGAGGGAGAGGGAGAAACAGGCTCTCTGCTGAGCAGGGAGCCCGATGTGGGACTCGATCCCAGGACCCTGGGATCATGACCTGAGCCGAAGGCAGACGCTTAACCCTCTGAGCCACCCAGGCACCCATCTGGATGGAAATTCTAATCTAACCAGTTTTGATTTAAGCATTAGCTCCTAACAAAGAAAGAAAGAAAAAAAAAAAAGGATGGGATGGGATGAGGTGGGGTAGGGTAGGGAAGGGTAGGATAGGGTAGGATAGAATAGGAAGGAAGGAAGGAAGGAAGGAAGGAAGGAAGGAAGGAAGGAAGGAAGGGAGAAAGAAAGATAATTATGTGCCAAGTCTGAGAGGCATGAAAGAAAAGAGATTTTAGGTCTCAATATTCCTCTAAAAGGTATAGGAGTAAAAAGTACAATAACAACAGCCACAAGCTTGTTTTGGTTAATGATAGAGTAATTGGCTGCATGCATGTGGCCATGGGGATGCGGCTGTGGGATATAAGTTGAATTGGCTCCTTAGGTCTTTGGGGCCAATCCTCAGCTGCTCTAGAGCAACCCCCTCATCAGGACTCATGACATCATCTTCCACAACTAGGGACTTAGAGTTGTTTGGAAACAATGCACTCAGGGAAAACTCTTGCTCTTGTGGCCAAGACCTCAAAAGGGAGGTCAGTAATTATTGTGATTACATTAATCACAAGGAATGTAGAGGATGGTATTGATGTCGATGGTCTCTAATGTGGGGCTCTGTGCTAATTGGCCACCATCAAGGCCCTCTAATATGTGGTTAGCTTCCCAGGTTGCTGATGGAGAAAGGAGACCACCCATTAAAGTGACCAGTAGACTCAGGGTTTGCTGAGCTGCTCTGGGCTGAGCTTATGAAGGAGGTCGGTTGCAAGGCTTTAGGCTACTCAGCTAGAAAGCCCATCATGGAACAGGTGGGCCAGCTAAAAGTGCACAATGTCCTGTCCCTTGTGATTTGTCACACAGTTTCTGGTACTTTGGGGATTTCAGTGAATTGCGAATCTCCTTCAGTAGTAAAAGATTTGTAACAAGGAAAACACGAGTTCTCATACACTGCTCTTGGGCACAGAGATGAATTGCACTAGTCCAATGAGTAGAAACGAACTCTACTTAGCAGTTATCTGTGGGGAAAGCCCTGGAAAGCACTCTGTACTTGGTAAGTTGGGATCTCCTCTGCCACAAACTCGTTTATATGACCATGAGTGAGTCACTTAACCTTTCTGGGCTGTTTCTTCATCTGCAAACTGTGATACTTAGTTCAGATTAGTGGTTTACGGACTGGTGTGTGCAGAGGTGTGCCTCACGGGCTATCACCAGCACAGGGTCCCTTCTTCCCCGCCCCCTTCACCCAGCCAGGCCCGCTTGATCCGTTTTATAAATCAGACTTGGAAAACCAGTGGATTAGGTGGTCTATACATCTTTCCTTTCCAGCGACACTATAACGTGATAGGAAAAGATGCTCGAAATGGTGATGGTGACACTTATTGATGAAGTTCTTTTTCTTTTTTAGTGCAGCTTTAAAAAAATTATTGAAGTATAATTTACATACAGTGTTATATTAGTTTCAAGTGCACAATATAATGATTCAACACTTCTATACATTTCTCAGTGCTCATCATAACAAGTGTACTCTTTTTCAGTAACCTCTACACCCAACATGGGGCTCAAACTCATGACCCCGAGATCAAGAGTCAAATGCTCTTCTGACTGAGCCAGCCAGATGCCCCATGGCAAGTACTCTTAATCCCCCTTATCTATTTCACTCATCCCCTCACCCACCTCCCCTCTGGCAACCACCAGTTTGTTCTCTATATTTAAAGGTCTGGGTTTTTTTTCTTTTTTTGTTTATTTGTTTTGTTTCCTAAATTTCGCACTTGAGTGAAATCATATGGTATTTGTCCTTCTCTAACTGACTTATTTCACTTAGCATAATCCCCTCTAGTCCATCCATGTTGTTGCAAATGGCAAGATTTTAATCGTTTTTATGGCTGAGTAATATTCCATTGTATATATACACTACATCTTCTCTATCCATTCATCTATCAATGGCCACTTAGGTTACTCCCATATCTTGGCTATTGTAAATAATGCTGCAATAAACATAAAGGTGCATATATCTTTTCAAATTAGTGTTTTATTTTCTTTGGTAAATACCCAGTAGGAATCATGGAACACTACATCAAAAACTAATGATGTAATGTATGGTGATTAACATAACATAATAAAATTAAATTTAAAAAAAGGAATTACTGATTCAGATAGTAATTCTATTTTTAATTTTTTGAGGAACCTCCATACTGTTTTCCACAGTGGCTGCAGCAATTTGCATTCTGCTGACAGCTCACATGGGTTCCTTTTTCTCCACATCCTCACCAACATTTGTTATTTATTGTGTCTTTTTTAATCTTAAGTGAAATCACATATGGCTCTAAATCCAAACACTTTCCCGTAAAATGAGCCCAATCTGACTCTGGAATGATTCCCATGTATGTGCTGGAAGAGAAGAGAAAAAAGAAGGAGTATGAACCACCATGGTCCCACAGCTCCCTGGAGGACGCAGGCCAAGGAAGGAACTAAGTAGAACTTACCAAGCAAACACCAGACAGTTCTAGGAGTGTGGGTATGTGTGTTATACTCTGCCAGGAAAGCCAGCCAGAAAATGGTCATGACTGAGGAATGGTCTGGAAAAAGTATGAGGAAAATAGGCAGAACAACATCTCTTTTCACTGTGTGAAAATACATATTATAAGGTCTTATATATTGCAAAGAAAAATATACTAAAAAGAGTTGAAAAGTCAAAATTTCTAGAAAATAGAGGAAAAGGTTCTACTACACTGTACATGGGGATATGTATCATTATTAGTAGTGGCCACCATTAATAAAATTAATATGATTTATTTTCATCTAGGAAATTCTCCTCTTATTTAAAAACAGGATACAAAATTAAATGTGTACAACTTCATTTCTCAAACACGAAGAGTGTTTTTTCCTCTGTAGTGTTTAAGTCAGGATGATATAAGTATGGATGAGTGATAGCTGGGCTCCAGTCTCCTCTCTTGACAACGTGGGATATAGATTAAGCAACAGACAAGGAACTCAGTCCATAAACAGAACAAGATAATATAAATTACCCTGCTTCCTGGTGACAAGAATGATGTGTAGCCAAAATTTCCCTGCAAATGACTTGTCATGCTTTTCTTACAAAAAAAAAAAATTGAGTATTAGACTCAACTCCTTTGTGTTTTACTTCCCTTTCTATTATGCTAGTGAAAATGTTAAATTTTATTTTAGATGTAACTAGACAATGGAAGAAAATGACTATCTAGAATTCCAAAAACTGAACAAAATGGTAACAAGAGACACTCATTGAATCAATCACCAACTGCAGGTTGAGTGCTCAGTATGAAGTCAACTTTGGGCTAAATTTGGGGGGAACCATGTGAGAGAAGAGACTCGGCTTAATCCTAGAGAGGCTTGAAATTTGGTTAAACAAATCTGGCTAAAGTACAAGAGGCAACTAAAAATCAACAAATTATAATATTGTAGGCTATTGACATTACCAAGGAATTCATCCAGAGAACTTAAAAATCCCCAATCCTCAAATTCCAAAATAGGATATAATTCTCCCCACAAAATGTTCAGGCAACAACAAATTGGTATCATCAAAATTATGTTGGACTATTATGGAGGACAACTTGCAGGGTTCACTCACTTGGCTCATTTTGCAGAACTTCTGTGGAAGTTATATCTTTGCAACATTACAAATGGCAATGCCATGAACCTCAGGGTTTACTTGAAAGAAGTCAAAACTGGGATTGCTAATATTATACATGGTCAAGTAATTAGCAAAATGCCAGTCCAAAAGGGGTCAAAAGAATGGAGAAATTTCAAGAACAGAGTTGATGCTTCACAGAAGAGGTGCAGTTGTGTTGAGAATGAGTCATGTTCAGGATTGGTAGAGATAAGAGGATGGGGGAATGAGGAGGGGAGAAAGAAGAGGGAGGAAGGAAGGCATCCCAGTGAGGAGTCAGGCCATGCCTGATTTCCTGCCTCTGGACTCTTCTCCACCATCAGTGGAATGGCAGGTTCCCACCCACAGGCTTAACACCACCTCAGCCTCGAGGGTCAATCCCTTTCTCGGGCAGGAGAGATTTCAGGAGTCTGGCAAAGGGCAGCAAGCCCATTATGAAATGGCAGGTGCCATAGCAGCCACTTTATTTAATCATCATACCAAATCTATAAAGTATTAATTATTTTCCTCATTATTATATATGAAGAACTCAAGGCTCACAAAAATTGAGGACATTGTACACGATCATACAGTCAGTGGCAAGAGGATATAATTCAAGTCCAAAGGTGTTTATGATGGTAGATTCCCTCTCAGCCTCTGGAACACAAATTCTCAGTGCTGCGTTTTTTGGGGCACAGGACTGGGTCACTTGATCTTGGTTGGCGCTGACTGGGTGACCTAGTTTTCACAAGCTTCTATATTGTTCTAGGGAACAAATCCTGTAACCATATTTCTGCTTGTCTAACCCTTTGTGATTTAATCCTGCCTTTGATGATCCCAGCTCTTCTAGGATGGGAGTCTTTTCTTGCCTTGTCATATCTCCTCGTCCTCCCAGGGATGAAAGTCCTACTCCTGGATTTCACCAAGAAATTACTGGACTCTACTACCATAAGTAGATATTCCAGATGCTGTTTGTCTGTATGTATGCCTAGATGTCTCAGAATGGCTGTCCTGGATCCTTCATCTCTGTCGGTCATCCCTATACTAGTCCATTCCCACTCTTGAAGTCTGGCTTTTTCTCAGAGGAACTGCTTGCCCGGACCGTCCCAAATTTTCTGTTCCCATACTTGTCCCAAGCCCTATTCTATTTGTTAGACTTGTCTTCTCTCTAGTACTAGTACTAGCTAGATTTGGGAATCTGTCTCCCAAATTATTTATCGTTCCATGTGCAGGTCTTTGTCCAGCTCCTTTAACCATGAAACTGGACTGTGTGTGACTCGTAATGTAAGCATGGCAGAACAGGGGTGGGGAAAAGCATAGTGTGTTCTGGAGAGGTGCACACCTGACCTAACAAGGGTGGGAGGGTGTGTGTGACAGGTCATTGAAAGTAAAGATGGATCAGTGGGGTGGAACCACATTAAAAACTGTTTTAAATGCCAGGGTGAGATACTGGATATGACCCAGTAGCAATGAGCAATTATTATTGGTTCTTAAGCCCCCTAGAGAGATTAGTCAGTGTGCAAGATGGACTAAAGAGAAGACTGAAGACAGAGAAATGAGGAAACCATTAAAGTTGTGCCAACAGGAAGTGATGAGAGCCTGGATTAGAGTTTATCTGTTATAACCCACAGGAAAGAGATAAGAGACACAATTTGAAGCAAAAACTATAGACTCAGGAAGGGACCAGATTTATAGGGGAGTGGAAATCAAGAATGACTGCAAATTTGTAATCATGGTGGTGTTACTGGTAGAGGCAAGGGAATCTCAGAAGCGGGATCAAATATTGGGAAATAAAAATAAAACCCAAGCTCTCTTTCCAATATGTTTCATTAATAACACCGATTATACATGAGAGCATTGCTAGCAGGTATTCAAGCAGAGGGTTGTGTTAAAATCAGTTGAATTGTTGAAATTAGACTAGAAGCAAATGAGAGATCAGGCTAAACACATCAATTTGGGAATGGAAGTCATAAATGTGGATCAGGGAACCGTAAGGGAATTAAAACCTAATTTGTCAAAAATCCCACAGTTTTACACAATATTCTGGGTCTGGGCCTCTTCTAGGCTGGTGGCCAAGAACAGGCAAAGGAGTTACAGATGGACTGAATATGCATAAATAAGAAAATCTGTTGTCTAATGTGGCTCTAAAAAAAATCCACTCTCTACCTACACATGATATTTCTAGTGCATGAGAACTCATGGTATCATGCCTGTGTGAACACTTCTTATCTCCTCCCACTGAGAAAAGCTGCACCTGCCCCTCAAGCACTGATTCCCTTTGGGTGCTAAAATGTACTCTCCCACGAGAGGTGTCCACATGCCTCTTTTCTTAGCTCAAATGCAATAATTATTTGAGTTTAACCCTTAGCTGTGCTTATTTCTTATTCTTCATTCTCCTTTCCAAATTCCTATCATCTGACCATGATAAGCAAGTCATTGACTGTTAGTGTCCTCACCTGTAAAACGGAAACATTAAGAACCAAGTTCCTTTTTGGTGAAGAAAGGAATCTTAAAACAAGTCAATACAGAATGGACACTTTTAACAAGATGTTCTGAGGGACTGCGGATTGCTCATTTTGGTATGATTCTTTTAGCTTGTATGTTCAGAGACTACTGACTGGTGTAGCCCATATAACTTTTATGTAACTTCAGAACCAAATGAGGCTTCTTTTAGTTCTGATCCTGATTAAAATAAAAAATTAAAGGAAGAGAGAAAAAAAATGTGGATCTTTATGGTGGGTTCTTTTGTGGGGAGGGAACTTTTTGGATATGAACTGGCATTTGCCCAGTAATATTCTGAGTTCAGTAAATAACTCAGCACACATGGATTGAATTTCCAATGAAAAACATGAAGCTTACAAAGTAAATGGAAAGTACTTGGCAGGACGCATATTTCCATTTGATGAAGGGAAATCTGGGGGGTAGTTGGCCAAACCTGACAGGCTCAGGGATTAACCCATCCTCACTCATCACCATAACAGAAAATGCCAGTTATCACGGCACTGGGCTGTGGCTTTCTCAAAGAAATCGACACTCTCCTGAAAGGAAGCTGGCTTCCGTGGGAGCTGTGGTGTGTGTGCTTGTGTACAAATTTAGTGCACAGGTATGCCTTACAAGTGAATCAGTCAGTGAAGAAATGAAGACCTCATATAATATATAAACCACTTTCTAAAATGGAGGAAAAAATCTGATATCTGATGTGTATACTATGATTCTCTGCTTTAAGATAGGACTCTGAATATAGGTCTCTTTCCTCATTACGATTAACATTGTTAGCACAGTAAGAGAATGAGACCCTTTTGGTGATTTATCCAAAGTAACACAGCTAATAAATGATACAACAGTAATGCAAACCCGTGGCTGTTTCATTCCAAAGTTCACATTTTTCCACTGCATTTGCCACCTGCAAAAAAAGATGGGGTGAGTGGGGAGATAAAGCAGGAGGTTGGTGGGTACAGCCAGCTTATAAAATATATATTGCTGATTCTATATCTAATTCATTTCCCACATTCAGAGGAAAGGCACGAAAATTAGTAAGCACTCACCCTGTGATGAAAAATCAACTCAGCCTCAGACAGACTGTAGCAGTTTGCCCAAGGTCACAGAGCTAGCACAGGGCAGAACCGTGATTCAAACCCAGAGACGTGCAACTTTAACTCTTAGGTAATAGGCAAAACATTTTCACCTATGACACCCCTTTAAAGCCAATGACAATCCTAGGAGAAGAGTGTTGGCAATGATAGAAAGAAACTGGAGTCAGCACCTAAGAGACAGATTTGCTAGGCTTCCTTGTGGGTTACTTCGGACAAATAAGCTCCTGCATTTTGGAAGGAGGGGGAGGTGGAAAGAAAAATATATATAAAATATTTTATTTTCCCAAATGGGAAACATAATGGTACAGATTTTGCTTGCAGGCTCGGATTTCCTTTTGTATGTATGGTAAATATTATTCTGTCTTCTTTCTTTCTTTTATGTTCTGATGAGGGTCTCCATGAGAAGAAGTTAGGCTAACTCCTACATCAGAGTTTCTACAGAGATTAAATAGAGTTCTACATGTCAACCCGCAGTGGTGTTCAGGACAATGAAGATCACCAGGACTGCCTAGGGAGATCTACCCCTGTGGAATAATTCAGTGTTGGGGAGACCATTATTTCCCTTTTCTTACTTTCTCCACAAAGGGGAAATTCCATTCCTCCCACAGATGGGACAATATACTTCTAGATGTCTCCTGTCACTTCTCCCATGGGAGGAGTAGCTAATTTGATTAGTGGAGAGCCTGAACACCATTGAACCAGGATTTTTCCAAATACTATGGTTATTGAATGGAAAAGTTTGTGATGGCCAATCCTTTTACTGTCTTATACTGGCTGTGCTTGTGGGCAGTGGGCTCAGTTGTGCTTCAAAATCCAGCCTGGGTGGCTCAGTCGTTAAGCGTCTGCCTTCGGCTCAGGTCATGATCCCAGCATCCTGGTATCGAGCCCCGCATCGGGCTCCCTGCTCAGCGGGGAGCCTGCTTCTCCCTCTGCCTGCAGCTCCCCCTGCTTGTGCTTACCCACGCTCTCTCTCTGACAAATAAATAAATAAATAACCTTTAAAAAAAAATAAAAAAAATTAAATTCACTCCTTTAAAAAAAAAACAAAAACAAAAACCAAAATCCAGAAAGCAATTAAACTTTCCCCAGGTAGGCCCAGGTAGGCTTCTGTTCTCCTTACCAGTTTTCTCGTCTATGAATGGGTGAAGCAGGTTGGCCTGTCACCAGAGGCCAAATAACCTTAATAAATGTTAATTCCCAAGTTCTGGTTTAGCCTCAGGTCCAAGTCCCATTGTCAAGTCCACCTTTACTGTGAGTAAAATTGATAATTTGAAGTTAAAACCTGAAAGGAAGGTGGATATGTATTGCTCTAAGCCTAGATCATTTGGGACCTTTGAGGCAGGCATTTCACGGCTCTGCTGTCTTAAAAATGTTGGCATAGCATAATCATCAGCAGGATCTGGCTTCCCATTCTTTTTTTTTTTTTTTTTAATTTTATTTATTTATTTGAGGAAGAGAGAGAGAAAGCACGAGCAGGGGGAGGAGCAGAGGGAGAAGCCGACTCCCCACTGAGGAGGGAGCCTGATTTGGCGCTCAATCCCAGGACCCCGAGATCATGACCCAAGTCCAAGGCAGACACAACCGACTGAGCCACCCAGGCGCCCCTGGCTTCCCATTCTTAAGAGTCATGGGTTTGTTCTGCTTTTCTCTTTGTTTTCTGTATAAAAGGCACATAATAAATATCTGTTGATTGACTTGAGTAAGTTGCTAAACAGCAACTGGCATTTAAGTTAATCCTACTTGAGCCACAACAGCTGGCCTAAGGAACTGAGCAAATCTCTGAAATCAAACAATATCTTCACATCAGAGAACAACATGTTGTATTTTCAGATGAAGGGGGGAGAGAAAGAGGAAAAGGTGCTGAGGGGACCTCTTGCTGGTACCAAAAGTGCTCTGTCCGAAAGCCACTCGAGCTTTCTATCACCTCTGAAAGCAGCTGGGCAGGTCCAAAGAGGCAGATGGTCATGGGGGTCAAAACAAATGAAAAGATTTCCTGTACTCTGGAATTTATATTGACATTGCTCTGAGAAAAAAAAAGCAGGAGTAACCTTTATGATTGACCGGTTCATTCATGTATTGACAAGGAGTTATAAAGTACCTACAATTATGGGTAGTTTTCTCTACACATGCAAATGCTTCTGGGAAAAAAAGGGAACCTGTAGGAAGACTGATGTGGTCACAGGTCAAACCATACTCTCCAAGTCAAGTTTACCAATAATAAAGCTGATTTTTTTTTAGCTCCATCTGTCTAACACTGGTCTATTTCTTAATTGGTTGTGAAATTAAAAGAGGAAGAAGAGGATGATTAATTATTGCCCCCTAAAAATTTTACAACATGCTTATTGAATGAAAAACAATTTATGGAACTTTTTCTTAAAATATTTCTTAGTGTGGACAGGTTTCCATCAAACACATTTTTGGTAAGTGCTGATGGATAGTAGTTGGATGTTACACTCCCTGTGTTCCTGGGATGCAACTAGCTGAAGAACCATATTGACCACAGGATGGAGGAGACTAAAAGAAGTTGTCCAAATAGAAGGCTACTCTGCTTGCTCATGGAGGTGACCACTGGAGACAGGTTGGGCTTGGCTAAGGTTCTCAAGAAGAAGCTTAAGGTTTCCATTCAGGGCTCATATATATGAAAGGATGATCAAAGGTCCCAGTTGCACACCATACAGTATGACTTCAATGACTTAATCCTGGAAAACTTTTGAAGCAAGTATAACTAAATGCCTGCCTTAACCATAACAAAATGAAAAACTTTATCAAAGCATTTAACTTTGAGCAATCACTTCCCATGCATTCCTTATATGGTATTTGAGGACTTCAAGCAAAGCCCTTTATGTATTCCTTGTGTTTTCAAAACATACTCTTGGTAACCAAATAAACTAACTTGCTAAAGAGGTTTATTGACGTCTAGCCAGTTAAATGTCAGAATCATCCACCAAAAAATACCCACTTTGGTTCTGGAGTGTTGGATCAATAGCTCTCTGTTTTGGCAGTAATTGGATATAACAGAACCAGTTTTCTATTACTATCCCTTCAGAATTATAAAAATAAAATAAGGTTATCTGCCCTTGGAAGTATATTTATCTTTCTATTGTTTACAAACACATTTGTGATTGGAGAGGAAATGGGGTGTTTAGGGTATATACTGACATTTTGTCCAGGGAAGGTATCAAGTTATTAAAAGGTATATATATAAAAAACAGAGAGAGAGAGAGATTTGCAAAACCCATTCCTGTTTTTCTTAGTGAGCACTGCGGAGTACTACAAGCAAATTAGTCACTAGTAACTGTGCCATACATCCTGATCAAGAACAATCAGACTACTGGGGCTCTTGATTGGCACAAATGGGAGCACTATCTTTGGAAAATTCTTTTTTCCCTCCCCCCCCCGAAATTTCTCCAAAAGACATGTTTATTTATATTTTACACCCATTAAATTGTGAGCATCTTAGGTCAGAAATGCAGTTTACATTCATCTATAAGTTTGTTCCTGATACATAACAGACATTTGACACATTGTTGTTAAGTGAATAAAATCTGTTGATAATTTATAATTCAGGAGTAAAATAGATTTCAGGTAAAGCTTTTGCTAGGTCAATAATGAATACAAATAACAAGCATATCGCCAGGAAGGCTCATGAGTATGTTATTAATTTTCACTATTATTATTAAATAGAAGCCCTAGAGAATAGACTGACATGGCACTTAATGTTGTTAATTAAAAGTAGATGAAGATATAATTGAAACTATGAAAATACTCAAACTTTTCCTTATGCTAAGCACCCAATATTTAAATGCAAATAATAGAACATTCCCACAAAGCAATTCTATTAAGCTTCATTCCACTTTTTAAAGAAGCAAGGTTCTCATCTAAGGTGTTTTATTGCCATTTCTATTAATTTTTCATATTTTAAAAAATAACAGGTATTGGGATGCCTGGCTTGCTCAGTCAGTGGAGCATGTGATGCTTGATCTCAGGGTTGTGGGTTCAAGCCCTATTTGGGTGTAGAGATTACTTAAAAATAAAAATCTTAAAAAAAAGATAACAGGTATTAAAAACCTTTATAATCACCTTCTAAATACACAGCTATTTCCATATATATTAGTGATCTTGTAGAAAGAACACCCAGAACTTAATAAAACCCCAGAAAATCCTGACTCACAAGAACAGAGTGCTTATTTGGTTTTGGGTCACTGGCTGCTTCATTATTGAGATTTTCCAAGTCAGATAGTGTTACATGTGGAATATGCCAGTAAGCATTAATAACAACGACCATAAAGGAAAAGTAGGCCTTCCCCAATCAGATGTAAGACTAAGCTCTCCAAATTCAGTGTTCTCTTTAATGCAGCAGAGGGCAGTGAAAGCACTGTTAATTGATCATATAAACCTTTTATTACAATCTGGAGAGAAATATTGTATTTCCTTATAATTGCATTTTCCATTTTAAACACCATACATGAAAGTGGTTTGAAAGACAATACAGTTTTAGTCTCAGATGTATTTTTGAAGCCATATAGAACGTTCACAAAGTGCAATGAAATACCTATCTAGCACTTCAGGGATTCACAGTTCACTTGAGTATAACAGAAAAATGTTTTAGAGGATAATACTACACTGTGACCTTGGTCTAAAATTTACCTACATGGTGTAGGAGACACTAAAACTGTGGAAACCTATCAGACAGAGTGCTGTGCTTATATTAGCAGAGAATTTAAGAGCTTCAAGGGGTCCTTACGGTCAACTAATGATCATGGAAAAGTTACTAGATTCTCTCAACTAGAGGAGGCTAAGGTATAATCAGAACAGAGGTCTTCTTTCTCCTCTTACTTTAAAGTTTTTATTTTGCCACACCATATTTCATAATATTTAACAGTTAGACTTAGGACTTCTGATGTGCTTCTTTCTCAGGGTTCAAAGGTCTTAGGAAACCTCACTTGAAAAATGCAGTAGAGGGCACCTGGGTGGCTCAGTTGTTAAGCGTCTGCCTTCGGCTCAGGTCATGATCCCAGGGTCCTGGGATCGAGCCCCGCGTCTGGCTCCCTGCTCGGCGGGGGGCCTGCTTCTCCCTCTCCCGCTCCCCCTGCTTGTGTGCCCTCTCTCGCTGTGTCTCTCTGTCAAATAAATAAATAAAATCTTAAAAAAAAAAAAAAAAAAAGGAAAGAAAAATGCAGTAGAGGGGCGCCTGGGTGGCTCAGTCGGTTAAGTGGCTCAGGTCATGATTCCGGGATCCTGGGATCAAGTCCCTCATTGGGCTCCCTGCTCAGTGGCGAGCCTGCTTCTCCCTCTCCCTCTTTCTACCACTCTGCCTACTTGTGTGTGCTCTCTCTCTCTCTCTCTCTGTGTGTCAAATAAATAAATAAAATCTTTAAAACAAAGAAAACAAAAATGCAATAGTGTTCACACTCTCTGTAAAAGTTCTCAAGAGGTGAGGAGATGTTAATGTTACACATTTTAATCAATATTTATTTCACAATTTTCAAAAATAAGACCTTGTCACTCCCTGACCCCAACCCCAACCCCAACTAAGAGGCAGACACTGTTCTTTTCACCTCAGCTAATGCATGCATATCTGGTTCCCTTCTTGGCATGCCCCGGCACTGTATCATGGTTAGAAATTTTACTAAATGGGACTGGACCTGGCTACGGATGCTTTCTTAGCTGTAACCTTCCAAGCCTGGGCTTCGGTTTGGAAGATCTACCACTCGCTTTCCCTACCGAGTTAGGTATGTCAACATCAGGGGAAAGGGTTAAATGGCTAATGGTAAAATAACAACCTCTGGGAGAGAAGACATCTCAGAGAAGCCAGGACACTGCTGTATCAGTTACAATGAAACATTTTGCCTCTGGACTTCGTTGATCTGTCTGGAGTACATGATGTCTGATTGGCGTTCCCAAGTTCTGGGGCTGCCAGTGACATTCCCCTGACCCTGCAGGAGTTCTTCCTTATTTAAAGAACACACACTAAGCATCTGGCCCAGGACCTCTTACTTTCATTTTCGCTAGTTGGCTTCTCTGCCTGCTTGCTCTAAGTCTGTAGTCTTTCAGCGAGTCAAGGGCCAGGCTGAAATCCCAGAGCAAATTCCTCCAAAGCCAAACAAGGAAATGTTCAACGAGTCTTTGGAAACCAATAACTGAGAGCACCAGGTTATCTTATTTGGAAGTTAATATATTGGATGTTGTACATTTTTCACCAAAATTAGACATTTTCTGGATTAGCTATGCATCTTCATTATATCACGATCTTTAACAAAGGTTAAAGGTGCATGAATAGATCTATGTTTCAAGTAGACGCTACATTTTTTTTAGAGTTTAAAGGTTTTTCAAAGCCAGGTCAAGGGGAGTACCACTATCGTGGCCCCAGTTTTTATCTACAAACTTTGGTTAAAATGTTGTGTATCTTATGATTTTT
Organism: Leptonychotes weddellii; assembly: GCF_054177405.1. Classification (NCBI taxonomy): domain Eukaryota; kingdom Metazoa; phylum Chordata; class Mammalia; order Carnivora; family Phocidae; genus Leptonychotes; species Leptonychotes weddellii. The sequence continues at coordinate 89,136,557 of NC_138370.1, forward strand.
GAGGAGATGGCTAATACCTAAGGGAATTATCCTGAGGTGTGCCAAAAACATAAGGAAAACATGGAGCCTTTTGCAGAGAAGCTACCAGGTACTATTCTGTATCTGTTTTCCCCACATGGCGAAGAGTTCTCTAGAAATGACCATGGATGGGGGCTTCTCCATTGTGCCTTCGGTTGGGCTGGCCAGAAAAGCCACAGAGCCTCCTGCCAAGGGCCAAGTACAGCTATGTTGTCTTGTGTGGTGACATGTTGCCACCCAGCAAGGATTAGGCTCTGGGCATGACCTACTGGTTTGGAAACCTGAAACCAGGATTTTCAGAATCCTGAACTCTTTGGCATACCCCAAACAACAAAGGGGAGCTATTTGTTTAGAAAGCCCAGTCTCGGGGCCGTTCAGAAATCAGAGGTCAATCATAGAGTTATCAGGAAGCACAATGCATACCTCCTTGACCTGGCTTCTCTGCAAGGGTTTGTTCCCATGGGGCAGGAGAGAGAGGGAGGAGAGAGAAAGGAAGAAAGCAGGGAAAGAAAAGAAAACAGGCGGTATAGAGTGGGAGTTAAAATGGGCTTTAAGTTAAAACCCACTCACTAGCTGAGTTCAACCACCTAAGCCTCTGTTTTCCGAAACATTAAATGGGACTGATGATGTGTAAGTCATAGGGTTGTTGTAAGAATTCATGGAGTTAATCTCTATAAACTACTTAGTGCAGTGCCTGGAACATGTCAAGTATGCCCAATAAAGGTTAACCATTATTACTGTTACTTTTAAGTAATTGGATAAGAAGAACGGAAAAGATGTACCGATTGTGATGCACAGTTCCTTAAACACTGCCATTTTATCAGCTAATCATTCAGAGCCTTGTGAGGGAAGACCTACAATTTGAGTATATCCATGGATTTAGGTACTAGAAGAACCTCATCGATCTATTCAAACTACATTTATAGAATCTGCACAACCTGGGACAAAGTGGATTACCTTTCGTTTAGGCAGCACCCCAGTAGAGGGGACCTTTCCCTTCTCAAAGCCTGTACCCTGACCATGGGTTGCATCATCCCAGAAGAAGTGGCAGGGTTTTGTTTTGCTTTGTTTTGTTTTTCAGTTTTGCATAAATGTTCCATATAAACTAACAACAGCCCTGGGACCCAATTCCAAATCTCACGGCTCTTTTTTTTTTTTTATTCTTATGTTAATCCCCATACATTACATCATTAGTTTTAGATGAAGTGTTCCATGATTCATTGTTTGTGCATAACACCCAGTGCTCCATGCAGAATGTGCCCTCTTTAATACCCACCACCAGGCTAAC